>NC_138203.1:219951422-220577422 GCF_964194415.1 Vipera berus
GAAACACTGTTTTCCCCCCCAACATTCAGAAGAATGGGAAGGGGGGGAAGTTTATGAAAGATTTTTTTAAAAAGATTCAGCCTGTTGTGCGTTTCGACAACCTTGCTTAGTTTAAAGATGGCGGCTTCACTCCATTCATGCAGTTCAGTGCCCTATAATTCAAATTTTAACAAGAGGTATCAAAGTGTGATGAAAACTAATTCTGCCACTTCACTACTGTATTCCATTCAGTGGTGGGATTCAGATAGTTCGCACCACTTCGGCAGAACCGGTAGCTAATTTTTTGTTGCCCAGGCCCAGAATGGACTTCTGGAAGCGGCATCCACACAGAGAACTAGTTGTTCACATATTTGAATCACATCACTGATTCCATTGTGTGGTGTTTCTCCCTACTCTTTACAAAAACATGTTGTGAGAGGCATTTATTTTTGTTTATTAAATTTATATGCCGTCCATCTCACAAATATATATGAACGAATGAAAACATCAGGATAACAGTTTAAATTATGTTTAATTTAAGTGGGGAGGATGGCTGATTCAGGCTAATTATTTATTTACTTTCTTGGGCATACAATAAATAATTGAATGAAATAAAAATCTTTTTAAAAAAAAACATAGTGAGAATATAGTGCCAACTTTGGAAAAAGAATATGCTGTGAAAATCTATGTACACTCTGAGAATAGAGGATGGCAGCCCAAACACTTCCTCAAACTGTCTTTCATTTATCCTTTATTTCTCCAAAGAAAATCATTTCAAGGATAAGGTGGATTCTCTTCCATTTTAAAACATTCATATCACATGAAGGCTAAAAAAGAAATGATTCTACAATACTATTTTAGTTCTGTCATAATATCTGAACAATTCACAGATTGGAATACTTTTGATAACACCAAATGAAGAATTTTAACTTTGACTGCTGTAAATATTGAGGACTCTAGGATTTAATTTCCCTTGAAAATTGGAAGGCTGATTTGGCTTTGACTGCAATAATAGATATGGTATAAATGATGTTTAAAGGGAATGCCTTGCCTTGCCTTGCCTTCAAATATTTATAGTCCTACAATCTCAGGGACATCAATGGTTAGGCTGTGAGGTGTGTGTGTGTGTGTGTGTGTGTGTGTGTGTGTGTGCACGCGCCCTTTTTTGGGGAGGGGGGGATTCTTGGTGACTGCCTGGACTAGCCTGTGCACTTTTGCTGGCAAGGCTTTTCAGTAGTGGTTTGCCATTGCCTGCTTTCTAGGCCTGAGAGAGACTGCCTGGCACAAGGTCATCCAGAAGGCTTTGTACCTAAGATAGGATTACAACTCACAGTCTCCAGTTTCTAGTCTAGTGTCTTAATCATTACACCAAATTGGCTCTACTGCTAGCCTGAATTACACTGGTACTATTGATCTGGTATTGCTATTGCTATGGTTACACTGGCGCCATTGGTTAATATTACTAAAGAAATAAGCATAAATTTTACATTTCCTTTCTACTGAGAGCATAGAGGGAACTCACAGGAAAATTCACAAATTCCATACTTTAAGAACCTTCTATTGGTCTGCTATGATGAGCCCCCAAAACCTGATGTTATATAAGCCATTTTAATACTGTTTTCAAAGCATTCATTCTGTATCTCCGGAAAATTGCTTTATGTCTCGAAATAAATTCTCATTCTTCTATTTTTCCCCCCCAAAATTACTAGTGGACAAAAGAGTGACTGCAGCAAAATGTCAGTAAGACATGGGAAAAACAGTTCAAATCAAAAGTAGACATCCATCAAGCCTGTTATGTTCTGAGGGAGTGATAAGAAAATATACAGTTTCTAGTCTTTATGGAGGCAGCAATGAATAAAAATTGCCTCCAGTTTTTAAGAGATTTAGAAGGTGCCTTTTCTGCATGCCAATGCCTGTCTCAGATAAGAAATTACTACACTATGCAGAGTACTCTGTGATGTTTGGCTGATTCAAGCATAATCAGACTTAAATGCAAGCAATCAGAAAGAAAATGTCTTCACAGGCACCTAATTTCCTGTACTAATTGGCACAATGTATTACTTTTTCTTCCAGGGGAAGAAAACAGGTTAAGATCTTTAAATGCACATTAAAGGACAAAATGCACATTCAGAAAATTCTCTTTAATTTCAAAGATAAAAGATGAAATTTAAAAGTTAGGAAAGGAGGAAATGTCTAAAATCAAGTAGAGCAACTGTTTAAAAATGCATTTCTTGGAACGCATTATGCTTTCAGCATTATTCTCCAGAATTCTGCTACCCAGAAAAATAAAAAGGTTCTAGATTCTGTAAATTAGGAGTAAAATGCACAGCATGATATAATGCCACATCCTCATTAAAGATAAGCCAGTTGCAATGGGAAGGCACATGAAGATGTTATACATTCCTTTCTGAATTTCATGATGCAAGTATCAGAATCAGAAATGTAAATTTAAAATATTTATTTAAAATACTTATAGCCTACCCACTCAAAATTGTTTTGCCATCTGTCAAGGCCACGCACACATTGGCTTCTTAATCCAAGCTGGTGTCAGTTTGTCATTTGATTTGAAAACACACACCCACACTCTTATTCTATTTTAACTTTTGCAAATCACCCTGAAAATTGCAGATAAAATGATAATTGAAAGTGCTGATGTATAAACACAAATTGCTCCCTTGCAATGCTATATCTTGGAAAATATATCCTCTTACAGCAGAGCAATATTGTCCATTGCAGAGATGCATGATCTGTGGACCCTTGAGTAACCCTTTCAAAAGTTCCTGCTGTATTCTAATTTTTAATATGAAATTATGCCCATGGAGAACAATCCATGTAACTATATTTAAGACACATCTGCCGTACCTGCAAATGTGAGACCTATGGATTGAAATAATGACTATTTCCAATTAAATCACACTAAATTTCACATTCTTTGGAATTAATCCAAAAATTAATTTACAGTCATGAGATGTTTCAGTAACAGTAACAGGTCTAACAAAAAATATGATAATGTAGATTGTGATAAAGATATGGGTAAGCACTTAGGCAGGTAAGGAATAGTTCTAGTTCAATAGTCCCTAACCTTTGAGGCTTGGCAGTCCAGTTGGGGGGAGACAGGGAAACTGGGCCACACAAGTGGTGGGCTGGCACACATGCACTCACAGTGCATGCAGCCCTTGGGTAAGTGACGGGCCAGTATACACGCATGCAGTTTGACTTGTGTGGGCAGCGGGCTGGTACGCACACACGCCTGCCCCCACTGGCCCGCCAAGGTTGAGTTGCACGCACACACGTGTGCTCCAGCCATCCATTCACACAACCCAATTCCAAACAGGCCAGGGCCTGGTAGTGAGCCGCAGCCTGGAGGTTGGGGATGCCTGTTCTAGTTTATTAATCGATTTTTCTCTTACTACACTGAGTATCGTGGCATTAGAATAATTACACTAAACCAGCCAAGAAACTAAAGCAGTCTGCAAGTGAAGCAAGGAAAATATGGTTCCTACCATTAACACAGCTGTTATCAAGACTGCTCTTACCCAAAATATACAGGATACTTTTTTATTAGAATAATCGTATTATTTTCAAATTGCAAATATCAATAGTGTTAATTGCAAGCTTTCATTTGTTTTCACTTTCACTTAGAACTGGACAACCCTGTTCAAGTCCAACTTCAGCCACAGTTGTTCACTGGTTTATTTTCCACTTGCTGTAGTTGTGGTATGAATAATATGAAGGGAGCCTTCTAGCTACTTGGAAAAAAGGCAGGATATAAATCCAATGCTGTATATGTTTAAATATGAATTTCATGCTGATTTAAGACTATTTCCTTTCATCAGCTTAAAAAAATACTACCTTTTATAGGATGAAAGCAAAGAGACATAAAGAATTAGCAGCATTGCAAATGAAGTTCATAAACTTTTCAATCTGCTTTCTAATAGGAAAAAAAAGAACGGTTGGAAAGAATCAGATAAAGTGAAGGCATTAAAAGAATGGAAATTGTAAAAAGCTAATATGTTTTTAAGTAAAATACAAATGACCAAAATATAATTCTGAAAAGGAAATTGGTGCATCTTTTTAAAGAGGTTGATAATAAAAGAAAAGTGGTTGCAAATCTTAATAAATCTCTGGCAAATTTTTCTCCAGGTTGTTCAGGGATATCAAAGACTCTGAACTGAAAAATTTCATACAGTATTGGGCCACAGGAGTGAAAAAAATGGAATTCTCAAAACACAAAGGATCCACCCACATTCAGAATTACGGATCTGGAACAAGCAGATCATGAAGAGAGGAGTTCACCCATCTTTCCTTGTCTGAAGCTCTATGGACGTATTGCAGACCCAGCCAACAAATATAAAAATATTCCAATCATATAATCCAGCTGTTGGAAACAAGTACATATTGACAAAGCAAGGACTTTAAAGACAAAAGGACATGGAAGTGAAGGAAATGGCAGCTAAAGTGGGGGGGGGCGGCGCAGGGGACAAGAGTCCCTCTTAGGACAGTTCATTTTGATTAGAGCAGAAAACTCAGAACAGAACAACATAGACCCGTGGTGGCGAACCTATGGCACGGGTGCCACAGGTGGCACGAAGAGCCCTCTCTGTGGGCACGTGCACCATCGCCCCAGTCCTAGGCCTTTAGCTGGGTTTTATAAAACCTTTTCGCTTTAGGCCTCCGCCACCATGTACAAAAAAAAGGTTCAATCAATCAATTTCAACTTCTCGCGGGGAAAAAAAAAGTTCTCACAAAGTTGGAATTGATTGATTGAACTTTTTAGTCTCACCCAATCTGCCATTACCACTGCAGCCACACCTACCCAATGGGCCATGCCCACCCAATTGGCCACACCCACCCAAAGAGTCACGCCCACCCGGCACCTGATGATACATAAGTGGGTTTTGGGTTGCAGTTTGGTCACTCAGTCTCTAAAAGGTTCGCCATCACTGACATAGACATTCCAGCTGGACCTTTTTTTTTTTTTTACCAGTCAGGAGGCTGCATACAGATCTATTGAAATGTAAATGCTCAAGGAACATTGCATTTAATTCTGATTTGTTTTCCAACAGGAATGATCATATATAATTTAGCAAAAAATGACTTAATGCTGTAACAAATATGAATCTGTGGTCTTTTTTTGAGGAATCATTTTTTAATATTCATTCATTAACATTAAACATAGAAGATTCAGATTACATTCAAACTATATTTGAATTGGGACACATTTAGAATTTTGATAAAGTCCTGCAGACATGACCACACAACATAGTTGCCACAAGAAGTTTACCCATTTCCAAAATTATTAAGGTAACTTAGATGAAACATTTTTTTGGGGGGGGAACAAAGGCTCCTTATGTTCAGCGCTGAAACATCCCTCGGGGAAAAAAATAAGATGAGATTTGGTACTCTGTGCTCTTCCAGTCCCAGAATTTGCCAAGCAGACCACTGACAATGTTGGCATACCTGGAGGCCACTTGGGTTTATTTTAAAAAATAAAATAAAATTCTCTAAAAGTTAATAAAATCAGCTAGAATAAAGGGGCTGACAGAGAGGAAGGGAAAAGTCTATGATAACTCTGTGATGTATAGTCATCAACAGGCAAACCTGGAATGAAAGTCTCTTCTAGGCTTGTCCAAAGTTAATGAGAGTTGTCAGTACTGCAGATTTCAAGCCTTCCCTTTAGCAACAGCTCCAGCAAAAATCCCATCAAAATGCTTTCTGAGATTCTGGGTCATTTTATTATTCTTACTCTTATTTATTAAGATTGTACAGAGTAACTCCCAGTGACTGTGATTCTTTTATGAAGAAATTGCTGGGTGTTGCATATCCCTTAAGCTAGCCTCATCTGTTAGGTGTAGTACTAAATATCCTGTCAGCAATATTAAGTAGGTCTTCAGCAGCTGGTCCTCTTGGCTTCTGCACGTGGAATAAATGGATTCTATCAGTTCTTTCATCTCAGGCAATTCATGCCTTTGGTCAGTTTGGGCAGTCTGTAATAGCTTTTATATATAAATACAGGTAGTCCTCTACTTACAACAGCTCATTTAGTGACCGTTCAAAGTTATAATGGCATTGAAAAAAGTGACTTATGACCATTTTTCACACTTATGACCATTGTAGCATCCCCATGGTCACATGCAGTGGTGGGATTCAAATATCTGAACAACCGGTTCTCTGTGTGGATGCCACTTCTGGAAGGCCATTCTGGGCCTGGGCAACAAAAAATTAGCTACCGTTTCGACGAACTGGTGTGAACTGGCTGAATTCCATCACTGGTCACATGATTTACATTCGAATGCTTGACAACTGGTTCATGTTTATGGTTGCAGTGTCCTAGGGTCATGTGACCATCTTTTGCAACCTTCTAACAAGTAAAGTCAATGGGGAAAGCCAGATTCACTTAACAACCATGTTACTAATTTAACTACTGCCGTGATTCACTTAACAAATATGGCAAGAAAACTCATAAAATGAACAAAACGTGTTCAACGCATTTCTCACTTAGCAACATAAATTCTGGGCTCCCTTGCAGTCATAAGTCAAGGACAACCTGTAGTCCTTGAGTTATGGCCATAATTGGCATTACAACATCCCCAATCATTGTGGCTGTGAATTCTGGGAGTTGCAATTGCAGCCTATTACCTTCAAAAGACTGGTTGAAAGGGAGAAATATAACCTTATCCAGAATATGTCCAAAGCCCCTCATTTAAATTGACTATATTATCACTGAAAGTCAAGATGAAACATCTGGGGGGGGGGAACAATCAACTTCCTTTCCAACTTTGACTTCTAGTAAATCTGACTTGTTTTGTATATATGTACTTAAGTATTGTGTTCATATAACTGTTTTTTTCCAGTTTGATCTGGTAATTTTGACCTTCTCAATACTTCAGAGTAACTCTTAAGTTGTATTCCATTCTATTGGTAATAATCAAAGAACATTTCTAAGCCCCCCTTTCTATCCCACATAGTAGAACACTGCAAAATTTCTTTTGTAATGCATCGGGTTCTTTGCACAGGAAAGAAGATGAGGCAAGTGATTTCAGCAAAACTCATGGTTTATTGCTTGCAGGATCTGAACTGAAAATTGGGCTCCAGCTTGCAGCAATTTATAGCCTGGCCCCTAAGCAGCAGCCAATAGATTTAAAGTAACCCATTGCCGCCTAGGGGCAGCCAATAGCAGCAATGGAGACCTGGAGTCTGGGTTGCTGGAGAGCTGTTAGCTGCTCCAGCTAACCATGTGGTGCTACAATTGAGCCCAATACATAACACCCCTCCCCTCTTAGATCAGACAACACTATAGCAATGTTCAGTAAACAATACAAGACTTAACATCATAGCAACTATTTGTGAATAATACAAGTTAACATTAGCAGGGGTGTCAAACTCAATTTCATTGAGGGCCGGATCAGCATTGCGGTTGCCCTCAGGGGGCCGGGTGGGTATGGCCAGGGTGGGCGTGGCCTACTGGGTGGGCGTGGCTAGAGTGTGTATGGCCTACTGGGTGGGCGTGGCCAGCTCAACATTGTTCGCATCAAGGGTGCCTATGGGGGCCTGGGCAGGAGTGGGACAGATCTGATCTCCTCTGGCAAGAGGAGGGTCTCTGGGCCAGGGCCAAGGCAGTGGGGGCCGTTCCCTCACTGTTTCCATGATGGCTTCATGGGCCACATGAAACCACTTTGCGGGCCGGATCCGGCCCCCGGGCCTTGTGTTTGACATGTCTGCATTATAGCATCAGTTTAGCCAAATGAATAGACTTCCATTATAGTACACAAGACAGTTAACATCATAGCTTCAATACTATTTCAGTACAGTGACAAGTTATCAGTACGGACAACATTATAGGTTCTTTATTTTACAATGTAATCAGCTAAATAAGAAGGAGGCTTGCGTGCTCTTGTGGAACATCTTGGTGTTCCGGTCACTTTCTGGTCTACTAGCTTACCCATTGGGCCAGGTAGACCTTTGTCCCTTGATGCACTTGAGTCAAAGGAATTAGATGCACTCTGGCTGGCCTCTCCAGGTTGGCCCACCCCAGAGTCAGGTTGCTGAGCAGAGTTAGCACAGCAGTTGTTAAAGTCTGGTTGGCTTGCTCCGTCAGGGGATCCATGTTGCACTTCTGGACTCCCCTCCTCTATGCCCAGTTCCTCATTGCTTAAAAAGGAATAGTCTTGAGAGTCCATGTGTGGGCTGGCTTGGCTGCAAGTTTGGGGACTTTGGGGGGAACTTACAATGCAGTCCTCACTTAGTGGCCATTCTGGAAACCATTTTCTGACTTGATCGATGTGGTGTCTGACAACTTGCCCTCCTTCCAGCCCCAATTCATAAGAAAGGGGACCAGATGATTTGGTAATTTTACCAGGGACCCATAGATTTCCATGTCCATAGTTTCTGGCCCAGACCCAATCGCCCACTTGTAGCCCCCTCGGGGGTTTTGGTCAAGAGGCTTCTGCTGCCACTCTATCTGGATGCAACCTGTCCACTTTAGTGATCAGTCGCCTCCCCCAACAAAGTTCTGCAGGACTTTTGCCTGTAGCAGTGCAGGGCGTAGAATGCTGGCAGAGTAAAAAATCTGGCAGTCTGTGATGCCAGTCACCTGTTACTATGCATTTAAGCGATTCCTTTGTGGTCCTCACCATACATTCAGCTTGACCATTAAAAGATGGGTGAAAGGGGGCAGAGGTTGCATGTCTGATAAGATTTGCTCTTAGGAAGGCCTGAAATTCAGCAGCAGTGAATTGAGCCCCATTGTCTGAAACTAAGACATCTGGCAATCCATGTGTTGCAAAGAGTTTTCTCAGCACCTGGATGGTCTTAGCAGTAGTCATGTTTGCAACTGGAATTACTTCCAGCCATTTGGAGTGGCTGTCCACCACTATGAGGAAGAGCTGTCCCTGAAAGGGCCCAGAGTAGTCTATGTGAATTCTAGACCAGGGAGTGTGTGTTTCCTCCCACCTGTGAACTGGGGCATGTGGCATCTCAGGCCTAGATTGCTGGCATGTATAACAACCATGTACTTGTGCTGGTGCTGGTAATGACCTTTAAAGCCCTACATGGCATGGGTCCGGAGTACCTTAGGGAGCACCTGCTGCCGGCATCAACTTCCCTCCGCCCAGTGCGCTCCCACAGAGAGGGCCTCCTCAGGGTGCCACCGGTCAGAGAATGTCGTCTGGTGGCCCCCAGGGGGAGGTCCTTCTCTGTGGGTGCGCCGGATTTGTGGAACCGTTTACCGGTTGAGCTCTGGATGGTGCCCGACCTTCGCTCCTTCCGACGGGATCTAAAGACTTACTTGTTTGAACAAGCCGGCCTGGCCTGATGGGTTTTGGGTTTTATTATTGTTTTAATGTTTTAAATGTATTTTAACTTATTGTTCTGAAATACTGGGCTCTTGGTTTAATTTATTCTTAATTTTTGTATTTCTGTATTTTGCTATTTATTGCCCTGTTCACCGCCCTGAGTCCTTCGGGAGAAGGGCGGTATACAAATAAAATAATAATAATAATAATAATAATAATAATAATAATAATTATTATTATTATTATTATTATTATTATTATTATTATTATTATTATTATTATTATTATTATTATTATTATTATTATTATTATTATTATTATTATTATTATTATTGTGCTTCAATGTCCTTGTCAAGGCCAGGCCACCACAGATAGCTTCTTGCTAAGGCTTTCATTCTGACAATGCCTGGATGGCCCTCATGTAATGACTGTAACACCCTATCTCTCAGTGATGAGGGAATTATGACTCTGTTTCCCCAAAGGATGCACCCCTTGTGGGCTGATAGCTCATGTCTTTTGACAAAATAGCTCTGGAACTCAGAGCCTGGGCTTTTTTCCAACCACCCCGTGTGTACCCATGAGAGCACTCTACTCAGTGTTCTATCTGTAGCTGTTTCTGCAGCTATGTCTCCAGCACGGAGGGGAAATTCTGGTGGGTCCTGAATGGACAGAATTCTGGCCACAGGGGCCGGATCTGGTTCCATTAGTGGCAGAGGGAGTCTGCTGAGGCCATGAGCATGGCCCATTTCTTTACCAGGTTTGTGAACCAGCTTAAATGTATATGCAGAAAGGAAAATAGACCATCTCAACATTCTTGGGGAAAGTATGTGGGGGGTTTGTTTATCTGTTGTGAAAAGTCCCAACAGTGGTCTGTGGTCTGTAAAGACCGTGAAGTCTCTGCCATATAAGTAATCATGGAATTTTTTTATTCCAGCTACAATGGCTAAGGCCTCTTTGTCAATTTGAGCGTAGTTATGCTCAGCAAAGGACAGTGTCCTTGAATAAAATGCAATAGGGACTTGTGTTCCATTCTTTTCTAAATGGCTCAAAACTGCCCCCATCCCATAAGGAGATGCATCACATGCTAAACAGACTGGTTTATACTCCTTAAAATGAGTTACAGTGGATTTAACTGACAACAGTGCCTTTACGTCCTGGAAGCTTTTCTCATGAGTGTTAGTCCATTTCCATGGAGCTTTTTTATCTAAGAGCCTGTGAAGAGGCTCTGCCAATGCAGCTTTGTTAGGCAGGAAAGCATGGTAGAAATTTAGGAGGCCCAAGAATGCCTGTAGCTCTCCTTTGTTTTTAGGGCTGGGAGCCAATTGAATGGCTTTCACTTTAGATTCAGCAGGGTGAATACCGTTAGCATCAATTCGAAATCCTAGAAATTCTGTTGAAGGGACCCCAATACTACATTTACTCTTCTTTAATTTGAGGCCTGCTTCTCGAAGCCTCTGTAAGACAGCCCTGAGCCTGCTGGCTAACACTTCTGTGGATTCCCCAGCAATTAGCACATCATCAAAATAAGGGCACACACCCTGAATGCCTTTAAGTGTGCATTCCATGATTCCCTGGAAAATGCCTGGAGCAATAATAACTCCAAATTGTAAACACTTTACTTTGAAAGTCCCCCTATGAGTCACGATCATCTGAGCTGCAGCTGTGGCCTCATCAACCGGCAGTTGCTGATAGGCCTGTGCTAAATCTAATTTAGTGAAAATGGTGCCCCCTTGCAAAGAAGCTAAAATGTGGTTCACCACTGGAACAGGGTAAGCATGTTGCTTAAGGGCTTTGTTCAGTGTACATTTATAGTCTGCACATATTCTAATTTCTCCTTTGGCCTTAAGTGGTGTGACAATAGGAGTTTCCCACTCCCCACCATCAACTGGTTGTAAAACGCCCTGTTCTACAAGCTTATCTATTTCTACGTCAATTTTATGTTTGAGGGCAAAAGGGACCCTTCTAGGCTTAACCTTAATGGGAACTACGTTGGGATCTAGCATGAATGAGATAGGCAGGCCTGTGTATGTTCCTAGGGCTGAATCAAAAATGTCTGCAAAGTCCTCGCAAACTGACGAAAGATTCGCCTCTTGTGTCTGGTTGATCCCAGTTATTTGAATGCCTAAAGCATCAAACCAATCGAGTACTATGAGACTCGTTCTCTGGCCCCCTACTACTATTAATTTAATTTAATAATTTGATTTCTATACTGCCCTTCTCCCGAAGGACTCAGGGTGGTGAACAGGGCAATACACAATAAAAATCAGATACAAAAATTAAAAAACCATTAAAAACCAATTAAACATCATGCCCATAAAATCAATACATATTAAGTTAAAAACTAATTTTAAAAACCCAACCCCATCCCGTCAGACCAGGCCAGCTTGTTCGAAAAAGAATGTTTTAAGATCGCGCCGGAAGGAGCGAAGGTCGGGGGCCATCCGGAGCTCAACCGGTAAGCTGTTCCAAAGGTCTGGCGCGCCCACAGAGAACGCTCTCTGGCTAGCCATTTTAATTACAAACAAAATAAATTGAAATTCTGCAAATTAAAGGGCTGATCACAAACTTGTTTGTGAAAAGACACATATGGACATACTTCTCTTTTTTCTCAAAACTACAACTTTCACTAAATCATTTATTGTTACTTTTCTTAATAATTTTGATACAGACAAGTAGGCTTTCTGAACCTTACTGGGCTAAAATGCAAACAGCAATATGGTGGAGAAATAGTAATCTGAGAACATTTACCGTAGGATTCTTTAGAAAACCACCTGTCCTAGGGAGCCAGTTTTACCTAGAAGTATTACAGGTACTTTTTTTCTTTTGGTACTGTCCATGGGGTTTTGACAGATTTTATTTTCCTGGGCTCCAAGATCACCGCAGATGGGGACTGCAGCCAAGAAATTAAAAGACGCTTGCTCCTGGGGAGGAAAGCCATGGCAAATCTAGACAGCACACTAAAAAGCAGAGACATCACCCTGTCAACAAAAGTGCGTACAGTCAAGGCTATGGTCTTGCCAGTTGCAATGTATGGCTGTGAAAGTTGGACCATAAGAAAGGCTGAGCGTCAAAGAATTGAGGCCTTTGAACTGGTGCTGGAGAAGACTCCTGCGAGTCTCTTGGACTGCAAGGCGATCAAACCGGTCAGTCCTAGAGGAGATTAACCCTGACTGCTCTTTAGAGGGCCAGATCCTGAATTTGAAACTCAAATACTTTGGCCACCTAATGAGAAGGAAGGACTCACTGGAGAAAAGCCTAATGCTGGGAAAGATTGAGGGCAAGGGAAGAAGGGGACGACAGAGAATGAGGTTGCTGGGTGCAGTAGGCGTGAGCCTAAATGGACTCCAGAAGATGGTAGAGGACAGGAAGGCCTGGAGGAACATTGTCCATGGGGTTACAATGGGTCGGACACGACTTTGCAACTAACAACAATAATTACAGGTAGTCTGTGACTTACAACCATTCATTCAGTGACCATTAAAAGTTACAATGGTACTGAAAAAAGTAACCTATGACCATTTTTCATACTTATGATTTTGCAGCATCCCCATGATCTCATGATCAAAATCTGGACGCTTGACAACTGGCATATATTTATGATGATGCCTTCAGCGTTAACTGTGGCCTGAAAGGTTGTAAAATGAGGCAAATCTCACTGTTTTGCTTAGCAATATAATTTTTTGGCTCAATTGTGGCCATAAGTCGAGGACTACCTGTACTTATGCATAGAACTTCAATACTAAACAGATCTATGCAAACTAAGAAGTTGGAGCCCAAAAGACTTGATAAAAACTCCCAAGTGGTCAAGTACCTTTCTATACTTCTACAGTATAGAAAACAATTGACAAATAGTTACTCAAGGGAGGATGGTTAAGTTCAGTGCACACTACAGTTCTTCCACCCCAAATAACTCATCCTTTTACAGTTTGTGAAAGTATAGGGATGTAATAGAGATGTAAATATTACAAACCCACACCATCTTACCTAATCTCTAATTATCCTCCTCTTTGAATGAATATCAGCACTTTTAATTGGAAATATAAGAGATATTTTTCTCCACTGAAAGCCCTGAATGCTAGCATGCCTTGTGTATATAAGGGACAGTGTATGCCCATCTAGATGTTACTAAACTAAACACAGCCTAGATTTTGGCCCTTGATGTCTGATGTAAGGCCCTAAAATACCAACAGGCACATTGAGTTGAACTGAGGGACAGGTTGAATGATTACTTATACTGTAATTAAGCTCAGAAGTTTCATTCCAAGGAGAAGAGAGCCAGTTTGGTCTAGTGCAGGCATGTCAAACTGCTGGCCCACGGGCTGGATGCATCACGATGAAACCGCGCCCTCCCCATTGCCGGCAATGGGGAAAAAGTCGCGATACATCGTGCCATGTCATGTGACGTCATCAGTTTGACATGCCTGGTCTAGTAGTTAAGCCACCAGGCTAGAAACCAGGGGACTGTAAGTCCTGGCCTGACTTAAGCATGAAAGATAGCTAGGTATCTATCTCTCAGTTCAACTCACCTCACAGGTTGTTGTGATGAAAATAGGAAGAGGAAAAAGAATTAGGTATTTTCACCATCTTGAGTTATTTATAATTTATTTATTTTATTTATTTAATAATATTTCTATACCGCCCTTCTCCCGAAGGACTCAGGGCGGTGAACAGGGCAAGAATAAAAAATACAGAATTACAAAAGTTAAAAAATGATTAAATACATGCCCACTAAAACAATCGATACATATTAAACCTCAATAAAATGACCGTAAAAAACCCCACCAATCCCCCATCAGGCCAGGCCGGCTTGTTCGAACAGGTATGTTTTTAAATCGCGCCGAAAGGAGCGAAGATCGGGCGCCGTCCGGAGCTCAACCGGTAACTGATTCCATAGCTCCGGGGCGCCCACAGAGAAGGATCTCCCCCTGGGGGCCACCAATCGACATTCTCTGATCGGTGGCACCCTGAGGAGGCCCTCTCGGTGGGAACGCACAGGGCGAAGGGAGGTTGATGCCGGCAGCAGGTGTTCCCTAAGGTACTCTGGACCCATGCCATGTAGGGCTTTAAACACCATTACTAGTACCTTGAATCTCACCCGGAAGACAACTGGCAACCAATGCAGCTCACGGAGCAGAGGTGTAACATGGGAGTATCGGGAAACTCCCAAGACGACTCGCGCGGCTGCATTCTGCACCAGCTGGAGTCTCCGGGTGGACCTCAAGGGCAGCCCCATGTAGAGAGCATTACAGTAGTCTAGACGAGAGGTCACGAGCGCATGAGTGACTGTGCGCAAGGCATCCCGGTCTAGATAGGGCCGCAACTGGCGCACCAGGCGAACCTGGGCAAAGGCCCCCCTAGTCACAGCTCCAATATGCTCTTCCAAAGAAAGCTGTGAATCTAGAAGGACCCCCAAGTTGCGGGCCCTATCTACGGGGGGGTAATAGCTCACCCCCCATGGCCAATGATGGGATAATCGGAATTTCCCGGGATGCCGGCACGAACAGCCACTCAGTCTTGTCAGGGTTGAGTCGAAGCCTGTTCCTCCCCATCCAGACCCGGACCGCCTCCAGGCAACGGGACATCACGTCGAGGGCATCGCTGGGGTGGTTTGGGGTAGAAATAAAAAGTTGGGTATCATCAGCATATTGGTGATACCCAACTCCAAAACCACGAATGATCTCACCCAGCGGCTTCATATAGATGTTGAACAGGAGAGGCGAGAGAACCGATCCCTGAGGAACTCCACAAATGAGAGGTCTCAGGGTCGATCTCTGCCCCCCTGCTAACACCGACTGCGAACGTCCCAGGAGGTAAGAGGAGAACCACTGGAGAACCGTGCCTCCCACTCCTAACCCCCTGAGACGTCGCAGCAGGATACCATGGTCGATGGTATCAAAAGCCGCTGAGAGGTCTAAAAGGACTAGGACAGAGGAACAACCCCTGTCCCGAGCCCGCCAGAGATCATTCACCAGCGCGACCAATGCCGTCTCCGTGCTGTACCCGGGCCTGAAACCCGATTGGTACGGGTCTAGGTAGTCAGCTTCCTCCAAGAACAAAGGGAGCTGATGCGCCACCACGCTCTCAACAACCTTCGCCAAAAAGCGAAGGTTGGAGACCGGACGATAGTTGTTTAAAATTGCTAGGTCCAAGGCAGGCTTCTTGAGGAGGGGTCTCACCACCGCCTCCTTCAAGGCGGCGGGAAAACTACCCTGACTCAAAGAAGCAGTAATCACTGCCTGGAGCCAGCCTCGTGTCCCATCCCGGGCTGCATAAGTCAGCCAGGAGGGGCACGGGTCCAACAAACACGTGGTGGAGCTCAGCTTCCCCATGATCTTGTCCACTTCTTCAGGGGTCACAGGATCGAACTCTTCCCAGATTAAATCGACAAGACCACCCGTATCCTCTTCGTCAGACTCTGCCCAGTCAGAGTCCAAACCGGTCCGGATCCGAGCGATTTTGTCCGACAGAAATCGACTAAACTCCTCGGCTCGACCCTGCAAGGGTTCCTCCCTCACCTCCTGATTAAGGAGAGAGCGAGTCACCCTAAACAGGGCGGCCGGGCGATTCTCTGCGGACGCAATGAGGGTGGCAAAGTGTTTAGACCTAGCCACCCTCAATGCTGCGAGATAAGTTCTCGTAAACGACCTTAGTCGTAACCGGTCGGATTCGGATTGGCTGGATCTCCAACAGCTCTCTAGGCCCCGTCTCCGACGCTTCATCTCGCGGAGCTCCATGGAGAACCATGGGGCCCGTTGGGATCTGCGTCGGGTCAAGGGCCGCATGGGTACAACTTGGTCGAGTGCCTCTGTGGCTGCCCTTTCCCAGGCTTCCACCAGGGCATCGACCGAGCTGTGAGCAAAGGAGGCAGGTGGGGGCCCAAGCGCCGTTTGGAACCGCTCAGGGTCCATAAGGCGCCTAGGGCGGAACCATCTTGTTGGCTCAGCAACCCCACGACAGGGAGTGGCAAAACGGAAGACCATCCGCAGGAGATGATGATCGGTCCATGACAGGGGTAAATTAATTGGGGAACCCCCCCCCAAGATCATCTAACCACCGTCCAGATAGAAAAACCAGATTGAGCGTGTGACCCCCTCCGTGAGTTGGGCCCAGAATAACCTGCTTCAGGTCCATGGCCGTCATGGAAGCCATGAACCCCCGAGCTAACTCAGATGATCCCCCCAGGGATGGTA
Organism: Vipera berus; assembly: GCF_964194415.1. NCBI lineage: Eukaryota > Metazoa > Chordata > Lepidosauria > Squamata > Viperidae > Vipera > Vipera berus. The sequence goes on from NC_138203.1 coordinate 219,967,885, forward strand.
GGTTGAAGTCACCCAAAACTATAAGTTTGGGGAACTCAACCACCAACCCTGAGAGGATATCGAGAAGCTCAGGCAGGGCTGCTGCCACGTGTCTAGGTGAAATATACACCAACAGCAAGCCCAACTGAGCTCTGGGACCACATCTCAGGAGGAGGGACTCACACCCGGCTATCTGGACTATGGTGGCCTCCCGCGGACATAAGGTCTCCCTCACAACAACTGCCACTCCACCGCCCCTACCTTGAGCCCTAGGCTGGTGCAGCACCTGGAAACCTGATGGGCTAAGATCAACCAGGGGGACCCCGCCCTCTGGGCCCAACCAGGTCTCCGTAATGCAAGCCAGGTCCGCATGCTCCTCCTCAATCAGATCGCGAATGAGAGGTGCTTTATTCATTACAGACCTGGCATTGAAATACACGAGCCTGAGCTCAGGTGGCTGCTCATCCTCGCTCCCGGTACCACGTGCTGAAATCAGAGGGTCGGAGCGCATCACCGCTTGAAGACAGCGGGGACGCACCCCCGGGTATTGATGTGGCCCTCTGTTCCTACACCTGCGGCCATTCCCAACCGCCTTGGAATAGATAATCCCACACCCTGCCCCGGGGCCCCGTAAACCCCCAGCCCGGCCCCTACCACGGCACGATCAGTCCCTGACCTGGTCTGAGAAACGGTTGGTGGAACCCCCCTAGTTTCCAACCGAGCCGATAAGCCCACCCCCCTCCCTAACCCCTCAAAACATTTAGCTAAAAAACACACCAGGGGCCTCTTATTAAATTTGGAAGAGAGGCTCCTGTCCCTGCCCAGCCATCTCTCGGGGTCCCAATAATTGGGTCCGTCATCAAGAGGCACGATGGAAAAGCAGGCAGGTCGCACCCAGGAGAGGGGGGCACCCCTGAGCGCCAATAAGGCTGTGCTGGAGTAAGATAAAACCATTAGTCCGGGGGAGTCCAGTCAGGCAGTCCATCAGTCAAAAGTTGGAAAGCTGAAAGTCAAAAGTGTCCAATTCACCAGCTCCCTGCCACTGAGCTGGGTACCAGTCAGATGACTCCAGGATAGAACAGGCACCTCCCTCTCACGAAGGGCCCAGATCTACGATGGGATGGACAATTGCCAACTCAAAAGGGCATACCTCCCTAGATCTCTCACCTCTAGGGAGGCAGCAGATGGTAATTGGTTGGTATCGATGATAACATATACGAGCCGCCCTCTCACAGAGGCTCGTCCAAGACCTTCTTGCTTCAGTGGGGACCATAGAGAGAGAAAAAGAAGAGCAGCAGTTATCAGGATTAACCTGAGGGTAACCATAGTTAAGTTGGAGAGCAGAGTTCATCTCAAGGCGGGAAACGCAAAGCGGGGAGAGCAGGAGATGCAGGATAGCAGATCGATGGACCCCGATGCAGGGGGCTGAAAGCCGGAGGCAAAAAGCCCGTCGCCCAGCCAGCCACACACAGCACCAGAAGTCAGGCAGTCCCACGCCAGCCGCAGGCCTCCCCGGTAGAGAGCAAACAAGAGTGACTTCAAACAGACCTCCACAGACCGCGCAGGGGCCACGAGCCAGCAAAACGCTCCCCATTCCGCTCGCAGTCGATCACTCCACCGTTCTATTCTGAGGCCGACTATGACATCCAGGTGCCCATAAAACCCTTTAAATGTTATGGCCAAAGTGGCTTCTCTCTTAACTTTGACTTGAGTGTTTTGAAAGTCAGTTAAAATTATGTTGGAGGGCCTTAGCTTGGCCAATTGCCTACTGCGACTGCACACGAAATTGAAGGTGTCCTGGGAGATAATGGAGACAGCAGAGCCAGAGTCCAACTCCATTTTACAAGGGACTCCTTGTAGCTTCACCTGTAGTTTGAGTTTAGGTTTGAGGGGGTGTCAGGCCCTGGTGCGGCAAACACTTCTACGGCTTCTACAAAACCCCACACTAAATGGACCCTGGGCCCCAGTACCTCTCCTGGTCGGATCTTCCGACTGGTGTTTGGGTGGCTGGTCCCTCTGGCGAGCTCTGCAAACCATTGCGATGTGGCCTGTCTTGCCGCAGGCCCTGCACATGGCTGACCGGAATCTGCAATCAGTGTGTGTTGATGGTTGCCACCACACCCTTTACATCTAGGTAAGAGAACTGCCTTGTAAGAGTTCTCTTGCTGTTTGCTGCTGTGGTGCTTTGCGTCGGGTTGCTTGTGAAGCTTGCTGACTTCAGGATCTTCTTCCTCTGAAGATTCCTCTGAGTGTTTGGCGTCCTCGTGGTGGACTGTTTCTTCATGTTTCATTGTTTTGGCGGGCTGGACTGCTTGGACTGCACCCCCAGCGGCTTCATCTGCCATTACTTCATCTTGTGCTTCAATGAAGGTTAAATTCGGTCTGGCAAAAAGTCTTTGCTGGAGCGTTCGGTTCCGTAGGCTGCAGACGAGCCGGTCTCGCAGTTGCTCCTCCACGTCGGAAAATTTACAAAGGCATGCAGCCTGCCTCAAGGCCGCGATGTATTCTGATGCTGTTTCGCCGGGCTGCTGCATTTGCTGTTCAAACATGAAATGCCATGCAATTACTGACATCTTTGGCTGGAAATGCTCTCCCAGCTTCTTCTTGAGCTCAGTGTAGGAAACTGACTCAATTGGCGTCGGTGCGAAAAGATTTTTGGCCAGGTCGAATGTGGCCGGACCACACACGCAGAGCAGCATGGCGGCCTTTAGTCCGTCTTCTGTGACTTGGTTTGCCCAGAGGTAGCTCTCTACCTGAGATAAGTAGGAAGGCCATCCCTCTGGATGCTTGACATCGAATTCGTGAAGTCTTCCAACCTTCGGCATGCTGTCTTCGGCTGGTTCCTGTGGTTTGCGATCCTGCCCAGGGACTGAATCCACTGAGCTCATGGCCGCTAGCGTGGCTTGCTAGCCGACAGTAGGGGGGGGGAAATGCCTTTTCCCTCCAGGCGTGAGCTGCCTCTCCCCTAGTGAACTTCAGCTCTTCTGGAGAAGCAGGATCCCACCTTCGTCGCCAGTGTAATGTATTGGGTTCTTCGCGCAGGAAAGAAGATGAGGCAAGTGATTTCAGCAAAACTCATGGTTTATTGCATGCAGGATCTGAACTGAGAATTGGGCTGCAGCTTGCAGCAATTTATAGCCTGGACCCTAGGCGGCAGTCAATAGATTTAAAGTAACCCATTGCCGCCTAGGGGCAGCCAATAGCAGCAACGGAGACCTGGAGTCTGGGTTGCTAGAGAGCCGTTAGCTGCTCCAGCTAACCACGTGGTGCTACAATTGAGCCCAATACATAACATCTTTCTTCTTACATAAAATTTTCCCCAGGTTTCTTCAATCCTGTTAGAACATTCCTTGCAATTCTCCCACTAATTTTATGTTTCTTACAGTGACTCTGGCTTTATAAAAGTGCTGCAGACGTTCTGCTAACAAGTCAAAAGTAGTTTTTATGCCTTTTCTGCAAACCCAGTTTTTCTACAGAAAATTCAGTATAGGAAAGTGCAATTTCACCAGGTTTTCACCAGTTTTCCCAATAATATTTAGACACATACTGAATAATTTAATGAATGTATCTGAAAAACCTAATTTGGTTATTCTATCTAAAAAGGGCAAAAAAAAAACCTTTAAAGACTTAGTGCTAGATAAATTCTGTAATGTATTGAGGAGGGCATGGGCATCAGCTGAAGAATCAAATGATGAAATATGTTCTGTGATGCAAACTCTGTCATTCAGATACCCTGTATTTGCACTATGATGCAAATACAAAAAAGCACTACTTGTACTGTGGTATCATGATGCTCATTTAGTAATTTTGGCACTGAATCATTGTATATTGGAACACATAATTAAGTGGAGGAAGTGTTAGAAAAGTAAGTTATTCTTAATTTAAACACTATTTACTGTTCCACTTCATTAGTCAAGTAACTAAAGCTCTCCTTTAGTTACTTTTGGATTATAACATCTATCCCATTGCAATTATATGGCTCCATATTATGATGATCTTATTATGGTTTTGTTTTAATTTAATATATTATCTCCATCATTGGATTGTGTGTGTGTGTGTGTGTGTGTGTGTATTCATGAAGGCAATTCAGAAATAAACCTCTGTTTGGTTAATGACAGACACTCACAGATACAGAACTTTTATTATGCATTACTTTTCGATGTAATCACCATTCAAATTGAGGCACTTGTCATAAAGTCTTACAAGGTTTGAAATCCCTTAGTAGTAGTTGCCAGATCTGGGCTATGGGGGGGGGGAGTGATCAAAAACCTCCCAACGGAACTGCTTCAAAAGTTCTTGGGTGCATCTAGCAGTATGTGGGCAAGCATTATCATGACCCAACACCACACCGGAAGTGGTGCCATAGAAAAAGCATGCCAAATGTGAAGTTGCCAAAGGAGTACTGCTACTGAAGTTCATGGAGTGTGGTTCAACCATCAATTCAGAAGTCTACTGAGAAACGTTATGAAAACTCAGACAAGCCATCCATAACAAGCATTGGGGCATGCTGACTTCCAGTGTGGTTCACAATAATGCTCACCCCCACACTGCTAGATGCACCCAAGAACCTTTGAAGCAGTTCCATTGGGATGTTTTTGATCACGCCCCCCCCCCATAGCCCAGATTTGGCAACTACTACTAAGGAATTTCAAACCTTGTAAGACATTATGACAAGTGCCTCAATTTGAATGGCAATTATGCCAAAAAATAATGTAGTGTTGTAGTTTTCTAATGTGAATAATAAAAGTTCTGTATCTGCAAGTGTCTGTCATTGATAACCAAATGGAAGTTTATTTCCAAATTGCCCCTTATATGTATATGTATTTGCTGATGCTTTATTTAAACTAAATTTGTATATCTGTGATTGTATAACCTCTGTAAATGCCATACACTAAATAAATAAATCTGAAAAGTTCAGACATGTTGATTCCCCACCTGGGACTATGGGATCTGAATGTAGACGATTTGCATAAAGACCTTCACAAACATAACAATTCTGCTACCAAAATCTCAAAATGGGAGATCTTCAAGGCAGTAATTTATCTGGGATTAAAATGCAACTTTCTGTGGTGACACTTCATAAATTTCTAGTAACAGGAATCTTTAAAAAAAATCCTTGCATCTCCACTTCTGTTACACATGCACACATGCAAACCAATTTCATTTCAGACAGAAAGGACAGAATGAGGAGCAAGGGAAAATGTTTTAGAAGGTGCTCGGTCATTGGGGCCAGGATGTTAAATGGAACTGGCATAGTTGTATTTGACCTATGGATGTGCAATTTTCATGGGGCCTTGACTTTATCTATTTTTTCCTGTGGTAATGGATTTTGATAATTGTATTTGCATTTTTATTCTGCTTCGCTGCCTAAAGTTAACTATGGTGGATGGGTAGCCTTATCCATTTGCTAAATTAGTAAGGTGGGCATTTGGAGAGAGCTACAGGATGAATAGAAATCAAGCTATAGGAAAATCAAAATTGCCTCTGCTTCTCATGTGCACTCACCCTCTTGTGCAAGCAGTATAAATTGCAGCTGCAGAAAAGCACTCCAGAGTTTCCCCTGTGCTGGGGATTAAGGAAATTTGCTTTAGCCTCATCAGCAACGGCCATCAAGATGTCATATGGTACATGTTGGATCAAACTAAAAGAACTTAGATACCTATTAAACCTGTCTAGAAAAAAGGCATCTCAAAAAATCACCAGATGATTAATTTGGGGACTAAGAAGAATTTCCTTCTATACCCTGTATATAGTATTTACTCAACCAGAATCTGTGGCATAGAAGCGGATTCCCCATCCTTCTGTTTTGGAGATTATTTCTGATATTTCTGACCAGAAATAATTTCAAAACAGAAGGATGAGAAGATGCCTATATACCAGAGATTCTAGTTGAGTAATGCTACATGTAGTGTATACAAAGAAATTCTTCTTAGACTCCACCTCCCTGCAGTAAAACCATTAACTGCAACAAATTGCTCTGCATTTCAATACATATTTTTGTACATGCATTCTAGTTTGAAAATTTCATATCCTTTCAGATGCTGCCAGATACAATAAATAGCTACAGGACTACACAATGTGAAATCAATAGAATCAGAGGTGTTTCTGTTATTTGCCACCTTGAAAAATGTCAGCAGCCATGAATATGTTTACAAACCTTTGTCAGAGCGCCAAAAGAGTGTTATCTATGCAGAGATATCCAGACCAAAATTTTGTCTCGGCAGTAGAACACTACAATCACTAAAAGCTTGTGCAAATAACATACAGTAATGGAGATGGCTTGATCTCATTTATTTCCCTTCCTCTCCTACCCAGTCACACCTCTTGCTCCTGCCCTACCTCATTTATTTTAGATTATTTTAATTTTTTGAAATAAATTTTAATTTAATTTAATTTAATTTAATTTAATTTCTATACCGCCCTATTCCCGAAGGACTCAGGGCGGTTTACAGGGCAGCATAAAATACAATATAAAAATAATATAGAATTAAAATACATTAAATTAATTAAGCCCAATTAAAACAACATTTAAAAAGCTAAAACCCCTTCAGTCCAGGAAGAAGAAGCTACTGTGAGGCAAAACAGAACATAATTTATATTTACAATAATGCTTCTATAGTAGTTCCCATATAGATAAATAATTGTTAGTAAATACACAGTTGGTTGTTAGATAGATAGATAGATAGATAGATAGATAGATAGATAGATAGATAGATAGATAGATAGATAGACAGACAGACAGACAGACAGACAGACAGACAGACAGACAGACAGACAGACAGACAGACAGATATTATTGTCATTTTTTTACTGTGGGCACAATGGCACACATTAAAAATGAAATTTAGTTGCTTGCTCTCAAAGTGTACACATACATAACACACATTTAAGCATACTATATACAACATATGTATAGACCTACACCCTTACATATAAGCAACATATAAATATTAATTACTGTCCATCTTGAATACATAATGGAAGGAGAAAGCTTGAGAGTTCACAAGGTTAATACTGTATGGAACAAAACTGTGACTGAATCTGGATGTTCTACTTCGGAGCCTCCTTCTAGAAGGTAACAAAGAAACAGGTCCTGAAGAGGATGTGTAGTGTCCCAGACAACCTTATGGACCCTGCTCAAGCAATGCTTATGTGCTATGTCCTGGATGGAAGGGAGGGAACTGCCAATAATCTTTTCAGCCATCCTCACCACTCTCTGTACCGCCTTCCTGTCTGAAGCAGTGATGCTTCTAAACCAGACTGTGATGCTGTATGACAGGATGCTCTCAATTGTCCCTCTGTAGAAAGTGGGAAGGATAAGGGAAGGAATATGTGCTTTTCTCATGTGACGCAGAAAATGCAGGCGCTGCTGCACCTGCTTCACTAGTGTCTCGCTGTTGAGCGACAAAGCCAGCCTACTTGTTAACTGCACACTCAGGAATTTGATGCAGATGAATCATTAATGCACAGAGAAGTGTGGCTGTGCCTGCCTTTTCTGAAATCGACAATGATCTCTTTGGCTTTTCCAGTATTTAAAACTAGGCTGTTTTCCTTACACCAGTTCACCAAACCTTCAAAGTCCTTGCAGTAAGCACCCTCATTGTCATCATGAATAAGGGCCACTACTGTTGCATCGTCTGAGAACTTCACAATATGGTTGGTGGCAAACCTAGCACAACAGTCATGGGTCAACAGGGTGAACAGCAGCTTTACAAGTTTGCTTTACTAGTGTGCAGATCTATCCAGAAAAAAAAGACAAAAATAAGAAGAAATATTTTTTAAAAAATCATGGAAGTGAGAGGGGATGTGAGGAAGCAACCTCACTGAATTCACGTTCTGGTAAATTGGTCACTTGTATTCAGGAAAACCAAGGCAACTTTTTGTAAGAAGGCTCACGGTATGCTCTCCAAATTCCAAATGTGACCATCATTCAAAGGATTACAAGCAGTACTCTACAATGGCAGTATTATATATTTCATTAATCATGGAGAAGAAACTAGGCAACCTCAGTATATAGCTTGCAGCAAAGGGATTGGCAATAGGGAAGGTTTTATCCAGGAGGTCAATGCCATGCTTCATGTTTTTTCAATCTACCTTCCCTTCCATTGCTCCCTATCACAGCAACCTAATGCAAACATTTGTAAAAGACACAGCTGAAGGCAGTGGAGTTCTTGCAATTCATTTTTTTGCCTGTGGGATTAGTATTACTACAAACTAGGGCAGTGGTGGCGAACCTATGGCATGGGTGCCAGAGGCGGCACTCAGAGCCCTCCCTGTGGGCACCCGCACCATGCCTCGGAGGTGGCAACTGTCCATCTTCAACCAGCCCACAGGTGTCCCTCCCCACGAGCGACATTGAGGTGACCACACCCACCTTGGCCACACCCACCCAATCTTCCATTACCACCACAGCCACACCCACCAAGTAGGCCATGCCCACCTGGCACCCAGCAATAAATAAGTGGGTTTTGGGTTGCAGTTTGGGCACTCGGTCTCTAAAAGGTTCGCCATCACTGAACTAGGGTAATAGATTTGGCTGGGTGGGAGGGTTGGCCATGGTTGGATGATGTTTTTTCCACTCTCCTATTAATCAGCTGCAAGGAAAAGGCAAGAACAGACTAGCTCATGGTGTCCTCTGGGTTTCAGGGTTGGGAGAAATGAAAACAAGTATAGAACTGATTTATTAAGAAGGCAGTTTGCCAGCATTTTTTTTACAAAAAAAAATTGCTCGACAAGAGCCAGCATACTTTAATCAAGAATCTTCTTTTTTGACACTGATTGGTTTAGCTGTTTGCAAGAATGCAGTGAATATAGCATATTTAGATTATAGCAAAGCGTTCAACAAAATATCTCATGATATTCTAATAAATAGAATCATAAAATGGTTTGTTACCATTAGATGGATACAGAAATGGCAGAACAATCATGCCCAACTCGTGTATGTCAAGGCTTTGCATCAAGCCAGAAAAAAATGGTTAATGACATATCCCAGGGCTCCTTTTTATGCCCTGTTCTATTCATGATCTTTATTAGTTACTTGAATTAAGGATTAGAAACTATGGCAGTCAAAAAGACAGGAAATTGACAAACTCCTCAGAGGGACAACATCAATTTTCAAAAAGAATTTGAATAAGCTGAAAGAATAGAAGTGAGATAAACTAGAACAACAGAGAGGTGAATTTCAAGAGGAAGAATGTAAAATCTTACATTTTGATGGGAAACATCTAGGACAGGAGGCACTCACTCTGTTACGCGGCACTCGGGATTCGACCCGCCAAACTGCCGACCTTCTGATCGACAAGCTCAGCATACACCACATATGTGTGTGTGTGTTTGTGTGTGTGCATGTGTGTGTATATATATGCGTGTGTGTGTGTATATGTATATATGTGTGTATATATATATGTATATATATATATATATATATATATATATGTGTATGTGTGTGTGTTTGTGTATGTATATATGTATGTGTGTATATATATATATGTATATGTGTGTGTAAGGGACGCGGTGGCTCAGTGGGTTAGGACGCTGAGCTTGTCGATCAGAAGGTCAGCAGTTTGGCGGGTCAAATCCCGAGTGCCACGTAGCAGAGCGCCTGTTACTCGTCCCAGCTTCTGCCAACCTAGCAGTTCGAAAGCACGTAAAAATGCAAGTAGAAAAATAGGGACCACTACGGTGGGAAGGTAACAGCGTTTCGTGCGCCTTTGGCGTCTAGTCATGCCGGCCACATGACCACGGAGACGTCCTCGGACAAGCGCTGGCTTTTCGGCTTTGAAACGGAGATGAGCACTGGCCCCTAGAGTTGGAAACGACTAGCACGCATGTGCGGGGGAAACTTTACCTTTACCTTTATATATGTGTGTGTATGTATATATGTATGTGTGTGTATATATATGTGTGTATGTATATATGTATGTGTATATATGTATATATGTACACACACACACACACACACACACACACACACACACATACAGGATGGAGAAAAATACTGGGCAACAGAATATGTGACAAAGAAATGAGTGACTTGGTACCCCATAAGCTGGATGTGGAGCAAAAGTATGACGCACCTGCAAAAAATAAAATAAAACAAAAATATAAGCAAATGTAATCTAGGCAGCTAAAAGTGAAGAGCCAAGATCAAAAGAAATAATAATTGGTCTCTATTCTGCACTGTTCATATTGTATCTAGAATACTGGATGTATTTGAAGGAGGACACTGACAAACTGTAGTGTTGCAGAATCCAATCTCGACTGATCACTGACACCAGAGGTTTATTCTTCCAAGCTTTCAGACTTGTGCTGGAGCCCATCCTCAGGGAATTTCTCTCTAGCAGAGTGTAAACCTTGGGTTATTGTGTGCGGTAATTATATGGTGCATGGTTGTGTGTTTTTACTTGTTGATTGAAGTGTTGATGGCTGGTTAGTAAGTCGTTGGCTGTTGCTTCCTTGTGCTGCCAAGCTGGAGATGAGAAGATAGTAAGTGCAAAGGGCTGCTGTGGAAAAGACTGCTCAGATTTGTTCCAGATAAGAAAAAATGGATTTAAATTAGAAGGAAGTAAGTTTTTTGGGGGGTGAGAGGAAAACATCCTATTCTGTTGAAATGTTCAGCATTGGAATAGAGTGCCTCAAGAGAAGCTGGATTCTCCTTTGCTATGGGTGTTTAAGTGATGCTAGATGATCATCTTTTAGAGATGCTGTAGTAATGGATTGGACTAGATGATTCTCAAGCTACTTTCTAACCCTTACATTTTATGGTTTCCAAGTGCTTTGAGAGAAATAGTGAGAATGGAAATGGTGGTATGAAAGTATCCTTCTACCTCGAATACAGAACTGGAAAGGAAGAACAGATTCTAAATAGAGCATTAGCATTACAGAACTTTTTTTTGTCACCGGCTACTTCTGTGCTTTTCGATCTTTTGGTATTGAATTCTATTCCTTCCTGCAAGCTCTGAAAACTCTGGGTTGAAGTCTAAGGAAAAACGGCACAGAGAGGTTGTGAAGGCCAGCTGTTTGGATTCAGTAACTTCTAACACCGTTCTGGCAAGAAGAAACCTCTGGGAAAGCCATGACTTCAATCCTTCTATGGGTCCCCTGCACTTGACAAATGCTTCTCATCTCAACAATGCTTCTGTCTATTCTGTAGCAGCTGCTTCCTCCTCTTATCTAATTTCCAACCCAAAGAGTGAAAGCAGTGACTGAGATAATTCTTCTCCTCAACAAACAGCGAGTGTACTATAAGAAGGAAGAAACATTGCTGCCTCTTGCTGTCTCATGCTCCTTACCAAGGAGATGACATTTTGAGCTGCCCAAAGAAATCAGGCTCTATCATTGTCACTGTCAAGAAGAAAGTGAATAGCCCCACCATAGCCTAAAATGTTTTTGTGCAGGGCAATGGCAAATCAGCACTCCTCAACTGATCAAAGAATCTGTGCTGTTGAAGCTCCTTGGGCTGACAGTGTAATAAAATTAATTGGTGTTCTAAATATTACTAAAGCAGTGGCTGGCATGTTTAATAAACCTTTTCATTTGAGAAAATTAGCACTCATCTGGACAAGCACTGAAATGCTGTTACTTGGGAGGGGGAGATTTCAAGGATTTGAGTACAATTTAAATAATTATCAGCATATTTCTGCTCTTAAAATGTTTCTGAAATTACAGGGAAATTCAGTGCAATCTAACCATAAGTGCCTTTTGTCTGCATATAATTTATTGATCTCATTTCAATCAGTCAAGCACTTCACTTTCACTGCCTGCACTTTCCACATAGTAACCAAAGATGTGTTTTATAACCACAGATAGCAAAATCAATAACATGGCTATTTTTATGGATTTTGATTAGAACTAATGCTAGCATCTAACAATATTTACATTGGTTAAATCTTATTTCAGATACAATCCTTTTTGCTTTGTGTTTAGTTAATTGTTTTCCTAGGTTTTAGACTCCACTGAATTTTAGGGAACACATCTTACACTCATTATGCTGTATCAAAGCTATAATCATTCAGTCAAAGGGCAAACTGACATACCTACAATCAAAATGAATTTGGAGCTATTTGGCATCCTGGACTCACAAAGTAAGACTTATTGAAATATGGGCCAGGAACCAATTAGTTTACCACTATCATCAACCTCTTAAATTTGCCTGTTGAACATGAATGAACCAAGGGAGAAACACAAACACTTTCGGTCAACACCCTTCCATATGTCTAGTTGTGAATGCTTGATAATTAATAGAAACAATTGAGCATAATACTCTTATTCATTCCAGATCTTGACCATCTGGAGTAATTATACAAATGAAGGTTGAATATCATAATCAAGTTGAAAACTAAATTGGTTTGCATTTGTCAGATGTGCCATCAAAATGTGATGAAAATTAAGTGACCAAGTAGAGACTATTATGAAACAATATCAAGAGGTTGGTAAAACTAAACTGTGAACCCCCATTCATGTCTATGTTGCCGTAAGTAATGGAAGATAAACCATAGTGACCAGCCATTATAGGACTTTTTGCTCGGATGTCAGCAGTTGAGATAAGAATGGATCCAACCAACAACTTATCATCCTTTTCAGGCACCAATGCTATCATAAAAGCAACTCCCTTTGCTTCAGTCCAGTTAACAGATACAGACACTGAACGCTGTGAGTTCAGCTACAGTTGTCCAACGTGTATGGAAATAGTTGGGGCATACATTTTGTTACAAAATAAAATGTCAAGCTCCAATGTTTTTAAAATGCATTCAAAATGCGTGACAAACTTGCCACAGATGAAAGAACATGCTTTAGTTGTACTTTAAGGTGCAGTTGCTCCATTTATCAGAGATTCGTCCTCTGCTTCCAGCTAGGCTTTCCCTTACTTTGAAGTTTCTACCTTCTGCATGAGAATGATGTGGAGAAAGTTGGAGAATTGCAAGTTAACTAATGAACTCTTCCATCTACATGCACAGTGAACCATGCACTCAAGGAAACAAAAGATTAAGTACTGATCAAACAGAAGGAAGAATCTTCTCTTCACACTTAAACCCAGATACATTCAGTTAAGCAAGGAAGGGTCCTTGGAGGGACAATTCCATAAGCCACAGTTTTATCACTCTTGTGATAAATTGAACAGGACTGCACCCTTAGCTTAGCTTCAATGGAATTGGTGAAGACGTTGCTTCATTCTAAGTTTCTAACGATTTTGGTGATGCCTGAGGCTAGTCATAATACTAGAGAATAAATCTTAAATACATTTTACATCCAAGAGTGGCATTCCTTGCAAATTTTCCAAATCTCAATTTCCATTGTTCTTGAACTGAATCGATACCTCTATATACATCAATGAATCAATCAATTTTATTATTACAGCCAAAGGCCAACACATAAATTAAACATTCAAATAAAACAAAAGTAAACAGAACCAACACAAGAGGACATAGCAATATATTACAATTAATGATGTAATCAATGGGTGACCAAGGTCTGCCTAGTTTTACAGACAGTTTAACAAAAATTAGCTAGCTTCAGAAAAACTAGATCAATATAAGTAATCTTTACAATTAAATTTAAGATGAATAGAATAGAATAGAATAGAATAGAATAGAATAGAATAGAATAGAATAGAATAGAATAGAATAGAATAGAATAGAATAGAATAGAATAGAATAAACAGAGTCAGAAGGGACCTTAGAGGACTTCCAGTTCAACCCCCTGCTCAGGCAGGAAACCCTATACCATTTCAGACAAATGGTTGTCCGATCTCTTCTTAAAAACTTCCAGTGTTGGAGCATTCACAACTTCTGGAAGCAAGTTGTTAATTGTTCTAACTATCAGAAAATTTCTCCTTAGTTGTAGGTTGCTGCTCTCCTTGATTAGTTTCCGTCCATTGCTTTTTGCCCTGCCTTCAGGTGCTTTGGAGAATAACATGATTCCCTCAACTTTGTGGCAACCCTTGAGATATTGGAACACTGCTATCATGTCACCTCTAGTCCTTCTCTTCATTAAACTAGACATACCCAATTCAGCAACCGTTCCTTATATGTTTTAGCCTCCAGTCCCCTAATCATCTTTGTTGCTCTTCTCTGTACTCTTTCTAGAGTCTCAATATCTTTTTTATATCATGGTGACCATAATTGGATGTGGTATTCCAAGTGTGGCCTTACCAAGGCATTGTAAAGTAGTATTAACACTTCACGTGATCTTGATGCTATCCCTGTTAATGCAGCCTAGAATTGCTCATATTTAAATGATTGTCCACTAGGACTCCAAGATCCCTCTCACAGATACTATTATTGAGCGAGGACCACCTATACTGTACCTGTGCATTTGGTTTCTCTTGCCTAAATGTAGAATCTTACTTTTTTCACCACTGAATTTCATTTTGTTAGATAGCGCCTACTGTTCAAGTCTGTTAAGATCTTTCTGCATATTAAGCCTATGTTCTGGAGTGTCGGCTATTCATGCCAGCTTAGTGTCATCTGCAAAACTGATGAATTCCCCATCTATCCTCTCATCCAAATCAATGATGAAGATGTTGAAGAGTACTGGGCGTAAAACAGAGCCTTGGGATACCCCACTGCATACTTCTCTCCATATACCGGTAGATGCTGTTCCATTTAGGACTACACGTTGAGTGTGGTTGGTCAGTCAGTTATGAATCCATCTGGTGGTTATGCTGTCTAACCGACATTTTTCTATCTTATCAAGTAGTAGGTTGTGGTCTACTTTATCAAATGCCTTACTTAACTCCAAGTAAATTATATCCACAGCATTACTCTGGTCAACTAATTTTGTCACTGGTCAAAGAACACAATAAGATTTGTCTGGCATGATCTGTTTTTGACAAAGACATGTTGGCTTTTGTTTATGACTTTGTTTGCCTCTAGGTATTCACTGACTGATTTGTTGCTTGATTATCTTTCCAGAATCTTCCCAGGGATTGAAGTCAGGCTGATAGGTCTGTACTTTCCTGGATCTATTTTTTTCCTTTTTTGAAGATGGGAACTACATCAACTCTTTTCCAGTCCTCTGGTAGTTCCCCAGTGCTCCAGGATCTTTGAAAGATATAGTTCAGTGGTTCTGAGAACACATCTGCCAGTTCCTTGAGAACCTTGCGGTGTAATCCATCTGGTCCTGGTGATTTGAACTCATCTAGGGTGGACAGGTGCTCACTTACTATTTTCTTGCTTATCTTAACTTGTGTTTCTAATCTGTTTTTTATGGTACTGTTTTTGATAGGTTGGACTCTTTTTTCCTGATGTGTAAAGACAGATGCACAAAAATGAGTTAAGTAGTTCTGCTTTCTCCCTGTTGCTTGACACCTTCTTGTCACTTTCTCCCACCAATGGACCAATCATTTCCTTGACTTTTTTTTGTTTTTTACATGTTGAAAGAAGCTTTTTTGTGTTATTTTTGTCTTTTGTTGCAAGCCTTAGTTCATTTTGAGCCTTAGCTTTCCTCATTCATCTTTGCAGGCTTGAGCTATTTGCTGATATTCTTCTTTAGTTATATGGCCCTCTTTCCCTTTTTTATACTTGTCCTTTTTTGTCTTTCAATTTATCACAGTACCTTATGCAGCCATGCTGGTTTCTTTTGAGAACTGTTATTTTTCTTCTTCATTTGTATTGTGCTAGACTGGGCTTTTCCAATCTTGTTTTTAAAAATTTCCAAGCTTCTTGAATTGTTTTCCCCTTGAGGATTCTCATCCATGGAATCCTTCCCAAGTTCTAAGTTTTTGACATTAGTTATCTTAAAGTCCAAGACTCTAATTTGACTATATACTATTGCTTGTGCTTGCATAATGTTGAATTCCAATAGTGTATGATCACTCCCCCACAAGATTCCTGCAGCTTCAATACCTTCTATCATTTCATCTCTGTTAGTGAGAATTAAGTCCAATATGGCTGGTTCCCTAGTTCCTTTCTGTACTTTTTGGGAGACAAAGTTGTCTGCTAGGTTTGTCAGGAACCTGTTTGATTTTCCACTCGGTGTAAAGTTTGTCTCCCAGTTGATGTCAGGGTAGTTAAAGTTCCCCATTACTATTGTGATGTGCTTCCTATATACCTTAGTTAACTGACTAGCAAAAAGTTCATCTATTCCTCTGTTTCATTGGGTGGTCTATACTATGCACCTATGGCGATGTCATTTCCCCCTCTTTTATATTGAGCCAAAAGCATTCAAGACAGTTTTATCATTGTTGTGTTCTATTTCTGTAGAGTTGTAATTATTTCTTATATAGAGAGCAACTCCACCTCCTCTTTTATTTGGTCTGTTTCTTTTAAATAATTTAAATCCCTCTAGCTGTGTGTTCCATTTGTGGATTTCATCCCACCAAGTTTCCATAACGGCAACAATATCATATCTGCCTTCATTTACTTGAATTTCTAATTCACTCTGTTTATTGCTCATACTCTGTGCATTGGTGTATAAACATTTGAGTCCTTTTTGACTGACCCTGTGTTTACTTTCTACATAATCCATGTGGGGCCTGAATTCCCCTACTTCCTTACCACCTGTTTGATTAGTGCACTTGGTATGGCACTCACTATTAAAAGCTTGATTTTGCTTGACAGCAAGGTTGATCTTCTTACTCGCACAAACATCTATGTTACATGCACTGATAACCCTATTAGTTTTAGATTGCTAGGGACAGAAATATTCTGTATCAGTTAACTCACTCTCCCGTTGTTTAGTTTAAATGTTTCTCCAGAACATCTGTGAATTTAATGTCAAGTAACTCAATCCTTTTCTTTGATGGATGCAAACCATCTCTTTTGTACAGTTTTTCATTGGACCAGCTACAGACATTGTGACTAATATAACCAAAGCCTTCCCCTTTACATCACTCCTTAAGCCACACATTGGATGCCACTATACCAGACATGTCAAACACAAGGCCTGGGGGCCGGATCCGGCCCACAAAGTGGTTTCATGTGACCTGCGAACCCATCCTGGAAACAGTGAGGGAACGGCCCCCGCTGCCTTGGCCCAGGCCAGCCAATATACAATTTCATGGTGGCCATCTATGCTGAAACACATTCAGTCTTAGCTCCAGAAGGCCATCTGGAAACAGCGAGGGACCAGCTCCTGCCATGTCGGCCATGCCCCCTGGGTGCACACTTGGGAGGTATCACCCTTTGTGAGCAATGAAGAAATGCACCATTGCCTGGAAATGGCCAGCACATGGCCCTGCCTACTTTGGGCAGTCTAGGGGCTGGGAAGGATTGCACTTCTCTTCAGATTCATGCCACCCAACTCAGCCACTCAGCACTGTGAGGAGAGCACCTTGCTGCCTGCCAAAACTGGGCAGGCTGGGGGCTGGGCAGCATTGCGCAAGTAACATCGACTCTCATGCTGCACATGGCATCCCCTCCCCCAGAGCCCACTAAGCCGGATATGTGAAGTAGGTGAGGGCCATGTGCTGGCCACTTCCAGGTGATGGTGCATTTCTTCATTCCTCACCAAGGATGACACTTCCCCAGCTGTGTTTCTTGCCTCCCTCATCTCAAATATTTCCCCACCACTCTTAGGAAGGAAGGAAGGAAGGAAGGAAGGAAGGAAGGAAGGAAGGAAGGAAGGAAGGAAGGAAGGAAGGAAGGAAGGGAGAGGGAGGGTCTGAGGGAAGTCCTGCCTTAGTCCTTCCCTATTGCCCTTTCACCATCCCCTTGCCCCCTCCTCATGGGCTATCCTGGGGGTTCTCCCATCCTATTGCTAAGGAAGCTCAGGTCTCCTCACATGGAGAGGGAGTGGGCCTCCCTCTTGACTTTGCCCTTGTACTCATCATGAGCAACCTGGCTAAGGAGAGCAAGCACAGCTGCAGCAGCCTTGAGGAGGTAAGTGCAGCTGGCCGCCATGTTGGGGAAGTAGGGCTGGGCTTAGTGCCGCGGGTGCTTGAGGGCTGGGCAGGGCATTTGACCTCTGTGCCACTGTCCAGCCCCCCCATATGGCCTGAGAGGAACAGTGAAGCTCCTCCAGTGGGCCATGCCTTGGCACTTGCCCCGGTCCCATCTCCTTCTGCCAGAGACCCTCAGATCTGTCCCACTCCTGCTCAGGCCCCTGTACCCTCGACGCGAATGATGTAGAGCTGGCCATGCCCACCCTGTAGGCCACATGCACTCCAGCCACGCCAACCCAGTAGGCCGCGCCCACCCTGGTCACACACACCCATACTCCTGAGGGCAACCACAATGCTGATGCGGCCCTCAATGAAATTGAGTTTGACACCCCTGCACTATACACTGGCTGTTTCCTTTCTGTTCCCTATATATTGGTAAAACCTCTGAAAAAGTAAGCCTATAGCTTATCCTACTAAGTTCCTGTCCCAAGCTTTGGAAATCATTCTGCACAGAGAGCACAACTTTTTGGGATGGACCATTTATGCCAAGATGTACAACAGCATCAACATCACAGTCCTTACTGGAATTATTGACTATCTTAAAAATATGCCTCTTGTCTCTGCTGGCAGTAGCACCTGGCAGACACCTGACCTCTTTCAAAACCTCTGTATCCTTTCCTAAATTTACATCCCTTATAATTGAATCACCAACCAGAAGGTGGCTTCTCTTTTTAGATGCCTTCCTCTTCTTGCATGACTGATGTGTAATACCTTATTCACACTTTCCCCTATCCAAAACAAGTTCTAGGGTATTTGAGTTACCATCATCACAACTACCTTGACCTACCTCCTTAGTATCCCTATTAAGGTCAGCAAGGGCACTGTGTCTGTTATGTAGGGACACAGTGAAAGCTTTGTGTTTGTGGTTTCCTGACAGTTAGAACAATTAACCAGTGGAACAACCTGCCTCCAGAAGTGGTCTGAAATGGTATAGGGTTTCCTGCCTGAGCAGGGGGTTGGACTAGATGACCTCCAAGGTCCCTTCCAACTTCTTCTTCTTCTTCTTCTTCTTCTTCTTCTTCTTCTTCTTCTTCTTCTTCTTCTTCTTCTTCTTCTTCTTCTTCTTCTTCTTCTTATTATTATTATTATTATTATTATTATTATTATTATTATTATTATTATTATTATTATTATTATTATTATTATTATTATCACAACCACCTTTATATTCTGCACTAAGCAGATTTTCCATTTATTTATTTGTTGTATTTATAAGGCTGCTTAATTATCAATGACTTCCTTCCTTCCTCACAATTTTGCTAGCTATGTCAAGTCTGTCGTTTGTGCTGTTGCTGAGGTTTTCTGGGAAGTCAATATTTATTGCTCTACCTGACATGAATCACCAATTGAGAAGAGAAGACTCATTGGAAAAAACCCTGATGTTGGAAATTATTGAAGGCAAAGGGAGAAGGGGAGAGCAGAGGATGAAATGATTAGATAGTGTCATCAATGCAATGAATCTGAAATTTGGGCAAACTCCAGAAGACAGTGGAGGACAGAGGAGCCTGGATTTAGGACTTAGTGACTGAACAACAACTGGTATGAATTCTGATAGGTAAAATGTAACTCTCTTAAACCATTCCATTCACTGGAACTGCCCACCCTGCACTGTCTTTCACTGGGAAGGAAAGATAAAGGCCAACATTGTGCTACTGTTTTTTCTAATCAGCTGGGTTCAGGAAGCATTTCATTTTTCAAAAGTATAAAACAGAGTATCTAATCACCACCTTACAAATATGTTATCCTGCCAGTCCTTCAGGTAGAGCAGATTAGAAAACCCAAGTCAAGTATATCAATACTATTTTTATTGTAAAATTTTAGTAACAAAATCTTGCAAGTTTTAATATGAGCTCCCCCCCTTCCCGCCATTTACTTTTGTGTGAACTAGGGAGGACTTGTCTGAGAAGTTTATGTACATTACAGTTCTGTCCCAGATTCAGGTTTCTTGTATCTAAAAGTTGAGTTGGCAGTGGTTTTCCTCCTGTCTCTCAAGGCCATTTCTTCTACACAGGCCAATGAAAAATGTGCCAACATAGATAGCTATTCCTAACCACAGGGCAAGATGACAAAGCCTGCATTATGATCCAAGAGTTATCATTTCATGTTTGCATCTAGACATTACATATAAAAATATAAGGGGCAGATCTTATGTAGTAACTTCACAGTGTGTATTTTATTACTGTTATACCCAGGTGACTAGGCACACAAAGTTATTTTAAATAACCACTCACTCCCCAAGAAATAGGACAACTGATCACAACTTTCCAGCATCACTTGTATTTCAGCCCTACTGATTATAGATCCGTTGCAAAGAAAGTAATTTACAGAGCTGAGCTTGTGAAACTGTTGTGGTCAAAAGGGGCTTCCCAAAATGAGCATTCCAAAGACTGAGTTCCTAAGATACCAATCTGTGTTGCCTATCTATTTAAAATTGTCTTTTTAATTATATTTTGTTAGGCACACAAAAGACTGGAAGCTCAATCAACCAGGAAATAAAGGAAAAAATACAGTACTGTGATTATGGTAGGCAAACTGGCTTTTCACTAATCCCTCACAAGCAAGGAGTTTTCAACTAGGAGCTAAGGATTTACATAGGGTTTGTGTAAGCAGTTTAAATAAATTTGCTGGCTAACAAGGATTGCTGTTATAGATCACAGACTTTGTTGCTAAACTTGCATTAAACTGATACAATTTCTTTAATGTTATCTGCAGCTTTTGATCACACATTCATGTGCAATTTACATATTGTCAGCTCCGGATTTGTTTAAGAGATAATTCAGATTTCACACATTGTTCCAATGTCACTTAAAACTGAGTAAACCTCAAGTGCTCAAGGAGGACATGAAAGCTCTTCTGGGGAGAATGGATAAACAAAGCCCTCTATACAGGTTCATGTATTGCACTTCTAGCAAGAAAAAGTGTGCTCGTGAGTCTTAAAGTCCCTGTCTCTGTTATATGATAAATGGATGAAATATTGCATGAGAAAAAGTGAGCGAGTGACTTAAGTTTCCTTAGCAGAAACTCTGATGGAATGGAAGATGTTATAGAGCAGCGGTCCCCAACCTTTTGGGGTCTGTGGACCAGCAGTGGTGGCAGAAGGGGGGGGGAATAGTTGCACATGTGCAACCTAATCCTGCATATATGCAAATCAAGATCTGCGCGCTCGCCTGCCGCTTGTGCAGCCCTGTTCCCAACGGCCCAGGGGTTAGAGCAGGGGTGTCAAACTCAATTTCATTGAGGGCCGCATCAGCATTGTGGTTGCCCTCAGGGGGCCGGGTGGGTATGGCCAGGGTGGGCGTGGCCTAATGGGTGGGCGTGGCTAGAGTGCATATGGCCTACTGGGTGGGCGTGGCCAGCTCTACATGGTTCGCATCAAGGGGGCCTATGGGGGCCTAGGCAGGAGTGGGACAGATCTGAGGGTCTCTGGCAGGAGGAGGGTCTCTGGGCCAGGGCCAAGGCAGTGGGGGCCGTTCCCTCACTGTTTCCAGGATGGCTTCGCGGGCCACATGAAACCACTTCATGGGCCGGATCTGGCCCCCGAGCCTTGTGTTTGACATGTCTGGGTTAGAGACTTCTGTTATAGAGTTATCACTGCTTTCTGGATCTTTACTTATTTGATTTGATTTCTGTCCTGTCTCATTCAAAACTCAAGGCAGCTTACATAAGGCTCCCTCCTGCTGTTTTCCTACGAAAAAATAATCCTGTGAGTTGATTGGGCAGAGAGAAATAACTGGCCCAAAATCATTCAGAGAACTTCTGTGGCTCAACTAAAACCCAGTTTTCCCTCATCCCGGTCCAACACATTAGACACTAAACCACATAACATAAAGGAAAAAATAAAATAACTTAGGAAAAAAATTCTTTCTTTTTGTTAAGGATAAAATTATGTTCTCTTCTTTAGTGATTCAGATGTCAAAGGAAAAGAAGGTATTGTCTTCATTTTTCCTTATGCTATATTTCAATATGCACACACACACACACACACACACACACACACACGCACACACAGAGAGAGAGAGAGAGCCATAAAAGAGGAAACACCCTGAGCTAACCAAAAATGTGATTATCAAAAGAACAGCATAGCCTTATTTCACATAGAACATTATATCATAATATGGTTCAATTTTAGCAACATTTACATATAATGCTGGCTGAGGAATTCTGGGAGTTGAAGTCCACACATCTTAAAAGTTTTCAAGATTGACAAACAATGACAGAGGAATATGTATTGACAGTTCATTTCTCCCTAATCACATTTATCTGTCCTATCATATCTGGCAGAGAAGGCATGCTGCAGGTGCTGTCTACTAGGAAATTACATTTGCAGGGCCCAGAAGGCCTTCTCTGCAATAGCAGCCATCTTGAGGAACTTATTCCTCCAGAAGTGAGATTAGCCCCATCTTTCTCAATATTCTTTGCAAGATATATTATCAAGTCTGGGAGTCCCAGGAGACCAGGGAGATTTTATGATGGCTGTCTTACCATAGTTAATATCATCCTCTCTTGTTTTGGTGCCTTTCTATAGTTATTTTAAAATTATGATCTTTTATGTACTTATTGTTTTTAATTGTTATATGCTGCCCAGAGTCCCTTCCATATGAGATGGGCAGCTAGATAAATATGCTAAATAAATAAATACGCTAGAGAATATTCAGAGAAGCATTCCCAAAATTATTCCCCCCTCTTGAAAAATAAAACAAGCAAAATAAATCCAGGGAAAATCTCAGCTGTTGTTAAATATGATGCTCTCTGGAAAAAAATCCAACTCTATTTAGTTTAGGGCATCAAGGCTACTGCTTAGTTATGAGAAGCCTGACAATTCCAGATTTGATGATCCAACTAATTTGGTATCGTGGTGCTGGCAGCTCATGATAATTGGATAGGAATATACATGCTGAGGAAAGCAAAACAAGTTGTTTATCACTGTTTTTAACAGCTACAAATGGTTCTACTTGCCACTGCATAAGGAGATGACAGCTATTTCTGTAAAATCTATGTGAGTAATGAAAAAAGATGGACCATGAATGAAATCAAGTCCCTACTTTAAACAAAAACTGGTTGACACTCTTATGTAACTTTAAGCTAATAAAAATTTATAATTTACAACATGTCTAGTAACAATTAAACTCTAGCAGATTACTGATATGCATTGGCCAAAAAACACATTTGCAATATCTATCAAGATTGTTCATAAGAAAAAAAAGAAATGAACCAAAAATATGGTCATGGATACAAAAAACAAGCAAAGTATGGTTAATTAGATCAACAGAATGGAATACCTAAACTGGAATACTGAGAGAACATAAACAAACATAAAAATAACAAGTTAGAATGACTGTCTATTCAATTTTGCACCCTTGCTAAGAGAGCAATTAACACAATAGGCTGGAGAAAGCATAAACAAGAACTATAATAGCAAGATATAAAAATGCCAGCAACAGGGTTAGTGAAAATGTTTCATATAAGTAGTTGTAGTATGATGAACAGCTGGCTTGTTTGTTTAGGATGGGATGTGCGATTTCTACAAGTTTGGAGACATAGCTTGTATAGGAAGGAACAAGTTCAAAATGGACTCAATTTTAGAAGTGGAAGTTAAGGCTTAAAACAAATGCTTTAAGCCAGGGGTCCCCAACCCCCGGTCCATGGACCAGTACCAGTCCGCAGCATGCCAGCAACCAGTCCACACAAACAAGCAAAGCCCCATCTGTGGGATGCAGGCAGTACACAAAATCATGCACCCTCCGGTCTGCAGAAAAACCTCTCTCCACGGAACCAGTCCCTGGTGCCCAAAAGATTGGGGACCTCTGTTTTAAGCTCCCGTAAAATCTAAGTCTCTTCATCTCCTCCACTTTTGGGGAGGGCTATGCAGACATCAAACAAGAACTATACTTTTTATATAGAAGCTCAGGATAGTCTTCAGATATTCTAATGTTACCACCTTGAACTGCAGTACAAACAGAAAATGATGCAGGATCCAGTCTGATTCAGCCACCGGGGACCAAAGGCTTATTCTTTTGGGATCACAGGGAACTTCTGTCTCTCCAGAATACTTGCACTATGCTGTTCTACATGTTGTAAATATTCAGACTGGATCCTGCAAGATTACTCTCGGACACCTTCATTCACGAATCAGAAAATGAGTGTAAAAGCCATACCATTTGTCTAGCATGACCCTCCCAAAGTGGACACCCATAAGCAATGGGTGTCAGCCCACTACATTTTCAAGAGCAGTTTTACAGAAGTCGTGAGAAGTGTTCTCCCAAAAATTGCAATAGCTAAATAAAAGAATATGAACAGTGTGCAGTAAAGCTTTCCTCTTTTCCCAGAAGAGACATTTAAGAACAGCATTCAGTTTAAACTAGGCCCATCAGATGAAAGCTGCAGTTGCTTTCCAATCAGTTTGTCTACTGATTAATACTACATTAAGGCTCAGATTTTTATAATCCCCCTTCATCGTATCATTGCTTCCAGATAAAAGTTCGTGATATCCACAATCTCTTTGATTCCACCCACAAAAAAGGATAAAATTTGATAATATGAGCATATTGAGGAGATCCAACTCTCAAACTTTTGATGAGGCTAGAATAGAAAAGGGAAATAGTCTGTTTTTCTTGTATTATTAGTCATTTGTCTCATTTTCCAAAGAGCTCCTTTTAATCTATTCAAAGTACTGCTCACCGGGAATTTGAGTTGACAGTGTTTTAGGAAGGAGTTCTGAAATTAGGCCAAAGTTTCATGAAATTAGCTAGTAGTCATTATGATCTCTAATATCATGCCTATAAAAAATAAATTAGAAAAAAATCCAGAGATTGGATGTAGGAGTTTTTGCCATTTTAAAAACTATTATAAGAGTATATTTAAGCAAACTTGAGCCGTGGTAGTGCAGTAGTTAGAATGCAGTGTTGCAGGCTAATTCTGCTGACTGTTGGGGGTTCAATTCCCCACTGGCTCAAGGCTGACTCAGCCTTCCATCCTTCCAAGGTTGGTAAAATGAGGACCCAGATTGTTGGGGGCAATATGCTGACTCTGTAAACCGCTTAGAGAGGGCTGTAAAGCAGTGTGAAGAGGTATATAAGTCTAAGTGCTAAATGCTATTGCTAAATTCTGCTACCAGATCCCCCTGTAGCAAATTTAATCAGCCACAACAGAAAAGGATCAAACTAGGAAATAGCTGCCTCTCAATCCTTCAAACAGGTAGACCCCATTCTCTCATGGAACACTCAAATGAAAACTGCCTATAGTTGTCAGGTAAACCATGAAATGGTGAACAATGACACATGAAATCTAGATCTAAGACACACAATGCCTGCCTCTACTTTGAAGAAAACCCATACCACTTTTATTCAGACCAAAAAAAAATCATCATGCAACAAAATGGATGATATGCATAGAAAGAATTCCAATAATTTCTTGACAATGACAAATTACCACTAAAGGGTGATGGTGAGATCGACACAATGCAAGGCACAAAAAAATATGTCTCTTCATTTGTTGACTCTTATTTACTGCTCCTCTTAAAAATATGGATAGCATTATTTGGTCAAGCTGATCACTGTCCTCCCCTTCTTTCACACTTGCAGCCAGCTCATAGGTTTCCCCAGTCCACAAAGCTTTATTATTATAACTCCTAAATACCGTCCTGAGCATAAACAAATAACATTTTAAGATATGCCGATAATGGGCAGCAATTTTAAGACTGCCTGGGGCTTACACTAGCATACATTCTAGCTACTCTTCATTTGCTCATTCATTCTCCAACAACATCTCTATTTGGAAATGCCTTAAGGCTCACAGTCAAATGTACAAACATAGAGACAATATGCATCTCTTTAGGTGGTTAATGCCTTCAAGACCAAAGTCGAAAAGCATCCTAGGTGACCTATAAAATACCCATCCACAAATGTGTTGACAGCAGGGGGCTCTGCTCAGCAAGCGCTCCAGCCCCCTTAAATAGATGCCTATCTACATATTTTAGTCCATTTAGTCTAAAACAAACAAGTCCTTCGACTACTGAAACTTAAATGTTGTATTCTGAAGGCTGCTTAAGTATCAAGAGTCACCCAATAATAACAGGAATAACAGGCTTCAGGTTCATGTTGAGTTAAGCCCATTGTTTAAGAGAAAACCTGCAGCTAAAGCTCAGATAATTTATCCTTACTTGCATCTCCTCCAGAAACATTCATTTTTCAAAGAAAGTGGAAAATAAAGAGGCTACAACTGCACCTAATATTAAGCCAAAAAAATTTTCATCCATGCTTTATTAAACAAACCAGAAACTCTGAATGCGTCAATACTTCCCTGACAGATTTGGGGCACAACCAATTCTGTGGCAACCGAAAATGAAAGGAAAATGGCTTCAGCTAAATTCGTTTGTAGTGTTGACACAGCCACTATAAACAGCCTCCAACTTGAGATTTGAGAGGTCTCCCACCCTTTGACCCTCCCGGTTAGGCTGGTTGGAGGCTGATTGTTGTGGTGCTTGGTGGGGATGGTTCACAGCTTAACCCTGAGATATTTGAGAATGCTGTAGACAGGGAAGCCAAAAATGATCTGTAATACAATTGTATCAAAAGTCAATGCATCTCAGCAGTACAGGGGGTAAAAAAATGGTATTAATGATGTAATTAGAATATTTCAGATCAAAGTTGATACGTGTGGTAGGAATTCCTTTTCAGCAGTCATCTTCTTTAGATAACTACCGAGGAGGACCAGTTTCATAGTAACTGCATATTCTTCCCCCGCTCCCAACAAGACAGTCTAGACTAGAGCATCCATGCAGGGAAATTATGTTTTCACTTCACCCAGCCCTATAATCGTGATTACTGCAATTTCCACCTGCCATTTCCAAGTGATCAAATACCCGTTTTAAGATTTCAGCATTTCCAAGGAAGTGGGTACCCAATTTCTAATGTTAATTTCAAATCAGGTATTTGACTTACTGCTATGAAAATGATGAAAGCACAGTGTCAGAAACCATAGCGCTGTGGGTGGGATGGGGTAGCGCTACAGAATACAGAACCCATACCATTTGAGGACTCAGCAGAAATCTAATCCTCTAACATATGGATAATCCTTTGCAGAATATGAAGCTGCTTATGGAGTTTCAAAAAAGCAAAGTGGGCTATGCTTCTGCCAAGCATGTCCTGCAAAAGAAAGGAAAACATGCAAGGTAATCTGTATGAAAAGACATGAAACTCTCAATCGCTTTAGCATTATTAGAAGGCTGGATACAGTGTTTAGCAAAAGGGTCCCACGCAGCTTTGATAGACTTGTTACAGACATCTGATTCCCCCTGATTAGATTAGAAAATAAATTCCTATCTTGGTGTTCGCATTGTTCAACTCCCACTGCAATCTGTAAATTAGAATTTCAGACCTCAGAGACTAGATTCAAATTGGATTAGTGGATCTAGTCCAGGAAGAGGTGGGAGGGAAAGAAGTGAGGGAAACCCAGAGGGAAACATATAACAGTCCACACACACTCATGTCACCTACACTAACAAAATAATTAAATAAACACAGAGACAACAAGCCACAATTTGATTAGGAGTAAATTAAAAATATAATTAAAACAAAAACAACAAAACAACAATTAAAGAAGTGGGGAAAGGAATGAATTGTCACTATTAATTAACGAAGCAGGGAGATTATACCTTTAAATGTTGTTTTTCTCCAGCTTAGACTGTGTGGGATTTTAATGCAAGGGCTTAGCAGAAGAGACCAATTTTCATTTCTATTATTGGGTGGGCTAATGTGTAGCGGGCCGGGAACTGCATAAATACACACTGAGTAATAGAAGAGCTGTCTCCAAGATCCAAAGTACTAAGAAGAAAAATATTGCTTTCTCTTCTATCTGAATGAAGAAAACCTAATTCATACATAATCTACATTCATTGCTGAAATTTAGACAGGTACAGTTCTCATCTAAGATGGTTACAATTGTAGCTCCCTGTAATAAAGGAAAGGTCACACTATATTGAAGTGACTCTCCTTCCAACAATCCACTTCTATTTAACCCACGTAGATGTACTCTACTATCGATGACACTGTAATGTGTAACACTAGTTGGCTTTCAAGAGTAGCTGCAAAAATGAGTCAGTTCACTTAGTACTAAATGTGAACTGATTAAATTGCTCAAGCACCTGTAATTCAGAGTGGTACCTATAAGGCACAATTTGCATAACCCACTTTTCTGAAACAAAACTGAATCTCAATAATTTAGATATGGTAAAAGCAGGACATTAAAGAAGAAGACAGCTTCTTGTTGGTCAAGTGATTGTGACTTAGGCACTTTGCAATTATTTAGTAAATAATAAAAACTATTGTTCTAGATACAGATTTAAACAATAGGAAACAATCCCAAAGGCCAATCAAGATGGGTCTAATACAGGTGTGTCAAACTGCCAGCCTGTAGGCCAGATGCGTCATGTGGAAGCCATGCCTTGTAGCTCCAGCAAGGGGAAAAAAGTAGTGATACGTCGTGATATGTCACGTGAGATGGTGAGTTTGACACCCATGGTCTAATACCGTCACCATCTCTAGATAACATCTAGAGTTAGTGGTGGCATTAGAGGCCTTTGGGCTCTTAAGGCAAATAGAATTGTGCCCCCCTGTAGCACAGGGCAGGCAGAATACCAGAGAAGACATCCCCCCCCAGGTCCCACCAAATGCTTAAATGATAGGACCTGAACCATGCCCAACCTGTCTGATGTTATCAAATGGCCAGAATTGTAGAACAACAGTCTCATAAATAAATTTTATACCATTAAAGGCTTTATAGATATTAACCAGCATGTTTTGCACCTGGAAGCCTACTGGTAACCAGTGCAGCTAGCAAAGCAATGGTGTTACATGAGTGTACCATGGGTGTTCACACCACTGCATCTGGATCAGTTATAGCTTCCAAGTGGTCTTCAAGAGCAGCCTCATGCAAAGCACATAATAGATGTTCTGAGAATTATTCTTGCTCGAGTCTTCCTTCTACATAATTTTAAATGATACACAAGCCTTGTCACATAAATATCATCACTCAATTCTAACAGCCACAAAAGCTAGCTTGATTCTAATGGCTGCAAATGTGGCCCAATTTCAACCACTTGGGATTGGGGAGCCAGAAACAGAGCGAGAACCACTTAACATTCAAGAAAATTCCAATCTGCCTAAGAGATACTCTCACCCAGTCAGAAGCAAAAGTATTGGTGTCTTTATATTACAGCTGCTCTCTCCATTCTTTTCAGTCTGATAAGCTAAATTACTATTTCTAATACAATTGTATTATGTTAAGGCACAGCACAATTAAATAAGCAGGCCAGCCTCAAAGTCAGTGCAAATATATAATGCAAGAAAAAACAGTTTCTTTCCCACATAATTCCCCAAATATAAGCTCACACATTTCTGCATTTTAAAACAGAGCAAGTGTACTTTTAGACAACACATTTACCTCTTGGTGAAGTGTGAAATTGCCTCTCAAAGTGCTCCAGTTTACAGCATCCATTTTGATGGGATAACAATCCCTGTTCTTTAATGTGGGCATTTTGCCATAAAATCAGTTCTGGGCTGGTAATGTACAGAATTTCTGGACTAAACAGTATTTCCTAAATATTCCACACCTGTGCTCAATCTGACAGAAACTAGTTGCACACTATTCATTTTAGAAGCTTCAAAAATTCATGAAGATTTGGCAGAATAATCATAGGTGTTATTAATTAATTATACAAAATCCAGAAACTATTTTCCAAGATAGCTCTTCTGTTTTTGAAATATCATTTTTTCCAGCATTCAACAATAACATTTCGTTACTGAAAAGGGGGGGGAAACAATGGATTCTTCCCTTCAATAGGCACAGAAGTTGAAAGAAATAAGGAGCCATTTTTTAAAAAAAAAATGTTTTCATGCTGGTGGTGTTCCACTACCCTTTTAAAATCAGGTTAGCCATTACAGCAGTGAAACTGGAAAGATGTGGAACAGCTGGAGCGAGCAGGGACTTCAACCACCTTTATCTGATAAATCGGATGAGTGTTCTCCTGCAAGGACAGTCCTGGCATCGGTGAGTCATGTCCTGGTAAACTAACAATCAGACTACTGTAGTACACACTTGGTTAGGAAGTCCATTAAAGCAGTTCAAAATCAGCAGCTGGCTCAGGATGCAGCAACATGAATGATATCTCTTTAAAGTTCTGGATTACCCCTCAATACTGAAACAATTTCAGTGCTCGTGGTTGCCTTCTGACTCCACCCTCAGCATTTAGATTATTAATGCAGTATTTTGTGAGTCCTGTCGTGGGTCTCATTATATACTTGACATCAACTATTAAATTTGTTTTCTCTATGTCAAGGTTCATTTTATGGTACAAATTGCCAAATGGAGTTGAAATTATCCCCCTTCTTTTTACAGATCAGGAAGGTGTTCTACATGT
The DNA here is from genome assembly GCF_964194415.1 of Vipera berus. Classification (NCBI taxonomy): domain Eukaryota; kingdom Metazoa; phylum Chordata; class Lepidosauria; order Squamata; family Viperidae; genus Vipera; species Vipera berus. Next base: position 219,998,160 of record NC_138203.1, read on the forward strand.
ATTTTCTCTGGCCTTTTAATCTCTTTTAATGTTTTCAAATATTTTGCATTTTGTTGTTTTGACTGTGTTTTTATTATTATGATCATGTCGGTGCTATTTATCTAAGAAGGCTAGATCTGTTGAGGGAGCAGGTGGCATATAAATGTACTAAACACACATAGCTCCTCTACTTTAAGACTAGAAGAGACAGACCGGGCTGAGTGTAAGGAACTTAGCTGCCCAGGTAAATTTGGGGAAAGGGGGGAAATCTTGATCAGAGTAGCAAACAATTCTTTTCATTTCCTTTTTTCATAATCCACCCCGCCCCAAAGTCCTACTATGTAGAGGTGGGTTTTTCTGAGAGAGATGAGCAAAGAATGTCAGGAGTTTATGCCAGTAATATGCCAGCAGGGTCATCAAAGGCATGAAGGTCATCCCAGCTGCCCAGCTAAAGCAAAAACAGGAACCTACTGTGGGGCAACAGTCACATAGGAAGATGCCGGAAGTGAAATGTCACTTTAGTAAAAATGAGAAAGGCATTTTTTTCCCCACACCAAGCAGGAAAGGCCAATGGTAAACCTGTTCTGTACCAGCCTGCTACCGGCCTTGCAGAAAGGCAACCCCTGTACAAACGGCAGAGGCTGGGATACGTCTGCCAAATTTATTACACAAACAAACAACAAAACATGAAACAAGATACCGGAGCTTTGATCCTCTATCGGAGCGGTTGCTTTCAGCAAACCAGCCCTCCCCCAAACACTCCCTTTATAAGAGTTCAGGGCGTGGCCTCTCTTTGCCTCCTTCCGAGAAGTCCCACAGCCTTTCTCTGCTTGCTCCTACTTGACTGCCTCCTGCGTCGGGCGTCCTTGAACAGGGCCAGCTGTGGGTCATCTTCATCCACACTGTCGAGCTCACGCAGCTGGGTCTCCACCAAGTAAGAGGGGCCTGGCTGAGGGCTCTGCGGAGCCTCCAAGCCATCATCAGCAAGTTCTTCTTCAACACCCCCCTCCTCCCCCTCATCTGAGTCATCCGAGTCATCCGACCCAACTGCCGAACCCACAGGCTGATCCTGAATCACAACAAAACCACTCCAATACTTTACTAAGGAAGTCCCATGAATAAACAATATAAAATGATGCAGAATGTAGTTCTGGATGGCGGGCCCCTCGGCTCGGACTCAACATGCTACTGAGGAAGAGCTGAGGATTTTTTGCAGTACTGACGGCTTGATTAAAGCCTTTGGAACATCCAATTGACGTTGCCATACAGGAAAAGAAAATCTAATGCTATAAAGTTAGAATGATAGTAGGAACATGGAACATAAGAAGCATGGACAGGGGAAAGCTCAAACAGTAAAAGATGAAATGAAGCAACTATATATTGACATCTTAGACTAGATTAGATATTTTGAGTCAGAGGTTCCAACTGCTTATTACTTAGCACATGAAAAAGAAGGAAAGGTGTTGCATTTAAGGAGACAAGGTATTCAGTGACTGACTGATATCAATTAGTTTTTTTTATGGACAATCCTTTAGTTTAGATTAGACTGGATTAGAACTTATCTAAATCGGTTCCTAACCACTGATGCTGAAGAAGATGAACTTGATGATTTGTGTAGATAAGTAAAGTCTGAAACTGATGAAGAGTATAAGCAAGACGTGATGCTTGTGACTGGAACCTGGAATGTCAACATTCGAAATCATATGGAAGAAATTTTAGTTTGGGCTGTACGGCCCGGGAAACAAAAAATGAAGCAGCAGAATAATTTGTCAGTTTCTGCCAATTCAATTATGTTTGTCATTGCTAACACAATCTTTAAATATGCATGGACGTAAACAGATAAGAGTACAGAAAAATCAAATTGACTATATCATTGTCACAAAAAGGTGGAAGAGGTTAGTTGTAACAACAAAATTGTGGCTGGGGGCTGACTGTGGAACAGACTATGAATTGCTTATGTGCAGGTTCCAAGTCAAGCTAAAGCAGATAAGCAACCAATCCATATCCAAAACATATGAAACATGTTTCCACCATTTAAGGGGAAAACATTAGGAATCACTCTGAAGTCCTGAACTTCACTAATAGAAAACCAGAGGAATTGTGGTGTGAAGTTTAAAAAGTTGTTACAAATGAATGCATTTCCATTGAAGATGAAAGCAGACTTGGATACTGAAATATCCAAGTACAAGAGAGATGTCAATAAACAACTTATCTTAAAAATATTCCCTACTTACAAGAACCTCTAGTACTAGATAGAAGGTGAAGTTAGATCAGCACTCCAATCATTAAAACATTAGAAGGCTACAGGAAATACCGCCAGAACTATGTCAAGCAACAAAGAATCAGTAAAGGGTCCAACCAAAGTATGCAGCAACATGGTGGCCAACAGGCTGGAAGAGGTCACTCATATTCCAATACCAAAAAAAGCAGAGATTTAACAGAGTGTGCAAACTATTGTACAGTATCTTAAATTTCATAAGCTAGCAAAATAATATTTAGGATCATCAAAGACAGATTAGAATTCTGCCTGAAAAAGGAGATGTCATATTTAGAAAAGGCCAAGAAACACGAATCCTTATTGCTGGTACATGCTGGGAAATTGATGATAACTTTATTGTATGATCGGCATACATCAAAATGAAATTTCGTTGCATACAGCTCTCAAAGGGTCACCACCTCCGATATATACTCCTTGTTCGGGGCCCGCTCAAATTTCACATTGTCCATTTTAGTCTCTAGGGAGTGAACGATGGCAAACAGGACAGATGGAAATGTGGATTAGCCCTCAAATTTTCTTGTATTCTGACAACCTCGCCTTCTTTCCTTTTTCTGATGCTGACTCTTCCACCCTTTCCTTAAAGAGTCCTTGCTTCTTTTCGCCCCTGGAGCACGCTGCTGCCGCCGCCACCAACTCCTCCAAAAGCCTCTCTCTCTTCCTCTGGGCCTGCCGACAGCCTCATCCAGTTCCTTCACTCCATAAGCTCCAGGTCCTCTCCTCCTCTGCCTCCTCTGGAAACCTCCCTGATTTGCAATAGAATCCATCACTAGACCAGCAGTCAGATGTTGCTGCTGGTAGAACAAATTCAAACAGCGCCAACGACTTTTAACGGTCTCACCAACAGTTCCAAAACAACTAGAAACTCGCCAGGCCAGCAAAGATTGTCGGTTCGTATGTCGTATGTTACCTTAGTTCCACCATGTTGCTCAAACACATTAAAATCTTCCTGATCATGTGGCCTATAGCCTTTACTATCCCTCCCAAAAAGAGAACGGCAAAGAACATTTTAAAAATCCCTCAATATTTTAATTGATTGAAGAGAGGCTTTAAATTGTATTGATCATGTGAAGCTATCAAATGGGCTTAGAAAAATGGGAATTCCAGAACATATTATTGTTCTCATGCGAAAGCTTTATACAGATCAAGGAGCCATAATACAAGCAGAGATGGCAAAACAGAATAGCTCCAGATAGGCAAAGGAGTGCAACAAACCTGTATACACTCCCCTTATTCATTCAAACTATATGCTGAATATAAAGAGGAAGCTGGTTGGAAGAGGAGTGTGGTTTAAATATTAGAAGAAGAAACATCAATAAATTATGCTGCCCTGAGGACACTACACTTATAGCTGCAAAGGATCTGCAGTCTAGTACTAAAACTCAAGAATGTAATGACAAAACAGGACTAAAATTAAATATAAAGGAGATCAAACTAATAACAACTGGCACAACAACTTGATAGAGAACTGATAATGAAGGTACTGAAATGGTGGATGTTTCTACCCTTTACCATCAATAATAAAGGAGCAAACAGTCAAGAAATACACCACATACTAGAACTTGGTACAGCAGCCATGAAAGCCTTTAAAAAGATACCTCGATATATCTATATTTAGAAAGATCACTAGAGTTCAAGTACTGTGCCCTGTGATGCTCTATGGAAGTGAAAGCTGGACTTTGAAGAAGCAGGATAGAAAATATGGTGAAATATATTCAGGATTCCCAGGAGGAAGAGACATCAAATGTGTAAAGCTAAAATGGCTCCACCTTAGGAGTTCTCAACCATATGTTTAATGGTGCAAGTAATCTGTTTTTGAGTAGCAAGATTTCTGTTTATAAATAAAGGAAGGAAGCGGCTTAGAAGAACCTCAACGTGTCTTTTCTGGTTTTGGAGCCTGCAGAAAGAATATTCACATTTTTTAACATTGGTGATAGAGAATACTCATAAGAATATCAGAGAGAGATCCCTCCCCCCAAAATAACTTCAACCCAAACAAATAGCTCATTCAACAAATCAACCCAGAATCAAGGGACAACGGATGATGCAAAGACCTTGCTCTCTATAAAAGAAGGATACAGAAAGGGAAGGATACAGAAGAGAAAGACCACCAGCAAAATGGATGGACTCACCTACAGTGGCAATGGGTGTGACATTGGAAGACCTGAAGGAGAAGGTTAAGGTCAGATCCTTCTAGAGAAAATCTGTGTGGTTACTAAGCATCAACACTGACTTGATAGCACATAATCAATTAATTTCATACTGCCCAACTGCTACATTATTGTACAAAAGGAATTGCAAAACACAAACATCAACTTAATTATCTTAATTCAGGTTTCCATAGATAAATTACATACTTCAACTGTAACTTCAATAGAATGTAGAACATGCAGCATTTATATGACACAGAAAATACTCTGTGACCCAGAATAACATACAGAAATATTAAAAGCTGTTAGAGACAGGTTATATTGACATCAATACATACTTTATCTCAGAATATCTACTCTCCACCCAATTTCTTCTTGTGCAATTTATTTCCAATCCATGGAATCCTATACTTTAGTCAGAAGCTATCTTATGCTGAACAAACTAGGTCTTCATTTTGACTGAATATGCAAGGATTATGGAATCACTGTAGATTCTTACAAGTTAGCCAAAGCACTTAAGTCCTATCAACGTTGTTCAATCAATATTTATTTTGTTTTTTTTCAGGAGAGCTAAGAGATAGTAAATATTAACATTCTCATCATGCAGATCACACATATTTAATTTACTTTTGTTGATATTTTGCTCTGCAAAACAAGGTATGAATAAATGAAAGTTCTAGGATTTCTTTAGTTTTGGATGGGGCTGTACTAGCCTAGACAGACCCCGTGCATAATCTGGTGTTCTCCTGGACTTGTGTCTGCTACTTGATGAAGTTGCAGTCAATGCTAGGAGAGCCTCTGCACAACTCCATGTTGCGTGCCAGTTGTGCCCTTTCTAGATTTGGAGTCCCTGCACTAACTCAAGTCCTGGTCATCTCATGCTTGGACAATGCACTCTATATAGGGCTACCCTTGAAGGGGATCCAGAAGTTGGTGCAGAATGCAGCTGTGTAGGCAGTTCTTGGGGCTCTTAGGGTAGGCCATGTTATACTGATGTTCCATGAGTTGCACTGAGTGTTGGTTATCACCTTGAAAGCCTTTCATGGCATGGGTTCATTCTATCTGAGAAACTGGCTCAACCTGATGGAATACACATCCATGCTAGCTGAAAGGGCATACTGCGGGCCCGTCAGTCATGGAATTTATGACTTTTATTTATTGCTTTAATGTGTTAATCTGCCTTTTATTCAATATCTGTAAGCTTCCTAGAATCATCTTTGGCAGATGGGAGACATCCAAGTTTGATAATAAAATCTTAAATCAACAGGAATGTATCTCCTATTTTAGTCATTGCTGACTCAATATAAAACTTTCTTCAGTAAAATAATCCTCTAATTCTTACAGGACTATCGCAGAGAGGAAAGGTAAGGCTGTCTAGAATAAATGCAGTGAAATGCACTGACATCCTGAGTATTACGCTCATCTCATTCATTTCCATTAACTCATCCTCATCATCCCAATTCCTACGTGCATGAAAAAAAATCACAACTTTTCTTTTATTGTGAAAAAAAAGAAAGAAAAGTCCCTGGATGACTCAATTACAGTACAAAGAAGAAAAAAATAAATTTGAGGTCTGCATGTATACCCTACTGTAATATATCTTGCTTCGGGAGATACATGAAATTGCAAAAGAAACCAAAACAAAAGCCAATGTCAATTGTAGTGGGCAGTCTGCTGTGTAGTGAAATAGAAGACTTCTAATGTAGCACAATCAAGTGTTAATAGAACTTTAGAATGTAGAATGTAACAGTACAGCATCCTTAAAGCAATCATATTCCCTGCTGGCAGCTGACTTCTAAACTGTTTTAAGAAAATTCTGTCTGGTTTGGGGGCTTTGCCAGCAATTTGCCAGATGTTCAAACTAGAATTGCCAACTAGCATGCCCCCTGCTGGGCAACTCATATATATATATATATATATATATATATATATATATATATATATATATACACACACACACACACACACACATCTATATTCACACAACAAAATACATGTATACAAAGTCGAATTATACTCCCACAGACAAAAGAACCTCTCAGCAGGAGAGCGATTATAGCATTTGTTTAATGTGCAGAACATTACATCTTTGAAACCCAGCAGAACTTTTTAAATTTATTTTTCTCTCTCTGAGATGCTCGCTTTATTACAATACATTCTTTAAAGAACAAGAGGGAAAACGCTGCACCTTTTCATTCCCCCTCTCCCCAGGTACATGTGGCAGTAAACTGTAACTGTACTACTTATTCATCTGGCTTATTTGAGAACTGGAATGAAATCTTTCCTTCCCAAGTAACTGGAAAAACAGCTGAAATGGCGTTATCAGTGGACTTATTAAAAAAAAAATTAAACACCAACAAATAAATAGGTAGCTCTACTGGGTTTTGAGCCTTCGATATATAAGCAGGTACTATGACCACTACGCTGCTAAAACACCATGGTAATAATAACTGCAGCCAAGATTAGGCTGCTACCGAGTGATGACCACTGACCCAGATAAGAAGGTGTTCCTGTTTCTGCACACTGCCAGATCAGAGCACAGCATCTGAAGAAAGCTCAGCAGGCAGAACCAGAAAGCAACTTTGAACACTGAAAAACACTACTTTCAACATGGAGCAGAAAACGGGGAATGTCACATTCGTGTGGGGTGGAAATATGCAGAGTTCAAGGCATGTGCCAAGCCTTGTGAGGCACGTGAAGGGCCACACTCCAAAAGTGGTGGGACCAGGATCCATTCGGAGAGGGACTAAGAGGTAAACAAGCCCATGTTTCAAAAAATCCAAGGAAAAGGAGGTGGGCACTAAACCTTTTTTTTTACCATGGGGTAGATGCTGATGCTGCAGAACAAATGCTGGAGGGTCATACTCTTTATGTATTTCTGCTGTATGGGATGGGGTTGGTTCTGGTATTGTACAACGCTGTGTCTATCATGCAAATCACATACATATGAGTAAAACTTTGGCTAGGATTAATAGTAACATAGTGGACACTGCCTCTCTTTGAAATGTGCTTAGAAAGTTAATGTGTGGCTACAAAGAAAAATGTGAGTAGAATTTATGAGACAAATCCACTGATTCTTTTCTTGGCCTGAGGATGGCCTACTAATGTTCCCCAAGTCTCTCTGTAGCTGAGTTGGTCCAGGGACACTTTAAGGTACTGCAGCATGCTCTGAGGTAATGTTTTCCCCAATATCCTGCCAGAAGAGACTATGTGCAGCCATTGTAGAACATATTAATATGTATCAGCGAGGCAGTCTGAAACAACATATGCCATATCAGCAATCCTCTCACGCCAAGTGGTTTCCTATGAATCCAGCCTCTTCACTCTTCCTTTGGCCTCAGGGGAATTTGGAACTTTGCAGCTCCCTTTCCTTTCTTTTATAAATGCATGGATCAGCTGTTGGATCTAGAGGGTATAAAACCTTGACAATGTCCATCCTATGCATGACTTAACACATGTAATTGAAATGTAATTGAAAGAGTTTGGTGCTTACTCTGCTGTTGCCTGTGTAATTAGGAATTCCCTTCCCAGCAGTTGCTGCTCCTAAGGAAGCACAGGTCCCTTGCCTTCTCTCTTCATGTTATGTACTTGGGATAGTTTATAGTTCCCACATTAATCTTTGCAGCTGACCCTCTTTCTCAAATTCCAGTTTTTCAGTATCTGCATCTCAGCAAAAATCTGGATGACCACTAGGTGGCAGCCAAAACTTTAAAAAAAGCTCTAACTTTCTGCTCCCACCCAGTGGTCATTAAGTCAAACAGTCAATCCACAGATTCAAGGATATTAAAAACAAATGTAATTGGTCGCTGGTACAGTGGGAAATAAAAAAAAGAAAATATTAAAGTAAGCAGACTGTTTTGTATGCTGGGGCTTTTCATGTGGAACAACGTTGAGCAGAAGCTGGAATTTCATCTAAGAGAACCACCAATCAAAGCTCTCAGAATGTTGTGCACTAAAGATGTACGGTAGTATGGTGCACATTCATTCTGGGTGCCTGGTGTGGAGGTTGCAAGATTTAGAGCATCACACTTTACTCCTAGCTCTGGGATGGGGTAGGAGATCGTAGCAACTGGCCTTGAACACAGATGAAATGTGATGATACCAACAGTAGCTAAGACTGGCCCCATGTATGTGCACTGAAAAACTGAGTCCCACTGACTGTCTCTTTGAATGACTTGGGAAAGAAGGTAGCATGTGGAAAGACTGACCTAGTTAAAAGACAGGAAGGAGTGTTGTGACCTGAACTACTGCTGAGCTTTGAAAATGCCAATTGCCAAGATAACTGAAGCTGACTGCATTTTTGCATAATTGTACTTTAATCTTTATGCACTTTATTGTATTGTTTTTGCTTATCTTTCTGAAGGATCTGACTGATTTTAATCTACATTGTGAAACTATCACTGCCATGTGTTGCTTTGCTACTCCTTTAGAATTTCAGTTTTATGGACTGAAAAGTTGATATGCCTTTGAAATAAATGAGGGTTCACCAAAATTAATATATATCATTGCTTTGCGATATTATTATTGCTATTCTATTTTTTGGCATTATGAACTACTACGGTCACAAGGTTTCTGGGAAATCACAAACAGGTCATAATAACAAACAATTTAATAATATCTGCTAATGTTGAGGCAATTAAACTATGCAAAAATATGCACATATAAAAGCGATTTACTGAGAATCCTCAGTGTGATATCTAAGCAGAAAAGATAAAACAGAAAATGTACATATTGAATGTTGTCACAGGAAAAGTCAGGTCCATCTAATATTAGAGCTTAAACATGCTGATCTGCTCTGCACTGTATAACAAGGAAGGAAATTATATAAAATCAAAAGTTGGCTTGAAAACCTACTTGAAAGCCCAGATTTAACTGCAGACAATTGCTATTACTCTCTGTTTCATTCACTCACATTTTGCAAAATATCCTCCCAAAGGAGCAGAAAAGGCCACTCATCTCAAGAGCCCAAAATAGGTTAGAGCCTGAGGGAGTTTAGACTGCTTAAAAAGGAAAGGGCTAGGGGACACATTTCACACAATCTTTGATTGTAGACTTATATACGTCAGAGATGCAAAGGAGAAAATATTTGGAAGAGCTATGCAAGCACTTTGTTTAACATTATCCATTTCTTAGAAACCTTCTGTGAAACCTTGTAATAAAGTATCAATCAATCCCTGGGGATATCAGAGGATCATCACAGGTATCAATTCCATTCCCTCCTCCTGCCTTTTTCATTCAGACGCACTGAAACGGGGGAGCCATTTTACCTTTAAAGCTTGAACTTTCTTGGCCAGGAGACTCTCAATGTCCCCTGCCACTTTCTCCACGATTTTTTCAGGGATGTTGTCTCTTACTTCAAATAAATTCTTCTTCTCATCATAGATCTGTTGAAAGAGATGAACAAAGAAAGAAATTGGAGCGCTGACAAATTCAAACCTTCTATAAAATACTTCTGGAAAAGAAAAAAAAAGAAACCACTAATAGAATAGAACACCGTCAATGTTCAGAGTAGGAAATACCATGACCAATCTATAATAAAGTTCTTAAACCAAACAACTGCCTATGGACAGCTTTTTTCACTCAATATATTTTCTTCTCATATGTGCAGTTATCTTAGCATTCCTTGCAGGGACCTTTCTCTTATTGCAGTGTCTGGTGAAAAAAGCAACCTACGTCTCACAGATTTTAATATATCTAATTCTAATGATTAGGCAAAATTAATTCATTGTAGGATGAAGGACGCTCCTCTGAAATTACCTTCAGTGGCAGATTAATCTATCAGTGCATGTATGAGTGATAGAAGCTTCTCAGTCTAGGTCTCCCACTCTCTGAGACAGGAGTGATTGGCCCACCAAGTCAGCTTCTGTGCTTAATGGAAGAAATCACATGAGCAAAACCTTGTTTTCTCTTTTCCCCTCCTCTCCTAGTCCAATACCTTAACCACTATACTACACTGACTCTACATATTTATATTTACCTGTAGCTCAATATCTACACATATAGTGTACATACATGCATAGTACTAAGATATTCATAACTTTTTTTTTAATTCCATTTATATCCCGCCCTTCTCTGAAGACTCAGGGTGGCTTACAAGCTTAGCAGTAGCCTTCATTCTATGTATATGCCTGCTTATTAGGGCTTTCACACACACCCCAAGCGGCATTATTACAAAGTCAGCTTAATTGCCCCCAACAATCTGGGTCCTCATTTTACCTACCTCGGAAGGATGGAAGGCTGAGTCAACCTTGAGCCTGGTGGGATGCGAACCTGCACTAATTGCAGGCAGCTGGTGTTACTTAAGGAGGCATTAGCCCACTGCTCCACCAAGGCTCTTGTACCCAACTTGTTCTTGGGTACGTTGAATTGGATGTTTTTAATGTTTTCCTTACTGGTTTTTCTGCTTTTATTGTTTTTTTTAAAGAAAATTAATCATAATATCTTTTCTGAATTATAAACCACCCAGTCATTGACTGAGATGGGTGGCCATAGATTTGAAGAAATAAACAAACAAATAAAATGTGTAACTGAAGTATTATAAAAGAGAAGGCAGTAAAAATGGATTTACAGCATCCAGACCGATAGTTAATGTCAAAAGTGCAGAGGATGTAAAAAAAATAGATGTAGAAACACAAGATTGTATTTGAGTGCCTGGCCAGTTATTTAATTTCTTTGATTTTTGCTTTTCAGAACAGCCTTCCACTTTTATAAGTTGAGCATGCCATGTGGTCAGAAGCCTTTGAAATTGAGATTCTAATTTTCTCAGGATATTTATGGTATGCCCCCAAGCCTTAATCAGAAAACTATTTTGTGAAATCCCACATATGCCCAATCCAGTGGTTGAAACCTAGCACACTGCCCTCATCTCTCCCACTGTGCGTATAATTCAGTGGATATTGAGACTAGCAGCAGATGGTACATAGCTGAAGGTGGTGGAAGAGCCAGTGAAGCTCAAAACAGAAAATGAAACAGACTAATATGATTAAAAGTCTATAAGAAAAAAAGGGAAAATATTTAGAGTAAATAAATGGAAACCAGCAAGCTGTCTCAATTTTTATATCTACAGACCACTGCTATCATGTCATATAGCACTTGAAATGGCAACAGCACTATAATTTGCATCAGAGAAACCAATTAGTTCAGCAAGGTAACAGTCTCCACCTACATCCTTATCATGAACTCTTAGAATTAGTTTCTCTTCACTTATGTCTTTGCATATACAAAAAATATGCACACAAGTTTACAAAAACAACCCTCTTCAACCTGGTGCATTCTACATGTTGAACTGTACTCCCTGTAATTTCCAATTAGTATTATCCAGCTATTATCTATCCAATTACCCCAAGAAACCCTTTAATTCCAAATCAGTGTAGCCATGAACCAAATTATGGAATTTGTGGTCGAACAGACACAGAGAGCACTAAGTTGGCAAATGATGATATAGAAGATTCAAGAGAATTTGTGATTCGCTCAGCATACCATAGAGAAAAGAAACCATGGCACAGAATGATCTACAAATCTGGCTGCAGTAAGCAGCAAGTCTGACAACAACCTCAACCCTGCACATAACCTGCTATCTATGCCAGACAAAAATGGATGTGTATAAAAAAAATCTGGAGGGCCTAATCTGAGAAACATTGCTATAGACTATCAACACACATCAAAGACACATGATGCCATTCAACGGGCAACTACCAAGTCTGACTATGGTAGGTAAGTATAGATAAAGCAGACAAGCCTTAATATTTCTATTCTTACTGTATATATCTTTCCACAGACTTTGTGCAATGCACAGATAATATTATTGTTTCAAAATAAAGGCAAGCTTTGTGAAGCAGTATCAGAAACAAATTTTTGAACACTGTAGCCTAAATATCATATGGAAGGATGCAAATACCCAACACTGAATATTTATCTAATGTTGTTTCTGGCAGTGGGCCTCTTCCATGCTTTTCTAAAAATTGCCTTTGACCTGCTGTGTGAAAAGGCTGCTCCTTCCATGTCTTTCTAAAAAATGCCTTTGACCTGCTGTGTGGAAAGGCTGTTCCTTCGTGATAATATAAGGGCAGCTGGAGGTGAACTGATGTTCCTGAATACCAATCTTAGACTTTCCCCTTGTCAAACAGCAAGCTGTACATGCCAGAGGATGGAAAAAATACTATACAAAACCATTTAATATCAGGGAACATGGTATAATGGATTCTTATGGTCTCTCCTCCCTTCTCTTATTTTTCTTTGGGTAACAGCATAACAAAGTAATGTGTTTTGAAGGCACAGCAGCTCCAACTGAGCAGCAGCAATTTGGGAAGCAAAAGAAAAAGGAATAACCTTCAAGGACAAAATCTTGGATGCAGAGGGCATCCTGACAGCAGCATTTTGCTATTATGAAATGCCAAATCTCTTCCTATTGGCTATTGCTGATTTTATCCAGAAAAAATATATACTACTGTAGACTGTGTTGTGTATTTGCCCCATTAGACCCCGATGCTTTCAGTCTTCAGAAGCAATTCTGTACACAACACAACAAAATAAGATACTGCCTTTTATAGATGAAATATTTACCTATTGTAGTTTTTCTGTACATGAATCTTTCTGGCCAGGGATTATGGGAGCTAGCTTGGAATGCTGATAACTACTATATGAAAATAACTCTGGTAACCATTGCAGAACAGATAGATTTTATGAATCAGTCAACAGTATAGATCAGGGTAGGCAACCTTGGCTCTTTTATGACTTGTGGACTTCAACTCCCAGAATTCCTGAGCCAGCCATGCTGAGGAGAAATGGAGAGATTTCCAAGCTGGTTCAGGAATTCTGGGGTTGAAGTCCACGAGTCATAAAAGAGCCAAGGTTGCCTACCCCTGGTATAGATATAAACCCAGAGAAAATGCTTATGTTGTCAGTAACAGTTTCAATGATTGTCACTCTTGCTAGTTATCGTGTTGTCTACAAATAAAACTCGAATGCAGATCTAGGCAACCTTGTACACCAGGATTTATTTCTTAATAAATATCTATAAATAAATAAATGACATGAAATCAACAAGTAGGAAGTAGAGACAAGAATTTGTATGAAGTTAGTGTGTTTTTAACAAGTGAGCAGGTAGGGAGCCTCTTCCCCTCCAGGTGTTGCTCAGCTACAACTTTCACAATATCTAATGGTGAAACATGTGGAAAACTGTAATTCAGCAACATGGTTGGAAAAACTGCTTGGCCACCCTTAATCTAAAGTTATTTGTGAAATACTGAGATGGCCATGTTCGCTGATCAGACCAAATTATGCAAAGTAATAAAAATAAACAGATTGCAAAGTGCTCCAGAAGGGCTTTCTCCAAGCTGGATAAATAGCAAGAGCATGAAAATGTTTTAATATAAACACAAAATGGTGCTCATGGAAAAAATAATTATATCTATCCAATGACAGTGTATGAGTTACAGATCCTGGAGCCATGATAGGTAAATTTAATGATAATGTCAACCTGGCGTAGTCAACCATGAAGAATACAAAAGAAGATGATATAGAAAGATAAAAAATAAACTATCAGTATTATGCTTTTTCGGTGAGCCATTTCTAGAGAGAAGGCTGTGGACATACTGGAAATACTCTGTAGAACAATTGCTGTATCTCAAAAAGTATACTGTAGAATTGGTAAAAAGTAAAGAACTGGTAGGGAGTTGGATCAACTCTCCTCTAAGATAAGGTTGGAACAATTGAACCTTTTTAAGTTTAGGGGGAAAAGATTAGTCAGCGGATGTACATGCTCATAAAATTATGAACTGCATGGAGAAAACAGATAAGGGGTTCTTTTTCTCATTCTTTCATTTATTAGAGCCTGAAGGCCTACAATAAAGCTGAATATTGGGAAATTTAAGACAGGCAAAAGGACATACATCTTGTATAATTAAACTATGGAATTTGTTACCACATGTGGTGGTTAAGAGGCCCTAACGGAAAAGCAGCTCAAACAAATTCATGATGAAGTCTTCAGTGGTAGCTCGCCTTAAACAGCTCTAAGACCTCTTAGAGGCAACCAAGTATTTCATTGTCAACTGCTGGGTGAACAGAGCAGGCTGCTCAACTGGATATGTCTTTGGCAAAATCAGTATTAAACAGTAGAGTTTAATGGTATGAGATAGGGGTCCCCAACGCCGAGTCTGTGCACCGGTCCGTGGCATGCCAGAAACTGGGCCACGCAAGCAATCAGGGAAAGTTAAAATGTCAACATTTGGAAAGCCAATATGTGTGTGTGTGTGTGTGTGTGTGTGTGACAAGAAGTAATAAAGAAGAAGTCACCACCAAATCATTTGAAGCAGCTAAAAGGAGAATACCATGCAGTGAGTGAAATGCCTACTACTTCCAAATATTTTTTACAACTTCTACAGAGTTTGAATGTTCTCAGTAGGCTTTTTCTGTTATGCAAAGCTTCTAAAAGCTCAAAGTGCTGTGCATTTCCCAATCATTTCTGAGAAAAGAAATTGTTTCTCTAACTGCTCCGTGAGAATATTTTCAATTTTATAACTTAAAAAAGGTACAAGAAAAACAGGCACATTTTCAATACTATTGGCAAGGTTATTTCTGAAGGACTTTAAAAAATATGCAGCTGATCTTGTTTTCTTACTATGGGAATGAAAAAGACAGTCAGCTCAAATCTATGCATACCTATTCAAAACTGCATTTCACTGGCCTCAGTACAATTTAGCACTGTATTAAGCACCATTAGACTTTTGATTCTTAGTGTATTCAGGCAACCATCATAGGCAGTTTATTGGTAATTCCGATTGCTTGTTATTGTTATTGCAGATTGTTATTTCAGATTGAATTGTGGTTTACTATTCAGAATCTATATAAAGAAGGTAAATGTCAATTAATCTATGAAGACACAGACAAGCCAGCTCAAGGTTACATTGAGGTTTAATAATCCTGAATGATTAACCATGTATATGTGACTAATCAGAAGTAACATTTCCAATGCAGAAAATTGTTTTTCTTCTGTTTTCTATATTTTTCCAATTCACTTGCAGAATAACATAGAGAAATGGTAGGTGCAAATAAAATTAAATTGCTTTCAAATAAGTTTTACTATAAAAACATTACTGATTACCGTAATTAAGAGTCAAGATGGTGTTGACTCTTAGGGACCATACAGACTTTCTCCACAATGATCTGTCCTTAACCTGGTCTTTCAGTTCTTTTAACAATAACCACATGGTAATATCAAAACACTGTACTTTTTTCAAGGCCAGGCTGTCTTTCTTATTAAATGTCATAGGATGATTGATTATATGCCATCAAGTCAGTATCAATTCATAGTAACAATATAGATAGGATTTCTCAGTGATGAACTATCTCCAATCCGGACATTCACGTCTCACAATCATGTATTCATTGCTGCTATAATTGAGTCCATCCACTTTGTTGCTGGTTATTATCATCATGTCATTCCTTCCATCTTTCCCAACACAATGGACTCCTCAGGGGCTGTGCCTTTGCCTAATATACAATTTGAGCCTAGTCATTTGTGCCTGAACTGCAAGGTGCAGTGGCTCTGTGGTTAGAATGGAGGCTTGACAATTGACAAGTCCGAGTTTGAGACCTGGGTACTGTGTGGTAGGATGAGTTCCCAGCACTCACTTCCATTCCTGCCAACCTAGCAGTTTGAAAGCATGTTAAATGCAAATAGATAAATAGGTACCACTTTGATGGGAACCTGTGGGAGGATGAGAGAGGGAAGTCCCCATTGCACATCCCCCAGGCAATGGTGACATCACCGGCTAATACCTCTTGACCCGGAAGCACCTTGGTGGCTGCTTCCAGGTCCCAACAACTGCCAAACATCTATTATCTTTGATACAGTAGACTCCCAGCTTTCTGTACATGATCATAAGCCAAATAAATAAATAAAATGTACCTTAACTTAGAACTTGGTTAATTTGTTCTGTGAACTGTTCATTTTCTTGGCTGTCCATGATATTCTGATGTCTTCTGCAAACGTTCAAAAGCATCAATACTATTTCTATCCTGCTTCTTCACACTTCAGCTTTTACATCAATTGCCTGCACAATTCTGATGCCCATCACCACATCTAAAAATTGCTACTCCAGAGGTACTCCAGTCTGAGGTATATTTCTTGACTGGTGGATTTTCTGCTGTTGACAGTCAAGCTAGTTATCCTGAATTTCATTACTAGAGCTTGGAGTTCATTTTCATCTTTTAAAGTTGCACCATGAGTACAGAATATATTCTTGATATTTCTTCCTATAATTTTAAGATCATGCTCATTTTATTTCAGTCCAGCATCCCTCTCTATGTATTCAACATATAGTTATAGGATGAAATGGATGGATTTTCTTGAGTCTGACTCAGTATTCCATAAAGGATCTTACAACTTGTAGCCCTTCTTATAACCATTATTGTTGTAACTGTTATTGCAACTCAACTATTACCAATATATTTTGCAAAATCTTTCTGCACAATTGAGTGGCCATCTGTGGAGATAAGAAGGCAGACTGAGATTTCCTTGTACATTTTCACTTTCTCCTACCTTTTTAAACACTGAATAGGGAAATTCTACATTTACCTATTTCTAATTCTATCTATCTATCTATTAATCTATCTATCTATCTATCTATCTATCTATCTATCTATCTATCTATCTATCTATCTATCATCTATCTTTACCTATCTAATTTAGAAACTGCCTATTTCCCTCACAGAGATTATCCTCATTTTATACAACTTTCTAAACTTGGGAGGAATGAAATCTTGTAGAAGAACCAGCAACAAAATACTGAAACATACACTATATATAATAACATATAAATACTGTATAAGAAAAAAATATCTCAGTTTTAAATTTAAACTATGCATCCTCCTTGTTCCCTAAGATAATTTTGGTAATATATAGAAAATGGTTCATAGTTTCAATTAAGCCATTCAACAAAACTTCAAATTAGAAAGTTAGTGGTTGAAAAGAAGGACACTCCAAAGAAAAAAACAAACTAGAAGAAATGTAGGTAAACATCTCTCCTACACATTCTAGATATCACTTTCATCAATCAATCAATCAATCAATCAATCAATCAATCAAAATAGAGCTGGAAGGGACCTTCAAGGTCTTCTAATCCAACGCCCTGCTCAAGCAGGAGACCCTATGTCAGACAAGTGTCTGTCCCAAGTCTCTTAAAAACCTCCAGTGATGAAGCATCTATAACTTCTGAAGCCAAGCTGTTCCACTGGTTAATTGTCCTCACTGTTAAGAAGTTTCTCCTTAGTTCCAGGTTGCTTCTCTCCTTGATTAGTTTTCATCTATTGTTTCTTGTCCTGCCTCCAGGTACTTTGGTAAATAAGTTGACCTCTTCCTCTTTGTGGCAATCTCTCAAATGCTGGAATACTGCTATCATGTCACCAATAGTCTTTTTTTTTCTCTAGACTAGCCAAAAACAAATCCTGCAACCATTCTTCATATGTTTTAGTCTCCAGGCCTTTAATCATGTTAGTTGCTCTTCTTTGCACTTTTTCCCGAAGTCTCAACATCTTTTTTGTAATGTGATGACCAAAAGTGGATGCAGTATTCCAGGTGTGACTAAAACTTTATAAAGCGGCACTAACAACAAGTCCCAAAGACTGAGTGGGATGGAGAAGACCTTTAGGAGGACTTTATGATCCAGGAATTGAGATAGTTTAAATTGTAGCATAGTTTGAGAATGCCTCAGTTAGGTTCAGAATTCCTCTGATAACATACTTCCCAATCTTTGTATTTAGTAGATTCTACAAATCTTTTCAAATTTGCACTAGCCAATCTGTAGCAGGGTATAATACAGAGCATACTAACCAATACTCTGAATTGCTGCTCTGTGACATCTCCGTATCTAGAGAAATTGCTTGTAGAAATAAACTAGGATTAATAAACTGAGAGACTGGGCACTTGCATGTATGATCTGCTCTCTCCAGAATAATCAAAGTAAAAGGTCAGAATTCAAATTTTAGTCAGTTTAATTTAAAAGGAATACATCATTCATTTCAACTTGCTAATTCTTGGAGTAGTCAGTGGATCTGAATAATGAAGACCATAGGTTCTTTTGCTCCATTAAATTCTACTTCATGAATCACTTTTAATACCGGGAATCAACAAAAATGGACATAAGTGTTCAGACTGCTTGCAAAACACCACAGGAAAGCCAAGATTGAGCGCTTCTCAAAATCTAGAAGAAACACTGTGCAACATCTATTTCCCAGGCTCACCTAGTTATCTTAAATGTAATTATCTGGTGCCTATATTTCATAGTGTTTTTGTAATCATAGTGCTGTCTCTATTACATTAATAAGATGTCAACTTCTTTGCAGCATCACGGATATTCAAGCAGGCAACGACAGAAGTGACATCTGATTTCACTATTAGAATCATTGAACAATTACCACAGTGGCATTGATTTGGAAAATGGAGTGAAATTTAGTACAAAAGGAATAGACACAGATCATGGTGGCAGGACTGATGTATGGCAGAAAGGCAAGAGAAAAGGGGAATAAACAAGCACATGTTTTTGAAGGAATGCTGAGCAAGGACAAAACAGTAAGATTTTGAGAGTGCTCCAATCCAGCCAGTTTAATTCAAGGCAGAGATCAGCACAATTTTAGTGTCACCTATGACATCAACCAAATTGCAGCAACATTGCAAAGTCTTCCAGTAGTCACAGTCATGCTGATCCAAGATGCTTGTTGTTCTCAGAGGGAGGTAAATAAGCCAATTTTAAACAGGATGCACATGTTGCTGACTCAGAGCTAAGTACTAGCAGGCAAAGAAAAAAATTCTACAGCTGCTCTCCCCGTTTCCAGTCTTCAGCATCCCCCAATAAGACCCACTTTCTATGAGAACAGTAAGGATATAAATGATAAAATGTTAAGTGTGACCTAAAAAAAAACCCTTGTCTTCTGTGTACGTTGCACTCTTAAGCAGTTTTTTCCCCATTATTTAAATAATAACCAACCAACTATCCAAGCAATTATTTATGAAAAGGAGTAAGAAATTGATTTATGTGTTTATGTAGACAAGCAAACAGACCCAAACATACACAAAAGTTCTGCTGGTTGGTTAAATAATAGCTCCAGGTACGTAAATGGAGCATAGTAAATAGAAGGTGGTGGAATTAACCTAACACTAAAATAATAAATAAATAATTACACTTTTCATATATAATCTGTTTGGTTCAGGTAGACAAGGACTCAGAGTGGTTCACAATGAAAAGAGTTTATTCAATACACATAAGTCAACTGTCAACTGTCAAATGTTTCAAGCTTTTATAGTAGAACTGTTTCAACTGTAACCAATCATCAATCGCTATCTTCCCGCTCTTTGCTACTTTAACCAATGGTTGCACCAGAATCTCCCGCTTCAAGAACCTACTTTTGCAACCTGCTATTTTACATGTTTGCAACTATTTACAGACACAACACCCCTTACCCCCCAGTTGTTGTTATTTATTGACATAGTCCCTTAAATATTTGGGTGGCCTATGGACTCTTGAAGGATATCTATTGCTTTGGATACCTATGTCATTCCTATCTGATTGTCTGCTTGGCTGGCTTACTCTGGTGGACCTGGACTCTTGGCTAATTGGCTCAGATGCTTCTCTGTTAACAATTTGTGGTTGTTGTTGTGTTTGATGTTCAGCTATTGCCGGCCTACTCAGAGGGGGCAGTTCCCAGTCAATTTGACTGTGTTGTTGTTGGTTAGCTGTGGACGGGCTGGTTTGCATTTCTGCTTCCCCACTAACAGGCATGTTGTTGTCAATGAGCCCTGATGCAATGTTCCCCCCGTGTAAACTTTGATCCCCCTCAACTGGCATACAGCCAATAGTTCTCTTCCTTAGCTGATCTATATGTCTTTTGCTAACCCTGTTCCCTTCCCCCTCAATAGTGTAAGACAAGGGACCCAATATCTCAGTGACCACCCCTGGAATCCATTTGTCCCCTTGTGCATAATTCCTGGCCCAGATTAGGTCCCCAATTTTGAATGATCTGTTTGGAATGTCCAGTTCCGCACTTGATGGTAGTCTGTCAGGATGTAACCTGTCCAGTTTGGTGGTTAATCTCTTCCCCCACCTCATTTCAGCTGGGCTTTTACCAGTAGCCGTACATGGGGTCGTATGTTGGGTCAGCAAGAAGTCTGCCAGTCTTTGGTGCCAGTCGCCTCGGATGATTCTCTTTAATGCGTCTTTAGTGGTCCTCACATTTCGTTCAGCCAAGCCGTTGGTGGACGGGTGGAAGGGTGCTGATGTCGTGTGTTTAATCGAGTTGGCCCTGAGGAAATCCTGGAATTCAACAGAGGTGAATTGGGGCCCATTATCTGACACAATTACATCAGGTAACCCGTGAGTGGCAAAGAGGCCCCTTAAAACTTGTATTGTTTTACCAGAAGTCATTGAACTGACGGGTACTACCTCTAGCCATCTAGAGAAACTGTCCACTACTACAAGAAAGGTTAACCCCTGGAAAGGTCCAGCAAAATCAATATGAATCCTGGACCAAGGATTCCTGGCTAACTCCCACTTATGAGTACGTGTGTGTTGCAGCTCAGGCCTAGAACGTTGACATAAATAGCAATTAGAAACACATTCTTCAATGTCCTTGTCAAGTCCTGGCCACCACAAGTGGCTCCTAGCCAATGCCTTCATACGTACTATGCCAGGGTGCCCCTCGTGTAGTTCTAATAAGATTGTAGGTCTGTGGATTTCGGGAATGACAACACGGTTTCCCCACAGAACACATCCCAAATGGGATGACAGTTCATCCTTTCTTCTAAAATAAGGAATGTATTTGGCATCCGGGTTAGTACTTGGCCACCCACTAAGGACCCAGGCCATAATTCTTTTTAGGATATGGTCATTATTTGTTGCCACAGCTATATCTTTAGCGGTTAAGGGCCAGTCAG
This sequence comes from Vipera berus, assembly GCF_964194415.1. NCBI lineage: Eukaryota > Metazoa > Chordata > Lepidosauria > Squamata > Viperidae > Vipera > Vipera berus. The sequence continues at coordinate 220,019,491 of NC_138203.1, forward strand.
GAATGTCCTGTAAAGACATTATTTGTCCCACAGGGGCAGGGTCTTCCTCAGTGACATTTAATGGCAGTCTGCTAAGGGCGTCAGCATGTCCCATTTCCTTGCCCGGTCTGTGTTGGAGGGAGAATGAATATGCTGAGAGGAAAATTGACCACCTCAGCATTCTTGGTGACATTATTTGGGGTGTCTGTTTATCCGTGGTAAACAGTCCCAATAAGGGTTTATGGTCAGTGAGTATGGTAAAGTTCCTACCATAAAGGTAATCATGGAACTTTTTTACTCCTGCCACGATTGCTAATGCTTCCCTATCTATCTGTGCGTAATTCCGCTCTGCTTTAGTAAGCGTCCTGGAATAATATGCGATTGGCTTTTGAACACCCTGGTTGTCCAAGTGGCTGATAACAGCCCCCACACCATAAGGTGAAGCATCGCACGCTAAATAAATTGGTTTATTTTCAATAAAATGGGTTACTGTTGATTGGCTGGAAAGAATGTCTTTTAATGTTTGGAAACTAACTCTATGTTTGTTAAGCCACTGCCAAGGGGTCTTTTTGTCTAAAAGTCTATGGAAAGGTTCTGCTATGGCAGCTTTGTGTGGCACAAATGTGTGGTAAAAATTTACTAATCCAAGGAAGGCTTGTAATTCAGCCTTGTTTTTTGGTTCTGGTGCCAATTTAATTGCCTTGATTTTATCAGGGGTAGGATGAATTCCATTTTTGTCTATTCTAAATCCTAGAAATTCAGTGGACTTAACCCCAATGGAACATTTTTCCTTTTTTAATTTCAGTCCAGCCCTCCTAAATCTTTCCAGTACCTGTTCCAGCCGCTCTGCTAATATTTCTTCATTTCTTCCAGCTATCAAGACATCATCAAAATAAGGGCATACACCAGGTATGCCCTTTAAGGTCCTCTCCATCACTTCTTGGAAGATGCCTGGAGCTGCTGCAATACCAAATTGCAGTCTGTGGACTCGGAACGCCCCCTTGTGGGTAACTATCGTCTGAGCTTCTGCAGCCTCTTCAGAAACAGTTAATTGCAAATACGCCTGCACCAAGTCTAACTTGGCAAACATGGCGCCGTCCTGTATCGTGGCGAGGACCTGCTTCACCGTCGGGACCGGGTAAGCGTGTTTTTTCATTCCCAGGTTCAGGGTGGCTTTGTAGTCAGCGCAGATCCTCACATCCCCGTTAGGTTTAAGGGGTGTGACGATCGGCGTTTCCCACAAACCACCCTCGACTGGTTCTAAGACGCCTTGGCCTACAAGCTTGTCGAGCTCGGCCTCGATTTTTTGCTTCAGGGCGAAAGGCACCCTTCGGGCCTTAAGCCTGATGGGTTTAACCGCCGGGTCTAGATTAAATTTAATTGGGGCCCCTTTGTATTTACCTAAAGACCCATCGAATACGTCTGCGAATTCATTGCAGACTGATTCGATGGTCTTATTTTTAATAACTGTGTTTATTCCCCCTATCCAAATGCCCAGGGCAGGGAACCAGTTAAGGCCAATTAAACTAGTCCTCTGGCCCTCAGTCACTATTAAATCTAAAACTCCCTTAAACCCCTTAAATTTAACACTAAGGGTAATTTTCCCTTTTATCTTTATTGGGGTTTTTTGAAAATCGGTTAATTGGATTTTGGTTGAACTAAGTGGAATTTTTCTGCCACTTATTTGTTCAATCATTTCCAGGGTTTCACTAGATATTATGGACACTGAGGCCCCTGAATCTATTTCCATTTTGCAAGGAACCCCTTGCAAATGGACTATGATTTTTAATTTTCCTTCCGGAAAATTATTACTTTTCCTTTTCCTGCTATAATTGACACGCGCCACCATCCCGCAGTTCGGAATTTTAGCCCACGGTCTAGGGGTCTCTTTGCCACTATGGTAAGGGGTTACCTTACCTTCGGGCCAAACGTCGACTTCATGAAGGCGATTGTCGCGTGCACGACCCCTGCAGATTGCTTGGATGTGGCCGGTCTTCCCACACGATCTACATTTGGCGGTACGGAATCTGCAAGTGGCGCGGGGATGGTTGCCCCCGCAGCTGCCGCACCGGTTGTCGTTGTCGCGCGGTCTCGTTGCGGAGTCTCTCCACGGTCGTTGGGCCGCTGTCATTTGTCGTTGCGGTGTTGCGGTTTGGAATCTGCGGTTCGATTCAGGCCCCTCACTTCGGGATGTTTTTGGCGCCATTTTCCCAAATCGTCTGGAGACTTCGGCAATGTCATCTTCCCATTGCTGGTCCACCTCCCCGCAGTCCACAAGGCCTTCTTGGTTGATTTCGGCAGGCGCGGCCATGCTACTGCGGGGGGGGTCGCGATACCCGGTGGATTCGTACGTTAATAGTTCGTCCAGTACTTCTTGCAAATCGCCGGTGGGCTTGGCGATTATTCTATTTTGTAGCTGCTCGTCTCGCAAGCCCAGTACTACTCGGTCCCGAATTCTGATTTCCAAGTTGTCATACTTGCAACGTACTGCGGCTTCCCTGACGGCAGCAACGAATTTTTGAATTGATTCGCCCGGTCTCTGGTTTCTTTTTTCAAAAATACGACGCCAAAAGAGTTCGGATCTCCTAGGCGTGAAATGTACTTTTAGTTTAGCTAGCAGATCGGCATACGGCACACTAGAGACCGGCTGTGGTTGACACAGTCCTACAGCGATCCTATATACTGGTGTGCCGCAAATTGTCAGTAACGCTGCCGCCTTTTTCCGGTTGTCCGTTATCCCGTTTACAAGCAGGAATCCTTCGACCTGTCCTATATATTCTTCCCAGTCCTCTGGGAAGTTTGGGTCGAATTCTTTTAAGGACCCGATTTGCGCCATTCGGAGGATTGTTTATTCCGCCGCGGCCGCTTGGTTGACTGTGCTTTTTTTTCAAATTTGCCGCCTTTGCGCAGCTGTTCCGCCGAACCTTCTCTGGTCTGCCGTCTATCCCACCTTCGTCGCCAATTGTTTGGTTCAGGTAGACAAGGACTCAGAGTGGTTCACAATGAAAAGAGTTTATTCAATACACATAAGTCAACTGTCAACTGTCAAATGTTTCAAGCTTTTATAGTAGAACTGTTTCAACTGTAACCAATCATCAATCGCTATCTTCCCGCTCTTTGCTACTTTAACCAATGGTTGCACCAGAATCTCCCGCTTCAAGAACCTACTTTTGCAACCTGCTATTTTACATGTTTGCAACTATTTACAGACACAACATAATCCATGTTCAGCATTTTCCCTCTCTCCAAATTCTTGCCCAAGGGACTGTAAATATCAAGTTTATAACTGCCATTTCTCTTACTGGACTGAAGAGAGAAGTAGTCCTCTCTATTTTCCAAGCACCTGAAGGCAGGACAGAGATCCAATCTGGAACTAAGGAGGAATTTCCTGACAGGGAGAACAATTAATTAGTGGAACAGCTTGCTTCCCAGAGTTGTGGTTTTCAAGAAAAAAATTGGACAACCATTTTGTCTGGGATGTTATAAGGAATCCTGCCTTGGGCAGGGGGTTGGACTAGAAGACCTTCAAGTTCCCTTCAAGCCCTATGAAACAAAGTTTATTTGCATATGCATACAAACATGCACAAAACAGCCTTTTCTTGATGCCTATCAGAAGGCTGATCTAAAAGCCCCAGCTCCTCCACCCCCCCCTTTTTTTTACTACCCTGTAGTCCCTATTCACGACACATTTGGGGAGCTGAGTGTTTACTGGCCAGATGCCCTTCCTGATGGCTATGAAAAGTTCGCAGCAGATAATTTTTTCTTTGCGCCTTAGGAGAGAGAAACATCTGCTGCTATCTAGGATTGAACTCTCAACCTTCCAAGTGGATGTGAGCATCTTTACCACCAGACCACCACGCCACTCTTACCTAAAAGCCACAGCTAATAGGCTAATTTCAAATGTCATCCTATATAAATGAACATTACCTCAGCATATGGGAGTGACCATCACTGTTTACCTGAACTACTTTGGAAGAGTAAAAATTATAGTAAATATCTGTTCTGTACTAACAGTGGTGCTAATATCCAAATGGATATTAAAGTGTTGTTGTTCTTTGTGATCTTTCAGCATAAAGAGAGGGAATATAAAAAAAACCAAGGAGTCATTAGAGTGGGAGAGACTTACAAAGATGAAGAAAAATGGAAAACCAGTTGGAAAAATCTGCACCAACAGCCACGGGGAGCTGTTTGTACTCAGAGTCAATAAATGCTGCCTGGATGGAAAGGAGGAGGAGGAGGAGAAAGCACAGCGTGAAGGATTATGAAAAATTGCTTTTCACACTGTATTTATTTTAGGGATAAATGAGCAACTGCCTAATGTGTTCACCTTTAAAAAAATAAAGTTTTTACAACCATTTTCTTAGACATTTATTTTTCAGTGCTGAAAAATTACAACTTGTATAGGCTGGTGTAAGTCTGCAGTATTGTAGGTGTCTTGAAAATAAATTTGTCTCGTGGGAGACTTTGCAAATTTTTGCCCTCCAGACGGTTTAAAGATATTCATAGAGCACATACATTGATTCTCCTTGTTACTCAAAATAAGGCATAAATTAGGCATGAATATATCCACCTGCTCTCAAGGCCCATCATGGGCAATCCCTACGTTCATCTCTAGCTGGCTGCTCAATCCAGAGCCACCATCTTCTAAATGTCAGAGATATCCATTAGCTTGTCTACTTGCAAAATTCTAAATGCCAAACTCTAGACCTGCCACCGCCTAAAATAGGAGTAATTGTTCTGTCTCTGTTTATGTCTGAGCTGACAAGCCATTATCTGTTACAGATTTATTAGGCAACTACAAGGATATAAAAAGACAATGACCTGAAGTATTCTGGTGGCTGTATCAGACTATCCTGCTATTTTATGCTCTTTTGTACTAACTACAGATAATCCCCAATTTACAACCATTCATTTAGTGACTGTTCAAAGTTACAACAGCACTGAAATAAATTATTTGTGACATGTTTGCATATTTAGGACAGCTGCGGTATCCCCACGATAATGTGATCAAGTTTTGAGCACTCAGCAACCGGAATGTATTTGCAATGGTTACAGCATCCTGAGGTCATGCGATTGCCATTGGCAGCCTTCCTAGCCCAGTTCCCAACAAGCAAAGTCAATGTGGGAAGCCCATTGTGTGATTCACTTAACAACTGGAGTAATTTGCTTATCAACTGGGGCAAAAAAGTTCATAAAATGCGACATGACTCACTTAACAACTGCCTTGCTTAGCAATGGAAATTCTGGTCCTGATTGTGGTTGTAAATCAAGGACTATCTGTAGATAAAAACCTTTGTCTCTTCAGTTTCTGTTTTGCCCTTGTTCTAAACTGTATCAGAATTTGCACTTCCCTTGTACTGCCTAGCAGTAGATTTTTGTTTAGCTTTGAGAATATTTTTACCCTTCATATTTATCCTTACCAGATTTTCTATTAGTCTTAATATTGACCAGGAATCTGGCTGCACTCTAGGGAACAATTTTTGCCAATTCTGAAACTTTCACTGAGAGCAATTCTACTTCTAAGTACAATTGAGCATGTCCACTAAACCCCCCAATTTCCTTATGCATTTTCTTATGGATTAAAACAACCTTTCTCCTCTGAACTCCTGTTGCTATTGAGAAGCACATTCATGATAGCTTTAAGTTAGATATACATTCTTATCTGAATAATTCTAGCTTGTCTAGCACAGAGGTCCCCAACCTTTTGGGCACCAGGGACCGGTTTCATGGAGAGAGGTTTTTCCGCGGACCGGAGGGTGCGTGGTTTGGTGTGCTGCCTGCATCCCGCGGATGGAGATTTGCTTGTTTGTGCAGACTGGTTGCTGGCATGCCGCTGCCTGGTACTGGTCCATGGACAGGTGGTTGGGGATCCCTGGTCTATCACATACTGTATTTCTAAAAAAGGTTGTGAGAGCAGGAGTTAAGAGGGTGTTGAGCACAGACTGGATTTCTGTAGAATGTAGAACCCACAAGCTAGTGCAACTTTTGAAAGAAGGTATGGTAAATGGCTGATGCCTCTGCAGTGACCAAATCACTACCACAGCCAGTCTATAATGACATTTTTCTTCATTGTTTGGCTATCTAGAGCCTTAGTGAGAAGCATGATCCAATCCAGATGCATCCTGTCTTAAGGTCTCCTACTAAAAAGCACTCCCTCCAATGTCTTTCAAAATTATGGTTTTCCCAGGGCTTGGTACAATTTGACCCAAATTCTGCATTTTTCCCCTAACCAGACTGCATGTCTCAGAAAATATTCTCCATTGTGGCCTTGAGACCAAGAGAATAGAGGACTGCTTTGGAATTTGAAGTTATTGAGAAAGTGAGAGCAAATTTTGAATGAACAAAAGGGAAAACCACAAGCCTTCTCTCCTGTGAGAATTTTTAAACATCTGTGACCAACCAGGAAGATGTCATATTCTACTTCCTCCAAAAGGAGATAAATACACTTGTTTTGACTAGTGGTTTGGAACCTATTCTTTTTATCAGATGCACCATCTGTGATTTGGAGAATCTCCTGCTGCGTAGAAAAATTTTCAAATTCTGTGTAATGATTTCTTTAGTCCCTCTACCATACTTATTTATTAAACCTCGATCTCCATTTAGTATTATTCTCTTGCTCTACTAATGTTTTCTAGAATAGGCTGCTGGTCTAATGCTATGGGGTTAGTGGTTAATTTAGCCTTTTTTCTGTAAACACTTATGTAAGGACAAACATTAACATTGTTTTCCAAAGAAAAGACAGTTAAATTTTCCCCAGTGAGGATTTTCTAGAAATTTATAGAATTTTAGCATGTTGGAACTTTAACAGATTTTTAATCTGCCTTTAAATGCTCAATACTTATTTATTCATGATTGCAATTTTTTTTGTATTTTGACTGTTAAGACACACTTATAACTTTCACACTTAAGGAGAACAACATGTAAAAATTAAGCTAATATAATCCTTGCTTGTATAAACAAAAGCACAGAATCAAAATCATGTGAAGTATTAGTACTGCTTTATAAAGCCAAAGTAGGACTTTAGCTCTTTTATTAAATTAAATTATTATTAATTTTCAAATAAGAACTGCCAGGGCAATGTATAATGGAATAATTTGAGAAAATGTGGTATTAAAAAACATACTAGAGGTAACCAAAATTTCAGCAAACCAAAACTCAGTAAAGAGTTTTCTTTTGTTAAAAAAAATAGTAAAATAAATTAGATGCAAACAATATTCTCTTGGTAAAAAAACCCTTCATAACCATAGATAAACAATATGGCACCTGTAAATCAAGAGAAGTATGTTGCCTCCCATGTGCCAAGATCACAGACATGATTGAGAGGCTTACTCAACTAATCAAGCCCTTTCTCCTCTTTCACATTGGCATGAATATTACAACAAAAAATGAGCCTGAAAAAAAATCAAGAGATTATAAGCAGTTAGGCAGAAGGCCAAAGAATTAGGAATATAGGTGGTGTTTCCGCCATACTTCTGAAAGATGTTCAATATTCAATGAGGGAACAAGGACTTCAGAGGTAAACACTGGCTCAAGGGATGTTCTGGTCAAAAAAAGTTGGGATTTCTGGAGCATGGTCTATACTATCTATCTATTGGGCTTCCACTGCCTTGGCCCTGGTCCAGAGACCCTCCTTCTGCCAGAGACCCTCAGATCTGTCCCACTCCTGCCCAGGCCCCCATGGGCACCCTTGATGCGAACCATGTAGAGCTGGCCACGCCCACCCAGTAGGCCATGCGCACTCTAGCCACACCCACCCAGTAGGCCACGCCCACCCAGGCCATACCCACCCGGCCCCCTAAGGGCAACAGCAATGCTGATGCGGCCCTCAATGAAATTGAGTTTGACACCCCTGGATTAGAGCAATATAATATGTTCAAAAGAAATAGATCCAACAAAAATGGAGGAGGGGTTGCATTGTATATAACCATACAGAAATACATTACACCAAGGACGAAAGCCTTCTTGAAGCTGACAGGTACTAAGACAGCTTATCCGCATAGGGTCACCCTGTAAAAGAAGAGAATCCTGCCTGCTTCGCTGCATTGCTCTGCCAGACCGCATACATCAGGAATTGTAGGTGATCTGTGGGATGTTAGACAATGATTTCTTGCTTCACTCCTGCTTCACAGGGTGGCAGAGCAGAATCAACTCAAGCCATGCATATAAATATCCCCCCAAACAGAAGGCAGGTGAGATAGGGATAGTACTGTATAGTGCAAGGGTAGGCAACCTCGGCTCTTTTATGACCTGTGGATGAGGTTGCCTATCCCTGGTATAGTGGGTCAGAAGAGATCTTCGACCACCACATCCCACCCCACTCACTCCTGTGCTGGCTCACTGTTTTTAAAACTGCTGTATGGGTTCTAGACATAGGTTCTGGTTGTTGTGGGGTTTTTTTAAAGGCTTATCGCATTTATTTAAATGCTAAATCCATGTTTAAAACGTGCCTGGCTGACAAAGGGGAAATAGTTGCTTGGTACAAGTGAGATACTTCGCATTTTACCTCTCAACTGCCACACACCACAAACCCTCCACCCTTTTCAGGTATTTTTCAAGCTTGTTTTGAATTCTGGTTTACTGCTTTTCTTTGGAAGCTCCGTAGACCTGTGCCTGATCTGAAAGGTGAGACAGGGATGGTCAATCAGCAGGAAATTCTTCCTAGGTAACCAATGGAATCTACGGATCTAATTATTTCTGCCACCACCCAAACCAGAATGGTCTTAAAAAGTAATAAATTCACAGATAAATTCACATATTTTCTGGAGGAATATTTAAACTAAACAGCGGGGACAGTGAGTTAATTGATATAGAATATCCCTGTCCCCGCCAATCTAAAAATTATAGGGCTATCAATGCATGTAACATAGATGTGTGTATGGACAAGAATATCAACCTTGCTGTCAAGCAAAATCAAGCTTCTATTAGCGTGTGCCACACAAAGTGCACTAACCAAATAGGTGGTAAGCCAATAGGTGAACTCAGGCACCACACAGGTTATGTAGAAAGTAAACACAGGGTCAGACATAAAGGACTCAAATGTCTATACAGCAATGCACACAGTATGAACAGCAAACAGGGTAAACTAGAAATTCAGGTTAATGAGGACAGATATGATATTGTTGCCATTACGGAAACATGGTGGGATGAAACCCACAAATGGAACACACAGCTAGAGGGATTTAAATTATTTAAAAGAAACAGACCAAATAAAAGAGGAGGTAGAGTTGCCCTCTATATAAGGAATAACGACATCTCTACAGAAATAGAGCACAACAATAATGAAAACTGTAAACTTGAATGCATTTGGGTCAATATAAAATGGGGGAGGGGAGAAATGACATTGCCATAGGTGCATAGTATAGACCACCCAACCAAACAGAGGAAATAAATGAACATTTTGCTAGTCAGCTAACTAAGGTATATAGGAAGCACATCACAATAGTAATGGGGGACTTTAACTACCCTGACATCAACTGGGAGACAAACTCCGCACCAAGTGGAAGATCAAACAGGTTCCTGAGAAAACCTAGCAGACAACTTTGTCACCCAAAAAGTAGAGAAGGGAACTAGGGGATTAGCCATTTTGGATCTAATTCTCACTAACAGAGATGAAATGATAGAAGGTGTTGAAGCCACAGGAACCTTGGGAAGAAGTGATCATGCAATATTGGAATTCAACATTCTGGAAGCACAAGCAATAGAACACAGTCAAACTAGAGTCCTGGACTTTAAGAGAGCTAATTTCAATAAACTTAGAGAGGGCTTGAGAAGGATTCCATGGATGAGAATCCTCAAGGCGAAAACAACTCAAGAAGCTTGGGAAATTTTGAAAAGTGAGATAATAAAAGCCCAGTCTAGCACAATACCAACAAACAGGAAAAATAACAGCTCTCAAAAGAAACCAGTGTGGCTGCATAAAGAACTCTCTGACAAATTGAAAGATGAGGTGAGGAAAGCTAAGGCTAAAAATGAACTAAGGTTTGTGACCCAAGTCAGAAATAACAAAAAAAGCTTCTTTCAACATGTAAAAAACAAGAAAAAGTGAAGGAAATGATTGGTCCATTAGTGGGAGAAAGTGGCAAAAAGGTGAAAAGCAACAGGGAGAAAGCAAAACTATTTAACTCATTTTTGCATCTGTCTTTAAACAAAGGGGAAAAAACAGACCAACCTATCAAAAATAGTGCCATAAAAAACAGAATAGAAACAAAAGTTAAGATAGGCAAGAAAATGGTAAGTGAGCACCTGTCCACTCTAGACGAGTTTAAATCACCAGGACCAGAAGGATTACACCCCAAGGTTCTCAAAAAACTGGCATATGTGATCTCAGAACCACTGAACTATATTTTCCAAAGATCCTGGACCACTGGGGAACTACCAGAGGATTGGGAAAGAGCTGATGTAGTTCCCATCTTCAAAAAAGGGAAAAAAATGGATCCAGGAAATTACAGACCTATCAGCCTGACCTCAATACCTGGGAAGATTCTGGAAAAGATAATCAAACAACGAATCAGTGAGCAGCTAGAGGCAAACAAAGTCATTACTAAAAGCCAACATTGGTTTGTCAAAAACAGATCATGCCAGACAAATCTTATTGCATTCTTTGACCAAGTGACAAAATTAGTGGATCAAAGGAATGCTGTGGATATAATTTACTTGGACTTCAGTAAGGCATTTGATAATAGATCACAAGCTTCTACTTGATAAGATAGAAAAATGTGGGTTAGACAGAATCACCACCAGATGGATTCGTAGCTGGCTGACCGGCCATACTCAGCATGTGGTCCTCAATGGAGCCGCATCTACATGGAGGGAAGTATGTAGTAGGGTGCCCCAGGGCTCTGTTCTGGGCCCAATGCTCTTCAACATCTTCATCAATGATTTGGACGAGGGGATAGATGGGGAACTCATCAAATTTGCAGATGACACCAAGCTGGCAGGAATAGCCAACACTCCAAAAGACAGGCTTAAGATACAGGAGGTTCTGGACAGACTTGAACACTAGGCGCTATCTAACAAAATGAAATTAAGGGTCTACATTTAGGCAAGAAAAACCAAATGTACAGGTATAGTATAGGGGGTACCTTGCTCAATAGTAGTAACTGTGAGAGGAATCTCGGAGTCCTAGTGGACAATCACTTAAATATGAGCCAGCTGTGTGTTGCAGCTGCCAAAAAAAGCAACACAGTGCTAGGCTGCATTAACAGAGGAATAGAATCAAGATCACATGAACTATTAATACCACTTTACAATGCCTTGGTAAGGCCACACTTGGAATACTGCATCCAGTTTTGGTCACCATGATGTAAAAAAGATGTTGAGGCTCTAGAAATGTTATAGAGAAGAGCAACAAAGATGATTAGGGGACTGGAGGCTAAAACATATAAGGAACGGTTGCTGGAATTGGGTATGTCTAGTTTAATGAAGAGAAGGATGAGGGGGGACATGATAGCAGTGTTCCAATATCTCAGGGGCTGTCACAAAGAGGAGGGACTCAAGCTATTCTCCAAAGCACCCAAAGGTAGGACAAGAAGCAATGGATGGAAACTAGTCAAGGAGAGAAGCAACCTAGAACTAAGGAGAAATTTCCTGACAGTTAGAACAATTAACCAGTGGAACAACCTGCCTCCAGAAGCTGTGAATGCTCCAACACTGGAAGTTTTTATGAAGAGACTGGACAGCCATTTGTCCGAAATGGTATAGGGTTTCCTGCCTGAGCAGGGGGCTGGACTAGATGACCTCCATGGTCCAACTTTATTATTATTATTATAGTCCCCAGGTTTTAGATGAGAAGGGCCATGGCCTGAAGCACCCTGAATATATCTTGGCCTGAAAGTGTCAGCGATTACATCACTGAAGAAGTTTCCTTAGAATAGATTATATCCACCACAAAATCTATGTCAGGATAAGAGGGAAAACTCTATTAAGAATTAGTACAGATTTTAGACTGCATCAGCTGTGACTAAAGGCAAGACAAATAAAACATCATGAGGACCTGTCCTATAAAAATACATACTGGAATAGTACCTATTGTTGGTGTCTGTGCTGTTATTAGAGAGAAGCAAGGTTGTGTTCAAATACAAAGGAAGAGAAAGAGAATGTGTGCGCACGCACACGCACACACAGACACACACACACACAGAAATCTTATAAAAGCACCAAATAACATGACATCAGCATTCTTGCACCAGAGTGCTTGAGGAGATTATACAGTTCCAAGAATAGTTACTAACTCTGACATAAATAGAATGTTACTCCTCCTCCTCACCAAAAGAAGACCTCACCTACTACATCACAGGAAGTGAATAGACAGAGAGCCTTTAAAGTTCTCCTTGACACATAGGCAGGTTATGTGGGAGAAGATCACACTGGCATTGTTTGCTCATTTCTGAATCCCAAATAAAATGATGCAGTGTTTTCAAAAAGTGACATTTCAATTTGAAGAGAATATTCTGCACCAAGGAAGTTACTAAGATCTGATTCCCAAACTCCAGATGATCCAACCTGCTGGTTTCATGTTTACTATGGGTACATAATATGCGGTACTTCTGAGGTGGCTGAATGACAGCTTCCACTGATCTACTAGCCAGGATAGACACACGTGGGAAATGGTGGGGGCAGCCTATCTGTAGATGCTAAAAAGCATGGGGCTGCAATAAATAGCACAGAGTTAAACAGAGTTCTCCAGCAGTCTTTTCGGGAATAAACCTTCCAAATAGCAGTAGAATCAAGAATCCATTCAGCCCATCCTGAGCATATTATTTTATTAAAAGTGATAAGAGATAACAACTGATTGAAGATCAATTAATTTTCTTCATGACCTTTTTAAAAATGTTTTCTTTCCTCTTCAATTATTAAAAAAAAAGAAGGCTATTGCACCAAAGAGGTTTATCACATGCACTGTTAAATGCAAGTCCTCATTTCGGCACCTTGTATTTTCTGTTGGTCAAAGACAAATTGAATCTACATTGCATGCATCTGTTCCTGCACTCTTTAGACAGATGTTTGGATTTTAACAGTGCAGAGGTAGGTTTAATGTGCTGGAAACTGTACCAGTCTTAGAGGGTGCTAATTTCCCAAGGCAATTTACCATGCTTCATAATTTATGGATGGAAAACTCACAAATTGCACATTTATTAATATTATTATTACATCTAAAATTATGTCAGGCACAACAACACTGTCACCAGTGAGCAGTGCTGGTTGTTTCCTCATTATTTCCAGTAGATCTTTCTTTCTCTACTCCCTGAGATTCAAATGATGAGGTTTCTATTTCATTTTTCTTTACGGCCATCTGAGTGCTAGATGAGCCTAATAGTGTATGCAACTGAAATGCCACTGGAAACACAAAACCTGTTACTTAACAGGAAGTATCATCTTGGAAGTTTGGAGGAGGAGTTTTTTCAACTGCTTTATAACAGGGATTTAGGAGTACTTAGATCACACCTTCAAAACAAAGGTCGTACAAATATTTCCAAGCATGTGGGAGATGCAAAAAGCATTTTTTTCCAGCATACAGAGATATAGCTGTTGCAAGTGATGAAAACCCATTGGCTCAACAAAAATGAATAAAGCCACTCTTTCCCCTAAAGATGTGTTTATGGTTTCCACTTCTCATTAAGGCCACCAGTAATAAATCTAAGTGTTGGTTCCATTTCAAGCCTTGCTGAGAAATGCTCCCAAATTATTCAGTGAGTCCAAAGTCAGCATCCAACATCAGTACTGAATTCCATGAATCTGACAGATTTGCAAAATAATGTCTACCAAAATGTGGCGATAAATGAGTTTTTGGAGATTACTTTGCATTAAGTACTATTTACTTAATTACTTTGTTGGCTTGGGATATTTACAACTAGTGATTTAGTATAAAATTTGATAAAAGAACTAAAATAAAAAGTTCTTTGATGAAAAGAACTAAGGCACATTTACTGTAATTCACACTGTCAAGTAAATTATTAGAACACAGCTAAAAATGATGAAGAAAATGAATTTTATATATTTGCCATATAGTGAAAAAGCAATACATGAATTTAAAAATGCAATTTCATTGCATTTCAGCTACAGATAATACAAATAGTGCAGGTCTCCAGAGTTTAAAAAAGTTGCAACTAATCTCAGTAACACCTGCTGATCAATATAAAACTTTCAGGCTGGGCTGATCTTATGAAAAAAATATCTAAATTTCCAGAGCTGGAATAACATGAAATTAAAATATTTAAATGGACTGCAAATGAAGTGACTGAGGCCTCAAGCTGATTCAAGGAGAAGAGTAGACTCAAAGGTCTCAAGTGCTGCAATTGTCACAGAAACATCCAAAGCTGCTTTATACTCTTAGAACATTAGTCTAAATTAATGTTAATTCAAAATGTGTATTCTCAGAGTTCTTCTAGTATCTGCCAGTAATTTTGAAACAAATTTATAAGATATTGAGAACATTTTGATGGGATGGATGAATCCCCAGCTTTCTCTAAATTGTGATATCCCTACAAAGATGGGGAATTTGAGTTTCCCAAATTTCAGCTCTATCGGTGAGCTTATATTTTGACCTTTGTTTCCTTGTGAACTTTAGGTGGTTCCTCCCAAAGATATTTCCAGATACAACTATAAAGTTTCTATTTTGTCCTGTTGATACTTTGGCAGAAGTGTTTCTCACGTTTAGCTTTTTTTAATGCACATGCTATAAAAGCAGGTTTTCAGTGCAGTGTCAGTATAGCTGTCATAGCTTCATCCTCTGCAGTACAATGAACACTGCTTTATTTTTTTTTAAAAGAAGCAGAGTGGAAACCTCCTAATAGAATATGAAAATTTTGCATACCCCTTCGGCAGGCACATATCCCAATGAGGTTTTCATTACTGCCTAAAATCTCCTTTGTATGAAAGCTGATTCTTGTTTCTACAAGATAATGGAAAAGAGACCTGACAGGTTTAGAGAGAGATCATGCAATACATTTTGGTACATGTTAATGTGAACTCAGGTAATATCAATCCTGAAAGAGTTATTATCTGGGTGCTATATAGTCATTATCTCCCTTACACATTTCCAGTATTCAATACACCTAAATCTCCACAGATGCAGAACACAGGGCACCTCCCTAGCCTAGCCTAGCCCAGCCTTTTCCCAGCTTGCCAAGCTCAGCACTGCCATCTGCAGAACTTAAGGGAAGGTAAATTGTACACTTTTTGATGCTGTAGATCAGAGGTGTCAAACTCGGAAGTCATGTGATGTGTCGCAACATATTGTGACTTTTTCCCCCCATTGCCGGCAATAGGGTAGGCGTGGTTTTGGCATGACACATCCGGCCCGCAATCCAGCAGTTTGACACCCCTGTTGTAGATTTTATACAACCCTTCCTCAAACCACTGAGCATCAGAACCTGGATAGGTCCTAAAGCTAATGAACTATATATATTCTTCTAAAGTGCAAAGGTACATGAGCTCAGTTATCTAGTAGGAGGTCTGAACTCTATAAAAGGTATATATTTGGCTACCTATTTCTGATTGTTCCTGATAAGGATGAAACTGGTCATGTAGGACTTGCCTCCTATTATTTTAAGGGGAAGTGAACAGCAGGTGGATGTTGCTAGTCTTACAATGCTATCCCATTTAGCAGATTACCTATATTAATCAAATTCTCCTTCCTCCTTCCTTAGACCTTCTGATTGCTTGGATATTTGCTTAGCTAGCACAGGCTAATATCTAACCACATTATTTTGAAGTAATGCAATTCAACACTGGGCAGTATAAAAGATTTCATAAAAATATTATTTAATGTACACAGTTTGTATTGATTTCCAGATAATTTTCAAAGATCTGTTTCCTACACACACTTCTTTGACCAGGAAATCATGGTCAACATCTGCAACAAGAGGGATCTTTTTCAGAGATGCCTAAATAACCTTACAGCTGGCATCCAAGGAAGAAAGGAAAACAATATAAAGGTCACACAATGAATACAAAATTCATCTGCTTCCCAAATACATTCATTGTTAATTTCTCAGCATTTAGTTACTATTTATCTGCTCTTTAAAAATATAGAAATCAATTACTTGAAAACAAAACACAGCAATGAATATAACAATAACATGCAGCCCATCCAAAGTCAGCAAACTCCATATTTTTAATGGTTCAAATGAAATAAATTAACGTCCATTTTCATTTGGCAGCATGGATTTTTAGTTTCATTCATCTGGCAATTAGAAGCATATAGTCATGTTAACAACTCAGAAGATGGCAGCATTTCAGTGCCCTTGTCTGGACTTGAAAGCTAAGGAGGCTGAGGCCAAGTTAAAACTTGGATGGGAAACCATATAGGAATACAAGGTCTGTAGGATACACTGTGAATTTGAAAAACATCCAAAAAGTCAATAGCAAACCACTTGTGTCTTATTGCCAAGAAACCTATATGGATGAGTCTTGGAATCAAGCTTGACAGGAAGACATTATTATCTTCATCACATTAAGAGGCTCTTGTATGTTAGAGCTCTGCCAATTATTTATACATTGATGTGTGGTAAATTCTACTTAAGATCTGCACCTGAATAAATAAATATAACTATTACATACAGAAAGGTTTTTTCCAGAAATGGTTGGCCATTGCTTCCTTCCTAGGGCTGAAAAAGAGTGCCTAGCCCAAGGTCACCCAGCTGGCTTTATGCCTTTATGGCTTTAGGCTTTATGCCTAAAGTGGGACTAGAATGCACGGTCTTCAGGTTTCAGCCTAATGTCTTAACTAGTACACTGAACTGACTGGCTCTTTATATAGGTCAACTTCCTCATTTTAGAAATAAGCCTAAAATGCTTCCCAAAGTATAGACTTTTATCCACTTCATTTTTTAAAAGGAAAAAAAAACAGGCTATGGTTTTGCAAATCCTTGGCCCCTTGGTTTTGCAGTTCTTAGCTCAAGTCCGTGGAACACGTTCAGTTAGAATACTATGTGCCATACTTCTAAATAGGAAGCAGTTCTCTACCTCTCTGAAGGCAGAAAAAATGAGCAAACCCATACAACCATTTGTCTGACATAGTTGAAGATTCCTGCCCTGGGTAAGGAGAGACCCTAACATCTGTTACATCAAGTGCTGAATTTAGTGAATGAAAATCTTGGTTTTTCATCTTTTCCTTTCCAGGCAGTTCTAAGAAAAGGCAGTCTTTCATAAAATATATTAGCATAACCATTAAAAGAAACTCCTCTATCCTCCTCTGCTATTAAATCCAGTTGGCATCCTGTCCATACAAAAGAAATAAACCAGTGACATAAATTGTGCCTCAGGTAGAATGCTATTTATTAGAAGAGTAGTAGCCTAATCCAGGAGTCCCCAATCCCACCAGGCCACGGTTCAGGCTGCCCAGTGTGCACACGTGTGTGTGTGTGCAGTCACCTCCACTCATGCTAGCGCTGCTGCCATGGCAAAAACGGGGCACCACATAGTGAAAACAGGTTGGTGCTAGCGCCCACAGGGCAAAAATGGGGCGGTGCTAATGAGTGTCAAGTGGGCGCTAGCACTGCCCCATTTGTGTTGCACGTGCTTGTGGCTCTGTTTGTATGTTTGTGCATGCATAAAATACTTCCCCCTCCCTTTCCCTCCAGTCCGCCACCGAGAAACGTTGGAGCTCCCTGGCCTAGTCTCCCTAGGCTCTTCAGTTGAACAAATCTCATAAGCTGTCACATCTTGGCTAATAAAATTTGAAAATAAAGTGACTATTTATGTTCTATGTTTAAAATTTTACAAAATTTTTTTTTTAAAGAAAGTGGAAAAAATGAAAAAAAAAAACAACTTTGCCATCTGGTAACATTAATGAAGGGAATTCTATATCTTCATAATTTGAAGTATTTGCAACTATCTCATATTTAACACTGTATTTAGATTACAAGCTATTTGATACATTACTCTATAACAATCAATTTCAGTATGGTACTTTCTGGATGTGCTGACCAGAGTTTGAGTATATTCAAATAAAAAGATAATCCTACCCTACATAAGAAAGCATCCTAGAGTCCATTAACTGGCTACTCAACCATTTGAAATAACCATGGCCTTACAAAACATACTAGACAAACCCAAAGACCTTGTACCAAAGGAAGACAAAACAGGAGCCATTTCCAAAACAAATGCAAGGACTGTGAAGGCCACTATGCAGGACTAATAGGCAGTAGACTAGCAGAATATATCCATGCACACCAAGTAGCTACCAAAATAATCATTAGTTCATTAGTCTTTCAGCACACAAACTGCCTCAGGTAAAAGTGGAAAACAGTGAAAATCTTAGTAAGTCAGATAAAAAAAGTACAAGAAAATTATTAGAAGCATGACATTCTAACCAGGCATCAATCAACAGATGCACAGACTTAAATCCTAATTACAGATCTATCAAAAGACATAACCAAATACCCAGCCTTAGTACAATGGCTCTATACATAATATCTCCCCGCCTCCCTACACAGATACCTGTACTTTGAAGAAGCCAACTAGAAAGAATATTGACACTTGGTACTGGTACTTCCACCCAGAGTTCTCACTAGACAGGTTTTGGAGAAAATCTATCTATGTAGTTGCCTACTTTATGGCACTTAATCAGTTGCCACATTGTAATCAACCAACAGCCAGATAAACTAGAAACATCTCTTTATCAACCTAATAATCAAAATGAAACAATCCCAGGAAAGAAATGATACCCTCTCAAAAAGCCATCCAACCCTGGAACTATCAACACTACAGGAAAAAAAACAACACATAGCTAAGACCTACCCATCAAATTTATCAACAATAAAAAATAAATCACTTCCAAAACCACATATCCCCACATAACCACATAATGCACCTAAGCACATTCAACCAATCAAGAAGGATATATCACCAAGCCAACCACTGAATTTCATTTCTTAAAAAATCCTGGATAAATTACCTAGTAATAAAATGATTTCAACTCCAAAACCATACCTGAAGAGCTTAAAATGCAATACTGTACTATCATCTCAATGCATCTAGAGCACATGGATTACCTCAAACATTTAACAGCAGAATAGATAATTTCTGATAGTTAAATATGAAAGGAGAGGCAAAGTAATCGTGTATGCATGTATATAGTTATGCTTATGATTTACCTCAATCCGGTTGGGCTTTGTTCATTAAAAATCAAATTGGCAAGTAAATATCACAATTAACACAACATGAGGATGACAATGGAAAGGATACAATAAAATAATCAATACATCCTAGGATTCTGGCTGAAGGCTCAGCAAAGTAATTATATGTTAAAAAGGTAAAGGTAAAGGTTCCCCCGCACATGCGTGCTAGTCGTTTCCGACTCTAGGGGCCGGTGCTCATCTCCGTTTCAAAGCCGAAGAGCCAGCGCTTGTCCGAGGACGTCTCCGTGGTCAAGTGGCCGGCATGCTTCATGTATCTTTTGGGGACATTGGGGATTAATATGGAGAATTGAGGTACAGGTAAATGTAAACCAGAGAAAAGATAATTAAGAGCAAATACTTAATTGCATTTGCTCAGAATGATATAGAAACCACAGTTTCAAAGCACAATGGATAACATGGACCCAATCTGAAGAAATGGCCAGGAGCTGTGTTGAAAAATGAAAGCATAAGTTTATGTAGTTGGACTGAAAATGCATTTTTGGTGTTTAATACTGTCCAGCAGTTTACCAAAGAAAGGTAATTTGTAAATTGTAATTTGTCTCTTCTAAAACTTGATATGCATAGATTATCTGCATTCCAAACAAGAATTCCATGAGCTTTTTGACCATTTTCTTTGATTCTGAAAAGAAATTTCAGCAAAGGGAGAATTATTTAAATGAAATAATATAGAAGGATAGTTAGAAATTAAAATATTTAAGAACCACCAGAGGAAATGAAAGTTTCCTTTTTCTAGTTTATAAAGGCAAATAAATGCTTTAATTAATATTCATATTCATATAAAGGTAAAGGTAAAGGTTCCCCCGCACATGCGTGCTAGTCGTTTCCGACTCTAGGGGCCGGTGCTCATCTCCGTCTCAAAGCCGAAGAGCCAGCGCTTGTCCGAGGACGTCTCCGTGATCATGTGGCCGGCATGACTAGACGCCAAAGGCGCACGGAATGGATGTATAAATAGAAAAACAGACACCCTAGGTCAGGGATTTTAATATTTTCCCCATCACACCTCCCTTTAGTATAATCTTAATGTACACACCTCTCTTAAAAATTGAAACATCAAAATGAATACAAATGAACACGCAATGAAACTTCGGAAAAGGTAGATTTATTGTAAGAATGCAGCTAACAGTTTCTTCACACACTGGCTGGACTCTATTGTCCCCTCTCGCAAGGAATTACTATATATTTCATGGTTTGGAAAACAATGTCCTAAATCAGTGGTGATGAACCTATGGCATGCATGCCAGAGGTGGCACTCAGAGCCCTGTCTGTGGGCACACGTGCCATCGCCCCAGCCCCACCTCCCCCTGTGGCCCCCTCAACAGCAGCCCCCCCGGAGGAGAGTCGCCCCGAGCACAGCCTGCATGGAGCAGCACAGCCAAGGACATGGCAGGGGGGACAAGACTCTGCCCTTGCATCCCATCGTGTGCAGTTGATTCTGTGAGGCACAGGTGGAGGGCATGGCTGCCATGCCACTGTTGGGCTGCCATGGGGATCTGCAGCAGGCCATCTAGGCCAGTGATGGCGAACCTTTTAGAGACCAAGTGCCCAAAAACTGGCCCTGCCCCCACTCTGCTTACCACCCCACCCTCTCTACCCCTGTCCTGCTCCACCCCCGCCTGCCCGCAGGACCATCCACCGCCTAGACAGCCCGCTGCAGATCGCCCAGGCAGCCCAGCCAAGGAAGCCACGCCCTCCACCTGCGCCCTGCAGAATCAACTGTGCATGATGGGATGCGAGGGCAGACTCTTATCCCCAATGCCATGTCCTTGACTGCGCTGCTCCATGTGGGCCATGCTCAGGGCAACTGAGGGGGCTGCTGGTAAGGAGGGGGCCACAGGGGGAGGTGGGGCTGGGGCGATGGCACACGTGCCCACAGACAGGGCTCTGAGTGCCACCTCTGGCACGCATGCCATAGGTTCGCCACCACTGGTCTAGGCGGTAGACGGCCCTGCGAGTGGGCAGGAGTAGAGTGGGGCAGGGGTGGAGAGGGTGAGGTGGGAAACAGAGTGAGGGTGGGGGGGCAGTTTTTGAGCATTCGGTCTCTAGAAGGTTCACCATCACTGTCCTCAATCAACCCATTATAGGATGAAGTTGCAGATTAAGGACCATAATTCTACATATTGGTCTAGTGCAGGTAACAGATGTTTTTTAGCCTCCCAACCTAGAATTGAGAGAGAGCAATTCAACTAGCTTCTAGTCTCTGTGCTTGAAGACTAGAACCTGGATCTCCCTATTCCTAATTTAAGACCTTAACGACTATATTACACTGGCTCTCTTCTATCATATCATATATCATATCACTATCCCAGGCAGTAGGACACTATATGTGTACTGTTATATCAACTCAACTTTGGAGAATTTCAGAGTCATTGAATGATTATCTTTCCCACGTTTCTTTCCATTTGATTTCTATTGCTGTAAATGGAATTATTGGCCTCTTAGTTATTGCTTGTTTTACTTAGGCCAACATTACCTTCCAAAAAGAGATAGCGAGATTGCTTTAATGTAGAAATGAGTTTACAGTCAAATCAGCCTTTTTCTCTCAGTGACTGTGATTTCCACAAATTAAAAATGCTCTCAGCAGAGCTGCCCATTTTTTTCTCCTATAGTCTTTATGGCTGTACTAATGAACCAACACACGATAATGCTAGATAATTCCCAACAGAGACTGATCATAAAACTGATGAGAATTTTATAGTTTAGAATTGGGAAAGAATAACTCTCCTCCAATTGTGATCCAGCATGCATACTTTTTCAATATGAAAGTCTTACTGAAAACATACATAACTAACCAATAACAGATACCACACAATTCCACCCCTTCCAACTTAAAAATAACAAAAACAAAACCAGAATAAGCTCTCCAGGCAGGAAATGTCTTTACTAGACGTGTTCATTAATGTCTCTGCATGGTTTCTAGTTATGTGAGCACTGCCAGGAGAAGGAAACTTAAAAAAAAATCTTCCAATTCAAATCAGCTTATATGTAACTCTGTGATGCCTCTGAACATTTGGAATTAAATGAGCCAGAAACCATATAAGTTATTAAGTGTTTATTAACTCAGAGACAGTCACATTAAAAAACATAAATTAAACTAAAAATGTTAATAGGTCACTTAGAAAAAAATAAATTAGAAATTTATCTAGGTACTAGAGAATTTGATGTAAATGAATCTATTTCTTGCCTTTTTCTCTCTCACATTTTTCATGTTCTCTGCTTATATTTGTATATACCATTCATGCCTACTCTAAATGATTCTCCGCTACACTCTTTCAACTATATGCTATTTGTATTTTACATATTGCAGCCCTTAAACAATCTCTTCCAAACAATCTAACACCTCCATGGGGGACTAAACTGCTTTAGTTTACCTATACCGTAGTTCCTCCTTCAAGAACAAAAATGTTGGCTGTGCCCTATTGGTGATGTTGCTATGATCCCCAGGAGGCTGACTGGCTAAGCTGTATCCCCAGTCAATCTGAAATTGCTCACTCATGTTCTACAGAATAACCTTGATAGGGTTGGTAATTTTGAACTAAAACAGATCAGTTCTTCAAGTCATAACAGTTCAACACAATAGATGTTTTTCAATTAAAAAAAAGATAAAAGTTCAGTTTAGCAATGATACTACTTTGTAACTGTAGAGGAATTATCCTGTGATTTTATTCAGCCTTTCAGCCTTGCTAATCTATGAGGTTTATATTCTATCTTAAAAGCCAGGGGTCCTAAGTGTCTGAACAGCATATTCTGCTGCTCTCACATTTGTTCTTTCCATAATGAAAATGGGTGAAACAGGCAATAATTCTTGTTAGTTTAATTCAATGCATTTTTTTTCTTTTCAAAGAATGCTAAAAAAAATCCCTCTAAACTAAAAGCCAATCAATGTACATTACTACTAGCACAGCAACCTTCACAAATGTAAAAAGGCAGGTGGGAATTACAATGACAAAAAATAGAAATCTAAAATGCATTTCTAGGTATGTTGAAATGCCATCATTTGCTATCTATTCCCTTCAGAGTTTCCACAACAAAATGGGTAAGTTGTTTTTTTAATAATTGTGACACTAAATGATGTAATGCACATAGTATAATTATGTTTAAGTGCTTTCCATGTTAAATGTCATTTCAGTTATCACTTTTTAAATGCATTTTATTAAGTGCACAATAATAGTTGTGCTGGTGTATGAGCAACTTATAAGAAAAGGGAGCAAAGCTGGATTGGGGAGATCTGAGACACTATCGTGAAATGTACTGTATACACAACGATGCTATCCCTGAAAGCTTTAAATAATAAAAAGAGAGAGCCCAAAATTACTAGGCTGCCAATTGTAATAAATTACAGCCTCTACCAAAGCAGATAATGGAAACTGAAAGGATAAAGGAGGGGAAATGCAATAGAAATCTGCATAATTTGCCACTGCTGGCACATGGTGGATACGCAGCATGGCAAATACTGTGATATTTCAATAGGCAAAATCATCACAATGCCCACAAGCCAAGAAAGCCAGGAAGTTCATGTTAATTCTGTTTTCTTGATCATCTGGGAGTTCTGCTTGGCTTTTGCTCTGGGTTAGATTAATACATCTTCAGGCTGAATGAATGAATTAGTTTCAAAAGAACAAGATGTGGCTTAAGAGGTTCATAGATTTCACTTTCCACATATGGCATTTACATTTTGCTCTTCTAAAGCATCCAGGACAGAAAACATAAAGCAAACTCAAGATATTTCCACAGCACACACCAAAATTAAGCTGATAAATAATGGCTGTATACTCTCTGGCTAGAGAAGTCTGAAACTATGTTATTGTTGTGTCCAACCTGAAATCCACTCTTTGTGTATCCATAATAGGCTTACTCAGACCTCCCAATGCTTAGAACATCCTTCATAAGCCTTCTCACTTGGTTTTTTGCTCATTTTCTCCATATATGAGATTATCTTCTTGTCCTTTTTCCAGCTGCTTTAGCTAAGAAGCAGGCGAGACAGCAAGTTAACAATTTAACTTTTATTCTGAACCAGGCAAAGAACAAGGGAACATGACAACTATTTATACTGACAGCTGCCGGCGGATCGACCAATCCCGGTTGAGTCTTCTCCCGCGCCGTGGTCTCCGCCAATCGGGTTCGTTTGGTTTTGACAGCTCGGAGCTGTCATCTGTAGCGCGTGTTGAGCTGTCACTTTTGGCGCTTGCGCGGTTTCGCCCGGCAGCTTTTGACAGCTTTTGTCAAAAGCTGCCGCGGTTTTACCTCAGTTCTGTAACTTCTGTTTAACTAATGTAAATAACAATTAGTAATACACAACACCCCTTCCCCCTCCCTCTGATTGAGTTGATTTTACCCCAACTGTTTCTTCTTTGGTTTTCCCCATTCATAGTCTTTCAGGTATGTGGGAGGTTTCTTTAATCTCTCGGAGCGCCGGGGGGTAGCCTCGGTAGTATGTTCTGGTTCTCTTGGCGCCTCTTGGGTCGGTTCCGGGGGTGGGGGGTTTGGCTCTGCAGGATCTGCGTAAATTGGAGTGGGGTGTTGAACTGGTATGCTCCGATCAGGGGAGTCCTGTCGTGCCAGTCTTTGCGCCGGTGCTTCTGTCGGTATTTCGTCGTCACCCCTTCCCCCTATAGTTTGAGGACTGCGTTGGCGTAGTTGGTCTATGTGTCTGCGGATGTGTATATTTTGTCCGATGTCAATGATGTAAGACAAAGGGCCTGTTTGTTCGATGACCACCCCTTGTGTCCATTTGTTTCCTCCCCCGTAGTTTCTCGCCCAGACAGCTTGCCCAGTGGTGAGAGTTCTATGATGGAGGGGTAGGTCTGGGTCTGGAGGGGATCTGTCTGGGTGGAGACGGTCCAGTCTGGTGGTCAATCTTTTGCCCCAGCGAAGCTCTGCTGGGGACTTTCCGGTAGTTGTGCAAGGCGTGGTGTGTTGGGAGAGAAGAAATTGTGCCAGTCGTTGGTGCCAGTTGCCGGAGATGATCTTGCGCAGGGCCTCCTTGGTTGATTTTACCATCACCTCTGCCAAGCCGTTCGATGATGGGTGAAAGGGAGCCGAGGTGGTGTGCCTAATAGAGTTCGCCGTTGTGAAACTCTGGAATTCGTAGGAGGTAAATTGGGGCCCGTTATCGGAAACTATAACATCAGGGAGGCCGTGTGTGGCGAATAATCCCCTTAAAACTTGTATAGTGGCCGAGGAGGTTGTATTGGCTACCGGCGCCACTTCAAGCCATTTTGAAAAGCTGTCTACGACAATTAGGAATGATTGTCCCTGGAACGGACCTGCATAATCTATATGAATGCGGGACCAAGGTGACTTTGTCGTTTCCCATCTATGTACGGGCGCCTGTGGCTGAGCTGCTCTAACTAGCTGGCAGGAATAGCAGCCAGCTACGTGTGCCTCAATGTGTTTGTCTATACCCGGCCACCACACATAGCTCCTGGCCAGAGCCTTCATTTTGACGGTGCCCGGGTGCCCTTCGTGGAGGCTATCTAGCACCTTAAGCCTGTGTTTGTCAGGGATGATTACTCTGCAGCCCCATAAAAGACATCCCTGATGGGTGGATAATTCCTTTTGTTTTAAGAAGTAAGGTTGGAATTGTGGTTCCTGGGGTGCATATTGCCAGCCCGTTGTGACATAGCCTAGGACTCTGCCTAGGATTTTGTCTCCCGCGGTAGCTGCGGAGATATCTTTGACAGTTAAGGGGCATTCTGGCAGTTCTGAGATAGCCAGTATCCTTCCAGCTGGTGCTGGGTCTGGGTCAACAATTGGCTGCGGCAGTCTGCTCAGGCCGTCTGCATGGCCCATGGTTTTCCCTGGCCTGTATTCTAGTTTGTATGAATAGGCTGATAGAAATGTAGACCATCTCAGGATGCGGGGAGATAATATTTGTGGTGTTAGCCTGTTTACTGTAAAGAGTCCTAA
This sequence comes from Vipera berus, assembly GCF_964194415.1. Classification (NCBI taxonomy): domain Eukaryota; kingdom Metazoa; phylum Chordata; class Lepidosauria; order Squamata; family Viperidae; genus Vipera; species Vipera berus. The sequence goes on from NC_138203.1 coordinate 220,045,518, forward strand.
TAGGGGCTTATGGTCAGTATAAATAGTAAATGGTCGACCATACAGGTAATCATGAAATTTTTTTACGCTGGCCACTATAGCTAGAGCCTCTTTATCGATTTGAGCGTAATTCCGCTCAGGTTTTGACAGCGTTCTCGAATAGAACGCTACAGGGGTCTGTATTCCTTCTGTAGTTAAATGGCTTAGGACCGCTCCGATGCCGTACGGGGAGGCATCACAGGCGAGACATAAGGGCAGCTGTTCGTTAAAAAGGGCTACGGTTGTGCTGCTGGAGAGTAAGTTTTTTAGGAAGTTAAAACTTTTATCATGCTCAGGGGTCCACGTCCAGGGTTTGCCCTTGTCTAGTAATCTATGTAAGGGTTCTGCAATGGAGGCTTTATGCGGTAGGAAGGTGTGGTAAAAGTTGACTAACCCTAAGAAAGCCTGAAGTTCTTGTTTGTTTTTGGGGGTCGGTGCTGTTTTGATAGCTTTAATTTTTGTGTCCGTGGGGTGAATTCCCTTAGCGTCTATTTTAAACCCTAAGAACTCTGTTGAGGGCACCCCGATGGAGCATTTGTCTTTTTTTAATTTGAGACCAGCCTTCCTGAACCTTAGGAGTACCTTAGTTAGTTTGTCAGCCAGGTCATTTTCTGATTCCCCTGCAATTAGGACGTCATCAAAATATGGGCAGACCCCGGGGATTCCCTTAAGTGTTTTCTCCATGATTTCCTGGAAGATTCCCGGGGCTGCAGAGATGCCAAATTGAAGGCGGTTAATTTTGAATGCTCCCTTGTGGGTGACTATTGTTTGAGCCAAAGCAGTGTCAGGGGTGACAGGCAACTGTAAATACGCCTGCGCCAAGTCTAATTTGGCAAATATGGCGCCTGACTTAATGGCCGCGAGGATGTCTTTGACAGCCGGGACCGGGTAGGCATGTGCGTTTAAAGCGAGGTTGAGGGTCGCTTTATAATCGGCGCATAATCTTATTTGGCCGTTTGGTTTAACTGGGGTCACTATGGGTGTCTCCCACTCGGCCCCTTCTACCGGTTCGAGGACCCCTAAGTTTGTTAATCTGTCGAGCTCCGCTTCTATTTTTTCCCTCAAAGCGAAGGGAACCCTTCTGGCCTTGATTCTGACAGGCATCACATTTGGGTTCAGTTTAAGTGATACGGGCGGTCCCGTGTATTTCCCTAGTGAGCTGTCAAAAACGTCCGCGAATTGACGGCAGACGGATTCCAATTTTGACAGCTGAATGGCGTTGACACCTGTCAACGCTATTCCTAGTGCCTCAAACCAGTCTAATCCTAGCAGGCTTATTCTGTTTTCTTGGGTCACCAAAATAGGAAGGGATCCTTTAAATTTTTTGAACTCTACGGAGACGGAAGCTTTTCCCCGGAGTTTAATGGGCGTTTTCTGGAAGTCGGCTAGGCGGAGTTTAGTGGGTCTAAGGGCGGGTCCTTCCTTACTACGGTTACAAATGTCCCTGTACGTTTGCCAAGAGATTAGTGAGACGGAGGACCCAGAGTCCACCTCCATCTCACAGGGAATTCCCTGAATCCGGACGTCCACCTTAATTTTGGGCTTAAGGATGTTGTGGACTGTATGTTTCTCTGCCCTTCCCCTTACGTTAGACACTGGGGTTCTGGGGCTGTGCCTAGCTCTTAGTGTATGTGGGGCCATACCTTCGGCTGTCACCTCCAGGTCGTGCAGGTTTTCCCGGCTCCGGCTGCGGCATACGGCTTTGAGGTGACCTGTCTTCCCGCACCCGTGGCACTTGGCGCTGCGGAACCGGCACGTTGCCCTGGGGTGGCTTCCGCCGCAGCTGGCACATTTCGCCCTGTTATTCGGAAAATTGGGCCCCCTCTGATTGCTGGCAGGGCCCCCCCTGTAGTTGCGTTGCATCCTCAGTTTCTCGAACCGCCGTTGCACCGCGTCTATATCTGTGGGGCCGTCGTCGTCCTCAGAACCGCTGAACCTGCCGTCTTCCTGGTGCACGGACCCCCGTGGTCCGCTGTCCGGTACCCGTCGGTCGTCTCCGTGGCAGTCTTCGTATGCGATGACTTCTCTAGCCACATCGGTCATTGTCATTTCAGGCTTGGCGATCAGCTTCTTCCTCAGCCGTTCGTCCTTAAGCCCTATGACAATCTGGTCCCGGATTCGGTCTTCCAAATCCGGGAACCGGCACCGACGTGCGGCATGCCTGACCCTGGTTATGAAGTCATTTGCTGACTCGTCAGGAAGCTGGAGTTTCCGAGCGAAGTTCACTCTCCAGTAGAGTTCTGACTTGAGGGGCATGAAGTATTTACTCAGCCCCTCAGTAAGGTCTGCATAAGAGATGGTGGCGACCGGCTCCGGGGTGAAGATCCCCACAGCGGCATCATAAACGGCGGGGCCGCTGAGCCAGAGGAGGGCGGCCGCCTTGGCCCGGTCATCCGTTATCTTCTTGACTACCAGGTACCCTTCTACCTGGCCCAGATGCGATTCCCAGCCTTCTGGGTGGCGGGTATCGAATTCTCGAATGTGGCCGTGGTTCGTCATGCTGTCTGTATTTGAGGTGCCGCTGCTTGCGTTGAATGGAAGTTTGACTTCCAGTGACTTCAGCAAGTGACCAGCTCGGCTAAGGGAAAAAATCTCTTCTCCCCTTAGGTAGTGACTTCAGCTAAGCAAGCAGCATCCCACCTTCGTCGCCAGTGCTTTAGCTAAGAAGCAGGCGAGACAGCAAGTTAACAATTTAACTTTTATTCTGAACCAGGCAAAGAACAAGGGAACATGACAACTATTTATACTGACAGCTGCCGGCGGATCGACCAATCCCGGTTGAGTCTTCTCCCGCGCCGTGGTCTCCGCCAATCGGGTTCGTTTGGTTTTGACAGCTCGGAGCTGTCATCTGTAGCGCGTGTTGAGCTGTCACTTTTGGCGCTTGCGCGGTTTCGCCCGGCAGCTTTTGACAGCTGTCAAAAGCTGCCGCGGTTTTACCTCAGTTCTGTAACTTCTGTTTAACTAATGTAAATAACAATTAGTAATACACAACACCAGCACTTCAACCTATGCAAGGGTCTCTTAGCAACTGGTTGTGTTCAGGTATTGTCTGTCTATTTCAGTCTCTTGTATCCATTTCTTGCATCTACTAACTTGATTTACTATTGGCTTCCTGTTTCAGAATCTGGTATGAACTGCAATATTGATATCAAAAAGAAGGTGTGGATCACATCAATAGCTCAAGGACCCCTAAGTACTTTGCAGAATTATATCAAAGTAAAGCAAGAATCAGTGTTCCTCACATGGATTCTTGCATTACAAGTATTAGTGTCCCTAATCTAAATCCAGGCCCTGTCCCACCACAGCGTGCTGGATTTGTGAATTACTGTAATACATAAACATTACTTTAACAAATTATATGGAAATGGTAGGCATTCATGAAAACTGAGCTGTTACAGAATGCTTCATCTCAATATAGGGGCATCACTGTAGATAAGAGGGCTGTGAAATAAGCACTCTGAGAACCTCACCAAGAAGAAATCTATTCAGATTTCAGAACAAGAGCCAAGCAATGAATGAGCCCTAATGAAAAGGGAAACAGCTCTTTTAATACTTGGTTAGGACGCTGAGCTTGTCGATCAGAAGGTCGGCAGTTTGGCGGGTTGAATCCCGAATGTCGCGTAACAGAGTGAGCGCCTGTTACTCGTCCCAGCTTCTGCCAACCTAGCAGTTCGAAAGCATGTAAAAAATGCAAGTAGAAAAATAGGGACCACTCCGGTGGGAAGGTAACAGCGTTCCGTGCGCCTTGGGCGTCTAGTCATGCCGGCCACATGACCACGGAGACGTCCTCGGACAAGCGCTGGCTCTTTGGCTTTGAAATGGAGATGAGCACCGGCCCCTAGAGTCGGAAACGACTAGCACGCATGTGCGGGGGAACCTTTACCTTTACTTTAGTGCAGTGTAGCTTACTTAATGCGCGGAAAGTTGAGAGGAAATACCTATTGTAGAGCTCCATCAAATGTCAGCAGCTCTAGCAAACAATCCGAAGTTCCATTCTAAAGGGTAAAAGTTAGTGGAGATGTCAGGATAATTGTGACAATCTTGTAGAACTGCCTTTCCTCAGATTATCCTGATTACATTCAAGTTGTATAAAACTTGCTTGTGAAAATGTGTTCTTTAGTCATTGCTTCTGCTTGCTAAGCATGCAATCCTACTTCGTCAGTGAAGAAAACTATTATGTGGGAAGGTTATGAGATTACTTATATTAAAACTGCCTTTCAATTTGGTTTGGCAGGTTTCTGAAAACTGATAAGCTAGTTTTCACTGTCTAACAAAACTACAGTAATCCTTTTAAGGCTCGTGAGCTTTCGTAAATGGCTTCTAAAAATATACATTTCCAGTGGTCTGAAAATTTATGCCTGAGATGCTTAGGATCTCTGAAAGATAGAGAAAGCACACCTGCCCAATTTGTCATGAGGGTATAGCAAGTTCCAAGCAAGAGATGACATTAAGAGGTATTGCAGACGAAATATTAGTTTTTATTTTTAAAAGGCAGGTAGCCTCTTCACGATGTTTTGGCAACAGCAGTTCCTGCACTCTTTATTCTTTGAGGGTGCTCAGCTCATGTACCACTGCACAGGTTACAAATCAGGACACAGAAGGATCAGGGCAGGCAGGAGCTGGTCTCTAGGATTCTGTTCCCAGCAGGAGTGAAATGCCTGAATTAGAAAGAAATAGCTTCACTGCTGTACTTGAATTCAGAAGAGAGGCTTCAAAGGTTTCCAAGGAAGTAAGATAAATGAAGTTGTTTCCAAGTAGAAAGAACTATTTCAGGTGTCATAATAGACCAGCCGTTGCATTCCATATACCCTAGGCTATACTCATCTCTTGGGCTCAGAACTGAACTGCACCAGTTCCCAATATTTCTTTCTTTGTAGCACAACCAGAATACTCTCAGATAATTCTCCATTTTCTCTTTCAATTCTCAAAGAAGAATTGTCTTTCTACCTATCCCAACCTTGATCGGAATAGTGTAAATTCATGACTTCCCCAGACCTACAGTACAATCCTAGCATACTTAATTATATAGGATCTTAATCCTTCTTTCTTCCCACTTCATAAAATGAATGTTATAGTGTGCCTTCTCCCACTTTCTCACGTCATGCTCCCAGCTGATGTCTGCTAATAAGAGTAGAGTATGCCCCTACAGCATATTAATTTCATTAGCTATGGAATCACTGAACTTTTATGTGTACATGCTAGAAGTGCTGGTGGCAAGGCCAGATCACTTCAACAGAAAGACTCTTCAGCATGTGCCAGCAGCCATGAGACCAACCGGCTTGGCCTCCTTGGATGTAGCGGTACCAATTTGTATTTGGGTAACAGGGAGTTGACTGACAGACTCCCCTAAGGCAAACAAGGCATTAAAGCATAGAGAAGATGGTTATTTATAAGCCTGTATATTATGTCCTCCACTGTTTGCTTATTCTGCTCCTAACCAAGGCATGTTCAGAACCTCCAACCTCTGCACATTATTTTTTACAGCATTCATTCTCTCCGTGCATACCTGAAAAGAAACACATATTTTCTCTACTTAGTTAAGGGAAATATAAACTCATTCACTATACTATATTCCAGAAAGCATTGTTATTTCTTTATTAAATAAATAGCAAATATTCATTGTAATTTCTAAATTGCATAGAATGTAATCACAGCGATCGCCAAAAATAAGATCCCTTCTTCTACATTCCCATTTTCCAAATTAGCACACTAATAAATATACTGTAGCCTTAACTCACCATAAGAAATTAGCTATTCCTCATTTAGTCCAACAGGCTACAGTTTTAATGCAGTCTTGCGGAGCATCTCCTGCAATTTTAATGATTATATCATTGTGTGAACCATGCATGTTATTTTGTCTCCACACTCCAATTGCTGTAAGAAATTTGCAATTTGTGGAAAGCAGTATAATGAATAACAGCCCAAGCACTGAAATAATAGTTGTTTTCTGCAGTCTTATTTATGTTCTCCAGATATATTTGAACTGAAACCTCTGGTGGTCCCATCCAATCAGCTGGAATTTCCATGCTAGTTGGGAATTCTGGAAGTTGCATTTACCATAGGTCTGAAGAAAAGCAAACTGTAAAACTCTGCCTTCCTCCCAGGAATTCAAGGAAATGTACATAGTACCCATGTTGTTTTATTTTCCTCAAAATTCTGTGAGACAGTGACTGCTTGAAGTTTCTTGGTGAGCTTCTTGGCAAAGTGGAGATTTGAACCTGAATCTCCTCTATCCTAGCTAAACGGTACAGTTTAAGTTTAAGTTTAAGTTTTATTTAATTTGTATACCGCCCTTCTCCTTGGTAGGGACTCAGGGCGGTTCACAGGGCATATATAAAAAAGACAATACAAAAATTAAAAAAGATTAAACCCATGCCCAGTTAAAACAGTAATACAAATCTAAAACAACAAATTAAAACCCATAATCCCCCGTCAGGCCAGACCAGCCATTTCAAATAGGTGGGTCTTCAGGCCACGACGGAAAGTTCGGAGGTCTGATGCCGTCCGGAGCTCTACCGGCAGTTCGTTCCATAATGCCGGAGCGCCCACAGAGAAGGCCCTCCCCCTGGGGGCCACCAGTCGGCATTCCTTGACTGGCGGCACCCTGAGGAGGCCCTCTCTGTGGGAACGCACAGGGCGGAGGGGAGTTGATGCCGGCAGCAGGTGGTCCGTGAGATATCCCGGCCCCATGCCATGTAGGGACTTAAAGATCGTAACCAAAACCTTGAACCTCACCCGAAAGACAACTGGTAACCAATGCAGCTCGCGGAGCAAAGGTGTAACATGGGAGTACCGGGAAACTCCCAAGACAACTCTCGCGGCCGCATTCTGTACCAGTTGGAGCCTCCGAGTGGTCTTCAAGGGAAGCCCCATGTAGAGAGCATTACAGTAGTCAAGGCGAGAGGTCACGAGCGCATGAGTGACCGTACACAGGGCATCCCGGTTCAGGTAGGGCCGCAACTGGCGCACCAGGCGAACCTGGGCGAAAGCCCCCCTAGTCACGGCCACTATATGATCTTCCAAGGTAAGCCGTGAATCTAGGAGGACTCCCAAGTTGCGAGCCCTATCCACGGGGGGTAAGAGCTCACCCCCCATAGAAAGAGATGGAACATTTTGAATGTCCCGGGATGCCGGAATGTACAGCCACTCAGTCTTGTCAGGGTTGAGTTGAAGTCTGTTCCTCCCCATCCAGACCCGAACCGCCTCCAGGCAACGGGACATCACAGCGAGGGCATCACTGGGGTGGTTTGGGGTCGAAAAGAAAAGTTGGGTATCATCAGCATATTGATGATACCCAACTCCAAAACCACGAATGATCTCACCCAGCGGTTTCATGTAGATGTTGAACAGGAGAGGCGAGAGAACCGACCCCTGAGGAACTCCACAAACGAGAGACCTAGGGGCCGATCTCTGCCCCCCTGCCAACACCGACTGCGAGCGTCCCAGGAGATAGGAGGAGAACCACTGAAGAACTGTGCCTCCCACTCCCAATCCCCTGAGACGCCGCAGCAGGATACCATGGTCGATGGTATCGAAAGCCGCCGAGAGGTCTAATAGGACTAGGACAGAGGAATATCCCCTATCCCGAGCCCTCCAGAGATCATTCACCAGAGCGACCAATGCCGTCTCCGTGCTGTACCCGGGCCTGAAACCCGATTGGTAGGGGTCCAGATAATCCGCTTCATCCAGGACCAGAGGGAGCTGATGCGCCACCACACTCTCGACAACCTTCGCAAGAAAGCGAAGGTTGGAGACTGGACGAAAGTTGTTCAAAACAGCTGGGTCCAAGGCAGGCTTCTTGAGGAGAGGTCTCACCACCGCCTCCTTCAAGACGGTGGGGAAATAACCCTCACTCAAAGAAGCAGATATAACCGCCTGGAGCCAGCCTCGTGTCCTCTCCCTAGCTGCATAAACCAGCCAGGAAGGGCACGGGTCCAACAAACATGTGGAGGAGCTCAGCCTCCCCATAATCCTGTCCACTTCATCAGGGGTCACAGAATCAAACTCTTCCCAGGTAACATTGACAAGACCGCCCGTGTCCTGATCGCCTGACTCTGCCCAGCTGGAGTCCAAACCGGTCCGAATCCGAGCGATTTTATCCGACAGATGTTGGCTAAATTCCTCGGCACGACCCTGCAAGGGATCCTCCCTCACCTCCTGATTAAGAAGTGAGCGAGTCACCCTAAACAAGGCGGCCGGGCGATTATCTGCGAACGCGATGAGGGTGGAGAAGTAATTGCACCTCGCCGCCCTCATCGCTGCGAGATAAGACCTAATGTAGGTTCTTAACCGCAACCGGTCGGGTTCGGATCGGCTAGACCTCCAGCAGCTCTCTAGGCCCCGTTTCCGACGCTTCATCTCCCGGAGCTCCGCGGAAAACCATGGAGCTCGCTGGGATCTGCGCCGGGTCAGGGGCCGCAAGGGTGCAACCCGGTCAAGTGCCTCAGTGGCTGCCCTTTCCCAGGCTTCCACTAAGGCATCCGCCGAGCTGTGAGCAGTGGAGGCAGGTGGGGACCCCAGCGCCGCTTGGAATCTATCAGGATCCATTAAGCGTCTGGGGCGGTACCATCTAATTGGCTCCGTGCCCCCACGGCGGGGGGTGGCAAAACGGAAGACCAGCCGCAGGAGATGATGATCGGTCCATGACAGGGGCATAATAAATGGAGAGCCCCCACCTAGATCATCCAACCACCGTCTAGATAAAAAAATCAGGTCAAGGGTGTGGCCTCCCTCATGAGTTGGCTCTGAAATTACTTGCGTCAGGTCCATGGCCGCCATGGAAGCCATGAACTCCCGAGCTAGCTCCGATGAACCTCCCAGGGATGGTAGATTGAAGTCTCCCAAAACTATAAGTTTGGGAAACTCAACCACCAAGCCCGAGAGGATATCGAGCAGCTCGGGCAGGGCTGCCGCTGTGTGACTAGGCGAAAAGTACACCAGCAGCAAGCCCAACTGCGCCCCAGGACCAAATCTCATAAAGAGAGACTCACACCCGACTATCTGAGAAACGGTGGCCTCCCGCGGACATAAGGTCTCCCTAATAGTAACCGCCACTCCCCCACCCCTACCATGAGCTCGTGGCCGGTGTAGCACCCGGAAGCCTGGTGGGCAGAGGTCAACCAAAGGGACCCCACCCTCTGGGCCCAACCAAGTCTCCGTGATGCAAGCCAGGTCCGCATGCTCACCCTCAACTAAATCCCTAACGAGGGGAGCTTTATTAACCACGGACCTGGCATTCAGGTACACCAGCCGGAGCTCAGGAGGCTGCACATCCTCGCTCCCGGGATCTCGGGGAAGAAGCAGAGGGTCGGAGCGCCTCACCGCTTGCAAATAGCGGGGACGGCCCTCCCGGTAGCGATACGGCCCCCTGTCTATCCGCCTGCTGCCATTCCCCGTCGTGGGAATTGATAATCCCACGACCCGCTCATGAGCCCCGGCGACAACGCCACCCCGTTCTCCCCCCGTGCTATCAGACCCAAGGCTGGTCTGAACCATGGTAGATCGGCCACCCCCCATAGCCAAACAACCGGTATCTCCCACCCCGCTCCCTAGCCCTATAAAAAATTTGGATAAAAAAATAATCAGAGGCTTTCTAGATTTACATGAACAGCCCCTGCCCCTGCCCAGCCATCTCTCAGAGACCAAAAACTCGGGCCCGTCATCAAGGTTATCAATGTTTAAGGAGGCAGGTCGCACCCAGGAGAGGGGGGCACCCCTGAGGGCGTACAAACGAGTGCTCGTATATTGCCGCATAAGTATAAAAAAGTCCAAACAGTCCAGGATAGGCATCCCTGAGTTGTCCATGGGAGGATTGAACATGACAGAAGTCTGGATCCCCACCCAACTTCACTGCCACTCAGTTGGGTGGCCCCCCAAGACAGGCCGCAGCCCGTTCTCTCACAACGGGTAGAGACTCCCTTCCTGGGGGTGGACCAGGTATCCTCTGGGTAGGCAAACCCCATAGAGCTCCCACCTCTATGAGGTTGCAAATGGAAAGGTCCAGCCACTCTCCCACCGTGGCCAATACCCAGGTATGTCGAAAGTCCAAAGGGAGAGGGGAGAGGATAGGCAGGCAGATGGTAAAAAGTGTGTCCAAGGCAAGGAGGGTAGGCAGGCCAGAATAAAAATAGTCTGAATCACCGGCGTCACTGCAAGAGCAGTCCAAAGATGATACACGATGCAGGAGCCCCATGTCGTCCTTGCTCCGGTAAGATAACTCCCGGTCGTCCTCTTCGTCACCCAAGCAGTCCGAAGACGCCGTCGCCATAAGAGGCGGCCTGAAGCAAGGGAATAGGTCAACCATCGTCGCCAAGGTAAGTAATAATAGTCGCCCTCTCCACCGCCAAAACGGCCCGAGGGCGACACCACCACCAAAGCGGGCCAAGGCGGCTTGGGGCCACATGGAAGTCCCGCCGCCGGCGAAAAGATCAAAAGCCCAAAGGCACCAGAGTCAGCAGCCGGCCCCCGCAGACGGGGCAACAGTCTCAGGAACGCCGGTACAGACAAAAATGGCCCTAAAGCCAGCTGGTGAATTCCCGAGCGTCCGGAGCATATCGTCATCACCGTCGCCGCCAAACCCGGGCCGCCGCCGCCATCGCCATCACCGCCGAGCGCGGCCCAAAAAATCGTCGCGCAGGCTGCTACCCGCGCCAATGCCGACGCCCACGCCGCCGCCGCCATCATCACCGCCGCCGACCGGACAGCCCAACGGGCCTCACGGGCACACTCCTCACCGACGGGCGTCCTCCTCATCAGCCCGAGCCGGCCCGAGAACAACCAAAGTGGCCCGGACGGCCCGAAAGCAGCAGGGAGCGCCATGCCAGCTATGAGCAGCCCGAACGCTCCGGAGAGTGAGAAACGGCGGGAGAAAGCAGCCGGTAGGTAGCAGGGCCAGCAGCCAGCAGCCGGTCGCTCAAACAGCACAAATCCAAAAAGACCGCTGCTGGCTTCGTCCGCCTTCGTCCGCCTCCGCGTTGCCACATTGCCCCTCGACAAACCCCAATCCCATCTCAGCAAGCCGTAAAGGCTTGTGAGGGGCTCCCAGGGGACGCCTATCAGCTGGAGCTCGCGGAGCTCAGCCGAGCGCGTCCTCCATCTTTAATCCAGTCTTAACTCAATATTTAATCCAGTCTTAACTCTTCACCAAAATCAATATTGGATCTTGTATGATCTCCTTTGCTTGACTGCATCTTTTGCTTGTTTCTATTATCGGAATCCTTATCTTTTTTTTCTTGTGAATGTTATATTTTTATCAGCTAGATTCTCTTTTGGTGATCACAATGGCCAACAAACACAATAATCATGATTAGAGGAAATATTTTCAATTACTGAGAGAAATGCATTACAAAAATAGTGAGATGAAAAATGGAGCATGAAATATTACCTGTGAACTAATATTTGTTCCTTTATTAGTTCTCTGCCTGCTACCATTAGTACAGTGATGATATTGATCAGAACTAGCACACTTTCCCAACAGAATAAAATGTAATCAATGAGGTATCATTGGACACCTGAGATAATGCAATCCAATCAAACCAGTCTAGGAAAAATCATTTTATGGGCCATAAAATAATCCATCTTAATCCCATTCATAACTACTAAGCTGCTAGTTCTATGGCACCCTAATCTCCTTTTTTTACACTTCGTTTCTCCCTCTACTTGTAGTCTTTCCACATCAATGTTCAGCATTCAGAGCCAAAACTGACCTCTTACTTCCTCATCGGTGTTGTACTAAACAAGAAGTTATTCTTTCCAACTCATTCCTGGGTCACTTTCTCAAATAGGGAGTGGATGATAGCAAACAAGAATATTTTTCTCATACTGAAAAGGGAAGTCTGTCAAGCAAATGAAAAGCATTTTATAATTGCCCTAGATGATAAGGGCAGGATTAAGGAAAGGGGAGGAAAAGAAACAAGAATGGAGTAAATATACAAAACTACTTGATTTCAGAATTCCTGAATTTTTTCTAATAATATACCATGATCAAATCCTCAAAGTGAGAAACATCTGAGTTCTCCATTCATTATGTTCACCTTGTGTTCCTTAACTGTTTCATGGATTCTGAAAACTTTCGAAGAAAATTTTAGAGAGGGCCAACTGATCATGGATGGAAGGTGGAATCTGCAGCAGCAGAGATGTCTGATCCCTTGCCAATCTATTCTCATTTATACAATGAGCAACTGAAGAACAATCAGTTCCTAAAAAATATGACATGCTAGTACAGTGATGGCGAACCTTTTAGAGACCGAGTGCCCAAACTGCAACCCAAAACCCATTTATGTATCGTCGGGTGCCGGGTGGGTGTGGCCCATTGGGTGGGTGTGGCCAGTTGGGGGGGCATGGCCCTGGGGGGGGGGCTGGCTGCAGTGGTAACAGCAGATTGGGTGGGACTAAAAAGTTCAATCAATCAATTCCAACTTTGCAAGATCTTTTTTTCCCCTGCAAGGTTGAAATTGATTGATTGATTGATTGAACCTTTTTTTTTACACATGGTGGTGGAGGCCTAAAGTGAAAAGGTTTTATAAAACCCAGCTGAAGGCCTAGGACTGGGTCGACGGTGCACGTGCCCACAGAGAGGGCTCTGCGTGCCATCTGTGGCACGCGTGCCATAGGTTCGCCACCACAGTGCTAGTACTTTAAAAAGCGAAAGACATCCCAAAAATCTGATTACTTTGCAATGTTTTTAATAGGTTTGATTATTTAAACAGTTGGGGGGAATGTAGAGAATGCACATAGAGAATGTTTTAGACAGTGAATGAGTGAATGAATAGAAAATACATCGATCATCCCTAGAATCATAAAATCATAAAATGTCATGTGTACGCATACCTGAATATAACCCTTCCCAAACAGAAGAATTGGACCTATTTAGGATTTCTGTTTTTTTTTTTAAGAACTGAAAATGTAACAGGTTTGTTAACTTTAGCAATATGGCAGAAGACAGACTTTTGGCATATGGAAAGAATATGTGGATTCTATCCTGAAACTGAAATATAATTGTTTCCTGAATATTTTAGAAATTCATAATTTTTTCATAAATATAATTTTATACACAGAGATTAAATGTTAAAAAACAAACAAAGGGGGCGATGTCTTCAGAAGATCATGAATATACTTACAAATCAAAGGGACTTTCCAGGCATCAATTAAAAGTACAAAATAATATATTAGAGGATGTGGCTAGTTAGTCCTTTCCATCCTTAAGAAAAAGGAACTTCCCAGTAATTTTGAGATAAGAATTAACCTTTGATCACATGATGTGCAAAAGTATTCAATCATTTAGCACAGTGGTGGTGAACCTATGGCACGCGTGCCAGAGGGGGGCACTCAGAGCCCTCTCTGTAGGCACACGCGCCTCATTCTTTGGCTAAGTTTTCGCAGGAAAAAGCCATTTTTCAAGTCTTTTCCTAGCCAAAAGAAGCCTCCAGAATGAGCACACTGTTTTCAGCTTTGAATTATATTAAATCTGACACCAGAAACAGACTAACAGATGACCTGAGTGCTGCATGTGTTGCTCTCAAACTTACAAAGTATAAGCCAAGGTTAGACAAATTATCAGCGTGCATACAACAGCAAAAATCACATTAATTTTTCAAAAGCATGCCAAATGCAAAGTTTTACCTTTCAGTAAAAAGTTGTTTGTATCATTGAAAGCTTTGTTATTGTGTTTTTGTTTTAAGACAAAAGATGATAATGTATGAGTTATTTTTTCTAAACTAAAACCCCCTTTCAGATTAAATTGCCATGTTGGCACTTTGTGATAAATAAGTGGGTTTTGGGTTGCAGTTTGGGCACTCAGTCTCTAAAAGGTTTGCCGTCACTGATTTAGCATCTAGTGGTGGAGCACAGTGTCAAGCCTTATGGGACAATACATCTATGAATCCCTAAGGAGCCATTTCATTTTATTTCATTTTTGCAGTGGGCTAATGCAGCTACCTTTTGCAAATTATTTGTAAATCCATGTATGATCTCCACTTGTATCAGTTACGTTTAAATTTAAAATAACCTTGTAGCTTTATTATATGATGTACAACAATTGCATAGCATTTCATCCTATATTCAAAAGTCAAGGTTTTGTAAATTAAAGTGTGTATTATATTTCAGTTGGTCATTTTTACAGTCTATTTGAAACCATCAACAGAGCTCATATAACCTGGTCAATGAAAGGGGTAGCGATCCCATTAAGGTAGACAGTACTTGGACAGAAGAGTATTGTTTAGTTAAAGTACTGTATAAGTGAAATTACCATTCCCTATCTGTTGTGTTGTGCAAATCCAAAAAGCCAGTAAATGTTAGAAAATGTCTAAATCTAGTTAGTCCTTTTATGATAAGTAATAGAGCAATATAAACAAGGTACTCCAATATAAACTGCTTTGTTGACACCTGACAATTACCGGCCAATATGTCTGCATATCCACAGTATATCCATTACTGTCTAACAAATGCTATTCTCATAATAAAGCCTGACCAAAACTCAGTTAAGCAAGATCATAAATACAACTACTCCAGCTGTTGGGCGTAAGCTCCAGCTGTTGGGCGTCCCTTAGGAGCCCCTCAGGGGTCGTTTTGGGCCCTCTGGGTAGGGGATTTGGATTGCTAAATCCATGAAGTTACGAGGCAAATAATGAGGTAGTTTACTGTTTGCTTGTTCTACCTGCGAGCTGCCTCTTTCCATCTGCTCTTTCCATCTGCTCTCGTCTTCCGTGGTGTTCGCTGGGCTCGGCTTTTTCGGCCTGCCGGCTCCTGCTGCCCCAGCGTCTCCGGGCCTTCCCGGGGATGCTGCGGTCGGCGGCGAAGGTGTTTTCCGTTGTTTTGGGCCGCCATGGGCCGTTGGATCAACATTGCTATTTTAAGCAATTTTCGGCCGTTCTCGGCAGCGTTCTCGGCGTCCTCGGAGCTCCAGCTGATCGGCGCTTCCGGGAGAGGAGAGGAGAGCTTGTACGAGATGCCTGCGGACTATTCTGGCGGCGGCAGCAGCGGCGGCGACGGCGGCAGCGGCGGCGACATTTTGTATCACTCTACCTGCCTTGGGCCGTCTTTGATTGCTGCCTCTTGGCCCGCTCTTGTTAGACCGTTTGCTCGCTCGATCGCTTGCCCGACCGTCCACCCGCTCCCGCCTGAGCCTTTTCGGCCCGTTTTCCATCGGCGGCGGGAATGGCTGGATCGTTTTTTGTTCTGGCGGCGTCCTGGTGGCGGCAGCAATGGCGGCAGCGTCTGCAACGGCGCTCCGGTGGTGGTAGCGGCCTTGGTGGCTCAGCATCGATGTTGCACTCGACTTGTCTTCTCCCCCGTCTGCTTTGCTTGTTCCAGATGGCCTGGTACCCTCACTGTTGCTGGTGGCCCTGGAGGTTCTTGGGTTAGCCGGTTAACTCCGGTGGATCCCAATGGAGCCCAGCGGTCCCTTGAAAGACCTATGCTCTCCGTGGCACCTGTTGTGATCCTGGTCGGTGCCAATGGATTTTTGGACCTAAGGGAGTTAGACTCAGTAGACCACAATCTGGAAGGCCCCAATGATTGCAGAACTGAGGGCCCATGGAGTTGTGGCCATGAACAATCTCCTGGAACGGCAGAGCAACGGAGGACTCGGCTGTTTAGCAGGGCAGACTTTGATGGCGTACTACGATGGATTATTATACCACCATACTTTTGCCTTCGGACTGTTGCTTATTGTCACCTACATATTATCCCCTAAGGATTCAGAGTTCCCTGGGTAATAGCCACCGTGAGAGGGTGGCTTGAACTTACATCTGCTGCCCCTAGAGGTGAGAGCTCTAGGGGACATGCTATACCCAGGATGGGTGTTTCAGACCACCCCCCCAGGAATAGGCCTTGCGACTGTTGTGAGAGGACGGTGGTTGGCCTGTCCTGGGGGTGCACCCAGCTTAGTGGCAGTGGCTGGGTGGAGGGCCGGGACACCTATTTGTCCTCTGCTTAGACCCTCCTTACTGACTATGGACTGCCTGCATCTGGACTGCTCTTATGCCTTATCTTAGGTATTCTTCTACGGACTTGCTCGCCCTCAGGGGTGCTCCCCCTTCCTGGGGGCGACCCGCCTTTCCAGCCGCGTACAATCTCGAGGAAGGGCCCACTTGTTGGGACCCTGAGAGATGGCTGGGCACGGGTAGGGGCCTCCGACGTAAACCTAATAAGAGGCCCCTGGTTTGTTTTTTGTCGAAATTTTTTCAGGGGTTAGGGAGGAGGGAGGGTACTTCTTTTGGTTGTTTGGATGAGGGGGGCAGTCCAACAACCTCTGTTCAGGCCAGTGCTAAGGCGGATCGCGGGGGGGAGGAGCGGGGGTCGGTTGCTTCTGGGGCTCCAGGGCCAGTCGTGGGATTACCTATTCCCACGACGTTAGGGAATGGCAGCAGGTGTAGGAACAGAGGGCCGTATCGATCTCTGGGAAGGTCTCTCCGCTGCTTACAAGCGGTGAGGCACTCCGACCCTCTGGCTCCGCCCCGAGGTCCCGGGAGTGAGGATGTGCAGCCTCCTGAGCTCCGGCTGGTGTACTTGAATGCCAGGTCTGTCGTTAATAAAGCTCCTCTCGTCCGTGACTTGGTCGAGGGTGAGCAGGCGGACCTGGCTTGCATCACGGAAACTTGGTTGGGCCCAGAGGGCGGTGTTCCTCTGGTTGATCTTTGCCCACCAGGTTTCCGGGTGCTACACCGGCCTCGGGCTCAGGGTAGGGGTGGGGGAGTGGCTGTTGTTATGAGGGAGACCTTGTGTCCACGGGAGGCCACCGTTCCCCAGATAGTCGGGTGTGAGTCTCTCTTCTTGAGATGCGGCCCTGGTGCGCAGTTGGGCTTGCTGCTGGTGTACCTTTCGCCTAGTCACGCAGCAGCAGCCCTGCCTGAGCTTCTCGATGTCCTCTCTGGGTTGGTGATTGAGTTCCCGAAACTTATAGTTTTGGGGGACTTCAATCTACCATCTCTGGGAGGATCATCTGAGTTGGCTTGGGAGTTCATGGCTTCCATGACGGCCATGGACCTGACGCAAGTGATTTCGGGACCGACTCATGAGGGAGGCCACACCCTTGACCTAGTTTTCTTATCTGGACGGTGGTTAGATGATCTTGGTGGGGGCTCCCCAATTGTTATGCCCTGTCATGGACCGATCATCATCTCCTGCGGCTGGTCTTCCGTTTTGCCACCCCCCGCCGTGGGTGTGTGGAACCTATCAAATGGTACCGCCCCAGACGCTTAATGGATCCCCAGAGGTTCCAGGCGGCGCTGGGGTCCCCACCTGCCTCCCTTGCTCACAGCTCGGCAGACGCCTTAGTGGAAGCCTGGGAAAGGGCGGCCACTGAGGCTCTTGACCGAGTTGTACCCCTGCGGCCCCTGACCCGGTGCAGATCCCGTCGAGCCCCATGGTTCTCCGTGGAGCTCCGGGAGATGAAGCGTCGGAGACGGGGCCTAGAGAGCGGTTGGAGATCCAGCCGATCCGAATCCGATCGATTGCGATTAAGAACCTACACTAGGTCTTATCTCGCTGCGATAAGGGAGGCGAGGTCTAACCACTTCGCCACCCTTATCGCGTCCGCAGATAATCGCCCGGCCGCCCTGTTTAGGGTGACTCGCTCCCTCCTGAATCAGGAGGTGAGGGAGGATCCCTTGCAGGGTCGCGCCGAGGAGTTTAACCAGCATCTGTCGGACAAAATCGCTCGGATTCGGATCGGTCTGGACTCTGACTGGGCAGAGTCTGTCGAGCAGGACACGGGTGGTCTTGTCGATATCACCTGGGAGGAGTTTGATTCTGTGACTCCGGAGGAAGTGGACAGGATCATGGGGAGGCTGAGCACCACCACATGTTTATTGGACCCATGCCCTTCCTGGCTGGTCTATGCAGCCCGGGAGAGGACACGCAGCTGGTTCCAGGCAGTTATATCGGCTTCTTTGA
The DNA here is from genome assembly GCF_964194415.1 of Vipera berus. NCBI lineage: Eukaryota > Metazoa > Chordata > Lepidosauria > Squamata > Viperidae > Vipera > Vipera berus. Next base: position 220,063,428 of record NC_138203.1, read on the forward strand.
GTGAGGGTAGCTTCCCCGCCGTCTTGAAAGAGGCGGTGGTGAGGCCTCTCCTCAAGAAGCCTGCCTTGGACCCAGCTGTATTGAACAACTTTCGTCCTGTCTCCAACCTTCGCTTTCTTGCGAAGGTTGTTGAGAGTGTGGTGGCACATCAGCTCCCTCTGGTCCTGGATGAAGCGGATTATCTAGACCCGTACCAATCGGGTTTCAGGCCCGGGTACAGCACGGAGACGGCATTGGTCGCGCTGGTGAATGATCTCTGGAGGGCCCGGGACAGGGGGCATTCCTCTGTTCTGGTCCTATTAGACCTCTCAGCGGCTTTCGATACCATCGACCATGGTATCTTGCTGCGGCGTCTTAGGGGATTGGGAGTGGGAGGCACGGTTTTACAGTGGTTCTCCTCCTATCTCCAGGGACGCTCGCAGTCGGTGTTGGCAGGAGGGCAGAGGTCGACCGTGAGGTCTCTCATTTGTGGAGTTCCTCAGGGGTCGGTCCTCTCGCCTCTCCTGTTCAACATCTATATGAAACCGCTGGGTGAGATCATTCGTGGTTTTGGAGTTGGGTATCATCAGTATGCTGATGATACCCAGCTTTTCTTTTCGACCCCAAACCACCCCAGTGATGCCCTCACCGTGATGTCCCGTTGCCTGGAGGCGGTTCGGGTCTGGATGGGGAGGAACAGACTTCAACTCAACCCCGACAAGACCGAGTGGCTTTGCATACCTTCATCCCGGGTTTATTCGGACATTCCATCTCTTTCTATGGGGGGCGAATTATTACCCCCCGTAGATAGGGCTCGCAACTTGGGAGTCCTCCTGGATTCACGGCTCACTCTGGAAGATCACATAGGAGCTGTGACTAGGGGGGCTTTCGCCCAGGTTCGCCTGGTGCGCCAGTTGCGGCCCTATCTAAGCCGGGATGATCTATGCACAGTCACTCACGCGCTCGTGACCTCTCGACTAGACTACTGCAACGCTCTCTACATGGGGCTGCCCTTGAGGACCACCCGGAAGCTCCAACTGGCACAGAATGCAGCCGCGAGAGTTGTGTTGGGAGTTTCCCGATACTCCCATGTTACGCCTCTGCTCCGTGAGCTGCATTGGTTGCCAGTTGTCTTCCGGGTGAGATTCAAGGTACTAGTCATGGTGTTTAAAGCCCTACATGGCAGGGGTCCGGAGTACCTCAGGGAACACCTGCTGCCGGCGTCAACTTCCCTCCGCCCTGTGCGTTCCCACAGAGTGGGCCTCCTCAGGGTGCCACCGGTCAGAGAATGTAGATTGGTGGCCCCCAGGGGGAGGTCTTTCTCTGTGGGCGCCCCGGAGCTATGGAACCAGTTACCGGTTGAGCTCCGGACGGCGCCCGATCTTCGCTCCTTTCGCCGCGATCTGAAAACATACCTGTTCGAACAAGCCGGCCTGGCCTGAGGAGGGATTGGTGGGGTTTTTACTATCACTTTATTGGGGTTTTATTAATGTATTTATTGTTGGGCATGTATTTAATTACTTTTTAATTTTTGTAGCTTTGTGTTTTATTCTTGCCCTGTACACCGCCCTGAGTCCTTCGGGAGAAGGGCGGTATACAAATATTAATAAATTAAATTAAATTAAATTACTCTTGTGTGGGATCCCCTCAGTTTAGTATCCAAATATTTGGGACTACAAAATGTCATAAATCCTAGCTAACAAGATCATCTAAGTTCTGCAAATCAACTATGTCTTGTGTGAAGAAGCACTTTTTTTAATTCATGCTAAATCTCTGCAGATTTAGTTTGCTTGGTGACTTTTGTCATGTAGAAAATGTCAAACAGAAATCTATTATTTCATCATTTGTCATCTTGCCTGTAAATTATTCTGTACTACTATGTATTGAGTCAGCAAGCATGCAAGCAGTGATGCACCAATTACTATATCCTCACTGGAAATATATGACATTTGACTTCTGATGACTACACAGACACGTCCATTACGGAGATGATTTCCTGGACATTGGGATGGGCCCATTTGCCATACATGATGACAGGAAGAAGAGCTTCTCTTGTTGAATTTCCATGAGAGAAAGATTCTATTTAGTTGCAACAGAGGATGTTTCTATTTTAAAGCCTCTAATTGTTTTGAATCTTCCTTCAGAAAAAGTATCAATTAATCATTAAGTTTACATATCACACTAACCAATAGATTATGTATATGTGTTCTGTTGAATAAACCACCATTGACAGGGCTCATATGTCATAAAATACAAACAGCAAATCTAATAAAATAAAAAATAAAGTCAATCAATATTAATTAAGGTTTTCAATTGGTCAAATTCAAAAGACAAAAAAAGTCTGAAAAACCCACCAGATTTAAAATAACCACACTGAGCAAATCAAATTATGATTGTAATCAATCTGTTAATCGAGACATACAATGGTGGGGGGAGGTATCTACAGTATGTATGGATATTATTATAATTCATTCTTTTTCTTTATGATTTGTCCTGTTGCCAAAGTACTACAAATTAAAAAAAAACTGACTGGTATTTTATTGAGGGCATGACAGAATCAGAGCATTGTTTCTTCTCCAGTACTTTTTAAAAAATTGATAAAATTTTAATGAATTCAGTGCTTAGTTCTATCCAGAACAGCTGAACTTTTATACACTTGATATATAAAACTGGAATGTATATTGTTTGGGCTGTAATTATAGATTTATATACTGAATTTTACAAACTATTAAGTACAGCATGCCTTCATTTTTATCTCTTTGAGAAACAGGCAAACAAAAGCTGAAAACAGAAGAATTTGTCAAAATAATATAATTATGAGGAAAACCTTGTAAGATCTCTGTGTTCATAGATGATATTTCATAATGGGTGATCATCATCATCATTACTGTCTTATTTTTAATTTGATTTTTGTATTTTGGCATCCATGATATAAATGAATTTGATGAAAGGTGTCTACCAGCTTAAAGGGTGCCTCAACCCTGTGGTACATACATATATCAGAATCCTCTTGAATTCTTAATGAATTACTATAATTATAATTGATTTAACCCCCATCCCCAACTTTGAACATTTCTATAAGGTGCACAAAGTCATATTCCTAAAGGCTCATGCACAAATACTAGATGAAATGAATAACAAAGCAGAGTTGCTCTGCTTGGACAGGTAGGGAGAAGTTTGAAGAAGCAGATGATACCTCTACTATTAACAAGCCAGATTTATTCATCATGAATTTTCCTAAATAAGAAGACATATCCAGAAAGAACCATGATGCAGTTAAATCTGGCCTTTGCAGGCTTGTAATAAAATCACAATAAAATAATTGAGCTTTCTCCAATCTGCTATCCTCCTGCTATGTTCTGCTTCAGTTTCATAAATCTTAGCCAACAGTACCAATAGCTGAACTAATCAATCAATTAGTCTTCTTGTTAATTGACTATGGTAAAAATCAGCCATTTATACCTTGAATTCTACATTCTAATGTTTACTTTGTGAACTGGCCTGTTGCCGTCTCAGCACAGTTTTTAAAGATTTTTTTTTAATGGCTGCTGCTCTTTTCTATTAACTGCATTAAAAACAGATTGAACCCAGTGTTCCAAGGTAAATATCAAAAAGGAGAACCGTTTAATGCATGGCCCATTTAATCTTATTTTAAGTTGATAAAAATTATAATAATTCATTGCATATTTAAATAGGTTACTTTATATATTTCTTTCAACTATGGCAATATGCCTAACAATTAATTTACACAATAATTACATTTATTTATTTAGAAAGTTTATACAGCTGCCCATTTTATCTTGCTTCAATAGAAGGAGGAAGGATTATCAAGTATGATCACTGTCTTAAATTGCTTATAAAATAATAAAAAAGGGAGAAATCATTTTGTCATAATTATCTCATCTTTCAAGGGGAACCTCTCTGCCAGTTTACCAACATTTTCATGGCCAACCTAAAGCCAGGCCAACTTAAGGCCAGGCTTTCATAGCTCTGTCTTATATTCAAGAAACCTTTATTAGTTTTGCCTTCAAGGATACAGACTATGATGAAGTTCTACCAGGATCTCAATAGTTTGGATAAAAGTTTGATTTAAATCTAGATGAATCCACATAACAGGTATGCTTTTGAAGAGAAATCAGATTGATCTTGGGCTAGCCTAATTAATGCTATCTCGCTTTTGTACACTATGCCTGTGGAGGGAAACACCATTTACCTTAAATGAAAGGAGTCACGTACCTAGATGCAAATGAAATGATGACGCCTAACAAATTGATGACACATAACTATTGTTTAACCATTTAAAAGCCAATCAAACCACTTCCTTGTCCCCTTGCAATCTTGTGCTGTTGTGATTGGACAAGACTCTGTATAAAAATGAAGACCCTCCCCCCCAAGGTGTGGCACATTGCTGCCCATGTGCCAGGAGGCTGCCCACCCAGCTGCTTTTCTTGCTTGATTAAAGAGCTGTTTTTTCCCCCATTCCTGAAGCCTCCGAGTTTCTGCTTTGGCCTATCAGAGTCTCAGATTTTATTTGCCAGCAAAAGCTTACACTTTCTAGTCACTGGAACCACACAATGGCCACATAAATATCAAGTTATAGAAGAAACCACTGATCACTATGCGTACAATTTCCAGGTTCTATCAGAACACATTACAAAATGGACTATCTATACAATTAAAAATGCAACAAAGTAAAGGAAAAAACAGCCTTGTGCTTGACTGACAATTAGAATTTATCTTGGCCAAGACAGACATTTCAGAAAAATAGTACAGCCCTTATCAACACTCACAGGGCATTATTTGCAGTATTACAGGCAAACTCTGTCCACAGCCTGAAGTCCGATCCTGTCAGGGCTCAAGGTTGACTCAACCTTCCATCCTTTCAAAATGAGGAGCAGATTGTTGGGGGCGATATGCTGACATTGTAAAGCACTCAGAGAGTGCTATGGGGCAGTATATAAGACTACATGCTATTGCTACTGCTATCATCACCTCTGTTCCAAATAAGCCACTGATTATCCTGATGGTTTCTTGAAAAACAACTGCAGCCAGTCCATCCCTTGTTCAGTTGCTCTTTCCTAATATTCAAATAAGGTTTTTATAAAATGAAGAATCCAAATTGCATCAGAATAGAAATTAGGCAAGGCAGCCTGGAACTGGACTCATATCTACCTCACTATATTACACAAGAACATTCCTGATAACATAAATGTAATATAGAAAGCAGCTCTTCATGTAAACTGAGGAGCATTATAAATTAAACAAGACTTTGGTTAACTCTGTTCTTCTTGTGTGTGATGGTTTGGCAGCATTTACCATAATGCCGTGCAGTAAGCACAATGGAAAACAAACCTTAGAATTCTTTCTTCTCACAAATGAGAAAGTTTAAAGCAGGGGTCCCCAAACCCTGGTCCATGGACTGGTAATGGGCCACGGCATCCCAGCAACCAGTCTGCACAAACAAAGCAAAGCCCCATCCACTAGATGCAGGCAGCACACAAATCCATGCACCTTCAAATTCGCGGAAATATCTCTCTTGATGGAACCAGTCCCTCTGCCTTAAAGGATAAACCAGGGGTCTTCAGACTTGGCCCTTTTATGACTTGTGGACTTCAACTCCCAGAATTCCTCAGCCAGCATGCCTGGCTGAGGAATTCTGGGAGTTGAAGTCCACAAGTCATAAAAGGGCCAAGTTTGAAGACTCCTGGGATAAACCTTTATAGGGAAAATAATCTTTAACAAGTTTTCTAAGAAATAATCATATGATCAATAAAGAATCCAGATAAGTTAAGTTGTCATAGATGCAGAAATGAAGTAAGTTTTTATTCCATCAGTCAGTAACACTCTATTTCTGTATAGTTTGTCAAAGAAAAACTTCAGTACATCATCAGAAAGAAAATAATTACATTAAAAATGCTGAGATATTTCAAAGAAGTTAATCATTACACTCAGGATACATTCAAGTCTTCATATATGTAAGATCACTGATCAATGCTGAAGTATTTTTTAAATATTTAGACTACTGACAAACTATTAACAATTTTAATAAATGCATACAAAGCTCATGTTCTCAGCACTAAACGCCATCTGCAAATTAATGTGTCTTAAAGGATCAAACAATTGCATTCTGCTTTAATCTCTTATCATTAGATCTCTCCAGTTTCACCATCATGGTATCTTATTTGTGCAGAAAAAGCTCTTTAATATTCCTGTTTTTGCTAATACATTTCTGTCATGTCAGTAGCAGTAGTACCAATGTAGTTGCTGTGCTAGAAGTGTCCACATTTGGAAAAGGAAATGGGGTTCCAACAGGATTCATCATTCCACAGAGGCACCATTGTGTTTCCCACCTCAACCATTGCAAGTTAATTAGCAATTCATCCCATAATTTGCTTCTCTATTTCCTATACACAGACACACAGACACACACAGACACAGACACAGACACACAGACACACACACACACACACACACACATGCCCAGGGAATGTGACCATGTGGATATTTTAGAACACAGCAGTTCTCTCCCCAACTCTAAGATTTGTAGAAAGAATTTTTAATAATCAGTAATAATCCTAAGAGACTCTTTTCTCCACTGTCCCAAATAATCAGCCAAGACTAGAAACCATGTTGCAATCAAATAGGTACATTTTAACAAAGACTGCTGAAAGCACATCTCTGCTAAGCAATCAACTGATAAATAGTAAAACTAATTACCTGAGCAAGAGTAATTAACTAGACAAAGGATCAGTTCACCCACACTTCCCCAAACCCACAAATAGGCTGCCCAGACACCATTTACAAAACAAAGGCAAGCTGACAGACACAAGGAAAGACAATTAAGATTCACCTTTTGACAGAGACACACACTTAGAACCAGCACATACACAGACCCATGCTCCTCAAACCCACACCAAGGACTAGACCCCCTATAAAACAACCTCTCTGCAAGGTGGATAATAATCGATGGTTTTTTAAAAATATTTTTTTAAATCAGATTTTTTTATCAAATTTATTTTAATAAAATGCTTTTGGAGTAAAAATCTATCTAAATATAGTTTTCTATTTAAGATACATTAATAATTTAGTTTATTCAGCATGAAATGGAGGTTAGTTATGTAGCACGAGGCTGTATATTCTGCAATATTTTCATTTTTTGGTAAACTCGTTCAATGAATCCAAGCTTTGCAAGCTGAGATAACATACACTGCATTGATGCATTCACACAATTTCACAGTAACCACAAGATAATCATAAAACAAAGTTCAGGAATATTCTTTTATCCCACTGTTTTGCAAATCTATGTACACAACAAACTGTATGATTGTTTGAAGAAAAATGCATCTAAGTATTTTAATTAAATAAAAGTATTTGAGTAGCTCTCCAACTATCGTGTTTCCCTGAAAGTAAGACCCGGTCTTATATCATTGTTGCCTCCAAAAGAGGCATTAGGTCATATTTTTGGGAGGTGTCTTATATTTTTTGTGACATCTGCCTCACCTTGCAGTGGCGGCACCAACAGCCCCATCCAGCAGTCGCCCACGCGGCTGCCAGCCCACTTCTGCTGCAGCCACTCGTGACAGGAGGCCATGCAGCACGTCGCACCACTGCTACAATGAGGCAGGGCAGGAGGGGGAGGCAAGGCAACCAGGCCATTTCTTGCTCAGTGACCTTCCCTTTTACTCCCCTCCCTAGCCGGACTACCATACTACTGAGGATGGGCAGGATAGGTCCGGTCCCCCTTTGCTGTTTCAGAGCAAGGGGGGAGTGATGGCGAAAGGCTCTGCTGCCGCTGTTTGCTGCTGGCTTTCTTCGTGCTTCACCCAATAGATTATCTGCCGGGCAGCAGCCGCCTCCTCCTATTCCACCAACTCTCCCGTGGCTTCCGTTGCCGCCACTGGAAAGAATGGAGAACAGGGAGGGGAGAGGCTCTGCACAGCAATGCAGAGCAGAGAAGAGCACTTGCTTGCCGCCCTGCATCGCCCCGTGTCTTTTTTCTCCATTCTGAAAATGGCAGCCTAACCACCCTAACCCTAACCACCACCCAGCTCCTTTCTCTTCCTGAAAGCATCTCTTCACTAACCTGCTTTCCAGCTCTGGCATGTTTCTCTCCTGCTGCAGGGAAACAGAGTTTGTGGGACTAAAAAAAGTTCAGTCAGACCTTACAACTTCTTGCAAGATTTTTTTTTGTGAGAAGTTGGAAGCCGCTCCCCTCCCCGTTCTCTGTTTTCTCCAGTGGCGGCGATGGAGGGCTGGCAGAGGGAGGTGGCAGGGGAGGCTTGCAGTGCCCGTTCAAGGCGCAAGCCACGGGAGAGAGGGTGGAGTAGGAGGCAGTGGCTGCCGTCAGGCAGGTAATCTGTTGTGCAAAGCGTGAAGAAAGCCCCTACAGTGGTGAACAGTGGCAGCAGAGCCTTTCGCCATCACTCACCCCTGGCTTCGAAATGGCAGAAGGGGACCGGGCCTATCCTGCCCATCTCTGTAGCATGGTAGTCCGGCTCAGGAGGGGAGTGAAAGGGAAGCTCACCAAACAAGGAATGGCCTGGCTGGGGGGAGGGGCTGAAGTAAGCAGGTGGGGCAGATCCACCCCCTTCCCCACCTGCCTTGCCTCATTGTGGTAGCAGCAGCGCAACACACGCTTTCCTGCCCCATTGTGGCAGCAAGGTGGGATGGAGTGGGCAGAGTCCTAACTAGGCCTTATTTTGGGGGTTGGGTAGGTCTTCTTTTCGGGTTAGGTCTAATTTTCGAGGAAACACAATATGTGTGATTATTTATTTTATTTTATTTTATTTTATTTTATTTTATTTTATTTTATTTTATTTTATTTTATTTTATTTTATTTTAATTCCATTTATATCCCGCCCTTCTCCGAAGACTCAGGGCGGCTTACCTAAAATCAGTTCTGATATCACTGTTTTACTAACCTGACAGCTTATTATTCTAAATAGGAAACTTTCATTTTGTTTGTAAATAATAATATTAAAGGTAAAGTTTCCCCCGCACATGCGTGCTAGTCGTTTCCGACTCTAGGGGCCGGTGCTCATCTCCGTTTCAAAGCCAAAGAGCCAGTGTTTGTCCAAGGATGTCTCCGTGGTCATGTGGCCGCCATGATTAGACTCCAAAGGGGCACGGAACGCTGTTACCTTCCCACTGTAGTGGTCCCTATTTTTCTACTTGCATTTTTACATGCTTTCAAACTGCTAGGTTGGCAGAAGCTGGGACGAGTAACAGGTGCTCACTCTGCTACGTGACACTCGGGATTAAAGATTCTAAATACCAGCAAGAATGAGTCCTTACATTTAAAGAGCACTTGTCATTTCAAATCCAACATGGCAGCACCTGTTAGGGGGTATCCATTCACCTGCTGTCCGCCACGTCCCTCACCTTGTCATGTCACTGCCGCATCACCAGCTATCCCATTAAAGTGAATGGGACTGTCAGTGAGTCAACAGCAAGTCAGAGGAGGAGCCACTGCGGGACAGAGATGACAGTTGCTCTTTAAAAATTATGATTAATTGAGTTGATTTAAATCAAGCCTTTTTACTAGCGATTTAAATCATGATTTAAATTGACTTGATTTAAATCAAATAGACCCTGCCTCTCTGTACCTTATTTTCTCTGTAGCCAATCCCACAACTGAACCTCTTTGCTTTTCAGAAGAGATAAATCTACTTTCCTCACATCATATCTGGATTTCATTTTGATTTGTTCTTGCATAGCCCCGGCTTGAACTGGGACCCCAAATTATTTTCCTGACCAAGATTAAGACAAGAGAGGCTGGGGTAGTTTGATAATTCAACATATAACTTACAAGTCTCTTTTCAGTATTTAACACTGAATTATTCCACTGTTAAGCAATCTATAATTTGCTCTAAAAATGCAGAAGCAGATTTTGCTCATGTGCAAAAGGAGAATTATGTGCAAGCATTTGTAAATAATCTATAAATATTATAAACTCCTTTTGAAAGCTCAAGTTATCTTCAGCTCCATAAAGCCTAAGCCAGTCTTTCCTAGAATAGTCTTAGAGATGCATACCGCATACTGTAACCTTCTCCAAACTGATAACCTACAGAAATGGTAGAATTAAAGATTCAGTATATGGCTGGTTCCTACATTATACTAGATCACACACCACAGTTTACAAACAAAATGGTTCCATTTACACGCTAAGAAAATCTTCAATGTGTTTAAAACATAGTGAGGCCCATTATAACTATCAGCTCATTTTTGTGCACTATTTCTTTTTACAAAAGAACATATAAAACAATGTACAGGTAGTCCTTGACTTACGACCACAATTGAGCCCAAAATTTCTGTTGTTAAGTGAGATATTTGTGAAGTGAATTTTGCCCCATTTTATGACCTTTCTTGCCATAGTTGTTAAGTGAATCACTGCAACTGATAAGTTAGTAACCTGGTTGTTAAGTGAATCTGGTTTCTCCACTGACTTTGCTTATCAGAAGGTTGCAAAAACATGACTCTGGGACACAGCAATGGTCATAAGTATGAACCATTTGCCAAGCATCTGAATTTTGATCACATGATCATGGGGATGCGTCAAAGGTCATAACTGTGAAAAACATTCATAAATCAGTTTTTTCAGTGCTGTTGTAACTTTGAACAATCACTAAATGAACTGTTAGAAGTCAAGGACTACCAGTATTATAGTAAACTCCCAATGAACTTCACAAACATTTTACTTAACCCTCCCTAAGTGTGAATTCCAGTCTCACTTCCCTGGCAATGTCATCAGGATGACTCCTTCAAACCTACTCTGGATAGAGCAGGGGTCCCCAACCCCTAGGCCGTGGCCCACTACCAGGCCCTGAGCCATTCAGAACCAGGTTGCAGAAGTGGTAAGTGAGTGCATGTCTGTGTGCACGCATCCCCACTTTTGTGAGCAACAGGTGAGCGCATGTGCTCCATTTGCACATGCAGCATGCATGTGTGCCTGCTGCTTGTGAAAATGAAGTTGCACATGCATACATGCTTACACCCCCGCTCTTGCGAAACCATCCCCTCTCCCCCTCCCTGACAGGCCACAAAGCCAGAAAAGCTGGAACACTCTGGAATAGAGCAACAAAATTCTATTTTAATCTCTATTTAACTTTAGCATTAAATATATAAAATACTTCCTGATTATAAAAAGGATGATTGCTCCTGGACTAGACACATTTTGGCCCTTTCATTGTCATTATGATCTCAGAATGTCAATTGGTGTGTCCTTCACAGAGATTAGAATGTGAAAACGAAATCGACCTGAATTTCAAGAATGCAACCACTCTGAAGAGCAAACTCAGAAATTGCTATCAACAGGATTATGGCCAAAACAGGGCTAATGAAGAAGAGGTGAGTGTGACAGGAAAAATGTGCCATACTCTGCAGAAAGCTGAAGTTGGCAGAATCCGAACACTAATCAAGAATTATCAGATGAGTCCTGAGGAAGTTTAATGGCTAAAATATGTTCAGGATCTATTGGTTGAAGAATCAATATAAGAAAGGGAGAGGGTTGGAATATTCTTGAAGAGGGTAAAGCTTGCTAGAAAGCACAAAAAACAGATACTAAATAGAAAAACGTTTAGCAGCAGATCCTATTTCCTATGATATTGTCATGAAGGTGAGAGCAAGAACTGAGCAGACAACGGGAAACTTGTTATAGGTTCACAAATAATTTTAATTTCTTTCTATTATCTTGCACATTGGGAGTATATAGGTTTACCAAACCACATATATAATCTATGCCATTTTCCCGCTTTTCCCTTTCCCAGAATATTAGGGTTGTTTTAAATTTGCTGGCATAAAAATACCCTTCGTGTAACAATCTTCAGCTATTCATTGTTTGCAGCTGACAAAAGTGGAAGCCATGCCATCTGCTCTAGAAGCCTTTAATGATTCCAAGAGAGTGTGCGTTGGGAGGAGGGGCTGATTATGCTTGGAAAAGACCATCTTTGTGAACTTGTTCACAAAACAATACTATTCCACATTATTACTCCATCTATTCCAAACACTAACAGCAAACAATTTAGCCCAGGTGGGAGGAGAAACAAATAATGATAAAAAAATTGTGCCTGTATTTTCCTTCCTTGGAAGTATTCAAATAGATGTGGGAAGGCAGGGTTAGTGGGCACAGTTGTTTATCTTTATACATTAAAGTAAGTCTATGAAAAAAATGGTGGGCAGAACCTAGTAACCTTTGAAACGTAAAACAATATCGCATACAAAATATTTTTAATTATATTCTTTGCATTCATTTGGAGCAGTACAGGTTACTTTCTAGTGACTTTGACTGATTCATTTTAGCATATTTCCTTTTGCTCATTCATAACGTGTTTCAGACCCCACCTTCTCTCCCTTGTTCCACCATAGATCAACATCAATGTAAAAGGGGATTGGCAGACATTAACCCTCCTGTAAAATACATACTCAAGGAAGCACTAAAAATGAAGCAATCAAGAAATTCAAAGCGAAAGCTTCTGGTTCCCAACAGATAATTGGGAAAAGAATTGTATGCCTGCACTTCTTTAATCCCTGGACCTTTTCAGTAATACAGCAAACAGGATTGTTTTGTGGGAGGGAGAATTGGTTTGCTTATTTGCTTTATTTATCTGATGTTTTCAGCCCAGCATGCTGGTTCAGTTTTCATTCTGTGTCCACGTACAATTTTTTGTATGTGTGTGTATGTGTGTGCATTTCTGCTAAAGCTTTTTCCAGTTTCATCTTGTTTCACTCACACCCGTATTAGATTTTAGCAAAAGGACAGGTTTATCTCTACATTTCCTTCCTTCTTGCTCTTCTACCCTTGAATTTCCGTCCCAGTTTTTCCTTTATTATTCTGATGTATCTGCATCCTCAACTTTAATGAATCTTTCCCCCATCAGTAAAGAAATTCAGGTTTTTTAGATGGAGCTCAACTAAGATTGGCCTTTACCCAAACACAAGTACCGTATATACTTGAGTATAAGCTGAATTTTTCAGCCCACTTTTTGGGCTGAAAAATTCCACTTCGGCTTATACTCCAGTCAACAAAAAAAACTTACCGAGGACTTGTGCGCGGCCGAGGCTTTGGTGCTTCCGGGATCGCGCGCACCTCTCCCAAGCCACCGCCGTCCGGAGACCTGCCGAAGTTTGGGGAGGTTTGGGGAGGTGCGCGCGCACCTCCCCAAACCTCCCCAAACGTCGGCAGGTCTCCGGACCTCCGCGCCCTGCCTGCCTGCTTCTTTCCGCAGCAGAAAGAAGCAGGCAGGCAGGGCGCGGAGGTCTGGAGACCTCCCCAAACCTCCCCAAACGTCGGCAGGTCTCCGGACCTCCGCGCCCTGCCTGCCTGCTTCTTTCCGCTGCGGAAAGAAGCAGGCAGGCAGGGCGCGGAGGTCCGGAGACCTGCCGACGTTTGGGGAGGTTTGGGCGCCTCCCCAAACCTCCCCAAACGTCGGCAGGTCTCCGGACCTCCGCGGCAGGCAGGGCTGGATCCGTGCTCCACAAGCCTCTGCCGCAAGCCTCTGCCGCCGGCGGTTCCAGCCTCCGCCGGCGGCAGAGGCTTGCGGAGCGCGGATCCAGCCGGTGGCAGAGGCTTGCGGAGCGCGGATCCAGTGGGGGGGGGGGAAAGCCCTTTAGCAGGATTTGCCTGCATGCCGGCGGAGGCTGGATCCGTGCTCCACAAGCCTCTGCCGCCGGCTGGATCCGCGCCCTGCCGCCGGCAGAGGCTTGCGGAGCGCGGATCCAGTGGGGGGGAAAAGCCCTTTAGCAGGATTTGCCTACATGCCGGCGGAGGGTGGATCCGCGCTCCGCAAGCCTCTGCCGGCGGCAGGGCGCGGATCCAGCCGGCGGCAGAGGCTTGCGGAGCGCGGATCCAGTGGGGGGGGGAAAGCCCTTTAGCAGGATTTGCCTGCATGCCGGCGGAGGGTGGATCCGCGCTCCGCAAGCCTCTGCCGCCGGCTGGATCCGCACCCTGCCGCCGGCAGAGGCTTGTGGAGCACGGATCCAGCCTCCGCCGGCGGCAGAGGCTTGCGGAGCGCGGATCCAGCCGCCGGCGACAGAGGCTCGATCCGCCGTTCTGCAAGCCTCCGCCGCCGGTTAATACCCTGTATTCAGCTCTGGGAAGTGGGGGGAAGGGGGAGAGAGGGGGAGTTTGGGAAGAGGGGGAGGGGGAGCTCCACGGTGCAAAAATAAAGCCCTGCCGCTCTTCGCGTTGCTTGCCCGACTGGCTGTCACGGGACCGCACGGATCGCCTCACTCCCACCAGCAGCTGATTCCTTCGAGTTTGGTCTCGAGCGATTTTGCATTTTCTCCAGTGCTGAAAGCCACTCGGCGGATCCCAGCCTCGGCTTATACTTGAGTCAAGAACTTTTCCCAGTTTTGGGGGGTAAAATTAGGGGTCTCGGCTTATACTCGAGTCGGCTTATACTCAAGTATATACGGTATATATTATTTAAAAATCTTCCAATTTCCATTCCTCAAGACTTTTGCTAAATGCTTATACTTCAGTAAACACTGTGAAACCTTTCTTCTAGTGCTTTTCAAAATAATTGCTAATAATTCAGTCTCTTTACCCCCAAAGTTCATCAAGAAATCCCTCTGCTATTGTTTCTATGATTTTTTTTCTTTGTTTACATTGTCCAACTGACATTATCTGTGTACAAGAAATATATAAAAACTTGCATCAAAGTAGTAGTAGTAGTAGTAGTAGTAGTAGTAGTAATAATAATAATAATAATAATAATAATAATAATAATAATAATAATAATAATAATAATAATAATAATAATAAAGTTGGAAGGTACCTTGGAGATCATCCAGTCCAATCCCCTGCTCAGACAGGAAACCCTATACCATTTCAGACAAATGGGTCTCCAGTCTCTTCTTAAAGACTTCCAGTGTTGGAGCGTTCACAGCTTTTGAAGGCAGGTTGTTCCATTGATTAATTGTTCTATCAGGAAGTTTCTCCTTAGTTCTAGATTGCTTTTCTCCTTGATTAGTTTCCATCCGTTGCTTCTTGTCCTGCCTTCAGGTGCTTTGGAGAATAGCTTGACTCCCTCTTCTTTGTGGCAGCCCTGAGATATTGGAACACTGCTATCATGTCACCCCTCGTCCTTCTCTTCATTAAACTGCACATACCCAATTCCAGCAACCATTCTTTGTATGTTTTAGACTCCAGTCTCCTGATCATCTTTGTTGCTCTTCTCTGTACTCTTTCCAGAGTCTCAACATCTTTTTTACATCGTGGTGACCAAAACTGGATGCAGTATTCCAAGTGTGGCCTTACCAAGGCATTGTAAAGTGGTATTAATACTTCATGTGATCTTGATTCTATCCCTCTGTTAATGCAGCCTAACACTGTGTTGGCTTTTTTGGCAGCTGCAGCACACTGCTGGCTCATATCTAAGTCATTGTCCACTAGGACTACAAGATCCCTCTCACAGTTGCTACTATTGAGCAAGGTACCACCTATACTATACCTGTACATTTGGTTTTTCTTGCCTAAATGTAGAACCTTACTTTTTTCACCATTGAATTTCATTTTGTTAGATAGCACCTAGTGTTCAAGTCTGTCCAGATCCTCCTGTATCTTAAGCCTATCTTCTGGAGTGTTGGCTATTCCTGCCAGCTTGGTGTTGTCTGCAAATTTGATGAATTCCCCATCTTGCTGTAAAGTAGGAGGATAAAGCAAAGTTAAAAGAGACAAGGTCTTCTAATACGCTTCTCCCAATTCTGGAATTTAAAATTTATTTATATCCCTCCTTTATTATGTTTACAAATAACTCAAGAGGGTGAATATATCCAACACTCCTTCCTCCTCCCACTTTCCCCACAACAACAATCTCTTGAGTTGGGCTGAAAGAAAATGACTAGCCCAAAGTCACTGAGCTACATACAGTTATCATTGCCTCTCCCATCTGAAAATGTTGCAAATTTCCTTAAAATGCTCTCCTTCCATAGCAGTTCTTTAGGGAAGGTTGGGCTGGGGCAAAATCCTACAAATGTTAGTTAATGACTAAGGATAAATTTGAATCTGGGTGTCCCTCCTCCTAATTTAGTATCTGAAGCACTATATCTTGCTGCCTGTCTGCTTATGTGCCTACCTACGATATCTAATCTTATTTGCTTCTCTCTTTCTGCTCCAGTAAGGCAAGTGTTATAGGGTTTCCTGCTTGAGCAGGGGGTTAGATTAGAACAGGAATAGCTGGCTGCGGAATTCTGGCAGCTGAAGTCCACAAGTCTTAAAGTTGTCAAGGTTGGAGACCCCTGGATTAGAAGACTTCCAAGGTCCCTTCCAACTCTGTTACTTTTAATCAAAGGGGAAAGAGGGGGAAAGATTGTAGGAAATAGGGATTCAAAAGAAATAATAATAATAATAATAATAATAATAATAATAATAATAATAATAATAATAATAATAATAATAATAATAATAATAATAGTAGTAGTAGTAGTAGTAGTAGTAGTAGTAGTATCTTAAGCCTATCTTCTGGAGTGTTGGCTATTCCTGCCAGCTTGGTGTCAGCTGCAAATTTGATGAGTTCCCATCTATCCCTTCATCCAAATCATTGATGAAGATGTTGAAGAGCTGTGGGGCACCCCACTACACACTTCCCTCCATGTAAATGCAGTTTCATTGAGGACCACATGCTGTGTACGGCCGGTCAGCCAGCTACGAATCCATTTGGTGGTGATGCTGTCTAACCCTTATTTTTCTGGAACTTATTCAAAGAAGAAGAAGAAAACAATATAATATTGGGTGAAAAATACCTGAGATGATGGGAATAAAATGTTGTTGCTTTAATAAGGGCTTTATTTCTGCTTTACTAGAAACATATAGAAATATATGCCTCTCATGGATTCTTGATATTCCCTAAGCTTGTTTTACTTCTTGCATTTGTTCAGACCATATCAAGAACCCAATCATTCTTTGCTACTATGTTGGTGTAAGCTAGTTCTCCCCCTGTGGTGCACCAAGGATAGCCATGCAAGTCCTGAACAGAATAATCTAGCAATTTAGGCTGTCAGGACTGCATTGTGTCTAGCATTTGTAGATTTCCATGACATTGTACACTATGTGTTTAATAAATTTACTACTATATTCAGAGAACCTCATAACCTAGGATGAGAATAGTTAAAAACTTTATGATCATGCCTATAACTCTGAGCAACATCCACATCCTTGAATTGTACCTATTGAAAACTATCCAACAGAATTGAAAAATTCATTGCCTCAATCATCTTCCTAGAATGTGTTCTCAATATAAAACTCACATTTATGCATCGCCAACATTTTTATTAGTAAAGTAACAAATATGAGATTATGTCTTAAGAATATGTTTATTAGTCTGTGACCAGAACAAAACAGTGCTTAACTATTTAAAATAAATTAATTGGACAGTATTGTCCTCTGATAATGAAGACATAGGAAAGGTATTCTTTGCTTCCTTTATCACTATAGTAAACTCCAACTAAGTTCAAATTCATAATAAATTATTCATCACAATTCTTCTTACCTGCCTTTTAGCAACAATTTTACTAAATCACTATATATTACTCCAGCATCAGAAGCAATATCTCTATGAATAGCAATTAGTGTCAAATACAGGGTGTGGTTTTCTGCTTAGGTATTTTAGTTGTGGGATTTTCCAGGCATCTGGCTAGATAGTAAAGCAGTAATTATGCATAATGTCCTCCAAGGGAAATCACATCTGAATGATTTAGTAAAGGCAGGAAGGAAGAACAAGAAACAAATGTGCCCAAGAATTCTGGTCTTCAATAAAAATTCACCTTCTGCTACATCACAAACCACTGTTGCCCTTCTTAATTTATATTCTAACCTTTTTGATTTGGAAAAGAAGCAGTAGAATTTAGACTACTGCAACATACTATACATAAAGGTACCTCCTGAAAATGGTTCAAAAATGGCAATTGGTCCACAATGAAGTGGCCTAGCTATTAATAGAGAGAAGTACATTTAATAGCATTAGTGCTTCAGTTGCTGCCCAGGTTGTCAATAGGCTCTCGGCCCATTCCAATGGTTGGTTATGATCTATAAATCTCTATGTGGGCTGGCATCTGTATACTTGTAGAACCCCTTGTCTCAGACAGGTTCATCCTATACTGTGGTGCTTATTCTGAAAGGAGATGCTAGGTATCCCCATTGCTCAGGATCCTGGAGAGACACCATCTTGGTGAAGGCCCCTGAGTTATGAAGATGCAGGACTTTCTGCATTTTGTAAGGTCTTTTTGAATGACTATTAGGTGGACAAAGGTTCTATTTTTTTCTATTTCTACTAGTATACAAATCGCCCTGGGTCTTCTGAAATATACAACATAAATGTGCAAGTAAATGGAGAAATAAATAAGGACATTCAATATGTGTAGCTGTAGCTTTCTTATCAACCACTCATCAAGACAAGACAGCAGGGGTTTGTTAAGAGGTGCTAAGAAAGAAAAGTCAAACAAACCACAGATGCTAATCTGCAGGGACAAGTTTTGCTGAATTAAAATGCACAGACATGGGGTATTAGAAACATTATAACTAATATTCCCAATATTAGTACAAACAAGCTTATGTGTCACAAGAATCCCATACGTGCTAAAGAGAGAATGTGTATAATCTAAATGTAAAGGTAAAGGTAAAGGTAAAGGTAAAGGTTCCCCCGCACATGCGTGCTAGTCGTTTCCAACTCGAGGGGCTGGTGCTCATCTCCGTTTCAAAGCCGAAGAGCCAGCGCTTGTCCGAGGACAAATCCGTGGTCATGTGGCTGGCATGACTAGACGCCAAAGGTGCACGGAACGCTGTTACCTTCCCACCATAGTGGTCCCTATTTTATAACTTGCATTTTTACATGCTTTCGAACTGCTAGGTTGGCAGAAGCTGGGATGAGTAACAGGCGCTCACTCTGCTACGCGGCACTCAGGATTCGACCCGCCAAACTGTTTAAATGTGGCAGGTGAGAGGTAAATAGAAGCAGTTGTTTGCCAGCCAATGCATGCTTGGAAAAGAGATAAATCTCTCCATTGTAAGGTCAGTTGTTGGGTCTCAGAGGGAAGTGTCCCAACATGATGATTCATTGTCACCTTCAGCAGAAGAATCACATTAAGTAGGAAGATAAGATAAGCTCTCTGGGCATGGATTTTGATTAAAAATATAATGGAAACAAATCTAAGAACTCAGTGGCTCAAGGGAGAGGAGGGATCAGTTCACAACTGCATTCTTTTTTTGGGGGGTATGACTAAATTATTTTTAGAATAGCAAAAGAAAAACAAACATGAAAACTAGACTCTCTTAAGTAGGTGTCAGTACATTTTATCCTTTAAGAAACATAGGCCCCCAGTGAATTTTTATTCTGCTTAATTGCATGTTGTTCTGGATATCACTGGAAATTTTACTGAAAACATTTTAAATATTTTTTAACTTCCCACCATTGAAATTTATGAATAACTTATATTTTTGTTCATAACTTTCAATGACAGGAAGTTAAAAATATTTATAATGTTTTCATTTTATATATATTATTTTTATTCATAACTTTCAATGATGGGAAGTTAAAAATATTTAAAATGTTTTCAACAAAATTTCCAGTTATTTTTCTATAAGTTCAGTGTTCTGAAATTCTTCCTGCAAAGAGGTTTACAATTACTGATACAGCAATAGCAATAGCACTTAGACTTATATACCATTTCACAGTGCTTTTTAGCTTTCTCTAAGCAGTTTACAGAGTCAGCGTATTGCCCCCAATCTGGGTCCTCATTTTACTGACCTCAGAAGGATGGACGGCTGAGTGAGCTGGTGAGAATCGAACTTCTGAACTGCTGGCAGCCAGGAGTTAGCAAAAGTAGCCTGCAGTACTGCATTCTAACCACTGCACCACACGCATATATAGGCAATTGGTAAAAATATTATTAGCAGCTCTTAATTTTGGTGCAGTTAATAATGATTTGTTATCAGAGTTTCACCCAAAACATACCAGTAAATCTCTCTTTAAAACCAGCAGCTAACTGTTAATAGACAAGAACAAAGCTTAGAGAAATATGTTGCTTTTACTTCAGTCACAGTTTACTTTCTAATAATGCAGATGATCAGCTACTACAGAATAAAGCAATCAAGGCCTCTATTTATAGTAGCCTTAATCTAACATCTCTTCCTCCTCCCCTTACATGGTAACAAACTTCTTGCTGCTCATTTCTTGGCCTGGCAGGGAAATGCCATCGCTATAGTGTTTTCTGTATATAATTTTTATTATTTTATCAATGTATAAAATACAAATAAAAATAAAAATAGGATATTAAGGGAAGAAAAAAACAAATATGAAGGGAAGAAAGAAAAAAGCGTTGACTTCCAACTCTTTTTAGCACAGTATAACATTACAACCTCAGCTTTTTACTTTTACGCATTAGTATATAACCAGCCATTTCTATAACAAATCTATCTAACTGACAAAACCAGTTAGTTTCATTTTTTTTCACTTTATTTGAAGTGATATTCAAATAAAAAAACATAAATATATTCTCCATTTTGAATAGAACAAGCATTTGTTTTATCTTCCTTGCTGTTGAAATAATACGTATTTCTATTTGTACTTAATAACCTTTATAAACTATCACCATTTATATTAACAAAATTTACTGTATTCTTTCAGATTCTTTAACCTTAAAGGGAAAATATTTTTTTCATCCATTTTGAAACACTAAGCTTTTCTTCAAAAATATTTCTAAAATTAAAACATTCTAATGCATCTTTGTTAAACTTCCTCTTAGCATACATACTTTAAAGTTCACTTTCAGACCAATACAATTCCAATTAACTCCAATTAACTCAATAAATTTAGATTACTTCCTCCAAATTACCCTCATAAAATAATTTTTCTTCTTGTATGTATCCTTTTCAAAGGTCTAGATTTTTCTTTAAGCTAATACATCTTTTTCTTTAACTTTCTCTTAACATATTTTCAAATACATTTTCAATAATATTTTACAAACTTTAGAAAAATTACATCTTCATACTTTAAATTAAGACTTTCTTTCAATTACAAATATCAAACCAATGGAAGTCCATCCTAATTCCATTTAGTTCATTAAGTTTAAATCACTCCTTCCAGCTTGTCTCCATGGAATAAAATCTTTTTCTTCTCTGGAATGTTTGTCAAGTAGGTATAAGCTTCTCTTTTTCTCAAGAATTTCTCAACCTTGTTAATATCCATTAGGAAAAGGTCCCAAACTTGTCCTTTTAAAAATTGCAAATTTTCTTGGTGCTCTCCTTTCAATTGTGTTGAATAGAGTCTTCTATTTAAGCCATCATAATAAAGATTGATGTCAGCTTTATATTTCAAAATTAGAGTTGACTCCTCTGTATTGTCAGCTACTTGTGAAATTGCCTCAGTGGCTTGGTGATTTTCTACACATATTTGCATCTCTGTAGTCTGTTTAATATCTTTGGAGCATAGCTGATCTATAAAGTGATGTAATTTATTTAAAGATTTTACAAATACATCTCTAATGTTTTGCTTTTTACCTCCATCTTTAGTCAAAGAGTAGCTTTTTTGTAAGTCACTTAAGAACTGCTGAGCAATCAGGAATCATAAAAATCAGAAAGCTTTAGTTTTAGCCACCCACAGCAAAGCAGACAAACCTACAAATTGCTAAAAATAATAAACTAAAACCCAACTTTCTGCCCTTATATTTCCTCATCCATTTTTTAAAAGATAATCCACATTTCCTTATTTTAGCTTGCCTTAGCAGCCTTCTTCCTTGTTGTTTAACAAGAAATCCCCCCACCCGCCAAATCCACAGATTTTCAAAAAGGAATATAGCTAAAGAGAGCCTCTTTTAGCTTAATAAATATTAATAGTTCTTAAAAATGATTAAGAAATTAAAGGCACAATTACTATCCATTTGAAAAATAAATTCCAAAACAGCTGCTTCTTCAACCACAAACTGATTGCAGCCCCACCCACCAGCTTTTGGCACACAAACTACTTTGAAGCACAGCTCCTGAAGCTACTTGCATACCTGTTGCTGTACTGAAGGCTCTTGAGGGGTAATTCTAAATTTTCCCTAACCCAGGAAAATCACAAAAAAGTAAAAGAATGCCAATTCCTTTTGTTCATAGTTGAAGAGGCTACATTGCAGGGACAGCCCCTCAGGGATCCTTCCCTGAGCGTTTATTCAGTTGGCCATCTTCACCGGACGTCGCTACAGTGTTTTGAGAGTTATCCTATCTGGTCTTCAATTATTTGTTTCCCAGTCTAGTTACCTTCATCCATTACACCTGCAGTTAACCAATAATATAAATTGCTCCACTGATGTACAGTATGTTTGTGTGAATACTTTGATTCCAAGTCAAATACCGGCATATATATCTGGTTCCTCATAAACTGCAAGATGCTTGAGGAGGTCAGTTGAGCATTGAGATTTCAGGACTAGAGGATGCAGTTAGATTAGATTAAATTATCACATTTATGTAAGCTGATGGAGTGGAAAAATATTGTTTTCATTGCCCTTGGTGCTAAATGGAAAAGCAATGTAAGTATGTATATATATATATATATATATATATATATATATATATATATATATATATATATATATATATATATATATATACTTATATATATACTCCAGAAGAAGGAAGCAGAAGCCACCAGCCTGATGATGACGGATGGGATTCCGTCGAAACGTCGCTCCTACGCCTTTAGTTCTACGCGGGGAAAAACCCGAATAACCAAAGATCCACATACGAACACCCGCGAAAACCTCAGAAAACATATATATATATATATATATATATATATATATATATATATATATATATATATATATATATATATATATATATATATATATATATATATATATATATATATATATATATATATATATATATATATATATATACATACACATACTTACATTGCTTTTCCATTTATATATATATTTATATATATATATATGTAGGTATATATACAAAATGAGTAACATGAATAAAATGAATACACTTTACATGAGTAAAATGAATTCAGCATGGGCACCCACCTCAAGCCAGCTTTGAGGCGGTGCAGCCATATAAATCCAAACTACAAATATAAACATAAATAAATGGGCCTCTCTGTAATATATAGACGTGAGAGCTTTAATCTATAATCTTTCAATTCAAGGAGCTGAACATAGGAGTTTCTAGATTGCTTTGAAAATGCCCTCTGTTTTTCAGGAATATGGATGACATTAAATTGGTTTACCTGTTTTATTTAGTTTTAGGGGAAAACTTGTATCTTTCATTAGTATTATGATATACTACCAACATCCTGACACCTCACAGTTTAGAGAATAATACATCAATCTGGTTATACGTTACAGGACTCCAACACTTCTTCTATACATATGAATACGTGATTTATTTATTAAGGTTTTTTTTTTAACAGCAGCTTCTGTAACAGACATTTTTGACAAGGCACAAGCAGCTGTAAGAAAGTCTAGTGCATGCAAGGATCTGTGCATATGTTGTGAATTCAAGCTGGTAATCATGTTCTACAGCCAGGAATATGAAAATACAATATAGTAAATTTATGTTTTAGCTTTTCTATGGAACCCCCACTGTTTTATCTACAAAGAGCCCTGTGAAGATAGGCTGGCTGAAAGAGCGTGACTGCCCCAAGACTACTACCACTTTGGTCATTTGATCCAGGTCCAGCCTCTTAAGAGAGCCAGTTTGGTGTAGTGATTAAGGCACCATGTTAGAAACCAGGAGATCATGAGTTCAAGTCCCCCCGTTAGGCACAAAACCAACTGGGTGACCCTGGCACTCCCCCTCCCCCCACACACATTGTCTGGAAGTAGATAATGGCAAACCATTTCTGAAAATACTGTGAAGAAAACTGCAGGAACTTATCAAGAAAGTTTCCAGCACTCAATGGTTGCTTGAAGGCATGCAAAAAAACCAACAGTTTACAATGGACTACACTGATTGTACAAAATACACCATAACTGTGTTGCTGAAAATTATGGTTAGGCAATCTAATCTAATCTAATTCAACCCATCCCATTTGGAATACTGACTTTTGCTATAAGATTTTAGAATTAACTATACAAAATAAATAGCTTCTTATGGGAAAGACTTATTTTGGCTATCCTGGCTACAGTAAGACATAACAAAGATAAGTTATTTTATGAATTAAGAAACTGGATTAAAGATCATAACTAGAAGAGAAAAATACAAACCTGTTCTTGAGATCAGTTAATACTAAGATTTACAAAATAACACAAAACTTTATAATATCAGAAACATTAAAAAAATTCTTTGAATAATGGAGCAATATCAATGCTGACAGTAATAACATCTCCTGGTATGGATGGCCCATGTCTAAAAATACTAAAGAAAATAGATATATAGAACAAATTTTAAAGGACAAGATAAAACATAGAATGGGGACCTACAAGTGACCAAGAGGATGATTTGGAAAAGGACACTTTAATGCAGGGGTCCCCAACCTATGGTCCGCAGTTTGAAGGTTTTTGGCCAGTGAGCTGTGGAAATGACTGGCCGGTGCGTGCATGCGTGGGCGCACATTCCGCCCAGTTGTGGTAGTGCCAGTGGCCCCATTTACGCATGCACATGGGCGTGAATGGGGATGCTAGTGCAGGGTGGGTTTCCACAGCCCATTTGCGCATTTGCAGCTAGCCACCGTGGGGGGTTGCACAGCCATTTGTGCATGTGCACAGTGCCAGTGCATGCCACATGTGCAAATGGGGCTGCTAGTGCACACATGCACATGCACCAATTTTGAAGTTGCTCTCCTTCCCTCGGGTCCACGAGACTTGAAAGGTTGGAGCCCTCTGCTTTAATGGATATGCAACCAAAAACTCTGGCTTTTAAAAAACTTGGCAATCCTGCCAAGACTGAGTGGCTGTGCGTACCGGCATCTCGGGTTAACCAGTCTATTCCACCTTTAATGATGGGGGGTGAGGTGTTACCCCCCATTGATAGGGCTCGCAACTTGGGCGTCCTCCTGGATTCGCGGCTCAGTTTTGAAGATCATATAGGAGCCGTGACCAGGGGGGACTTTGCCCAGGTTCGCCTGGTGCACCAGTTGCGGCCCTATCTGGACCGAGATGCCCTACGCACAGTCACTCATGTGCTCGTGACCTCCCGGTTGGACTACTGCAACGCTCTCTACATGGGGCTGCCCTACTCGGAGGCTTCAGCTGGTGCAGAATGCAGCTGCGCGAGTTGTGATGGGGGTTTCCCGATACTCCCATGTAACACCTCTGCTCTGCGAGCTGCATTGGCTTCCGGTTGCCCTCCGGGTGAGATTCAAGGTGCTGGTGATGACCTATAAAGCCCTAAATGGCTTGGGTCCGGGATATTTGAGGGAACACCTGCTGCCGGCATCAAGCTCCCTTCGTCCTGTGCGCTCCCACAGGGAGGGCCTTCTCAGGGTACCGCCGGCAAAAGATTGCCGGCAGGTAACACCCAAGGGGAGGGCCTTCTCTGTGGGTGCGCCTGCCCTTTGGAACCAGCTGCCCGTAGAGCTCAGGACTGCCCTTGACCTTCGTTCATTCTGCCGGGACCTGAAGACCTGGCTCTTTGAGCTTTCTGGCCAGGACTGAGAATTTTAATTGTAATTTTATTTAATTGGGTTTTAATTGGAGTTTAATAGGGGTTTTATTTTATTCAAGGACTAAATTTAATTATTTTAATTGTTCTTAACTTTTGTAATGTGTATTGTTATTTTAAATTCCTTGTGAACCGCTCTGAGTCCTACGGGAGAAGGGCGGTATATAAGTCCAATAAACATAAACATAAACATATAAGGAAAATAGAAATGATAAACCAAGACAATGACCTGGAAAACGTTGTCTTATTGGATCTTCAAAAAGACTTGTTAAAACCTCAATGTGGGATGAAGAAAATATGAGATCAAACCTATAACAATATTTGATTGGATTAAAGGTTAAGACTATTGGAAGTAGAAGGAAGGAATATCAACCTTTCTTTGATCAAGGTTGAAATAAGATTTTTTTTCAAAGTTCTGGCACATCTTTATGAACATTTTTTGATATCAGGATTGAAAAGTTTATTTTATGGATTTGCTTATCAATAAAGAATGGGATATGGGATGAAGAAATATCTGTTTGTAAACTTATAGAGTGTGAAGAATCATAAATTTGTTCATACTTAGTGTGTTGAAGGTCGGAAGTAACTTATTTATGAATTTCTTTTCTTTTTCTTAATTACATTCTTTCTTTTCGGTTTTTCTTTTCTTCCTATACTTTTTCTATGAATTTCTCTTTCTGTAAATTTTTACTATTATAATCAAAATTCCTAATAAAAATATGTTAAAAAACAAAAATATAGAAATTATGGTTGAATGTAGTCTGAATTCCCAGGAGGGAGTGGCTACATTCCGGAAAGTCAAGAGATAGCAAATCTTAGATAGTTTGGTTGAAAGAAATAGAGTTAAGAAGGCGCCTCCTTAGCAATTCTCGGAGTATATTTACAATGATACTTTAATTTTGTAAGTTTTCTGTCTACAGCTGAAGAGCAATAAAGAAAACTGCTCAGAAGTAAGCCCACCCGTCTTTCTTGGCTTCTTGGGGTCTGGGGAAAAAAAACTAGCCACAAAATGTGTTTTTATAACAAGGACAGCACAATAGCCACTGAAAAAGTACTTTTCATTACATTCCTTCTATAAGCACATATAATGCAGAGCAATAGGAAGAGAAAACATTATGGTTAAAGCTACAACAGGAACTAATGAACCCTGTATGGTTAAATATTCTTATTGATTTCTACCTTTGTATCTCTTGAAAGAGATGAAGAATCTGCATTTCACCCAGTGCCATCGCAAAGCTTCCCAGCAACTGTCCTGCTTTCATTATAACTTATTATCTGATCAGACAATTCACTTGTCATAGAAATGTTTTCTATTTAACAGCTTCAAACACATTTTGAGTGTTTCACTTAACAAGTTAACTTTATTCTCTGAAATCCTGCCATCCAATGCACAAATAAGAAGAGGTCAACCATAATGCGAAACCCACATGATTTGCCAGCTAGTTAATTTTATTGGGTTCAGCAAAAATACACAGAATCAGCTTATTAGTATGCAGCCTCAACCTGTGAGTAAGTCCAGTGGCAATTCATTCAGATGCTTCACTGAATCAAGTTTCTAGCCTAGATGAGAGAATAATTAAAAAAATTACTGTGGGTAAGTAGAGAAACCAGAAAAAGAAAGATTTGAATTCATCCAGAACAAAATGAACTAATGCATTCATTCTGAGAGGAAGAAGATAATCTTCATATTACTGTGAGTTGGTGCTCCAGTGAACTCGGTTGTACATTTAAGCAGATATTTATAAAACTGTATTGTATATATTATTAATATCTTGTCTATTGAACATTAAAAAATACTTTAATGGTACTTTTTGGATCAAAGAACATTGAAATGCTTCATAGATGGAAAAACTGTCATCCATGTTTTAAACAACCATATCTTAACACCTGTATAATCAAGTTCATATATATTTATAGGAGAAGAAATCTGATGCCTTTCAAATGTTTTGGATACCCAGTTCCATAATCATAAACTATTAGTCATATTAGTTGGAACTCACAGCACAAAACATACTTAGTGTCAGGACCCACCCCAATCCACGTCTTAGGAAAACAAAAACTCTTGGAGTCAGTTCTAGTCCAAAAGGAATCTTTACTAGGACATGCTTGGTTGTGGGAATACAAGACAGGACTTATTATTGTTTTACAAATTGAAATTTTATAAAGGGTACCCAGTTCAACCCCCCCCCTTCCCTCAACCCCATTTGGTCAGCCCCCATCCTTCTACTTCGTGTCATCCCTTTCGTGGGGGAAAAAAGGAACTTCAAATCTTTATGGTTATTGCTTTCTTCCTCTCCAGAATTAAAAGAAGACACAAGCCAGATGCCTTCTTCTCTAACCCTCCCTTTTGTTCCCCCCCAGTTCAAAAGGTTCCCTTGGCTTTTGAAATAACCTAAGGCAGGCTGAATCCACATATGCTCCTCCTTCCTCGGGAGATGGCAGAATCCATAGGGGGGGGATAATGTTTTAAACATACATTTATGAATGTGATATAAATGGATTCTGACACTTAGCACCATAAGGTAACCTGGCAGTTCTGTACTGACATCTTAAAACCTGAAGAGTTCTCTCCAAAACCACATTTATCCAAGGAGAAATTGAAAAGTATCATTGGAGAAGCTTAATTGTCTATATCTCTCTCTGACTTCAATGCCTGATATGGATTTCAGGTTTCAACATATTTAGACTCAGGATGCCCATTTGTCTCATGCCAGCAAAATTATGTCTACTGCCTAACAATCCCAAGGCAAGATAACTATAATCTGGTTCCTGTGTGTAAGTGTGTGTGTATGTTTCCAGATAGCAGCCCTAAAAGCTTCATTTTATCTTATACCAATGAAGTTTGTAATAGTAGTAGTTAGTTCCAATTAGTAGTAGTTCCAATTCATTATTTGAATATTTACATATAGTTTCAAGCAGCCATTGGTTCCTACAAGGACAATAGATCTTTCCCTTTTTAGCAAATTCACAAAATTGGTTACTTAACAAGCCAGTTCCTCTCTAATTGGTTTATAAAACAGCAGGTCCTCTTATTTCTAACTGGCTGATTAATTACCAACTTTAAATACCTTGTCTCCTGCGAGCTCCTTGTCTCCTGCGAGCTCCTTAGCCCTGTGGGCTAAGGCCTTGAATGTTACTGAGAAGGTCAGAAAAAAAAATATTTAACCAGAGTTCTCCCAACTCTTCTACACCAACCTGTGGTTTTTTTCATATATCTTCCTAAGAGGGAGAAGCCCTGGCTATTAAAACCAATTACTTCCTTCACAATCTTTCAATATCACAATCAATAGGGGGAGGATAGGAGGGCCCACACACACAAACAAGGATTTTTATGTGTCTTAATGATAAACACATGGTGCATATAGGGTGCATTTTTTTTTCTTTTTTTCTTTACATTCCTTTTTAGGCTGCTGAGTTTTAAACTGTTCTTAAATTCCTGCAATGGTATAGACCAGACATGTCAAACTCGCGACGTCACGTGACATTGTGCGACGTATTGGAGCTTTTTCTCCATTGCCAGCAATAGGGTGGGTGCGGCTTCCACGTGACGCATCCAGCCCAAGGCCGGCCGTTTGACACCCCTGGTATAGACAATCAATCACTATCGTGACCTATCCATAATAATAACCTTGTAGTTTTTCCAGGAAAATTTTAGTCATTTTTAAAATCTTGACTATCCTTTGTCTCCCCCTTCTTTTACTTCCCTTAACCTTGCCAAGACAGTTCATTTCTCTAGTACAGGGGTAGGCAACCTCGGCTCTTTTATGACTCATGGACTTCAACTCCCAGAATTCCTGAGCCAGCTGGCTCAGGAATTCTGGGAGTTGAAGTCCATGAGTCATAAAAGAGCCGAGGTTGCCTACCCCTGCTCTAGTACATCATTCATTTATATCACATGTCCAAAATGTCTCAGTTCTGTCATTATCTCAAAAGACTAGTAAGCCATTATTTAGTCCATGTTTAGTAGCCATTGCATGTTTTCTTCTTTCTTTTGTTTTCTCAGGGCATTTCTTTTAGCCTGTGTTACACAGTCTTCCTCCCTAAGATATTTTTTTTCATTTACCAAAATAATGTCCATCCTTATTTATTATTCAGCTCAAGAAAATAAACTCTTCACTTCATCACTATGTGGATTTTCAGCATATGCTTTGTGCATTAACTCTGCTCCTCATATTTGTCTTATACTCTTGACTACATATTCTCCAGGTTATATGTTGCAGGCATGGCTATTCTCCTTCCCTGTTTTATCTGTAGATTTAACATGTCTATCTCTAGATTTGTTCATTATAGATGGAACTTTCCCATATTCTACACATGGTGGCATGCATATGTTGACCCTGCATTTATGATACATAAAGCAGGCATTAATAACAAAAAATGTTGACAAAGTCATTATTTTTTAACCATGCTAAATGTTCTTATAATTCCAGTTTTCTCCAGTTTTCTAACTTTTTTATACCAACCACTTAAGTCCTTTTTTGGTAATATGTAGCTCCTTTTGAATTTGCCAGAGAAATCTTCCATAAAGAGTGGCTGCATATACTAATATAACTGCTCAAAAAAATAAAGGGAACAGAAAATAAGACATCCTACTATTAAATACAGTACATTGTGTTGTTTAAGTGTTCCCTTTATTTGTTTTGAGCAGTATATTTACTGGATAATTCTGACAGATATGATTCTATAGTTTCTTTAATTACAGCTAAGTATATATATCTAGCAATTTACTTTTTAAGTATTATTGGTTCTCCATTATTTTGTAGTGATTCATGCTCTCATCAGTATATCTTACAATGATGTATTTTAAAGTGGCCTATTCTGGCCTACCTAAATTTATTTATTCCTAAAACATTGTTTAGTTCCCCATTCCCATTTTAATAATTTCAAGTTTCTACTTGGTACTCATGTGCCATATATGTTTTCCTTGTAAAATTAGTAATTCCTTTTTCAATACTGGTATCATCGGTGATGAAATTTCCTTGTGATTTTGATCTGAAGAATGCCTTCATATAGTTTTCTTGGCAATAATATGAAATTATTTGCCATTGCCATCTTACTGATTTGGTTTTGTTGGTGGATGTTCTTTTATTAAGCAGCCTGGCTTCCATCATATCACCTACAGTGGATTGATTTTTCTTCACTATGCAAATTCATTTCTAGATGGAATGGCTTTGATAGCACCTGTGTTTTGGAAAATAAATTAACCTAAATGGGATGGAATGGAACAGGAGCTTCTGGTAAGGTTATGTTCTATGATAAGATTGAATTAAATGGTATCACATTGCCATTAAACTTTATTTATAAAAGTAAGATATGCTTCCACCGTGCAAAAGTTCCTCTTATTTTTATGCTGCAGATGCCCAGCGGGGAGAGGTTAATTTATTCAACTAAAGTAGCAGTGGCTGTTCAGCTGAGAAAATCTAAGAAAGCAAGAAATTCCAAAAAATTCTAAACTGTAAAAAATAAGGCTGCAGCCTTTCTAATTCAGAAAACACAAGACAGCTGAATTACAGTAAAGGTAATCCTCATTTTACAACCATTTGTTCAACAACTGTTTAAAGTTACAACAGTGCTGGAAAAGTGGAAATTACAACCAGTGCCTTAAGTTATGTTGCTGTACCACGGCAGTCATGAGATAAAATTTGGGTGCTTGGCAGCCCACCTGAACTTATGACCACAGAGGCACTTTAGTTCTTTCCACTCTCATCTATCTCCCCATCCCCATTTCTTCCCTTTTGGCCACCCTGCACCCTGCCTTGGAGAGCGGCAAGCAACCTAGAACTGTGTAGCTCTGGGGATGCAAAAAGCCGCAGTGCAACGTGAAGCTGCAGCCATCTCTGGAAACCACACCCACACCAGCTGCCTTAGCAGTGTGGCACCAAACTGCAAAATCCAGGAAGCACCAGCAAGTGCCAGCAAGCATTTGTTTGCCCAGCTTCTCTCCTATTTCTCCCTCAGTCCTTTCACCTTTTGCCCAGCTGCCACGGCTGAAGCAGTAGCATCTTGCTGTCTTCGATGTCTCCTTTTTGGACCCGGGGAAAATACTGGGGGTGTCTTAGGGTTGGCTCATGCTTCCTACATGTGCCTCCCTAAGCCAACCCCTGGTGCTTTCTTGTTGGGAGAAAACACTTCCTGCCTTTCCCATTTGCTGGCATTTTTATTTCTGCCACACTGTGGAAAAAATAGGGATTAGGAACCCACATGCAGGAAGTTTTCACCGGAGAAGCTGGAGCCCCTGTGGTAGCTTAGCAGTCCCAGACACAAAAAGGAGACAGTAAAGGGCAGTGAGGCGCTTCTCTTTGGCCATGGTGGCTAAGTGCAAATGGTGGAAGATCAGTTTAGGGAACTGGCAGAGAAAGAGCTGGGCAAATGAATGCTTGCTGGGACTTCTTGGGTGCTACAGCTTGGAACCATGCTGCTGGGGTGGGGCTGGAGTGACTGTAGCTTCCAGGGCCAGCTGCAGCTTCGCAATGCACTGCACTTGAAGGAGTTCTTGCATATATTTATGTTACTGTGTAGTGGATGAAATGTGTATTTATATGGTGTATGTGTAATGGAAGAAAAACAGACAGCATCAAAATCTCAGAAGAAATACTAAAGAGATAATTCCAAATATTATTAAGAATCACAAAAAGTTTCAAATGAAAAAATATACTTTTTATTAATAAATTTGTGTTTTGAATATAATATTCTTACATCCAATTTAAATAGCTGACAGAGAAAGGCATAGAAAATTAAGAATTAATAGCATAGAGAAAAGCAGAAATCAATTCTCTACTGAAGTCCCTGGCTAGATGTCTTACCTATGTTTACAGCAACGGCTGGTTCCTAAAGGAAATGTTCCCCCACTTCCTAGACTTATCTGGATTACTTATTCCAAATTTTAATATCCTCAGCCTCTTCCTGAAATAGTCTCCCTTGGGTTTTTTTTTATATCATAGAATCAGAGAGTTGAAAGGTACCTTGGAGGTCTTCTAGTTCAGTCCCTTGTCCAGGGCAGGAATCGTCATACCAGTGTGGAAAAATGGATGTTCAGTCTTTTCTTGAAAGACTCTAGTGACAGAGCACCCTAAACTCCAAGAGCAGACTCTCAGGAAATTCCTCCTTATTTCAAATTCTGTTCTCTCCCCATTAAAGCTTCTTACTCATTGCCTCTTGTCTTGCCCTTAGGTGTTGTGGAGAATAAATCCACATTCTTTTCCCTGTGACAGGCCTTCAAATATTGAAAGACTCCTATTATGTCTTCCCTTGGCCTTCTCTTCTTCAGATTAAACATATTCAGGTGTTTTTTGAACTGTTCCTCATTGGATTTAGCCCCCAAGCTCCTCACTATCTTTATTGATCTTCTTTCTCTGAAAAAGTGGGGGCTGAGGTACTTGATTGCATATGACAGAGAGCATATTCAAGAGTGTGTAGTGACAGTCTGGCCTGAGAGGCTTACCCTTGTTGGAACTGACAATCAGGCATGAAGGACTAGCAGGCAGCCTACATTCATAATATATTCATATGCTTGCAACTGCAGAATAACTGGTGTCATTCCAAAAACCACATGTACATAGTGAAAAATACACACACTCCTCAGTAGTCTAACTGCAAGTCCCCAAACAAAAATATCTGTAGTCGCCTATGCAACAGTCAGTTCTACTCTTGTTCCAACAGCTTGTAAAGACATGGGTTACTGTACTCTAAACTTGAAAATCTTAGGGAATTACAGCAAGTTTTCTATGTATAACCTGGTTAGACACCAATCAATGTATGATTGGCTCCATAGCCTCAGATTTCTGGAACACTCATAAACCTGCCACATTCTCAAAATCTGGATATATTCCTGTTAACTGGGCCTAAAAGCAATGTCAAGCAACAAATTTGATGCCTTGGGGGTAGGAGAAAATACAATTTTATCCTGAACTATCCAAAGTGAGTTAGACAAGATATTCATTCTGAAACATGTGTGCATTAAAGCAGTAATTCTCAGCTTTAAGGTGTGTAGGCTCTAGAAATAGAAAGTTTTAACACTTTAGGGAGGTTTGGTTGGTGAAGTTGACAGACTTTGCTGAAATGGACAAATTAAATTCTTTGATTACTGAAAAGACCTTATTTATATTTAAATACTGATTGGAAGCCTCTTAGGAACTTTTTGCGTAACAATGAAAAAAGTGAACTTGATGATTAGACAGGGTAGATTAACTCCAAGGTCACCTTCAGACCAACAATCAAGTAAGCAATACCCCAATTAAGAAACCCCAATGAGCCAACAGTAAACAGCCCAACTAAAGAATCTCTAAGACAGACATGTCAAACACAAGGCCCGGGGGCCAGATGTGGCCCGCGAAGTGGTTTCATGCGGCCCGCGAAGCCATCCTGGAAACAGTGAGGGAACAGCCCCCACTGCCTTGGCCCTGGCCCAGAGACCCTCCTTCTGCCAGAGACCCTCAGATCTGTCCCACTCCTGCCCAGGCCCCCATAGGTACCCTTGATGCGAACAATGTAGAGCTGGCCACGCCCACCCAGTAGGCCATATGCACTCTAGCCATGCCCACCCAGTAGGCCACGCCCACCGAGGCCATACCCACCCGGCCCCCTGAGGGCAACCGCAATGCTGATGCGGCCCTCAATGAAATTGAGTTTGACACCCCTGCTCTAAGACCACCCCTACCAACACTGTCAGGGCAAGGAACGAGAATATAAACTGACAGCAAACAGCACTCTTTACTAGCACTGATGATTTTACCTAGTTAGGATAATGAAACGTTTGCAAGAAAACAAGCAAGCTCAGAGAGTGCCAAGGACCCCTCACTTCAACCCTGAGGTACAAATATTCTCCTTCATTAGACAGGGTAGGTTTTAGAAAGAAGAGTAATGTGATGTAACTTTAGAGAGAAGTCAATATATCTGACCTGCTGTGAAGAATATCAGAAGACATTTCTTTATACTTTTTTCTTTTCTATTTTTCTTTAACTTTTTCCCTTTATTTGCAACTTTTGTTGTTGTTGTTAATAATAATAATAACAATAACAACAACAGCAATCATCCTTACTTTCTATTAGTTTGAGTTAGCTTTTACCTTCTGGTTTAAATATTTTAATAAAAATTACATATGAAAAAGGAAATGTGTTGACTCTGATTCCCAGAATTCCACTTGCCAGACTGCTGGGAGCTGAAGCCTACACATCTCAAAATTGCCAGTGTTCAGCATGTTTTGTAAGATTATTTGAGAACCTGTTGAATTCACAGCGTAAAAATGGTACATATACATACAGCACACACACATACAAAGGTATACACATGCACACACTTGCATTATTAAACAAAATGTTACAAAAGAAGATATCATTGTGGCAGCAGTAGTCATAGTGTATATAGCCTGTAGTGTAACTCACCTAGTATTTCAGAGCTCTGCCACTAGAAGC
Source organism: Vipera berus (assembly GCF_964194415.1). Classification (NCBI taxonomy): domain Eukaryota; kingdom Metazoa; phylum Chordata; class Lepidosauria; order Squamata; family Viperidae; genus Vipera; species Vipera berus. The sequence goes on from NC_138203.1 coordinate 220,098,405, forward strand.
CTTTGCCCTGCCCTCCTTCCCTTTATCAGGCTCCCCTTTACCCACTGTTACACAACAGCATCTACACTGAATGTCTCTGAATCACCCTTTTGCCGGAATCATGGTTTAGAGGCCTAGAAAACAGCAGAAATGACAGAATTAGAACTGACAGCTCCACAGCATAAAACCCACCAGGGCATTTGCCTCCCTATTTTCTTTCTTCTCTCTTAATATACACTTCCAAGCCAGAATATAGGAAAAGATGGGATACACAGGAATCCATGCCAAGTCTGGACTATACAATGGGTGGGATAAAACAGATCCAACTTCCAAACTGTATCTTGCGGTAGTTCATGTATTGGAACGCTAGTGTTTGTCATATTGCAGCAAAATATCCTTCTTGTGCTTCCAAATTCTGTGTAATCATTCTTTCAAAATTTGAAGTACTTCAATTTTGCATTCTTAAAATCTGGGGGGGGGGCAGTGTTCATAGGAAGACAGGGTCCATTGGAGAAGCTTTGTGATGATATTGTGAAGGCGGTGCAGAGTGTGGTGAGGATGGCAGAAAACATTATTGGCAGTTGCTTGAACAGGATCCACAGGATTGTCTGGGGCACTACACATCCTCTTCACAACCTGTTTTCTTTGTTACCCTCTGGGAGGAGGCTCCATGGTATCCAAAGCAGAACATCTAGATTCAGTCACAGTTTTGTTCCATACAGTATGAACTTTGTGAACTCTAAAGTTTCCTCCTTCCGTTATGTGTTCAAGATGGACAGTGATTAATATTTATGTTATTTATATGTAAAGGTGTAGGTTTATACATATGTTGTATGTAGCATGTTTGTATGTGTATTATGTATGTGTACACTTTTGAGAGCAGGCAACAGAATTTCATTTTTAATGTGTGCTAGTGTGCCCACAGTAAACAATGACAATAAAGGTTATCTATCTTAAAAAAAAACATTCCATGAACTGATCTATTTCTAATGATGAGCCTATGTTTTGTTGGTTGTGAAGAAATCGCCTTGCTTCATTCCCATAAAAGTAATTGCTGGCAAATTTCAACTCATCTTTCTCAACAACAGGCAAGGACCCCATCTTTCACAAACCTTTTAATGTAATATATATAAAACTCTTTACAACTAATTAATGGTATATTAGAAAGCTATATCCTCCATGACATTTTTAAATCCCTAATTTATTCATTTCCATGATAGTCTTCTTTCATGTTCTTTCATGTACTTGTTTATGGCCTTTTCTTAAAGTATTTAATTAAAAAAAAACAAAGTGAGATAACACGTCATCTCTTGACAACTTATAACATAGGAGGCACACTACTTTTTGTTTAACCCGCCTTCAATATATTGCAGAAATCCAAAGAGATGCTTTTTTTAAAAAAAAGCAAATTCCTGAATATGAGGCATGCTCTTAATGTTATTAATTTCTCCAATAAGTTGAGTTAGTAAATTGATTGCTGTGTTTGTAGTTCCACTGCCAGTAAATTATCTAGATTGTCTTGCACAGTCAACTCCAGTCACTCCAGTTGCCAATAATGCTGGATGAACGAATATAGAGAACATAGGATTTTTTAAATCACAATGGTGGTGTCTGTCTCTCCATGGAAAGTAATTTCATAGAATTGTGTATTTCAATCATAGTTTATTCAGGTACCACAGTTATATCCAGAATGCAGAACTGCATCCCCGACAAGAGAAATTCATTACGCTATTAATGAAATTTAGAATCCAAATGCTAAAGTCCCAGTCTAACTAATTTCTTATTGTTGGAGTTGCAGATACTTGAAATCATCTAAAGAAAAGTTTGTAAGCATAAAAAGTGCTTATGCTTTACATTCATTGATTTGGTGATATTTCAACCCTGTTTTCAAATTGCCTGTCATTGCTTTTAAAAGTAGTTTTTTTTAATGTTCACAGGGCTGAATCCCATTGGGTTTCAGAACAAATAAGACATATGTTGTTCTGATTCCAAACTAAGAATCATGTTCTAGAATTATTTTACAGTATGGTTAGCAACCTACTCAAGACTAGGACACCAGTAAAGAATCTTTTGCAATGGTTTTGTCTCACTCAAATGGCTGAAATCTTGTGAGACATTTCCAGCTTCACGGAGGTGCCTAAATATCACAAGGTTTTTAAGAGATATAAAAATACTAAGGGGGTGGAAACATCCCTTGGTGAACTGGTGGGAAGCATGTTATTTCATGCCAATCTTACTTTACATGGCCTCCTTTCACAAGCATAGAAATCTCACTAGGTCAGGGGTATCAAACTTGCAATGTCACATGATGTGTCATGATGTATCACAACTTTTTTTTCCATCACCAGCAATGAGATGGCCGTGGTTTCGGCATGATGCATCTGGCCTGCAGGCCAGCAGTTTGACACCCCTGCACTAGGTACTATGCATTTTCTATACCACCTCAGTGCTGCACCATCCTACTATTCAGCTTTTCTTCATATTCTTCCTTCTTCCCTCCCTCCTCTTCTCCTTCTTCCCTCCCTCCCTTCTTCCCATATCTTCTTCACTTCACTGCTGAGTCTGGGCATTACACATTTGTGAGTCTTTAAAGTTTCCTAAAGCATCACACATATTACTGATTCTCAGTCTTGATGGGACTCATGTTAGGGATACTCACTTGCATAAAAATCAAATATGGAGGTAGAAAATCAATAGCAAATTAACAGCAATACGGTACAAATTTCTTTTGAAAGATGTTTTAGGCAGCCAAAACTTTGCTCTCTACCATAAACATTATATCAAGGCCGCCTTGAAATGAATCTAAATTCTGGGCAATCTATATTTTTTGCTAACTGTTCAAAAAAAAAAAGATCAAACGTATGAAACTATTGAGTCATGCAAGTCTATAATTGGAATGCTATGCTACCTGACCCTTGAAATTAATGGTTTCTTTTCTACAGCTGATTTGAGAGATAGGGAAGAGCACTAAAAATAAGAACCGAACTTATATTTTTCCTCTACTGTTACTTATGAATAACCATAAGGAGGACTCTGCTTATTTTAAGCAATGACATAACCTGAACCTTCCTTCCTCTCAACATGTTGTCAGGGAATGATAGCAATTGTAGTTCGATATCCAAAGGACACCAGTTTGAGATATGTTTGCATAACTTCACTGAAACAGCTGCACCATTACCTATTATAGCTTACAGCCCTATCTCCTTCTCTCCTAGTCTTCTCTTTCTGTGCAGGAACAGCTCTTAAAATGACAAATAAACCTTCAGGGGGAAAAAAACTTGTTCCCATAGGGCACAATGTCGCCAATTGCTTTATGGCGAGCCAAGAGGTCACATGAGAATTCTATTCTGAACTTCTATATTTATATGTGCACCCCTTACATTTTCAAATTAGCTTTTCAAATTAAGCATCTTGCAAGAGGTCTGATACCCTGTACTCCTAGTAGGCCCCTCCCTTTTTAGAGTTTATGGCTTTAAATAAAAATGCAGCAAATGACTGCTTTGCTGCTGATTGTGGCATATTGTTCTCTGGTCTTGATAAAAGTGGGCAAATAAGTATGCCATTCCATGGAAATTTAACTAAAACATAAGAGACAAATACAATAAGTAGTACTTTTCATCTACTTAATCCTTTCCTATTGTTTTGTGCATGTGCAGAAGCTGGCAATGGGTGATCCTCCCCCCACCTCCCATTTTCTACCTGGAATGAGGAGCCTTCAGTTCAAGAGAGCTAATAGGTTTATAAGTTCAGATATGAAGAAAAGAATGAAAACTATCCATTAAGATACACACCTTAATTTCTACACTAGGCAAGTAATAAATATTTTATCTCTACATGTTGATGTATTATTCTCATTTATAACTTAAGGCACTTGCTTCAGGTTGTACTGGTTCTGCACCTCACTGATTACACAATGTCAACTGAATTCAATTTATTTCCCCTGTTAGGCACTTGCAACAAAGCTAGTATTTATTTTCCTGATGATCCTCTGCTGAATTTCTGGGTGGCCTCTGTCCCCACTGGTGGGCAATCTAATCTTATTCTGCCTGCTTGGACCAAGCCAGCCATTTATTCTCCCCCCAAAAAGTTCAATGTCCCATTGCAGAGCTTTTTAGAACTTAGCTTCTCCTCTCCAGCTGGGAAAAAGCACATAGTTGCAAAATTATTAATAAAACCTTTTCTTAATAGTTTTACGGTCATTCAAGCATGATGGGATATCCAGTAAAGTCTGGAAACATGGAGGATGGAGAAAATCTGTTACAGGAAGAAACAGAATAGAGGGAAGGAGGAAGGGGGGATCCATGTGACCAGATCACCAGTGGAATTACAGATTCAGGGATGTCTGCAGGATCTGGTCAAAAAAAGTCAGGATGGCAGTCATGACACTGATCCAACTCCACCTGGTTTATTAATGTGTGACACTCATGAAAAATGGATAAAGCTTGATCAAACTTCTGTGGCCATCTTGACATTTTTTGACTATACCACTAATGGAATTCAAATATCCTGCAGGTGTGGACAGTAGTACTACAAAAAATAGCTTCCATATAGCCTGAGTCCTTGAGATTGAAATAATTCCTTTCTTGATTAAATACTTTATATCTAGTCCATGACATCTAAGAAAAACCAACAGCTTCAGGTTCTTTTGATTTATTTACAGACCTCACATTACCATCCAGGAGACTTTACAAAATATCAGTTAAAAAACAAAAAAGCCACAATAGTTCTCAGGACAGCTGAGTTACAGTTTTGTATCAATTACAATTTCTGTCTTTTTCTCTCTCGTCTGCTTGGTTTATTTATTTTGTATGTGTCATTATTTCCCCCTTCCACTAATTGTTCTGGGGGAGAATCATGTCTGATAAAAGCCAATGTGAGGTTTTGTGTGTTTCTCATTACATTTCTCACAGCACTCACATCCAAACAGCAACAGCAATGTGAAAGAGCACTCGGGTATATTGGCGTCAGGGCAGCATGGCTTGATATTATGACTACTGCCACTATAATCAAATGAATGAAATGAAAAGGAAAATCAATTTTCCTTTTCTTCCTTTAAGACTGGCACATTAAATAGCAAGTTTTATTGCCAAGGAATTTCATAAATACTTAAAGAGGAAGGGGAAGGGGAGGGAAACTATCATCAATTTGGGTTTAATGATGGATTGGGCATAAGACTGGAACAAGGGGAGCTCAGTGCCATACTGCTGATATTCTTTCGGCTTACATCTGAGATTTTTGCCAACTCCAAAATACAATACTAGCAAAGTGATGGGACCAATGGCTACCTACTGTCAGCATTTTTAATCATCTTTTTCAGACACAGCATAGCTGCCAGTTCCCCAATTCTTCAAGGAGAAAAAAAATTAATACAAAAACTTCTCTTGCATGTAAGCTTCTGTGTGAGTGAGGAACTTGGTTTGCACAGGGATCTAGCCCAAATACATAGCCTTTGAGCCAGCAAATGTCCATAACTTATCCTCTGATCCTTTAATTGCAAATAATTACATACATAATAATGAATTCTGCAAAATATGACTATTTGACTAAATTTGAGATTACAGATGTAAACATTAGCAAAAATATAAAAGATTACAAATCCACTAAATAGTAATGGTTAATGAATGCCTAGCGATATAGTACAGGTAGTCCTCAACTTACAACAGTTCATTTAGTGACCATTCTAAGTTAAAAAACAGAAAGAAGTGACTTATGACAATTTTTCACGCTTGCAACCATTGCAGCACCCCCATGAACACGTGATCAAAATTTGGACGCTTGGCAACTGACTCATATTTATGACAGTTGTAGTGCCCCAGGGTCACATGGTCTCCTCTTGTGACCTTCTGGCGAGCAAAGTCAATGGAGAAGCCAGAATCATCTAACAACCATGCTACTGACTTAACCACCGCAATGATTCAGTTAACAACTGAGGCGAGAAAGGTAATAAAATGGGGCAAAACTCACTTAAAACATGTCTCACTTAGCAATGAGAATTTTTGGCTCAGTTGTGATTGTAAGGAATAGGCAACTACCTTAAAGAGGGAAAGACAAAGAACGTGTTTTTAAGCAGCTTCTCATATATCATCAGAAAGTCAAAAAAAAAAAGGAATTTGGAATTCGAGGCATCAGACTGAATTTCATATTTTACTCATCACAAATCAGCTGCAGAATACTGGGAGCCCACCAAGGAAAGCAACTCTGGCTGATTATGGATATTGTTACTGTCAGAACTTTTGAAGCAAGGAACATTCTCACTAGAGTTGTTATGGCTATAATGCTCAAACAGCAGAACAAATTAATAAAGAAGCTCTGCTCTATTAAGAAGTCTGTGTCTTTGTCTCTTGGTTGAAAAAAAAAATATATAAATTGAAGAGTTCCCTCCTCTGCAAGTAATTCCCGTAAGAGCTGAAGGTCTATTCTACCTCAAACTGCAATCCCTGAAATGTTATGTTATGGAATCATAAAATGTTATGGAATCATATTACTACCCCATGGCTTTCATAATTTTACTTCCATTGCCAATCTGAATTGTGTTTCATTTTCTTTTGAACTTATGAAGGCTTAGACATAAACTTCTGATATCTGCATCTACCATGGACTATTGAAACCCACAACTCCGTGAATTAGAATAGAATAGAGCTGGAAGAGATCTTGGAGATCTTCTAATCCAGCCCCCTGCTCAAGCAGGAGAACCTGTACTGTCTCAGACAGGTGAATATCTAGTCTCTTCTTAAAAATCTCCACTAATGGAGCGCCCACAAGCTGTTCCACTGGTTGATTGTCCTCACTGTCAGGAAGTTTCACCTTAATTTCAGGTTGCTTCTCTCTTTGATCAGTTTCCAACCATTGTTTTTTTGTCCTTCCCTCTGGTGCTTTGGTGAACAACCTTGTGGCAGCCACTCTCCTATTTCTTCTTTTCTTTAGACTAGCCAAACCCAAATCCCGCAGCTGTTCTTTGTATGTTTTAGTATCCAGGCCTTTGATCATCTTTGTTACTCTTTTCTGAATTTTTTTCCAAACTCTCACCATCTTTTTTGTGATATGGTAACCAAAACTGGCTGCAGTATTCCAGGGGTGGTCTTACTAGGGTTTTATAAAGTGGTACTAATACTTCGTGTGATCTTGATTCTATGCCTCTGTTTATACAACCCAGGACTTTATTAGCTTTTTTGGTTGCTGCTGCACACTGCTGGCTCATAGTCAAGTGATCGTCCACTAGGACTCCAAGGTCCCTTTCACAGTTACTGTTTTTAAGCCAGGTCTTGCCCAATCTGTATTTGTACCTTTGGTTTTTCCTACCTAAATGTAAGACTTTGCTCTTCTCTACAATGTAACTCATTTTGTTGGATAGGGCCCATTGTTCAAGTTTGTCAAGATCTTTTTGGATCCTGAGTTTGTCTTCTGGGGTGTTGGCTACTCCTATCAGTTTGGTGTCATCTGCAAATCTGATGAGTTCCCCTTCAATTCTCTCATCTGAGTCATTTATGAAGATATTGAAGAGTACTGGGCCTAAGACGGAACCTTGTGGTACTCTACTGCTTACTTCTCTCCATGTGGATGTAGTGCCATTGAGGACTACTCATTGAGTACGGTTTGTCAGCCAGCTACAGATCCATCTGGTAGTGATGTTGTCTATTCCATCTTTTTCTAGCTTACCAAGCAGTAGGTTGTGGTCTACTTTATCAAATGCCTTACTGAAGTCTAAGTATACTATATCCACAGCATTTCGCTGGTCTATTAGTTTAGTCACTTTGTCAAAGAATGAAATAAAATTGGTTTGGCATGATCTGTTTTTAACAAACCCATGCTGGCTACTGGTTATAACCTTGTTTGCTTCTAGTTGTTTGCAGATCTGTTTTTTGATAATCTTTTCTAGGATCTTCCCAGCTATTGATGTTAATTAACAAAGATCAATTCTATAAAATATCTGAAACTAAAGAACAAGAGAATGGACCTCCTGTTCCCAGACATGAAGTTTTCCCAGAATTCATAAGAACCTTTTATTAATTTTCATCCATCTCAGAATATCACAAGTAATTATAACAGATATCTATACCACAAAAACAAGCATTGAAATCTATCCCAGGAAAATGGGAGTGTATTCATAGTCTGATTGAGGCATATGGAATAACAATTATTTAACATAAATTTGATGTACACATGTATAGTAATAATACTGGGCCTATGGGATAAACCTGGAGGTTTTCTCTATAAGCCCACTGGGTCTTAGATATCTTATTCCATTTCCTGTCCTTGTGGTTTTGCTTGTAGTTTCTGCAATTGCTATTTACCTTCCATGGACATTCCAGATGGCATTCTCCTTATAACTCCCATCTTTGAGAGAAATAGGAGTCCCACAATCTATACTACCTTTTAGCAAGTTAATGTAAATATATATAAAGAAATGAAAAATTCTATACACCAATGCACTTTCTGACTTTGTAGCATAAAGGTGTATTACTAGTAGCTTAATACTTTCCATCTTTCAAGAGATAAACAAAATCAAGTTTTATTGTAAAAAAAACCTTAAAACTTACAATAGATGAAGCCTGATATACAAAAATGCATGCAATGCATGCAGCAGATCACAAGAGGAGGCTTGTCTGCTAAATAATATTTTCAAGTTATACAGTTATATACAGTATAAGCTCCAAAAAAAGTAATATAGAGAAAAATAAATCTTGAAGTCAATCCAAAATTATATAGACTGCACTGAGCAAAGAAATAATATACAGCTTCTGACATAGATACAGACATAACAAATTAAAATGTAACATGTCAACTAGAACATTTATTTATTGTTCAGAGATAACCGGAATGGAATGTAGAGTATAATATAGTAGAGTAGAGTAGAGTAGTAGAGTAGAGTAGAGTAGAGTGGAGTGGAGTGGAGTGGAGTGGAGTGGAGTGGAGTGGAGTGGAGTGGAGTGGAGTGGAGTGGAGTGGAGTGGAATGGAATGGAATGGAATAGAATAGAATAGAATAGAATAGAATAGAATAGAATAGAATAGAATAGAATAGAATAGAATAGAATAGAATAGAATAGAATAGAATAGAATAGAATAGAATAGAATAGAATAGAATAGAATAGGAATAGAATAGAATAGGAATACAGAGCTGGAAGGGACCTTGGAGGTCCTCTAGTCCAGGCCCCTGCTCAAACAGGAGAACCTGTATCATTTCAGGTAAGTGACTGTCTAGTCTCTTCTTAAAAACTTCCAGTAATGGAGCACCCATTATTTCTGAAGGCAAGCTACTGAGAAGATTTCCAAGCTCAGGCAAAGAAATGTTTTACTCTGCATGTTCAGAGTTCTGTCTTTGTAACGTACCATTTCCTCTATCTAGAAGGGGAGTGGATGAGGCAGATTCTTGAGCCTATGTATTAAAGAACATGTCTGAGAGGATTGTGTATTCAGTCAGGTGCTGCCTAGGAAGCTGAAGAATTGTGTCTTAGATTTTTTAACAGAGGAATTATTAAGTAAATAAATCATCACGTTCTAGGTTACAAACACTATTTTTAGTAACAAATTATACTTATAAATTATAATAGCAAGACTCAAGCAATTCCCTAACCCACAAACAAATAGCAACATTATGGCTTAGCACAGCTTCCCCAGCCTAGCCTTCTCTCAGATGCTAAGATTTCAAACTCCAAAATTCTCCAAGTAGCTTGATCGTTGGATAAAACCCAGGCTGGGAAATGCTACCTTAGTGTAATGTGCAAACGCAGTCATTCTTCACTATGTAATTTCCTTTGCTTACAAACTTTGGCCCTCTAGGCTTCTAAGTGCAACAGATCAACCACTGTATTCAAGCCCAAGATGATTGAATTTTCAAAGTATATCATATACCTATGTTTGATCTTTTACTGCAATTGTCACTTGCCTTCCCACAATGGAAAAAGAAGAACTGCTAAAGAAAAAAGGCCCATCATCTTGTATGGGTCACCAAACATCCATTACTCAGTGCTTACCACCTCACAACTGACTAGAACCAATTTGCAATGAATAAAACAGAGATGTGAAGAACATATTCATATTCTTTTATTTCTTTTAAACTATGAGTAAGTAGATTGTTACCCGATTAAAAAACTTTGGCTGATTATCAGTTGTTCTGAAGGGTAGGCAAGCATATTTTATTTTCAAATCACCAACACTCTCATCACATTTAGTACTCAGAAAAAGAATCGCTATTTCTATGAATTATTTTTGCTACGTCGAGTATTTTGCCTTATTATTCAGGCGAATTTCTTCAGATACTTTGATTCAGTTAACATAATCAACAATTGGTTATATCTTACCATTCTAGGGCACAGCTCCTATTGTTCAGTGCTTCAAATGATGCATAATTCTGACACAGCTAGAAAACTAAATATTAATACTAAACCTTGGATTGCTATTGTTTTCTTTTTCCTTCAAAAGATATAACCACTCAAATCCACACAGAAAATAGCCGCTGGGAAAATGGCACCTGTCCATCAGTATCATGGCTATGCAGTCTATATAGCACTTTTGTTTCAAAAACAAAAATGTAATTTGTAGCCCCTAGGAGCATATGTATGATGCATGTCTGGAATTCTGTAAACTAAACAGTGTTTTCTGGGATTGCATGACAGCAACCTCATGCTCCTAGGTAAAAAATACAGGTACTTTAAACCAAACTCTTGTATACGATACTGTCACAAATGCAATCTGAATATTGTTAGTTCTCTCCACATTTTAACTGAATCAAGTTTATCAGGCCTCATGAAAGCCATGCTGCTTTTCACAAGCAGCAGCTGCAGTAGGCAGCTAAGGCACAGAGAGGCATAAAGGTCAAAATCAGACTGAAATCACACGCCTCTTTGGAGGAAAAAAATACTGAAAAATTGAACACCTGACAGCAGAAAGACCTGGTCCAGGTGTTGGCACAATTCTGCCCCAGTTCCTTTTGTGTCACTAATATTACAATGCCAACTTCAATTGATTCATTTTTAGACTTCGTTCCATATGCATCTGGTGTAATAAAATATAAAACATTCATTTTTCTAAGATGAAGTTCATGTAAGTTTTTCATGTCACAGTCTCAAATCAAGAAGCAACAGCATCTGGAGATTCTAGTCTCTTCCAAATAAATATGTAATTTTCATCAGTCATCTCTCTCAGATAAATGAAATCTCTGGGGGGGGAATTGAATGAACGGTATTAGCATTGGAAATCTCTCTTTTCTATTTATGTTCTTTCTTATAGAAAGCTAAGCTTGATCAAAGATAAATACATATGGATGCATAAGACAGGATGCCACTAACATACTGAAAATGTTGGACCATTTCATAACACTTCAAATACATATCATCATCATCATCATCCTGGTGCAGAATGCGGCCGCGCGAGTTGTGATGGGGGCTTCCCAACACTCCCATGTAACACCTCTACTCCGTGAGCTACATTGGCTTCCGGTTGCCCTCTGGGTGAGATTCAAGGTGCTGGTGATGACCTATAAAGCCCTAAATGGCTTGGGTCCAGGATATCTGAGGGAACACCTGCTGCCAGCATCAAGTTCCCTTTGTCCAGTGCACTCCCACAGGGAGGGCCTTCTCAGGGTGCCGCCGGTAAAAGATTGCCGGTGGATAACACCCAGGGGGAGGGCCTTCTCTGTGGGTGCGCCTGCCCTTTGGAACCAGTTGCCCGCGGAGTTTAGGACTGCCCCCGACCTTCATTCATTTCGCCAGGACCTGAAGACCTGGCTCTTTGAGCTTTCCGGCCCAGGCTGAGAGTTTTTAATTGGGGTTTTTTATATATTTTTCAGGGATTAAATTTAATCTTTTTAATCGTTTTTAATTTTTGTATCAATGTTTTAAGTACCCTGTAAACCGCCCTTACTCCTTTGGGAAAGGGCGGTATATAAATTCAATAAAATAAATAAATAAAATAAATCATCATCATCATGGTTGGCTACACAGTCAGTCAGATGTTTAGACTGTATTTGACATTTTTATCCACCTATCTTCTTTCCCAAGGACCTAGGATAGGCAAATGTTGTTGATTATGTTAAAGGTACAGTTGCAGGATGTAAGCTGTTCTAAGTAACAGCTTATTTTTATATGCATCAAGGTCTTCCCAAAAACTTAGGATGTTGTAATGTATCAGTGTAGTGTGCCTGTAGCAACTGGTATCACCACAGGCAGATTATACCATAAAATTTCAATTTCAATTTTCAGATCTTGATACTTTGTGATCTCCCATTTTTTTGTCTTCTATTCCACAATCCCTTGGTGTTGCCACATCAATAATCCATACTTTCTTCTTTTTAAACATAGCTAAAACTACCAAGATATTATCAGTCTGTATTTGGAAATCTCACAATATTTAACTTGCTCATTTTTTACTACTTTTTCAGCTATATATTCCCACCGTGTTATGTTGTTTATAACTAGTTTGTGCGATCTTATATGAGCAGAATATATGCTCTGTTTTTTCTGCTGCTTCGCATAATCTGCACTTTGAATTGTTCGATGATTTTTCAATTCTAGTCTTGATTTCATTAGTTTGAACAGCATACTCTTGCACAGCCAAATTCAAGACTTCAGTTTCTTTTTTTTTAATGTTTCAGTTGTAAGCTATTGCCAGGTTTATCCTTATTCACTGTCCCCTTGATCTTTTGTAGAAATTGATCATGAATGGTTTTCTTTGCCAGCATTCTGTTCATATTTTGATTACAATTTCAATACTTACCTTTTGTTTCCTGCACATTTAGCAAGTTCCAATTTTTAGCTTGCATCAATGTTTATTCTTGGCTGTCTTTTACATGATCAGCCAATGCATGCTTTTTTCCCCTCAACCATTTCTTTGCTTGAAGTAAACCTGTGTTTCCATTTCCGTAGGGCAGTCATAATCTATCAGCATCAATACAGGGATATAATGTATAATGAATAGTCATCAGTGTCCTTGTTCTTTAGTTCAAACTGTCTTGATTAACTTCTGTCCAATTAATAATTGGAGATATGTACCATATCACAGATATGGTCCAGATATTGATGGCTTTTATGGTGTTTACACCATTCATTTTTTTCTTTAGCAATTTTATCACTCTTTGGACCTATTTTTCATTAATCACATTTTAACTTCTTCATGCTTGATGTTATCTAACTGTAAAATGCTCAGATACCAGTAAGCTTCATAATTGTTATTATTTACCAAGATTTGATACCTTATATAAAAGACATAGTCCCTACTCTCAGGATTACAAGCCACAAAAACCAAGGCAGGCAAAAAAGGGAGAAAATGCAAATTCTCAACCATTTAAATGTACTAGAATAAATATATAATAAGTAACAAGGGAGAATGAAGAAGGTAATCCTGAAATACTCACCATGCTTCCTGCCTTTTCTAATGTCTACTTTTTCAAAGAAAGGGAGAAGAATATTATGTTATAAGGCAAATCGCTATCCTCCAGCACCATCTTTATGTCTTCATTCCCTTAAATGTCCCATAAGCATTCTTTTAAAAAAAAATCAGTAAATGCATCCAGCCTGGTGCTTTGAAGGATAAAATTAAGGAGTGCAATGGGGGGCAATTTGAAAGGAGCAAGGTGCATCCTTGTTTTTCTTTTTCTTTTCCTTTACTCAAACTTCTATGCAACCTCAATCACAACAATAACTCTAAATGGCTTACACAGTGTAAAATATTGAAATAACAGCAGCAGCAACAACTTACTGTAATAACTAAGAATTACCAGGCACCTGCATCAGGGTAAACAACAAAACCAATTATAAAATTATGGAAAATAATATCAGCAGGATCACAACCCTCCTACGCTAAAGCTTGCTGATTTTTCAAGTCTTTGCAGAAACACAACAGGGTCAGCACTGTATGGACCTCAGGGAAATGATGTCCCATAGTGCAAGCAAAGCTCCAGAAGGATTCCAAAATTTGATCCACCCCTTGTTCTGAGACAAATTTATTATTGCCTGGATACAACTACTAGGTATCTTTCATTATGCAACTAGGTAACATAATCAGTGCTAGGAGGGAGTGGGATTTGTTCTCTTTTTATATAGAGATTATATTATATTATATTATACTAGCTTTAACCCTCTCTTCTGTTGGTTCATCTCTCAGATTGATTAATTGTGTTGTCTTTATAGCAATCACATAGGTAGATCTTTTACAGGATGATTCGTCCCCAGCCTTCTCAAGACAGTTGGGTCTTTGTGTCTCCAGGGAGAACTCTGGATTGACTTGTTGATCCAGGTTTTTTTGGCTATCAGTGATATTATCATGAGTTTTCTCCAACACCAAAATTCAAAAGTGTGAGTAATTTTTGTACTCTCTTTTTTTAATTTCCAGCTTTTGCTCCCATAAGGATCCTGTATGATTTTGATCTTTGTAGGTTTAGAAGCATGTTACAATATCTCTAAGGGCTTTATTAGCATCTTATCAAGTTTCTTGCCTGCTGGTTCCTTATTGTTAAAGAGTTGATCCTAAAAGACATAAGCTACCAATCACTTCACTGTCAGTTCTAAGGCTGATTGCAGTACGTGTTGTCATGGGTTTGAACTTCTTTATATTTAATAACAATTTTTTTTTGCTGTGCTCTTTAACTTTCATTATTGGAGCTTGCAGATCATTTGGATATACAGATATCAGACTGGTAACATCAGGATAGCGTAGGTTGATGTTTCTTCCTCCAGCTTTAAAACATGTTAATCTTCTTCCAGTCCAATTTTTCCCAATATATATTCAGTATATAATCTGAGTAAATAAAAGGATAATACGTAGACTTAGTCTCATTCCTTTGCTACCCTGTAGTCCAATGTCCAAACTGTGGCTTCAGATCTTGTATATATGTTTCACATGTGAACATGCGATTCCCTTTTTTTTCCTAAGCACACTCCAAAGATTGACATGCTTGCCTCAGTAAAAGAACTTCCTGTCATCAACAAAACACATATTGACTTTTTAAAAAATATACTTTGGCTTTCTTAAATATCCAGTGAAAAAATCCCCTTCTTCTATATTTGTTTATTCTCTAATATCTTCATTGGGATGATTTAATATTGCTTCTTGTCTCTTTTTAATATTTCTCAGAAATTTTTGTTAAGTTCCTTCCTAAAAACTTTGCATATTTTGGCTTTGGCTTTTCCTCTTTTTTGGGTAATTTCCATTGTTTGTTCTGACACCCAGTTTGCTTTCTTCTGTTTCTTTGGTCTTTGGCAGATTCTTTTCACATTTACAGTATCCTTAACAGCTTCTTTGATTTCATTTCACAGTTCCTCTGATTCCTTGCCAAAAATGATTCCCAATGTTCTCCTTGAAAATGTGAAGATATGCTCAAGGTACTATTCTGGACGCTAGTTTGCATAGTTCTTCTGCTTTAATTTAACCTAGAACTTATACATTAATAGTTTGTGATATTTTCCACAGTTCGCTCTCCAGCTATGTGTTTGCTATTAAAATAAGCTCTTCCACTTCCTTCTACCAAAAATATACTCAATTTGATTTCTGTGTACTCTATCTGATGCCATCCATGTATATACTCATGGTTGTTTGTTTGAAGACCGTGTTAGCAAAAAAGAAATAATTCAGTTGGAAGAAACCTGCAAGGTGCTCTCCTGCTTCATTTCTGTTTCTGAGACTATACGAGAAGCACGTCTTTTTTCCACGTTCGGACAATTTTAAACTGACTCTAAAACTCATCGGTGCTATATTGCTCCTTGTACCACCCATGATGTATGCCATCATAAATTATTTAAAATGTTAGTTGCTTTCCTGATTAGAAAAATCATGGTCTTAAAGTTTATTCCACAATTATTTTTATTGGGTGTTATTACAGATTGTGATACTAAAGAAACTAACTTGATGTTGAATTTGATAACAGCTGCAAGGTTATTGGTAGGGCAATATTGGAAGAAGGATAGTTTGCCTACTATTGAAGAATGGACGCTTAAAGTGTCAAATTTAGCAGAAATGGCTAAGATTTCTGCTTATTTGAAGGATCATTCACAAGAAAGATACATTTCAGTCTGGAGAAGATGGATAGATTATATTCAGAATAAATATGGGACTAAAAAGTTCCATTTAGCCTATGAGTAAATTTTAGATTGTTATTATTATTAATAGTTTATTATAGTGGAATTTTTATTAGTTTTAAGTATATGGTATTATTATTATTTTTAGTATTAGTATGGTTTAATAATTTGGATATTGTATTGTTTAATAATTTGGATTTTAATTTGTTTATGTTTTTTATTATTATTATGTATACTTTTATTTTGCTTATATTTATGTTAAAGGGGAGTTAAAGCGCATTATGAACTTGGTTATTTATATAGTTGGTTAATGTTAGTTAGATTATGATTATTATATTTGTAACCCTGTACTCAGCTCTGGGAAGTGGGGGAGGGAGAGGGGGCGGGTTTGGGGTGGGTTGGTTTTGGGGATTTTTTGTAACTTTTATAAAACTTTTCAATTAAAAAAAAAGAAAAGAAAAATCATGGTCTTCTTTCTGCAACATCTAACCTGGACAACCACTGCAAAGCTTGCCAAGTTCCTTGTAATAGCTAAAGATTGCAGAAGCCAGGCTTGTAGAAGTTAGATGTGGGCCTCTTCTCACTATTCCCAGTTTGGGGTCCCCCCCCCCTCTATTTTATAATTCATATTTGGTGTTTCTCTATTTTAAACTATTGGTGCTTTCAAAATTCATCAGCATCCTCTTGGAATACTGTGCCTAATTTTGGTCAACATGATACAAAAAAGATGTTGAGGCCCTAAAAAGAGTCCAGAGAAGAGCAACAAAGATGGAGGCTAAAATTATGCGATGAATAGCCAAGGGAACTAGGTATGTTTAGTCTAATGAAGAGAAAGCCTAGGGATGACACTGTAGCCATCTTCCAATGCTAGAAGGGCTGTAACAGGGAAGAGGGGGTTGGTTTATTCTCCACAGCATCTGAAGGCAGGACAAGAAACAATGAGGGGGGGGGGAGGAAGCTTGTCAGAGAGAGATCCAATCTGGAAAAAAAGAGGAATTTCCTGATATGACAATGATTAATTAATAAAACAGCTTGACTCCTGGAGTTGTGTGTGCTCCATTGCTGAAGGGAAAAAAAATTGAACAACCATTTGTCTGGGATGGTGTGAGGACTCCTGCTTGGTCAGGGGGTTGGACTATAAGACCACCAAGGTCCCTTCCAGCCCTATGATTCTACATCAGTGGTTAGAGCATAAACTTGCAAAAATCATCATATGATGATGTTAGTTACATCAAAACCAGAAGGAAAAACTAATGTTTTAATAAAGATAATAAAAGATAATAAAGATAAAAGCAACAGAATTTGAGTGACCTTATTGTAAAGGAAACATAACAAATATTTTTAGATTTTAATATTAGTGGGAACAATGGAATCAGAGAACAAAGGAAAGTAAGGATGGGGAGAAGCAGAAGAAAAAAATGGAAATCATTTCCTGAGACCAATAATATAGTGAAGCAAAAAAGAATACAAGTTTGGAAAAAAAAAACATTGACACTAGGACAGAACAGATAAGGAAGTATATGATGGATAGTGTTAAAAACGGGAAGGGGAAGGGGAGGAAGAAGGGAAAAAATCCCTGAGATTTGGAATGAAAATAGCTGGAGAGCTTCATTAAAGAGCATTCACATGAATGAATAAATCTAAATTCAAGCTGAATCAAGGAATCAAAAAGGGAATTATCAGAGGAAATATTTAAGAGCTTGATAATGACCTTTAGATAAAAGAAAGTAAAAAAAACTTGCTGCTGGTAAAAAATTGAGAGAGATGTCAATGAAATATGTGCATATCCTAAGAAAATGATAAAAACAGTAATAGGGAGAAAAAAGATCAGAGGATATTTTCACTATACAGCCAGAATTTAAGATATCAAAAGTTACTCAGCAGATAATATCCCAATAACGTTCCTTGCGTCATTTAGGAATAGCAATTTGTGAAAGAATAGTGCCAACTTCAACCAAAAATCCTTTCCCCTTGCACTCTCTGCTTAAACCACACTGCAAGAAGAAAGCTTTCAATAAATCTGAAAAGTGCAACAATTGTAACATCTTGTTCAACTTGAAAGGACTGTGAAATTATCAAAATAAATAATAGCTGATATGGTAAAAATAGGGCGGTACCAGGTCAACAAAACGAATGATAGAATGAGAAAACAGAAAGAGGAATTACAGGAAAAGAGTTAAAAGGCCAGGGAAACTTTTAGAAATATTGAAATGGAGCAAAATAGGGATATATATTTTTTAAATTAAGGAAACAAATCTGAAATAATCTGAAGAGCAGAAAAACTGTAAAAAAATGAGGAGAATAAAAAAACAGAAGATACTGTAGATTAATAAAAGAGAAGTTAAGAAGAAAATGAGGGAATGATGAGAATAAAATTCTGTAGTGGAGCTAGGAGAAGAATCTAGTTCAAGTACAAGTCTCTCATTAATGCAAGCACTGTACTTATATTTGGATTTAATTTCTCAGTATAGAAGTCCAAAAGAGATCTGAGAAAAACATTTAATTAAAAAGATAATTATTAAGGAGAATTGGTGATTAGAGAAGGCTAGCATTAAATGATAATGTTTTTAAGCATAACACTGAGATGTAGTCTACTGCACAGGGGATACTTTTCCTCCACATTAATTCCAATACTGTAGTAGAAAAGGCTGGACTCTGCAAGCGGCAATCTGCAAATTACAGAATAATAAAAATAATAAGTTGGAAGGGACCTTGGAGGTCATCTAGTCCACCCCCTGCTCAGGCAGGAAACCTTATACCATTTCAGACAAATGGCTGGCCAGTCTCTTCTTAAAAACCTCCAGTGTTGGAGCATTCACAGCTTCTGGAGGCAGATTGTTCAACTGATTAATTGTTCTAGCTATCAGGAAATTTCTCCTTAGTTCTAGGTTGCTTCTCTCCTTGACTAGTTTCCATCCGTTGCTTCTTGTCCTGCTTTCAGGTGCTTTGGAGAATAGCTTGACTCCCTGCTCTTTGTGGCAGCCCCTGAGATATTGGAAAACCGCTATCATGTCACCCCTCACCCTTCTCTTCATTAAACTACACATACCCAATTCCAGCAACCGTTCCCTATATGTTTTAGCCTCCAGTCCCCCAATCATCTTTGTTGCTCTTCTCTGTATCCTTTCCAGAGTCTCAACATCTTTTTTACATTGTGGTGACCAAAACTGGATGCAGTATTCCAAGTGTGGCCTTACCAAGGCATTGTAAAGTGGTATTAGTACTTCATGTGATCTTGATTCTATCCCTCTGTTAATGCAGCCTAGCACTGTGTTGGCTTTTTCGGCAGCTGCAGCACACTGCTGGCTCATATTGAAGTGATTGTCCACTAGGACTCCGAGATCTCTCTCACAGTTACTACTATTAAGCAAGGTACCACCTATACTATACCTGTGCATTTGATTTTTCCTGCCTAAATGTAGAACCTTACTTTTTTCACCATTTAATTTCATTTTGTTAGATAGTGCCCAGTGTTCAAGTCTGTCCAGATCCTCCTGTATCTTAAGCCTGTCTTCTGGAGTGTTGGCTATTCCTGCCAGCTTGGTGTCGTCTGCAAATTTGATGAGTTCCCCATCTATCCCCTCATCCAAATCGTTGGTAAAGATGTTGAAGAGCACTGGGCCCAGAACAGATCCTGCCTGAAAATCATAAACATGGAAGAATAGTGTATCTTTGTATCATTGTACCTTTCCCTGAAACGTAGAAATTTATTGCTGAGATCGAACCTCTAAAAATGGGTCAGAATTCTTCAATGGTAGATAAAATCAGCAGAACTTAAAAGAGAAAATATATGCAAGCAAATACTACCAGTCTGATGCAGTGGTTAAAGACACTGGGCTACAAACTGGATGGCCATGAGTTCTGCTTTAGGTACCAAAACCAGCTGGGTAACTTTGGTTCTCTTGGTCTTAGGAAGAAAGCAGTGGCCAACCACATTTGAAAATGCTGCCAAGATAACTGCAGGAAAGTATAGAAGCCTTCTCCATGAGTCAAGATTGATGCAAAGGCATAAATAAAATGCAAGTTGGTACACAGAATGTACTGTAATGAACATGTGCATAAATTTATTAAAACACTAATTTGGAACACAGTTTTAGAAGCAAGACTTTCAAATTTAATTATGATAAAATTAAAAGCAGAATGAGCAATAAAGGTCCAAGAAAGGAATTTTTGCATTAAGCATCTCCTTAAAAATCCACAGTTTCCTCATACTTCATCTTAAACAGTACACATATTTTACAGACAACAGATCAATCTGCACTAAAACAGCCTCACTTAAAAGCTAACATGGATTTGTCAAAAACAGATCATGCCAGACAAATCTTATCGCATTCTTTCACCAAGAGACAAAATTAGTGGATCAGAGGGATGCTGTGGTTATAATTTACTTGGACGTTAGTAAGGCATTTGATAAAGTAGATCACAACCTACTACTTGCTAAGATAGAAAAATGTGGGTTAGAAAGCTTCACCACCAGATGGACTTGTAGCTGGCCGACCAGCCGTACTCAGCATGTGGTCCTCAATGGAGCCACATCTACATGGAGGGAAGTATGTAGTGGGATGCCCCAGGGCTCTGTTCTGGGCCCAGTGCTCTTCAACATCTTCATCAATGATTTGGACGAGGGGATAGATGGGGAACTCATCAAATTTGCAGATGACACCAAGCTGGCAGGAATAGCCAACACTCCAGAAGACAGGCTTAAGATACAGGAGGATCTGGACAGACTTGAACACTGGGTGCTATCTAACAAAATGAAATTCAATGGTGAAAAAAGTAAGGTTCTACATTTAGGCAGGAAAAACCAAATGTACAGGTATAGTATAGGGCAGGGGTAAGCAACCTCGGCTCTTTTATGACTCATGGACTTCAACTCCCAGAATTCCTGAGTCAGCATAGCTGACTCAGGAATTCTAGGAGTTGAGGTCTATGAGTACCTTGCTCAATAATAGTAACTGTGAGAGGGATCTCGGAGTACTAGTGGACAATCACTTACATATGAGCCAGCTGTGTGCTGCAGCTACCAAAAAAGCCAACACAGTGCTAGGCTGCATTAACAGAGGGATAGAATCAAGATCATGTGAAGTATTAATACCACTTTACAATGTCTTGGTAAGGCCACACTTGGAATACTGCATCCAGTTTTGGTCACCACCATGTAAAAAAGATGTTGAGACTCTAGAGTACAGAGAAGAGCAACAAAGAAGATTAGGGGACCGGAGGCTAAAACATATAAAGAACGGCTGCTGGAATTGAGTATGTTTAGTTTAGTGAAAAGAAGGAGGGGGGGACATGATAGCAGTGTTCCAATATCTCAGGGGCTGCCACAAAGAAGAGGGAGTCAAGCTATTTTCCAAAGCGCCTGAAGGCAGGACAAGAAGCAATGGATGGAAACTAATCAAGGAGAGAAGCAACCTAGAACTAAGGAGAAACTTCCTGAAAGAACAATTAACCAGTGGAACAACCTGTCTCCAGAAGCGGTGAATGCTCCAACATTGGAAGTTTTTAAGAAGAGAGTGGACAGCCATTTATCTGAAATGGTATAGGGTTTCCTGCCTGAGCAGGGGGTTGGACTAGATGACCTCCAAGGTCCCTTCCACCACCACCACCACCACCACCATCACCACCACCACCATCATCATCATCATCATCATCATCATCATCATCATCATCATCATTATTATTATTATTATTATTATTATTATTATTATTATTAGAACCAAATGCAGTGGTACTGTTTTCCTGTAACTTTTGACCAATAATTATAAGATCACAACAATCAATGATCTCATTTCCTACACAGGCAACACTATTAATTAATCCAGCATTGTCTATGAATTTTCTATCCATTATAATCAAAGTAGTTTTAGTATCAGGGTATACGACAGGAACATAAAGGATCAAAATATCTATTTCTCTTCAACAAGATTTGGTTAAGATTTGCTACATGAAAAGAAAGAATTTAACTACAATAATTCTAACAAACAGACTCATAACAAAGAAATGCTTTGAATAGCCTGCTTTGCTGAATGCAGTCTGTCAACTTGTTTGAAGTGTATTTCAAGTCAGGGATGATGAACTGACTGAATAAGGCTTGCATTTGGAGTCAACAAAGAAGAATTGAGAGCTGATGTAGCATATGCCTAATAGAGAATCTGCAGTATAAATGTTATTGTTGCTATTATTTCACAAGCTCATCTTTATTCTGTAATGTAGAAGTAATAATTCCAATATACTTAGGCTTTCCTTTATAGTTTGGCTAGGTCAGGGGTAGGCAACCTCGGCTCTTTTATGACTCATGGACTTCAACTCCCAGAATTCCTGAGCCAGCTTGGCTGGCTCAGGAATTCTGGGAGTTGAAGTCCATGAGTCATAAAAGAGCCGAGGTTGCCTACCCCTGGGCTAGGTTCTAACAGAGTGATGTACACAAAAATGATTCAGATACTTCCAGATAGAGTTACATACCTTTTGTCAAGCTGATACTTGAAAAATATCTCAAAAAATATCTCTTTTGAATAGCATTCAAAATCAAAAACCCAAGGGGGAAAAAAACAATAGGAAAAGATTCCATTCCATTTCCATTTAATTAAATGTTAAAATTACAGTGTGGTAACCAACTTTGATGGTCCTATTCAGAGATTCCACAAGTTGTGTGTAGTCCTTAAAACTCAGATTGTACACTTCTGCCCTAAAAACAGTGTCATGGTTCCTACAGATGAAACTTTTTAAAAGAACTTTGAGGCATTGTTTACCTTAAAGAATCTTTTATTTGAGAAACAAAGTATTGGCACTACATAGTTGAAACCAAAACCAAAATTCCCCTCCCCGGATACAAAGTAACAAAGTACTATTCCCTCCTCCAATAAATAGTCACAAATCACATTCCCCAATTAGCTTGAAGCGTGGGCTTTCTCCCCAGCCCTCCAGCCCTCCAAAACACTATCAGCTGTGGGCCCAATGTCCTTGGGTTCTCATGGCTAAGTTATTATTGTTATGACTAGCTGGATTCTCATCCCTATTCCCCCTCCCAGCATCAACTAATTCTAAAAGCAATAGAGAAATTGGCTGCATTTCCATCTGTTGTCAAAGCAAGAACGGCCAATGTTAGCAGTGTTGACACATTGGATTAATGGTAAATATGACTAGAGACACAGGTTTCAAAAGAATCTAGCCTAGTTAGAGAGATATAGAATGACTGTAATCACTGTTACCTAGGACATCTTATTTTCTGTCATTAATTCTGTCTTCTGTTTGTTTCACCACCAAATTCCTCCTACCTATCTAAGCCTAGTGTGCTGTTCTGTTATGAACCACTGTTTCCACCCAGATTTCAAACATTGAAATCCCCCTATCTGCAAGTACAGACCTGGACTAAATCTCAGAATGTGAAATTCATTCTTTAGTGATTTGTTGCATGATTTCAGAATTATATTATCCTTTAGGAACAGCTAATTATTTGCAGCAAGGTTGCTAGTAAACATCTATTAACTAAAGAAAACAACTGTAACTTACACATTTGCATAAATACATTGAGAAAAGAACATTGTTCCTTAATATCAAAAGGGACAGCATATGGTTCCTCTCTTCTCAGCCATATGTGAATATAATGAGAGTATCACAAATGGTATGCAAGTATGAACTTTAAATAAATGCAAAACAGGACTCTAGAGTGCTCAGCCATAAAAATTAATTCAGATTAGAAATTTTCTGAAATCTGCCCAAGTTCTCAGATAATGCAAATTTCTTCAATGATCCAATCTGATTTTGAAACATGCATATGGTAAATCCACAAGTCCTAATCCCAATACAGCTCTTTTATTGTTGCTTTGCATAAAGGAACTCCATGCAGAGATTACTTCATGTACTTACAAATTATCTGCGTAAAAATTATCAAGAGAGAAGGCATTCAATATCTGGTCTCCAAATAAAATGAGTAGAATATTTTTATAAGCAGTTCTGACAAAGAGCAAAGTCGTCGTCATGGAATCACTCTGCAAATAATAGTAAACCTTTCTCTCCAGCAGAAGTACCAAGCAAATACATATCCAATCAGCCTAATGAAAAACTGTTTGTCAATCTATAACTGAGAAAACATCATCGAGCAAAAGCTAATTTAACAGAGTTCCACTCTGAAGAGTCTTCTTTGTCCCAGCATTCCTCAGCCAGGGAGATTAGAGAAATTATTTTAACATTCAGCATTAAACTCTCAAATTCAGTGAGCTAAAAAAACAAGAATTGATAGAGCATCCATTTTTGAGAGGCAAAAAACAGTTCATATAATTTGTATTAAAAGGAGTACAATCTCCTGGATATTATTTGATTTTACTCCCTTTTTCAAGATCCTCTGGAGGATAACCTGGCAAGTATCTGTGAGGTTTGCACGTTCTGCTTTGCATTTAATCAGCTTTTTACTGTATAATGATTAGTGCATCATACTCCTTAAGAGAATGTTTAGATTAAAAGTTATCTAGCTAGAAAATGTAGAATAACTTGCCAACATTACACCTACTGTCTTCATATTGCTGAACACTTTTTGAACCAGAAATGGAAAGCCCAAGACAATTCCCTGCTCTTTTACATTTTTTGTAATTATGTTCCTTAGAGGCTAGAATCAAGGAAAGAGCATCTACTACCTCTGAAAGTTTTTGCCTTAAATAACTTTCACTGTGATTTATTTATTGAAAAGCTGGCCCTAGAGTAACGAGAAAGAAAGGGGAGCACTGGGGACATGACAAGGGGATAACGAACCTAGCAGACAACTTTGTCACCCAAAAAGTAGAGAAGGGGACTAGGGGATTAGTCATTTTGGATCTAATTCACACTAACAGAGATGAAATGATAGAAGGTGTTGAAGCCACAGGAACTTTGGGAGGAAGTGATCATGCAATATTGGAATTCAACATTATGGAAGCACAAGAAATAGAACACATTCAAACTATAGTCTTGGATTTTAAGAGAGCTAATTTCAATAATCCCCTTCATGGATTACTGCCTTGTCGTGGCGAAGGGGCTTGCGTAATTCAATGAAGCTATGAGCTATGCCGTGCAGGGCCACCCAAGACGGAAAGGTCATAGCAGAGAGTTCTGACAAAACGTGATCCACTGGAGAAGGAAATGGCAAACCACTCCAGTATCTTTGCCATGAAAACCCTATGGACAGTACCAAAAGGCAAAACGATATGATGCTGGAAGATGAGCCCCTCAGGTCGGAAGGCGTCCAATATGCTACTGGGGAAGAGCAGAGGGCGCCAGAAAGAATGAAGCGACTGGGCCAAAGCCGAAAGGACGCTCAGCTGTGGATATGTCTGGTGGTGAAAGGAAAGTCCAATGCTGTAAAGATTTTTTCTCCATAGGAACCTGGAATGTAAGATCCATGAATCAAGGAAAGCTGGATGTGGTCAAACAAGAGATGACAAGACTAAACATCGACATCTTAGGTATCAGCGAACTAAAATGGACAGGAATGGGTGAATTTAATTCAGATGACCATCAGGTATACTACTGCGGGCAAGAATCCCTCAGAAGAAATGGAGTAGCCTTCATAGTCAATAAAAAAGTAGGAAAAGCAATACTGGGATACAATCCTCAAAATGACAGAATGATCTCAGTTCGAATCCAAGGCAAACCATTCAATATCACAGTAGTCCAAGTCTATGCCCCAACCACCGGTGCTGAAGAGGATGAAATTGACCGGTTCTATGAAGCTCTACAGCACCTTATAAAACTAACACCCAAAAATGATGTCCTTATCATCATGGGGGATTGGAATGCTAAAGTAGGAAGCCAAAAGATAACTGGAATAACAGGCAGGTTTGGCCTTGGAGTACAAAATGAAGCAGGGCACAGGCTGATAGAATTTTGTCAAGAGAATACGATGGTCATAGCAAACACTCTTTCCCAACAACCCAAGAGACGGCTTTACACATGGACATCACCAGACGGTCAACACAGAAATCAGATTGACTATATGCTCTGCAGCCAAAGATGGAGAAGCTCTATACAGTCAGTAAAAACAAGACCAGGAGCTGACTGTGGCTCAGACCATGAGCTTCTTGTTGCAAAGTTTAGGCTTAAATTAAAGAAAGTAGGGAAAAGCGCTAGGCCAGTCAGGTATGAATTAAATCATATCCCTGTTCAATATACAGTAGAGGTGACAAATAGATTTAAGGAATTAGATCTGATAGACAGAGTGCCTGAAGAACTATGGACACAGGTTCGCAACATTGTACAACAGGTAGCAACCAAAACCATCCCAAAGAAAAAGAAATGCAAGAAAGCAAAATGGCTGTCTGAGGAAGCTTTCCAAATAGCTGAGGAAAGGAGGGAAGCGAAAGGCAAGGGAGAAAAAGAAAGATATGCCCAATTAAATGCAGAATTCCAAAGAATAGCTAGAAGAGATAAGAATGCCTTCTTAAATGAACAATGCAAAGAAATAGAAGAAAACAATAGAATAGGGAGGACCAGAGATCTTTTCAAGAAAATTGGAGAGATGAAAGGAACGTTTCATGCAAAAATGGGCATGATAAAAGACCAAAATGGCAGGGACCTAACAGAGGCAGAAGAGATTAAGAAGAGGTGGCAAAATTACACAGAAGAACTATACAAGAATGAGCTTAACGTCCCAGATAATCACAATGAGGTGGTCACTGACCTCGAGCCAGACATCCTAGAATGTGAAGTGAAGTGGGCCTTAGAAAAGCTGAGCAACAACAAAGCTAGTGGAGGTGACAGTATTCCAGCTGAGCTATTCAAAATCTTAAAAGACGATGCAGTAAAAGTGCTACGCTCAATTTGCCAGCAAATTTGGAAAACTCAACAGTGGCCACAGGATTGGAAAAGATCAGTTTACATTCCAATTCCAAAGAAAGGCAGTGCCAAAGAATGTTCAAACTATCGCACCATTGCACTCATTTCTCATGCTAGTAAAGTTATGCTTAAAATTCTACAAGCTAGACTCCAGCAGTATGTGGATCGAGAACTACCAGAAGTACAGGCAGGATTTCGAAGAGGCAGAGGAACAAGAGATCAAATTGCTAACATATGCTGGATCATGGAGAAAGCTAGAGAGTTCCAGAAAACCATCTACTTCTGCTTCATTGACTATGCTAAAGCCTTTGATTGTGTGGATCATAACAAACTGTGGCAAGTTCTTAAAGAGATGGGAGTACCAGACCATCTTATTTGTCTCTTGAGAAACCTATATGCGGGTCAAGAAGCAACAGTGAGAACTGGACACGGAACCACTGATTGGTTCAAAATTGGGAAAGGAGTCCGACAAGGCTGTATACTGTCGCCTTGCCTATTTAACTTATATGCAGAGCACATCATGAGAAAGGCAGGGCTAGATGAATCAAAAGTTGGAATTAAGATTGCCGGAAGAAACATCAACAACCTAAGATATGCAGATGATACCACTCTAATGGCAGAAAGTGAAGAGGAACTAAAGAGCCTCTTGTTGCGAGTGAAGAAGGAGAGTGCAAAACTTGGGTTGAAACTAAACATTAAGAAAACCAAGATCATGGCATCCGGCCCTCTCAATTCCTGGCAAATAGATGGGGAAGAAATGGAGGTAGTGACAGATTTTATTTTCCTGGGCTCCAAGATCACTGCAGATGGGGACTGTAGCCAAGAAATTAAAAGACGCTTGCTCTTTGGGAGGAAAGCCATGGCAAATCTAGACAGCACACTAAAAAGCAGAGACATCACCCTGTCAACAAAAGTGTGTATAGTCAAGGCTATGGTCTTCCCAGTTGCAATGTATGGCAGCGAAATTTGGACCATAAGAAAGGCTGAGCGCCAAAGAATTGAAGCCTTTGAACTATGGTGCTGGAGAAGACTCCTGCGAGTCCCTTGGACTGCAAGGCGATCAAACCAGTCAGTCCTAGAGGAGATCAACCCTGACTGCTCTTTAGAAGGCCAGATCCTGAAGCTAAAACTCAAATACTTTGGCCACCTAATGAGAAGGAAGGATTCACTGGAGAAGAGCCTAATGCTGGGAAAGATTGAGGGCAATAGAAGAAGGGGACGACAGAGAATGAGGTGGCTGGATGGAGTCACTGAAGCAGTAGGTGTGAGCTTAAATGGACTCCAGAAGATGGTAGAGGACAGGAAGGCCTGGAGGAACATTGTCCATAGGGTCGCGATGGGTCGGACACGACTTTGCAACTAACAACAACAATTTCAATAAACCTAGAGAGGGCTTAGGAAGGATTCTATGGATATGAATCCTCAAGGGGAAAACAACACAAAAAGCTTGGGAAATTTTGAAAAGTGAGATAATAAAAGCCCAGTCTAGCACAATACCAATGAAGAGGAAAAATAACAGCTATCAAAAGAAACCAATGTGGCTGCATAAAGAACTCTCTGATAAATTGAAAGATAAAAAGGACAAGTATAGAAAGTGGAAAGAGGGGCACATAATTAAGTCAGAATATCAGCTAATAGCCCGAGCCTGCAAAGATGAAGTGAGGAAAGCTAAGGCTTAAAATGAACTAAGGCTTGCGACCAAAGTCAACAATAACCAAAAAAAGCTTCTTTCAACATGTAAAAAACAAAAAAAGTGAAGGAAATGATTGGTCCATTAGTGGGTGAAAGTGGCAAGATGGTGACAAGCAACAGGGAGAAAGCAGAACTATTTAACTCATTTTTTGCATCTGTCTTTACACAAAGGGAAAAAACAGATCAACCTATCAAAAATAGTGCCATAAAAAACAGAATAGAAACACAAGTTAAGATAGGCAAGAAAGTGGTAAGTGAGCACCTGTTCAGCCTGGACGAGTTCAAATCACTAGAACCAGATGGATTACACCCCAAGGTTCTCAAGGAACTGGCAGACATGATCTCAGAACCACTGAACTATATTTTTCAAAGATCCTGGACCACTGGGGAACTACCAGAGGATTGGAAAAGAGCTGATGTAGTTCCCATCATTAAAAAAGGAAAAAAATGGATCCAGGAAACTACAGACCTATCAGCCTGACCACAATACCTGGGAAGATTCTGAAAAAGATAATCAAACAATGACTCAGCGAGCACCTAGAGGCAAACAAAGTCATTACTAAAAGCCAACATGGGTTTGTCAAAAACAGATCATGCCAGACAAATTTAATGCATTCTTTGACCAAGTGAAAAAATTAGTGGATCAGAGGATGCTGTGGATATAATTTACTTGAACTTCAGTAAGGCATTTGATAAAGTAGATCACAACCTACTACTTGATAAGATAGGAAAATGTGGGTTAGACAGCATCACCACCAGATGGATTGGTAGCTGGCTGACCGGCCATACTCAGCGGGTGATCCTCAATGGAACTGCATCGACATGGAGGGAAGTGTGTAGTGGGGTGCCCAAGGGCTCTGTTCTGGGCCCAGTGCTCTTCAACATCTTCATCAACGATTTGGAGGAGGGGATAGATGGGGAACTCATCAAATTTGCAGACGACACCAAGCTGGCAGGAATAGCCAACATTCCAGAAGACAGGCTTAAGATACAGGAGGATCTGGACAGACTTGAACACTGGGCACTATCTAACAAAATGAAATTCAATGGTGAAAAAAGTAAGGTTCTACATTTAGGCAAGAAAAACCAAATGTACAGGTATAATATATGGAGTACCTTGCTCAATAGTAGTAACTGTGAGAGGGATCTCAGAGTCCTAGTAGACAATCACTTCAATATGAGCCAGCAGTGTGCTGCAGCTGCCAAAAAACGCCAACACAGTGCTAGGCTGCATTAACAGAGGGATAGAATCAAGATCATGTGAAGTATTAATACCACTTTACAATGCCTTGGTAAGGCCACACTTGGAATATTGCATCCAGTTTTGGTCACCACAATGTAAAAAAGATGTTGAGATTCTAGAAAGAGTACAGAGAGGAGCAACAAAGATGATTAGGGGACTGGAGGCTAAAACATATAAGGAACGGCTGCTGGAATTGGGTATGTCTAGTTTAATGAAGAGAAGGACGAGGGGGGACATGATAGCAGTGTTCCAATATCTCAGGGGCTGCCACAAAGAAGAGGGAGTCAAGCTATTCTCCAAAGTCCCTGAAGGCAAGACAGGAAGCAATGGATGGAAACTAATCAAGGAGAGAAGCAACCTAGAACTAAGGAGAAACTACCTGACAGATAGAACAATTAACCAGTGGAACAACCTGCCTCCAAAAGCTGTGAATGCTCCAATATTGGAAGTTTTTAAGAAGAGACTGGACAGCCATTTATCTGAAATGGTATAGGGTTTCCTGCCTGAGCAGGGGGTTGGACTAGATGACCTCCAAGGTCCCTTCCAACTTTATTGTTGTTGTTGTTGTTGTTGTTGTTGTTGTTATATAAGAAAAACTAGTTTCCAAATCAAAGCCATCATACCCTCTAAGGATATCTCTACTTCTCTATTCAGGATAGAAAATGCCATGATGCTAACTTAACCTAAAGGGTATAAAGGACACCAAAGTCTTCCGTCAGAAAAGCTGGAACTCCAATAAATGCTATATGATGCAAGTAAAACTAATTTAATTGACAGAAAATATGGCAAATACAACTATATTGTCAGTAAATAAGCAAATCAGAGAAATGTCTTCTATGGGAGTTTATTGTTGTTGTTTATCTTAATGCTATGAATAGGCTATAAATAGCACAATGGCTTTGGTTTTCTTGGATGTGACCAGTCCCTGAAAATCCTAATGAAAAAGAAATGTATTTACAAGGAGACATCAAACCATCTATGACAAGTCAAAACAACATGTTTGTACCTAGAATGTATGCTTTTTATTTCAATTTTTTTTACTCTGGCCTTAAAGCTGATTACAGTGCACAGACATAAATATTTTAAATAATGGTACTGCAGGTGTATGCTAGACAAGGAATAATTAGAAAATAAATTACCTTTTTTAAAAAGCACAAATTACTATCTGAATCTGAATAAATCAGATTACTAACCAAGTGCTGTCCCTAAGCAGGGATTCTGTCTGTACACAGGGGCCTTATGCAAATTGGATCTCTGATAAAAATATATTGGGATGAAGGCTGGAAAACACAAATAATGCAGCTCCAGGAAAGTGTTCAAAATCTGCCCAACAACTTTCATAAATCTAAAAGATGTAACATTTCTGCTGGCTCCACACCAATAGTTTGGTCTAAAAATAGCTTAATCTCCTTGAGAGCAAAAAGAGCAATCAACGAAACAGTCACAGGCTCTTAGCAGCACTCACAAATGCTGGCAGTAACCACACAATCACTCTTTTTCTCTCAAATACACACGATTCCATCGCTACCATCCTGATGTAAATGTCTTGCCCAAGATCTGCAGTTTCAATGTCCAAGATAGCATGGTCCAAGTTACTTGTATTACAACAAGTAACAAACATAACATGACACTTTGCATGGGGTTACATGGCACAGTATATTAACTCACTGCAAATGCTACGCTTATGTAGCTTGCTATATCCAAATAAAGAAGCCATATGGTTTTATTAAACAAATTAATAAATGAAGGTTTTGTGTGTGACAGAGAATGCAGAGAACACATAGTGTTGGTATATGAAGGTATTACACTGGTCTTCTATTAAAAAGGTAAAGGTAAAGGTTCCCCCGCACATGCGTGCTAGTCGTTTCCGACTCTAGGGGCCGGTGCTCATCTCCGTTTCAAAGCTGAAGAGCCAGCGCTTGTCCGAGGACGTCTCCGTGGTCATGTGGCTGGCATGACTAGACACCAAAGGTGCACGGAACGCTGTTACCTTCCCACCGTAGTGGTCCCTATTTTTCTACTTGCATTTTTACGTGCTTTCGAACTGCTAGGTTGGCAGAAGCTGGGACGAGTAACAGGCGCTCACTCTGTTACGCGGCACTCGGGATTCGACCCACCAAACTGCCGACCTTCTGATCGACAAGCTCAGCATCCTAACCCACTGAGCCACCGCGTCTATTACTGGAACTCTAATTCCCAGACCTTCCCAACTAGCATAGAAGCTTCCTTGTGATTCCCATTTCTTTTTCAAGTGATTGCATACTCCATATTCTAACTAAATATCCCAGAGTGGGTAATGTTATTTGTATAATGCAGATCGGGCTTTTCTTTGATCCTCTTGATTTTTTTTTAAAAAAACCCTACTAAATAGTTCTATCCAATCAGGGTCCTGCAATAAATGGGCTGACATTACAGAACAACAGAGCTATCAGTTTTGGCTGTGCAGTTATCTCACTGTGAG
Organism: Vipera berus; assembly: GCF_964194415.1. Classification (NCBI taxonomy): domain Eukaryota; kingdom Metazoa; phylum Chordata; class Lepidosauria; order Squamata; family Viperidae; genus Vipera; species Vipera berus. The sequence goes on from NC_138203.1 coordinate 220,130,595, forward strand.
CAAGAAAGGTAATTGAGAATGAGGGTGATGAGAATGAATAAGAAAACAGTTTCACGGGGTTGGAAAAATCACCAGAAGAGGAAGTGTTTCAACACTGTGTGTGATAAACTGTGGCTGTTCTCTACCCTGAAGTAAAATGCAAAAATAGAAGGAAATTGGAAAAATCCATCTCAATGGGGCTACACTTAGAATTCATATTTTTTAATTGTTGCCTGCAAAAAATGGGGAAATTGTGTTCATAGAAAAGCTTTCTTAGATCCAAATGCAGGGGTTCTGAATAGCTATCTCCTTATTATTTCTAATAGACCAGAATGAGATATTGTATCAAATCTAGCTTCATTTGAAAGGGAGACAGGATATGAGAACCAAAGGCCCTTAAAAGGCAGTGGAAGTCACCAAGACTAGAATTCTTATGGGTGAATTGAACTGAATTAACATGGAGAGGTTAGAGAGCAAACCCTGCTCCCTTTTACATTGTTGATGTTACCTAGTTGGGCAATGAAATGTCTGCATGAAAACAACCTAGTTCAGACAGCACCACAAGGACCCAACATAGAGGGGTTTGCTAATACAGCAGAACTCCTTTTAGATCCATCCTTATTTATCTATGTAATTTTTATTCCACTTTTTATTACTTTATAATAAAATAATAATTCATGATCTGATTACAGCCACCCTGTGACTATAAATGACTAGGTAAAGGTTTCATCTGGCCATCTTCAGATGATATTTAAGCTCAGAAGACTTTAGATTGACTTTGAAATATCCACGCCAGATCTGGATGACTGAGAATCTTCCTAGATATCCATGCCACACTTTCAAGCATCTGCCTTATATAGAAAATCCAGATAAGCTCATGAAATTATTTGCATAAATTTAGTACTCAAAACTGTATTCTTATTCATCACCAGCAAATCACAATTATATAGATGTCAGTGCACAAAATCTAAAGGAATTATATCACAAATTATTCTAAAGCAGAAAAAACTAGTTGATAGCAAAAGATTTATTCAGAAGAGTGCAATAGAAGCAATAGTTTTGCCAGTATTGGTGGAGTGTGTGGTTTTCTCCTTGATAGTTCATTGATTAAAATATTAATTTCCTCTTGATTATTTGCCTAGTGTTAATCCCTGCTAATTTGAATGTTAGATGCTAGAAAGGATGTGTTCTGGTCTTTTTGTTTACTTTTTACTTTTTTAATTGTCTCTTTTGAATGATATGTAAATATTGCTTATTTCTATGTGTCTATTGATTTGTCTGAATGACAAGATTCCAGGAATTCCCAGGCATTTTAGGATTTTCACTTGGGTTAGTAAACTCACAGTTTCGCAACTGAAACTATGGTTCAGTTTGTCCACATGTTGTGACATTAAGGAGTTTTCATTGTGTCTTTTGACTGCTAGTTGGTGTTTGTGGATCTGCTCTGCTAATCTTCTGCCTGACTGTCCTAATATTCTCCTTGTCTTTTAAAGCTAACATTCTTCCAAAACATTTGTTCATTCTGGCAAAATATTCCATGCTTTATGTTTAACTAAAGTAGAGGTAACACAGAGTTATTAGCGATCCAATCTTGCCTACTGTGTATCTGTTGTTATCTGTAGGAATGATCTAGTAAATGGTACAGAAATAACTAATTTAGAGAAAGCTGATTATCTCTCAAAAGTAATAGTTCATCTTAATAACAAGATATCCTATTTATATAGCCCCCAGACAGACAGACAGACAGACAGACGCAGATATGAGTATTTTAAGAATAATGTCATTTATATACTATTGAAGTATTATTTGTCAATATTGTTTAACCTTGTAAGAAAACTTGATCCCATAGTCAAGGGGAATATATAGTAATAAAAAGGAAGAAAAGAATTAATGGATGTCATTGAGTGAATACAGACCCCATGAAGGGGTCTAGGTCTGAACAGTTTTCATGTATGTTTCTCAGTCCCTGCCTGATGATGTCTTTTAGAGCTCTAAATTGTCCCTTTTGAACAACCATGTAGCAGTGAAATAACATGGAGGTACTACAGGATTGTAACTGTGGTGGTATGTAGTCTGGATTCCCAGGAGAGAACAGGCTGCATACCAGAGGACAAAGAGACTGTGGAGCTTGGAAATTTTGGTCAGTAGGAACAGTTAAAACGGCTCCTCCTTAGCATTTCCAAGACTATATCTATAGTTATATAAATAGTTGCTTTAGTCTGGCAAGATTTGTTTATAATGAAAGCAAATAAAGGAAACTGCTCAGAAGTAACGCCACATCATTCCTGGTTCTTGGGGCCTGACATTAATAGAGAAAAAGGTGTATTGCAAATCAGTTGTGCGCACATTTTGAGATTATACTTAATTTACCTGAAAGTATTTAGTAATCCATGAGTCAGTTGTTAAAATGAAACACGGCTCACTTCAAAATCAAAACTTACAAATAGTATCATGGCCACTAAAAAAAAAGCTTGTACTGTATTGAAGTACAAATATAGAGAATCTACAGTGCCAGCTTTGAGAATACATTAAAAAAATATTCTGGCAAAATAATTGCTTTTTGTATAAATGTTCCTTTTTTATTAAATAGTTTTGCCCAGCATGAAAGTCTCTCTTTTAAAAGGAATAAATTTACTGCATGCCAATTTATTCACAGCTTGTAGATTTAGCATAATAAAATCCTCCTAAGGTAAATAACTGATGAAAAGAGCAAATAGGTAGCATTTGAACCCAGGAGTTGCATTTTCTTGACATGGTGCTCTAATGCAAAACAGCAGGAACCTCAGAGCATTGGGCACACGGAATCAAGAAATAAATCATTCTGGGTGGGGAAGAGCTCTGTTCCTAGGAAGGTTAGTGGTAAGAATTGCAGCAGATGGAATCAGACCAAGAGATCAAAGGAAAGTGTAACTGATTTCTTTCTTGGGTTTGTGATGATCCTTGCAGTGGTTAGAATGCAGTAATGCCCTTCTTGAGTAGGGTCGGATGGGCCAAGGCTTCCAAGGTTGATAACCAACATGGAATTTGCGCATAGTACTTGGCACTTATCCCAATTCCGAATCAGTATATCCCTTATGTAATGACGAGTAAACTGTTTGCTTGGAGGAGTACCTTCCCGCCAAAGAGCAGCATGCCATCCCTGCAACAAATCGAATCCTTCCAAACTCAACAATCGATTATTCCTTAAACTTATCCATTCCTTGCCCCAAAGTAAAAGGGCAGCCTGATAATAAAGTTCCCAATTCGGTAGGCCAAGGCCCCCTCTTTCCTTGATTTCTTGCATCATTTTTTTCCCAATCCTGGGCCATTTCCCCTGCCATACGAATCTAGAAACTACCCCCTCTAACTCTTTTAAAAATTTCATCGAATGTTTAACCGGTGCTGTCTGGAAAAGAAAATTCCATTTCGGCAAAATATAAGATTTCACCATGGCTACCCTTCCTAATAATGACAACTGTATCCTACCCCATTTTCCCAAGTCCATTTTTTTTGTATCAGTAATTTAGAATAATTATCCTCCCTAATACTTGAACATCTTCCCGTCAACCAAATTCCTAAATATTTCACCTTCCTCACAATTTTAAACCCTGTAATGTCCTCTAACATCTGTTTACTTCTATTCGAAAGATTTTTCGTTAATATATTCGTCTTATCTTTATTTACCTGTAGACCGGCCACATTTCCAAATTCCTCAATCCTTTTTAGTAATTCTGTGCTGGATTTCAGAGGGTTTTCCAAAACAAAAACCATATCATCTGCAAACGCCTGCAGTTTGTAAATTTGGTCTCTTATCCGAAGCCCGGTAATCTCCTAATCTTTCCTTATTATTCTCAATAGGGGTTCTAAGTTTAAAATAAATAAAAGTGGGGAGAGTGGACAATGCTGACTCTGTAAACCTCTTAGAGGGTGCTTTAAAGCACTATGAAGTGGTAAATAAGTCTAAGTGCTGTTGCTATTGCAATCGTTATTCTAGAAAGTAGCACATATTAATCTATTCGCACTCTTTAACTGAATTAGGACACATTGGTTCAAAATATAGTTGGACTACCAATAAGGAATAAAAGTTTGGCTTGTGCTGGCAGAAAAAATTAATTTTTCAGCAACCATTAATAAGTGCTTTCTCTGTCAAAACAAAAGAAACCAGGATGTTCGTTAGGTATGATCATTTACTTTTACATAAATTTCTATACAAGGCATTGATTGATGATTCTTAATGGAGACAATCCATAAATCTTTAAAACTACACATTTTGTTCAGAAAGTGCAGAATTTAGCATCCCTTGTGCTTGAATCACAACTGAGGAAAGAATGTGATTAAAAAGGGAAGGCTTTGAAAACTGGTGATGGATATATATTTTTTAATCTAATCCTCTTCTTTCAGCAAAGGGCAGAATGCATAATCTCCTCAGAACAACCTTGTATAGTAAAGACACAGAGGTTGGCCTAAGTTCATCCACTGAAATTTATTGGCTCAGAGGTTTTCGGTCTTAGTTCTAGCTCTTAAAAATCACTACCAAATTTTTAGAAGCAAAAAAATAAGTTTCAAAGTTGTGGTAGAACTACAACCTCCCATCATTAGAAAAAAGTGAGCAAAAATGAACAACTATAAGCAAGTATTTGTATAAAGGCAAAATAACTAAATCTTTCTTCATGCAAATCTCATTTTTCTTGCAGAATTTAAATTAAGTGTATGAGAATAAAAAAGATATGCATATGGAATCAATGGCCTATATATTGGCATCCTTCTTTAATCTCTTATTTATTTCTTTAATCTCTTATTTAATAACTATATTTGTTTGCTGCCCACTCCCAGAGAATCTAGGTGATTAAGAATATTAAAAAAGCAAAACCCAAAAGACATACAAAGGTAAAATCCTGACAAATAAGTTATGTGAGTCACAGATTCCATCAACTATGTATTAGGTATCTTTCTCCTGAGCCAGCTAAAAGAAAAAAGAAGTTACAAGCTTCCCAAAACACAGGATATATGAAGTTCCTCTTGGAAGAACTTCCAGGGAATGGCAACAGCAACAGAAAAAGGACCCTGCAGGGATGGGAACTGAAAATAGTTGACCATAGGAGATCTGGTATAACAGAAAGTATGTTTTACTAGCTACCAAGTAAGAAGCAATAGAAGCAATAGAACAGGCATCCCAAACATGTGACTATTCTATTTGATTGATTGACTGATTGTCCAGCTTCAAAAAACAAGATGCACTCTGATTCTTACAAGTAGATTTCTTTGTTGCTCTTCACCTGGACACAATCTTGCCAAACTAAAGCATGCTACTATCCCATATTATTCTTGGGAACTATTAGAAGGAAGCTGTCTTCACCCTATTTTTCTTACACAAACTATCTGAACTGAGTTGTCTCTTCCTCATCTGGAATGCACTCCATCCCTCCTGGGAATCCAAACTACATTTCATCACAATGATCAAGTGATATAATTTTAAAATATAGAACATCATTAATATGTGTGTACGGATTATACCATTAATATTAAACAGAAGGGACTAAACATTTTGGACTTAACTATGTTTAAGTCTACTAGGGCTTATTCTAAGCCTAAAGAAATAGGGCTGGCATTGACAGTCCATATTGTCTCAGATTTTGATTTAATTATTTTTTCAGGGTAGATTCAATGAGATGCATTAATGATGTTTCACACATGAATTGTTTCTCCCAGAACCTTAGACAAAGTAACCTTGCCTAGGTCTCAAATGGGATACAACCTAGTTCTAATCTTGTGGTGGCATTAGAAGTTGAGTATGGGATGAGTGCTACTTATTTTAAGCATTTTGTTTATGACTATTCTGCAAGTATTGAAATTTATGCCTTCTTGATATTGGTCAAATGTCATCATGTCAGTGTCAACTCTTAGCACACAATTCTCTTCAATGTGTCCTTAACTTAGCCTTTTAGGTCTCTTGGTGATACTTTCTTTGCTGTCACAATCAAGTTGCTGTTGGCCATCCTCTTCTCCTCTTTCCTTCAACATTTCCCAATATTTTGGATTCAAGGATAATAATGCATCATTTGGAGAACTCATATCTATATATAGTAGAGGTCCCCAACCTTTTGGGCACCAGGCACCAGTTCTATGGAGAAAGGTTTTTCCATGGACCAGACAGTGTGTGGTTTTGTGTGCTGCCTGCATTCCACAGATGGGATTTTGCTTGTTTGTGTGGACCGGTTGCTGGCATGCCGTGGTCCGGTACTGGTCCATGGACCAGGGGTTGGGGACCCGTGATATATAGGATATCTGTTTTAAAAGCAATGCATCTCCAAGTGTTCTTACATCATACTAATCAGCCCTGCATTCTACAAATACCTTGTAAAAATGTTTTAAAAAATCCTCATTTTTCAATTAGAAAACTAGTATAGCTTACAGAAGGCTACAATTCCATGTATAGCTGGTTTATTCTATTTTTGCCAATTATACTTTGAAGTGACACAGCAAATTATCTTTTCAACTTCTCAAGACTGACATTGTATTCCAGTCTTGCTGCTCTCTATGCACATTTAGTTTTATTTTAATAGGATAGGATAGGATAGGATAGGATAGGATAGGATAGGATAGGATAGGATAGGATAGGATAGGATAGGATAGGATAGGATAGGATAGGATAGGATAGGATAGGATAGGATAGGATAGGATAGGATAGGATAGAAAGGGAACTTGGAGAACTTCTAATCCAGCCCCCTGCTCAAGCAGGAGAACCTATACCACTGGTTGGCAGCCCGCAGCTCTGGAGCTGCATGTGGCTCTTTCAGCCTTCTCCTGCAGCTCCCAGTGGTCCTCCGCCATTTGCAGAGAGAGAGAGAGACAGAGAGAGAGGCACTTGCACTTCCTTTCTCTCTCTCTCTCTTTCTCTCAAATTGTTCTCCAACAAGCTGACAAGCTTATTGGGTGGGGCTCCTGCCTTTGGTGCATCTTCTGCAGAAAGCAACAGAAAGCAGAAAGCAGCAGCTCTCTCTCTCTCTCTCTCTCTCTCTCTCTCTCTCTCTCTCTCTCTCTCTCTCTCTCTCTCTCTCTCTCACACACACACACACACACACACACACACACACACACACACACATAGAGGGGGGGAAAGAGGACTGGCAGACCAAGGGCAGGAGAGCCAGCCCAATAAGAATGTGTGTCAGCTTGTCGGAGAACAGCGTGAAACCAGCTTGCCAGGTGAGCAGAATATCGGAGAGGAGAGAGGGGGGGAGAGAGGGGGGAGAGAGGGAGAGGGAGAGAGAGGGAGAGAGAAACTCATGCACAGCAGTCTCTATTTCTTTTTAATTAAACTCTTCAATCAAGTTCCCCCCCCCTTGCGCGCACAAGTTGCGGCTCCCAGTGTTTTCTTTTCTCTGGGAAATGGGTCCAAGTGGCTCTTTGAGTGTTTAAGGTTGCTGACTCCTGACCTATACCATTTCAGATAAGTGTTTGTCTAGTCTCTGCTTAAAAACCTCCAGTGATGGAGCACCCACGATTTCTGGGGGTAAGCTGTTCCACTGGTTAATTGTCCTCACTGTTAGGAACTTTTTCCTTAATTCCAGGTTGCTCCTCTCTTTGATCAGTTTCCAACCATTGTTTCTTGTCCTTGATTAGTCTGGTGCTTTGGAGAATAATTTGACCCCGTTCTTTGTGGCAGCCTCTCAAATACTGGAATACTGCTATCATGTCAACCCTATTTCTTCTTTTCTTTAGACTAGCCAAACCCAAGTCCTTCTTCATATGTTTTAGTCTCCAGGCTTTGGATCATCGTAGTTGCTCTTCTCTGAACTTTTTCTAAGGTCTCAACATCTTTTTTGTAGTATGGTAACCAAAATTGGCTGCAGTATTCCAGGTGTGGTCTTACTAGGATTTTATAAGGTGGAACTATATTTATTTATTTATTTACTAATACCTTGTGTGATCTTGATTCTATGCATGTTTATGCAACTCAGGATTGTATCAACTTTTTTGGCTGCTACTGCACATTGCTGGCTCATAGTCAAGTGATAGTCCACTAGGACTCCAAGGTCATAGATACAGTTCTATGGTTGTGGAAGTCAAAGCAATACAAAGCAATATTCATTTTGGTAAATTAGTAAGCAAATAATATTTTTATACTTATATATTCCTGAATACAAAGAAGGATACTCATATAAACTCATACAGGCTATTACATAAACACTGTCACAATGCAGTGTTTCACAACTGCTGCTTCACCATTATAAATAATTTGCAAAATTATGATTTTAAAAAAGGGCATGTCTTACAGGAATCCAATGTTAATTTTTCATAGGTTTCAGTGGTAAATGTGACTATCAACATTTAGCGAAACAAACAAGCAAGCAAAATGCTATGTTCCTTATTGCTTATAATTTACAGTGGTATCCACTTTCACAGACCCAAAAAGATGGCAACGACTAAGAAAAAAGATGGAAAATATATTATTTCATTCCTATTTGTCTCCGCATTAGACTATGCTCAGGTAGTCTACTCGGTAATATTTCAGATAGTAATATTTATTTTGTATTATGCTGGTTGGGATGCATTTATAATGATTGTTGCCACAAAGTTTGAGACTTTGTGACACTTTTAATTATTTAGTTTTCTTCCATCTCAGTGATATAGAGATGTCAACATATATTGTTATTTTCTACTTGATGCTACTAATACAGCTTATTCTACCAAAATATCCAGTCCAGGTAAGCCCTTTTCTAAGAATTCTTTTCATATTCCCAGACCTCTTTTAAGATCTGCCAGACTAATGCTATTTAGATCAGAAGGAAATCCATTATTTACCTCGCCATTTTCTCCTTTATCAAGGTTAGCAGCAATATTAATCTGCTTCCAAATGAAAATATGCAGTGACTGAAGACTGAAGGGGAAATAAAATCTCCTCCCTCAAAACCCATTTTTGTCTCCACACTGACATTCAAGGTCTAATGGGAATAAACTACTCTGCTTTCCTAATTAGTTTGCAAGCCACCTTCCCTAGAATGCAATAAAATAACTTGCCTAATCTTTTTATCAAGGATTGTCTAGATCAACTTTCATTAACCTAGCACCCTCCAGCTATAGTAGGAATTAAACACTGGGAATCTTGAAGGTACCAGTTTGGGTAAGGACGGTCTAGATGCTAATTTTGAAACTGTAATCTATAAATAAAATTAGTTATTCTATATTAAACAGCTTAAAGGTATCTTATACAAAATAGGGCTAATTATAACTGCAATCCTCTGAAGAAATACTGGAAAATAACTTCCCATGATATCTATGGAAATTCAATTTAAAACAACAAGATCAATCAATTTTAATTTTTTCCCACTCTGTTCATCATAAAGGTAAATTAACTTAGATAGCACAGGAGGGAATTACAATTTATCACCCACACCCACCACAAACTTATTAATACCATAAGGAAACTTCCTATCATATATTTTAGTTACCATATATATTTCTTGAGCTTAAATGGACTCCAGAAGATGGTAGAGGACAGGAAGGCCTGGAGGAACATTGTCCATAGGGTCGCGATGGGTCGGACACGACTTCGCAACTAACAACAATATATTTCTAGTACAATATAGTCAGAAAAAAAGGCTGGTATTAAAAGTTGTAGCCACTCAGCCCATTAATCAAACCCATTCCCTAAACAAGGAATCAAATAAGATGGGAGAACATCACTTCTTTCAGAAATTGATCTCCTGCCAAACTAGTCTTAGTCTTAGGATTTTTTTCCTAACATTCAGTTGGAATCTGCACTTCTGTAACTTCAGTCCATAATTTTCTGTTCTGTATTGGGCCTCTTCTGTTGAGCAACATTTTAGGTATTTGAAGAGTGGTATCATAGAATTAAAAAACAAACTACGACACAAATCCAGAGTAATGTCACAAAACTATATTATCTCCACTCATCCATTACTCCCCAAACATTTACATCAATTTCTGAAAGGCCATCAGGATGGGCACTAATCTGGACTTGAGGGGGAGATTATTCCATAGTATAGGGCAGGGGTGTCAAACTCAATTTCATTGAGGGCCACATCAGCATTGCGGTTGCCCTCAGGGGCCCGGGTGGGTATGGCCCGGGTGGGCGTGGCCTACTGAGTGGGCATGGCTAGAGTGCGTATGGCCTACTGGGTGGGCATGGCCAGCTCTACATCGTTCTCATCAAGGGTGCCTATGGGGGCCTGGGCAGGAGAGGGACAGATCTGAGGGTCTCTGGCAGAAGGAGGGTCTCTGGGCCAAGGCAGTGGGGGCCGTTCCCTCACTGTTTCCAGGATGGCTTTGTGGGCCACATGAAACCACTTCACGGGCCGGATCCGGCCCCCAGGCCTTGTGTTTGACATGTCTGGTATAGGGGTTACCAATAGGACCCAAGCATCTTGACCACTCATTAATAGCTGCTATGGGGAGCATATATTGAATGGAGAAAGCAGGACTTCAGGAACCAAGCCATATAGGACTTCATAAATTAAATCAGTATTTGAAATTACAGCCAAAGTAGTCTATTGGCAACCAATGTAGGCATTACAATACCAATAAATAAGACTGGCAAATTTAAGGTATCAACACATGAGTTGCTGCATTTTGAATCAACTATAGATTTGAATATTATTTTTATCTTCTGGGGTATTGATTACTCCACCTAATCTAATGTCACCTGAAATTTGATAATAATTTATTCCATATCTCTATCCAATATTCTATTATTCAGTAATAAAATTACTGAAGAGTAGAGGAGATAGAACACGGTACTCTTACATCATCCACTGATAATCTCTCTTCAGTTTGATAAGGAGCTGAACTGTACTCAATGAGAGCTCATCAATTCTTCAGCTATCTATGCATCTATTTGATTATGCTATCCTGTTCTCATTTAAGTACTCTGTTAATCAGAATATCATCACATATTTAAATACTATGCTGAAGAAATCAAGATATTATACCCCACAATCTATTAAGCATTCCCCAGCTTTTCAAAGAAATTTATTTGGTTTTTAAAATGAGGGGTAAGATTAGTTTAGAAGACTTGTTCCTGACAAATTATCCAATGTTGTTGTGAGCTACATAAAGCAACATTTCTTAAGATGAATGGCCATATAAGTCTTTAAATTCATTAACAATTGGGGAAGAATAAGAGTGGAATCTTAATCAAAATGTGAGAACTGTACATGTACATAACTATGTGTTATAGTCTTTATCTTTGCTGCAATAGAGAAACTTTCAACAGTTTACAACATTCATCAATAGAAAATCATACATTGCTTATTATATAATTGTAAGCTGAAATCTTTAAAAAATCATAGATGATAAATGCTGATGTTTATTATTGGTTCAATGGCCTCTAATTTGTTCTGCTGTTTTTCCTTTCTATTACATCAGACATGTCAAACACAAGGCCCGGGGGCCGGATCCGGCCCGCGAAGTGGTTTCATGTGGCCCGCAAAGCCATCCTGGAAACAGTGAGGGAACGGCCCCCACTGCCTTGGCCCTGGCCCAGAGACCTTCCTTCTGCCAGAGACCCTCAGATCTGTCCCACTCCTGCCCAGGCCCCCATAGGCACCCTTGATGCATAGGCCATACACACTCTAGCCACGCCCACCCTGTAGGCCACGCCCACCCTGGCCATAACCACCCGGCCCCTTGAGGGCAACCGAAATGCTGATGCGGCCCTCAATGAAATTGAGTTTGACACCCCTGTATTACATTATTTTAGTGTGGGCTGTCTCTTTGACTCAATGTGTTAACTGTTTTTATATTTTTCCTCATTTTATACACTGGCCAAAGTCCACTGGAGTTGGATAGCCAATAACCTTTACACACACACACAGAGAGAGAGAGAGAGAGAGAGAGAGAGAGACAGACAGACAGACAGACAGACAGACATGCTGTACAGGCAGTTTGGTCTAGTGGTTAAGGTATAAGACAGGAAACCAGGAGACTGAGTTTTAGTCCTACATGAATATTATTGGTAGATGATGGATGGGCATGGATGGATGGTGTTTTTAATAGCATATTGAAAGCCAATTGGCATAGGGATAGACAGAATTCCAGAGGGAGGCATATACAAAGTGCAGGTGCCCATATCCCAATACCTTAAAAGAAATGGGAGACCACTCAGGATGTACATGTGGACAGACTGTCCAGTAAGAACACATTGGCCTTTTTTTTGCTAGAGATAAGTTATGAAAAGAAAGAAAAGGGCATACATACATGTCCTGCTGAGTTGAATTAAAATATCTGTACATCCTGTTACCACTGAATAATGATATTAAATATCATATTCCTTTTGAATGCAGAAATTCTACTTAGCAAGTTATCACTGATTGTCTGCTCCTCCATGGATTTATGTAATCCTTTTTAAAGCTGTTTAAGATATCAACATCATCTCCTTCTTTCAAATAAGATATAATTTGATTATGTGTGGAAAAACAACTCTGTCCCGATTATATTTCTAATCAATTTCACTGAAAATTCCTTTATTTCTACCATTCTGAGAGATGGGGGGGATTATCTCAGTCCATCTTCTCCAAATTGTGTGCAAATTTTGAAGTGCCCTCCCACATACGCTTTAACATTTTCTGACACACAAACACAAATATTTTAACTCAATTATTATTCTGGTTGCTTTTTCTTATACCATTTCAGCTTTATAAGAGTGAACACTAAATGGTAGGGAATATTTAAAACTTCCCTGCTTCAGAAATTATATAAAGACATTCTCTTAGTGATTTTAGTTCCAATATTTTTCTTATGATCTGGTGCCATAAAACACAATACACAATACTACCACACTGCTCTGTAGAGAGATTGTATTGCATACTACTTTGTGTAGTGTATGCATTCTGAAAAGGAATTAGAAAAAAAGGGGGGGAAACCAGTCAAAATGAACATTCATTTGCTCTTCTTTTATTTACTTCAGAGCCTTGGTGGAGCAGTGGGCTAATGCTTCCTTAAGTAACACCAGCTGCCTGCAATTAGTGCAGGTTCGCATCCCACCAGGCTCAAGGTTGACTCAGCCTTCCATCCTTCCGAGGTAGGTAAAATGAGGACCCAGATTGTTGGGGGCAATTAAGCTGACTTTGTAATAATGCCGCTTGGGGGTGTGTGAAAGCCCTAATAAGCAGGCATATACATAGAATGAAGGCTACTGCTAAGCTTGTAAGCCGCCCTGAGTCTTCGGAGAAGGGCGGGATATAAATGGAATTTAAAAAAAAAAAGCCAGAGTTAGTATATTCTGTAAATAAATTCTAACAAATTCTTACTCTGGAGCACAGCTCTCAGACCACCAACCATTTCACCGAGTGCAGTGTTACATGTCAGGTTCATCTTCATCCATGTAGGATTCTTGGAAATTCACCAAAAGATAATAGATAAAAATGTTTCATGTTAATAATATAGAACACCAGATGTATCTTGAAATATCATTTTTCTTTTCTTTCTTACTACAGAAACTTTCACATATAGTGCTTCCTATGTTATAAGTTGTCAAGAGATGCCTAGCACTCCAGGTGTCCCAAACTTCTAGACCTGACACATGGTAAATCCTCAACATATTCTCATTAAGAAATACATAATAAAGTACAAAACAATTGATTTGACTAATAAATCTTCCGATGCCAGAAACAGTGCAGTGTAACAGTCTTTTACACTTGAAATGATGAACTTTGCCAACAAAAATAAAGGCCAATTTCTTTCAATTAGCATTCAGATCTATGGGAGGAAAAGATAAGTCATAATCACGCTGGAGTTTTTTTTATTTTATTTATTCTGATTCCTAGTCAATAATAAAGCTACATTTTCATAGAGATCTTCATCTCAAGCTACATCTATTCCCACAGCAAATTCCAAGGAAAAGAACCAAAGAAAGTACAACACAATTAAATATGCATTAAATAATAATATATTCGTGTTGTTAAAAAAGGAAGTTTGACTCATGGCACAATATGTTGGCTTTTAAAAAACTGAATTAAGTGTAAAAATTCATTCTTTTGAAGAGATGCTTGAGGTACTACATTGTGGAGTCATTGTAGCTCCCAATGTGAATTGTATTGAAGGAGAAAAAATTGAAGCAGTATGAAGCAATACGGAGCAAGCCATTTCAGGCATGTGAATTTCTTCAATTTCCTGCCCCACTTTCATTTCTCTGTATTTAAAAAATGGTAAGTATGCTCCATAATGAAGCATACTTGTCACAAACGGAAACAGGCTATAGGGTGAAAGTTACATCAATTGTTCTCTGACATACTTAAGCGGTTATAGTAGGCAGTTGATGTTGTATGAACTTGGAAACATAATAGTTTAGGAACACAGTGTTTCTATACTACTTCAGAGAGTGGTATTGGTCTAAAATTTTAAATAAAATTTTAAACCAGAGCCTGGTGGCACAGTGGTTAAAGTGCAGTATTGCAGGCAAACTCTGCCCACAGCCTGGAGTTCGATCCTGGCAGGACTCAACATTGACTCAGCCTTCCATCACTCTGAGGTAGGTAAAATGAAGGTCCAGAACGTTGGGGCAATATGCAAATAATGCTGACATTGTAAACCACCCAGAGGGTGTTGTAAAGCACTGAGGGGCAGTATATAAGCCTAAATGTTATTGCTATTGTATTAAATAATAAATTAACTATTTGGGATTTATCAATAGAGCTCAAACAATTTAGAAATTAACCTAATATCTCTGTCTTCATTCATGGGGATCTTTATTTATTTTAATTGCTTTTAATTAATAACAAAAAAGAGAAAGGAAAATGATCAAAACACAAAGATGATAATGATGGAGATACATACGTTGTCAAAGTGAAGATGAAAAAACACATAAAAGTGAAATAATACAAGAAAAACATATTACAATACATGTATAAGTATATATAAAATTGTATGTATATAATATATAACGCAACATATACTTATCTAATGCAAATATTATTAAATGCATAAATTTCTAATACAATTATATGACTATCACACTGTATTCTGTATAAATGAGTCCCATATTTCATTATACTTGCCTATACAAAATCTACCTCTACAGGCTGTTAACTGGCAAGTGCAAACAGGTTTTCAGTCCATTGAATAAATGGAGGCATACATTTATCTTTTCAGAGCTCCATTATCAGCCTTTAAGTCATAGTAAAGACACAAATAATCCACTGATGTTGTTTGATTGTCAAGTAATCTATTTTACCAGCACTACTACAGCATTTTCTAGGTATATAGTTCAAAAGAATATTATTCTCTGAAAAGTTAGTTTTTGTCACACAATCACATTTACATAATCGACTTCTTTTTCCAAAGCATGGTAAGTTTAGGACACTGTAGAAAGATGCTGTAAAGAAGTATTATCCTTATTATACTTCCAACCAAGTGTTGTTTTTGACAGTCCTTTTCTATACAAACATAATGAAATCCACTAAATTCTAAATATTATTTGTTGTATAAGGAGTAATTTGACATTAACACACTTGCTATAGAATTTAAAACACTCCCCTGTCATCTAGACAATATAGGAAACTCTTAATTCTTTATTCCACTCATGTCTTAGAGTGTGCATATCAAACTGATTTATTGATAACAAATATCTATAAAAACGAATAGTAGGGGCTATTTAGTGTTAAAAGTTTTAATAAGTTGTTCTAGTACCTCAGGTATCTGAGAAGTTAAAAATGCTGCTGCTCCAAACAATGTTGTTAACAAATGGTGTAACTGTAAATATTGCCTTTGGGTGACATCTGTCAGGTACAAAGAATCAGGACTACATATTAAGTTCCAGTTAAGGTGATTTATAACTCATGCCTATACATATCTAGTCCACTAACAGTCAGCACTAAATTGGCATTAGAAAGAGTTAACAAAATTCAAGAGGAACTGGATTTGGACCGCTTGTGAGAACGTAATGATTCCAGGCTGATTCCTCTCTTAACTCCACCCCCAGGCACACACACATATACATGCACACACTAAACATGTTTCCAAAATTGGAAAATTAATACTGTCTTCCAGTATTTAATATTTGACCATAGATAAGCTTGATGATATAGCTCCAGATTTAGAAAACTGAATTCTCCCTCATTAACTGGTAATTGTGTTTTCTGTAAAGATATTCTCAGAATCAAAGAAACCGTCTAACCAAAAAACTTATTTTCTGAAAATATTTTCAAAATATATAAACTGGAATTCCAGTTATAAATTAATCTTGGAAGAAGATGACTTATAATATAAATAAAATCTATATATGTAGATTTTATTTATATTATATGTTAGTTAGAGTTATATCTTTTGGTATACGCATAACTAGATATTTAATTAATTCAGTACAAATATGGCATTGATATTCCTTAAATGGATGGCTAACTCATTTTTTCATCAATTGGCATTAATTTTTATTCATTTTGCTCATGTCTTTATCTGGGAATTGGTTGCTGGAGAACATGTGTTCTGAACTTTTTGTTTCCTTTTTACCTCAACCATCCATAAACACACAGAAATAAAACACATGTCATGGTTCCGATAGATGAAACCAATTAAAAGAACTTCAAGGCAAGAATTTCTTCCTCAAAGAACATTTTATTCAGGAAACGAAGTATTGGCACTTTACATAGTTGAACCCAAGACTGAGATTCCCTCCCCGCAGATACAAAGTAACAAGTTGCAATTCCCACCCCACAAAAGCTGTCATAAATCACATTCCCCAATTAGAGCAAAACAGGGCTCTTCTCTCCAAGCCTGCCAAAAGCTTATCACACAATGTCCTTGAGTTCCCACACTTCTGCATTGTTATGGCTAGCTAAACCCTCAAGCATTTACCCCATCCCCCCCTCTACATCTGAACTCTAAAAGAACAGAAAAGGCACATTAAAAGAAAAGGTAAAATGGCTGCTGAATCTCAGTTGTCAGAGGGTAGACATCCATTGTCACAGCGTTGACACCATATTTATACACCATTCAGAAAAGACAATTTTTTTAAAAAAGCTAAGAAGAAAATAAAAATACTAGAACCAGGGTTGTTCATTTATTTCCAATTAAATGTTTTATTTTTATAAAGTGGCAAGATTCTATAATTATTTTATTTGAGATATAGACTAAAATTAAAATATTAAAAGTGATATGTTTATTTCTTGCCCATCTCTAACCCAATTAAATCGTTAGTTGTTGTTGTTTTGTATGGGGAGGTGGAACAAATTCATTTTTGATCTCACAATATCAGTTTTTCAGATTATTTGCTCTAAGAGAAGGCAATTCAAAGAGAGAAGGACATGTTTCTACATCACTTGTTATAAGTTACAATAGTAGAATTAATAGTCTTGACATATAAAAACAACAATGTGGTGTTAAATGCAAGATGTCTGCTGGATTTCCAAATCACAAAGGTTATCAAGTGATTGTCATTTAATGAGATGTTTAAAAATTATGGTTTATATTTGAGTATTACCAATGAATCCAATACGATCTTTTTCAATAAACTAAGGTAAAAATAAACTTAGTGCACTGTCTATTTACTATTTACTCTACCTTTTACTCTTTGTGATAATGGCACAAAATTACTAAAACTGTTATCTCCTGATTCCAGAATAACTCAGCATTTTTGGCCAGAACAAATCTATTAAATGCTACATAAGCTGGCATCTATACATCTTTTCTCTGGCAACTGTTACAAAGTACAAGATATGCATTTCCAACTTGTGAGAACTGAAGAAGGGGCATATTTTAATGTATTATGTATATACTCTAATTCATTAGGCAAACATAATATGCTTTCCTGACATTTCTTAAGGTGGATGAGAGTAGAAACCTAAGTGAAAGAAGAAGAAAAAAAACCAAAGAAGAAAAAGTGAAAAGTTTCCAACAGCTTTTCATAATTTAGTACAATAATAATAACAATTAACACCCTAAAGCATCAACATCTGCCTATCCCAGGCCCTTGGGAAGGATTCTCTATAAGTGGATAAAAATGCCAAATCCAGTCTGAACATTTGGCTGGCTCTGTGATGAACCACAATATAAAATCAAAAAACACAAAGACCTGCAAATAGAAATAGAATGACTGTGACAAAAGAAAGTAAAGATAGTATTGATTATAATAGGTGTTTTGGATAGATTCTCAAAACAATACCATTTGAATAGCACTAGCAATAGCACTTAGACTTATATTCAGCTTCACAGTGCTTTACAGGCCTCTCTAAGTGGCTTACAGAGTCAGCATATTGCCCCCAACAATCTGGGTCCACATTTTACCGACCTCGCGATGATGGAAGGCTGAATCAACCTTGAGCCAGTGAGAATTGAACTGCAGGCAGCTGGCAATCAGCAGAAATAGCCTGCAGTATTGTATTCTAACCACTGTGCCACAATGGCTCATACCATTGGCACTGACAAAATCACCATCAATCAATTGCAAAAGGCAGCTTTACTTGGAACAGTTTATATTCTGCAACAATGTCTTTAACACCATCAAATAACAAGATACAGTATGCATATCCCAAGTCCTTTGGAAAGATTCAATAAATGGATAAAAATGCCAAATCCAGTTTTAACATCTGGCTGACTCTTCAACCAACATAAATAATTCATTAAATTTATATGCCACCTAACTCCCAGTGACTCTGGGTGGTCCACAATTGTTAAAATGTTTAAAAACAAAGAACAATAGAAAAAGATACAAAAACAGCAAGACAAAAGAACAATAAGAAAGAAAATAAATCCAGAGGGGAACACAAAGGAATAAAGGGGCACCAGTCATCCTTGCCAAAGGCCTGAGCAAAGAGCCAGGTTGTCAAATCCAGCTCAAGAATCCAAATAAAACTCCAGCTTCATTCTATCTCCGAAATCTTACTGTTTATTGAATACACTGCATGGTAATGTCAAAGCAAAACTAATTCTGAGGTTCCAACACCAATTCATGGACTTCAAGAATAATTTTCTCAGTCAAACCCCCATCGTCTTATGTAGTCCATATATACAAGTTCACTTTGTTATGGGAACCGTCTATTACAAATCCACACCTGTTATGGTGTCCTTGAAAAGGTTTCAGGTTCTCACAATCTTCAGCGGAATCCTAAAAGTTTTGTTTCTCCATCTTACCCACTTGAAAGTTACGCCCTTACTCTAAAGGTAAGTTGAAACGCAGAGGCACATAGCTGCCAAAGTTTCATCTTTGACACAGGTCTTTATAACCCTTTGAAATACCAATAGGATATCATTCAAACTTTAGAGAGAAGCTCATTCCAGACAGCAGGTACTGTAGCACAGAAGGTAAACTTCCAGAGTCCCAATAAGTGGCATTATTTGATCAATGGAACCCGGAATACACCAATCCTGCCATATCAAATCATTCAAGCAGATACTATGCGAAACAGGTGGTCCCTCAAGTAGCCTGGTCCCATGCCATGTATGATGGACACTTTTCTTCTTTTATTTAAGAAGGAAATGGCAAATAAACAAGTAATAACTAGGATCTCTTAATTATTCAGCATGAAACATAAATAGAAAAGGGAAATGGAAAAATCATCTGAATCTACTTATCAAAATAGAGAATATTGGGTCAAATGAAGGCTCTCATTTACCACAAAAGTCAGAAGCACCAGATTGCAGAAGACTAATGTAAGCGAAGAAGGAAAATCCCACTTCAGCACTAAAATATGGAAGGGAAAGTTTTAGTAGAGTAAGGTAGAGTCCCTGAGGTTATTTACTCCTCTTGTCATAGCTGACTTTAGGGGGAGTTCATTTCCATTTCTAAGCCATTTGAGCCAGCACTGTCCAAAGATGTTTCCACATTTATATAGCCAGCATGACATCACGCTGCAGCACTGAGTGTGCGGCAAAGCACAGAACGCTGTTACCTTCCCACTGAAGTAGTACCTATTTATCTACTCACATTTGCATGCTTTCAAACTGCTAGTTGACAGAAGTTGGGGCGAGTAACAGGAGCCCGCCCTGTCACTTGGGTCTTGAACCTGGGCTGTTTTGCTTTCCAGCTGACAAGCCTGGTGTCTTAACTCCTGAGCCATCAGTGTTTACACCAAAATAAATTGCTGCTATTTACAACCTCCTACAGTGAAATATATGCTGTCATTTAACTAGCTCAGTGCCTGCTACTTTCTTATAGAATCATACAACATGAGAAAATTTATTGTGAGCAGATTAGTGGCCAATAAGATAATCAAACAATTCTGACAATGAATAATGCTCTTTATATAAATGAAATCTTATATCCCATTTGTTGCGTTTTTAGACAATCTAAATCTGCTGCCTGTCTCCACACACATATACAAGTTATAATGTCTCTGCGTTCTTTTGCATTTTTTCCCACAGTAGTAAATGAAATATTCCTTCTCAATTCCTAACACGTGTTAACTTATTTATAGTTGCTGATAAATGTTTTCTTTTTCCCGTTTTACTTGACAGGTGATACGCTATAATTTTGCTCATCATTTCTCTACCTGAGAAAAATGGAACAGAAAACCACTGGGTGGATGACCTTTCCCCTGATATACTAGCTTTCTGCATGCAAACATATTTACTCCAAGTTTCAATGAAAACAGGAATCCTCTTGCCCTTCGCTTGTGCTGTCAAGGAAGACTGTTACTTGCTGACTGTATGAATTGATCACAGCAATAAGGTACAATCCTGTAATTTTTTGGCTTGGTCCAAATCTGTCATTGGTGGGATTGATTGGGAGAACACCTGAAAGCTATTTCTGGAAGACACTCCAGGCAAATCAATACAACAAACCAGGAGTGTGTATGATTGGGTACAATAAAAAGAAGGACAAGGACATCATCTGTTGTGCATCAATCAGATATTCAGCATCCCCCTCCAGCAACTATCTATCAATGCATCTCTCTGTAATAGAAATATAATACTTCACTAGCTCCATGACAATCTATGCTAACTGAAAGTAACATATTTTTTTCAAAAATGTAAATACTTCCTTAAAAATTTTGACCAATAATTCATGGTCACAAGAAAAGCTATATCTAACTTTAGATAAAATTTGCTACAGTAGAAATTTCACAGAGTGTCCCGAATCATCATCACTGAAAAACTGAGTGCTAGTTTTCAACCTCCGAAAGCAGCTTCATGGTATAAAAATGATAATCCCGTTTTTTTTAATCAATATTTTTACAGACAATCTAGTGTCATTGGGCTAATGCATGATTCTCAGCTGTCTAGAACAAAAGTTTAATATTCATTTCAGTGACAAAAATTAAAATTTCCAAAATTCATCATCCATTTTACTATTTTCCTATTTAAAGCATCACCTTAAAAATATTCTGAAAGTATGAAGAGGAAATTAGTTAGCAAAATTAAGATGAATCCACATTGGCACATCATTATGATTTGTAAGAATTTCCCCTGGTATCAGGTACAAGTAGTCTCCAACTTATGACCACAATTAAGCACAAGATTTCTGTTTCTAAATGAGACATTTGTTAAGTGAATTGTGCCCCACTTTATGATTTTTCTTGCCACTATTATTAAATGAATCACTGTAGTTATTAAGTTATTAACACGGTTGTTAAGTGAATATGACTTCCCCATTGACTTTGTTTGTCAAAAAGTCGCAAAAATTGATCTCATGACTCTAGGACACTGGAACCATCCTGAGTCAGTTGCCAAGTCTCTGAATTTTGATCACGTGACCATGGAGATGCTGCAACAGTTGTAAGTGTGAAAAATAATCATCAGTCACTTTTTTCAATACCGTTCTAACTTTGAACGGTCACTAAATGAACTGCTGTAAGTCAAAGATGACCTGTATGTCTATTTCATTCTGGGTTTCTGATCTAAATGGCTTTATTAAAATCAGGGTAGACATTGCTTAGTGAGCTGAATCAATATTACAATTATATCTGCTAAGTGAAACCAGTTAGGCCAGTTAGAGACCTAGTAACTAGGTTTATATATAACATATTAAATGCAGGCCAACAAAACACAATGGCTGTGTTCACAATGGCTGCCATGTTCAAGCAGCCAAACATGTAGTGGTTTAGCATCATGGTTTGGCCCTTACAACAATGGCTAGTTTTCTACACCAAACTACAAACTCCCCACTTCATTTTACCTTAGTTTAGCATGTTGCTCAAATACAATGTATCGTTCCAATCTCCTACGGTACCCAAGATTAATTTACCTCAGCGTGATTGTTACATGTCATTCAAATTATGTTATTTACCTAGGAATAGTAACAGATGTAGCAATGAATCTAATTTAATCTATTCTAATCTAGCAGCAGGGCCATCAGAAAGTGATGTGACAGGGAAGAAACAGAAACCTTCCCCAATTTTAGATCATGCTCCCATTGGTCTACCAAAAAACCTGGATCAGGCAAAATACCACATAAGGCCCTGGAAGACCTAGGACAGACCATGGCTATCATAGTGGCTTCAGATCCCACACCCAAGGAAGACAAGTTAAAGTCCCCAAAGAGGATAAGCCTAGAAAATTCTACTACCAACCCAGTCACAGAGTCAAGAAGCTCAGGCAGGGGATATTGCTTCACAACAGGGCAACTGGCACAATAGCAACAATCTCAGATGAGCACTAGAACCCAACTTAACAAATAGGGTCTTGAACCCAGCAATCTGTGAAGCGGCATCTCTGAAGGCCACCCAGTATCTTGGATGACACTCACTGTACCTCCACGTCTATCCTGGAGACTTGGCTAATTCTTGGAAATAGGTCCTTCTGCCCAGGAAAAAAAGCCAAATATATTAATGAGCATGGCAGAACGCTGATGGAAATGGTGGTGAAAATATTACTTATTTGCCCTTCAGTAAACTGATACTTTGTGATGAGCCATCTCCATTTGATGGGAATTCTTGTAGCATATGCTAAACATTCCAAATCTGCCCACCAAAGTTGAGCAACCTCTGGTTTAGATCCATTTCTCTTGGATCCAGAGTAGAAGGCAGACAGCAAATATTCAGAAACAGCAAATCCTTTATTTATTAAGGATTCTGTCCCTTCACGACTGTCACTAAGGCCTTGACTTGTAATCAAGATATGGCATTTGGTTGACTGTGAAAGGCAAGTTGTGACAATAAGGAATAAAAGAACGATTTCTGTTCCATTTTAATATCTCTATTTTCAATTACCATTTCAATGAATACTGAAAATCATTTCAGTTAGTTTGAAAAGACAGGTAAAGAGTAATCTCGGGAATTTAATATGAGACTGACACTTGGGAGGTAGGATTATCCTGATAACATCACTGATTAACTCCTTTTTGGCTTTGGGATCACTTGTGCCTCAGTTCCCTCTTGGTACATGACTTTGTACTTGATTGTAAATCACTATGAGTTACTGTCTTTAAAGACCATTCAGAATGGTAGAGTCTATATGCTTAGTTTTCCAATGAAATGTGTTAATATCACAATCTTTGATTATTTATTCTGAATCCCATGACAGCAGGTGTTGTTTACAATAAGTAATTTATGTTACAGAATACGTAACATAATAATATGCTCTTTGTGATGCAGTTGCTGTCCTGGCTTCATGTATTTCATTAGACCATAATGCATTTGCTTATTTTGGGCAGAGAATGTTGGCAAGGACCTAGCTGTTGCAATCTGCAAACCGTAAGTTATGTCTTAGTGTTACATAACTCTCTGACAGTATCCATATCTGGTATTTTTTTAAAAAAAATCCAGAAAAATTATAAAATTTGGAGTATCTTAATCTTCAAAACAATTTATATAATTGAATCAACATTTTGCTTTTCAAATATGTACCTCTGCAACTGGATATATATTTCAACTACTTCTATCTAACTATGAAGCCATTCAGAACATTATGTTCATATTACTAAGATCAATATATACAAGTTTCTAAAATCAGCCAGCATAAATAAGGTTTACTATGTGTCAATGAAATAGCCTTTCACCCTATAGACTCCACAGGTCTTTAACAGATGCTCTTTCTATGGAACTGGATTTAACTAGGCTGGAACTGAGTACATCTGCTCTAATTTTCTTGCTGCCATCAAAATTGGAGGCTTGCAAAAAATAAGTCAACAAACCATGTTCAGAAGAAAATGTTGGCAAGCATTGTTTATGTTTCTTGGAAACACAGACAACTCCCAAATAATCAGCAACATTTCCTGCTTCTGGAAATAATTCAAGATTAGGGGAAAAAAATCCTTGGTACCAGCAGTCATAGAAAGCACTCAGCAACATTATATTTTCTGGAGCCTTATTTCTGACAATAAATTTTAGGTTTTCTGTAGCAAAATAGTTGTGAAATTTTAATGACTAACCACAGCCTCGATCCACAGCAGGCACAGAATGAGAAAAATTAAGAAACAATGCTTTCCCCAGAAAAAGGGCAGGAAGTATTATTGTTCTTTGGTGCTTCCTCAATGTCTAATTAGACCTAAATTAAATAGAGGCAGCTCACTTTCTCAGAAGAGCTTGTTTGTTTCCCTCTCACACATATACACACATACAGACCAATAAAACATAAGAGACACAAACTAAACTCAAAAATTGCAAATGCTGCTCTGGAAGGGATCTGTTAAGTTTCAGACCTTTACCTCCTCTGGTGGTGGTGTTATTTTTAATACCAGGATGTAGAAGACCGAATCACAACAAAGAAAAAAAATGGAGTCCTAGAACAATAGAACAGGTATCATATCTGTGACTGTGTTAAATATATTCTTATTGGGGATTTGCTGGGGACTATTATTAGTCTAAAATTTCTAATACTGATATTTCTGTTTGAATTTGTCCTTGATGTTATATACATGTACACATAAACACACATACACATACAATATATATATTGTGCTAAATGTCTAAATGCCATAACACAACAAAGGAGAGCAAACCCATCAGGACAAGATTCAGCAGTCCATCTGCATTTAAAAGACAAAGCCACTCTTTTGAAAACAGCAAAGTCCACATTTTGGACAGAGACTGCTGGTTTGGAAGAGGGGTCAAAGAGGCCATCTATGTCAGAACTGAACAGTTCTCTCTAAACAGAGGGGGAGGGATACAACATCATCTATCTCCAGTCTACAACACAGTCCTTTCAGCAGTTTGGAGAAGGCTCCACACCCATTTGCCCAGGTGACCCTGGGAACAGAAATAAATCTCCAAGTGTCCTCAGCAACTTTCTAAAAGACTGCAAATGACCAGCTGTCTGCAAGGAATATAAATCCTTCCATTCCCCTCCATCCAGTCAGAGCTGAAGAAGCTTCTTGGATGAGAAGCAAAACATCTTCAAAGAAAAACAAGAAAGTTCAGTTGCTTCTTAAAAAAGCACCTTTGGGATAGTATGCTGCAGCTGCCAAAAAAGCCAACACAGTCCTAGGCTGCATTAACAAACCCAATGGCTTGGGTCTGGACTATCTAAGGGAACACCTGCTGCCGGCATCAACCTCCCATCATCCTGTGCGCTCCCACAGGGAGGGCCTTCTCAGGGTACCGCCGGTTAAGGAATGCCGGCGGGTTATTCCCAGGGGAAGGGCGTTCTCTGTGGGCGCGCCAGCCCTATGGAACCAACTTCCCACAGAACTCAGGACTGCCCCCGACCTTCACTCATTTCACCGGGACTTGAAAACCTGGTTCTTCGAGCTGTTTGGCCCAGACTGAGAGGTTTTAACTAGTTTAATTTAATTGGGTTTTAGTTAATTTCAGGGACTGTAATTTAATTATAGTTTTTAATTGTTTTAATTTTTGTATGCTATGTATTTTAATTCCTTTAAACCGCCCTGAGTCCTACGGGAATAGGGCGGTATATAAATTTAAATAATAAATAAATAAATAAATAAATAAAGGGATAGAATCAAAATCATGTGAAGTGTTAGTATCACTTTATAATGCCCTGGTAAGACCACACTTGGCATATTGCATCTAATTTTGGTCACCACAATATAAAAAAATGTTGAGACTCTAGAAAGAATGCAGACAAGAGCAACAAAATTGATTAGGGGACTGGAGCCTAAAGCATCTGAAGAACAGTTGCAATTGGGTATGTTGACTAAGGGTGACATGCTAGCAATGTCCCAATATCTAAGGGCATTCCACAAAGAAGAGGGGCTCAACCTATACTTCAAAGCATCTGAAGGGCAAACAAGAACAATGAATGGAAACTAATCAAGGAAAGAACTAACCTAGAAGTAAGGAGAAATTTCCTGACAGTTAGAACAATCCGTTGAACGATTTGCTTCCAGACATTATGGGTGCTCCAACACTGGAGGTTTTAAAGAAGAAACTGGACAACTATTTGCCTGAAATGGTAAAGGGGGCTGGACTAGAAGACCTCCAAGATCCCTTCCAACTCTGTTATTCAATTAAGACTTAATCTATTGACAGTATTGAAGTAACCCTGTTGGTTTGTCCTTTCAAATCACAATACAAACAAAACGCAACTATTTGGGTTCAGATGTCATGAAGAACTCAGGTAAGGTTTTAATGTAGAAGCTAATCTAGTGATATGGACTTGGAGGAGGACAAGCTCATTTTGTGCATTCGAGAGCATTACATCTATTGGCACCCTCCTTCAATCCAATATGCCAGATCTGGAATCTTAAGATCACTGCACAGCCACCCAATTCAGGGCAATATCTGGGCTCCAAAAATGTAGTCAGCAACAAACGTTACCTCTTTGCTGCTACTTAATGGACATCTGGAGTTTTACAGCTCCGATACCATAGCTCTAGCTTTAATATTGTACATGAAGGTTTCCAATTTATTTCTTATTGATTCAAAATGGAAGGTGAAAACAGGGAAAGGGAAGCAAACAGATAAAAGTAAATAAATAATGAGCTGAGAATTAGAGATCACAATTTCCCGCTATTTCTGAAATATACAATTGTAAAATAGTATACTTAAAATCAGGAGAGCTAAAAGATTTCTCTGACACTCTGATAATGAAGTGTGTTTGTTTTTTGGCTTAGCATAATATGCAAACCTAAACTTTAAGGCTTAATATTATCTGCAAACTACAACACTATGGCTTGTTTAGCAAATCATGGATAACAAACCCTTGACACAGATTAATATAGTTTTAAGAAAATGCGATACTGCCAAAACACATGTTATTCAGACTACTTAAAAGGATATGGTTAAAAATGAGCACCATTTTTAAAAATCAGATAGCAGTATTTATTTATTTATTAATTTAATTTATATACCGCCCTTCTCTCAAGAGACTCAGGGCGGTGAACAGGGCAATACATAAAAATTAGATACAAAAGTTAAAATTAAATTATTAAAAACATAATTAAACAATGCCCAGAGATAATACAAATTTAAAATTGAAGTCGTTAATAAAAATCCCACCCCGTCC
The DNA here is from genome assembly GCF_964194415.1 of Vipera berus. NCBI lineage: Eukaryota > Metazoa > Chordata > Lepidosauria > Squamata > Viperidae > Vipera > Vipera berus. Next base: position 220,157,850 of record NC_138203.1, read on the forward strand.
CATCAGGCCAGGCCAGCTAGTTCAAAGAGATAGGTTTTAAGGTCGCGCCGGAAGGAGCGGAGATCGGGCGCCATCCGGAGCTCAACCGGAAGATGGTTCCATAAATCCGGTGCACCCACAGAGAACGCTCTCCCCCTGGGGGCCACCAGTCGGCATTCTTTGACCGGCGGCACCCTGAGGCGGCCCTCTCTGTGGGAGCGTACTGGGCGGAGGGAAGTTGACGCCGGCTGCAGGTGCTCCCCAAGGTATTCTGGACCCATGCCATGGAGGGCTTTGTAGGTCATTACCAACACCTTGAACCTCACCCGGAAGACAACTGGTAACCAATGCAGCTCGCGGAGCAGAGGTGTAACACGGGAGTATCGGGAGACTCCCAATACAACTCTCGCGGCTGCATTCTGTACCAGTTGGAGCCTCCGAGTGGTCTTCAAGGGTAGCCCCATGTAGAGAGCGTTGCAGTAATCAAGACGAGAGGTCACGAGCGCATGAGTGACCGTGCGCAAGGCATCCCGGTCTAGATAGGGCCGCAACTGGCGCACCAGGCGAACCTGGGCGAACGTCCCCCTAGTCACAGCTACAATATGATCTTCTAAGGAGAGTTGTGAGTCTAGGAGGACTCCCAAGTTGCGAGCCCTATCTACAGGAGGTAAAGACTCACCCCCCCATAATGAGGGGTGGGATATCCTGAATATCCCGAGATGCCGGTACGCACAGCCACTCCGTCTTGTCAGGGTTGAGACGAAGCCTGTTCCTCCCCATCCAGACCCGGACCGCCTCCAGGCACCGGGACATCACGTCGAGGGCATCACTGGGGTGGTTTGGGGTCGAAATAAAAAGTTGGGTATCATCAGCATACTGATGATACCCAACTCCAAAACCACGAATGATCTCACCCAGCGGTTTCATGTAGATGTTGAACAGAAGGGGCGAGAGGACCGACCCCTGAGGGACTCCACAAGCGAGAGGCCTCGCAGTCGACCTCTGCCCTCCTGCCAACACCGACTGCGAGTGTCCCAGGAGATAGGAGGAGAACCACTGAAAAACCGTGCCTCCCACTCCCAATCCCCTGAGACGCCGCAGCAAGATACCATGGTCGATGGTATCGAAAGCCGCTGAGAGGTCTAATAGGACTAGAACAGAGGAGTATCCTCTGTCCCGAGCCCTCCAGAGATCATTCACCAGCGCGACCAATGCCGTCTCCGTGCTGTACCCGGGTCTGAAGCCCGATTGGTACGGGTCTAGATAATCCGCTTCATCCAGGACCAGAGGGAGCTGATGCGCCACCACACTCTCAACAACCTTCGCAAGAAAGCGAAGGTTGGAGACCGGACGAAAGTTATTCAAAACAGCCGGGTCCAAGGCAGGCTTCTTGAGGAGAGGTCTCACCACCGCCTCTTTCAAGGCGGCGAGAAAACTACCCTCACTCAGAGAAGCAGATATAACCGCCTGGAACCAGCCTCGTGTCCCCTCCCGGGCTGCATAAACCAGCCAGGAAGGGCACGGGTCCAATAAACATGTGGTGGAGCTCAGCCTCCCCATGATCCTGTCCACTTCCTCCGGAGTCACAGGATCGAACTCCTCCCAGGTGACATTGACAAGACCGCTCGTGTCCTGATCGTCCGATACTGCCCAGTCGGAGTCCAAACCGGTCCGAATCCGAGCGATTTTGTCCGACAGATGTTGACTAAATTCCTCGGCCCGCCCCTGCAAGGGTTCCCCACTAACCTCCTGATTAAGGAGGGAGCGGGTCACCCTAAACAGGGCGGCCGGGCGATTATCTGCGGACGCGATGAGGGCAGCGAAGTAGTTAGATCTCGCTACCCTCATCGCTGCGAGATAAGACCTAATGTGGGTTCTTAGTCGCAATCGGTCGGATTCAGATCGGGTGGACCTCCAAACGCTCTCTAGGCCCCGTCTCCGACGCTTCATCTCCCGGAGCTCCGCAGAAAACCATGGAGCCCATTGGGATCTGCGCCGGGTCAGGGGCCGCAAGGGTACAACTCGGTCAAGTGCCTCCGTGGCCGTCCTTTCCCAGGCTTCCACTAAGGCATCTGCCGAGCTGTGAGCTGAGGAGGCAGGTGGGGACCCCAGCGCTGCCTGAAACCTCTCAGGGTCCATTAAGCGTCTGGGGCGGAACCATCTAGTTGGCTCAACAACCCCACGGTGGGGAGTGGCAAAACGGAAGACCAGCCGCAGGAGATGATGATCGGTCCATGACAGGGGCATAACAATTGGGGAGCCCCCACCAAGATCATCTAACCACCGACCAGATAAGAAAACCAAGTCAAGGGTGTGACCTCCCTCATGAGTCGGTCCAAGAATTACCTGCGTCAGGTCCATGGCCGTCATGGAAGCCATGAACTCCCGAGCTACCTCAGATGCTCCTCCCAGGGATGGTAGATTGAAGTCTCCCAAAACCATAAGTTTGGGAAACTCAATCACCAGCCCTGAGAGGATATCGAGAAGCTCAGGCAGGGCTGCTGCTACGCGACTAGGCGAAAGGTACACGAGCAGCAAGCCCAACTGCGCCCTGGGACCAAACCTCAATAAGAGAGATTCACACCCGACTATCTGAGGAACGGTGGCCTCCTGCGGACATAAGGTCTCCCTCATAACCACAGCCACTCCCCCACCCCTACCCTGAGTCCGAGGCCGGTGTAGCACCCGGAAGCCTGGTGGGCAAAGATCAACCAGGGGGATACCACCCTCTGGGCCCAACCAGGTTTCCGTGATGCAGGCCAGGTCCGCTTGCTCACCCTCGACTAAATCCCGGACGAGGGGAGCCTTATTAGCCATGGACCTGGCATTCAAGTACACCAGTCGGAGCTCAGGTGGCTGCACATCCCCGCTCCCAGAACCTTGGGTCGAAGGCAGAGGGTCGGAGCGCCTCACCGCTTGTAGGTAGCGGAGAGGCCCTCCCGGAGGTCGGTACGGCCCTCTGATCTTACACCTGCTGCCATTCCCTATCGTCGTGGGAATTGACATTCCCACGACCCGCTCCAGAGCTCCAGAGATGACCGACCCCGGCTCCCCCTCAACGCGATCTATCCTAGGCCTGGTCTGAACAGCAGTTGGCGGATTACCCCCCCTCTCCAACCAACCACAGCCCTCCCCCCTCCCTAACCCTACAAAAAATCTGGCTAAAAAAGTAATCAGGGGCCTCTTATTAAATTTATTTATTTTATTTATTTATTTATTTTAATTTCCATTTATATCCCGCCCTTCTCCGAAGACTCAGGGCGGCTTACAAACTTAGCAGTAGCCTTCATTCTATGTATATGCCTGCTTATTAGGGCTTTCACACACACCCCCAAGCGGCATTATTACAAAGTCAGCTTAATTGCCCCCAACAATCTGGGTCCTCATTTTACCTACCTGGGAAGGATGGAAGGCTGAGTCAACCTTGAGCCTGGTGGGACTCGAACCTGCACTAATTGCAGGCAGCTGGTGTTACTTAAGGAGGCATCAGCCCACTGCTCCACCAAGGCTCTTATTTATATCTTTATAAATTTATATCTTAGGCCCCTGTTACTGCCCGGCCATCTCTCAGGGACCCAACAGTCGGACCCGTCATCAAGAGGCAAATTAAAAGGTAAGGCGGGTCGCTCCCAGTAGGATATCAAATCAAAATTTACTATAAAACTATTATTCCGATAATCAAAAGTTTCAAACATTGGTACTAATGAATACTCAGTAGTCTTCTGATGGCATAGTTTTATCCACATGCTGACATAAAGTAAACATAATGCAAGAAAAGAAAGCAAATTTTACCTGTCTGAGCTGCTTAACATCACCAAATATCTTCATCACTCCATCAATCTCACGCTCTAGCCTTTGAGCCCAATTCTGCATTCTGCGAAAGAAAGTTTGGAAGGTAGAGTCAGTGAAAAGAATGTGGTAAAATTTAGCATTCACAGCTTAGCTAATATCCTTTGTTTTTATGTTCAAAAGATCCAACATGTCTGCCTCCCATGCAATACAACTGCAAGTTTATCAGCTGGTGAAGGTCCAGTACTAGATACATCTTAAATATACAGAAAGAAAGACAACTAAAAATAAAAATCAATAAAATACTTATGTTTGAATTATTATTTTTGCTAAGAAAATATTGTAGAACTGGGACTTCAATTCATTTCAATAAAGATATACCTGTTATAAAATAATGCTGATACTATTCATTCTAATTTAAAAAATAGCTGCCTACGTCATTTCTTTTTTTGAAAATGGGGGGGGGATGGAGAGAATGGAGGGTTTTTATTATTTTATTTTATTATTTTGTCACCCATCTCACTGTGAGGTATCTCTTACAACAAGACTGGAGGACTTGTTCAATCTTTTAAATGTTAAGAGGTAAAACACATAAAGGATAGATGCATGCTATGGATGCATGGTTAAAATAGTATATTTGTTTTCCACAGAACTGCAGTATTAAAGTTTACCTCTAGCAGCTGATTAATCCTCTATCATACTACCAGCGAAGGCTCTGAAAGTTAAAAAAAAAAGTATTTTCTTTCCTTTTCAATCCTAAATGTTCCTATCTAAATTTAAAGAGGCTGAAGACATGAACAAGAACATGCCATCTAATGGACAAGAATGTATAGCAATCCTTTGCACATATTTGTACATAATTAGGCTTTTATTTATGCAAATTAAGCAGTGTCTTCAGCCTCTTAATAAACGTGCACTTGTGAAGGTTGCAACAAGAAGTTCTACTCCAAAGCAGGATATTCTGGTCCCTCAACTTCCCATTCCATCTCTTCCTGCTTTTGCAATTCTAGTAACCAGGCTTGCTTGCTTTTGGCAAAATGGGAGTTCCATTAGGCCTCTTTTTACTTAAAAAAAATCCACATCCCTACAAAACTTAAGAGCTCCCTTGAGCTTGGAGTACTTCCTCAACTTAACAACCATGTTTTGATGCCACTTCTGTTGGCACTTAGAAATGGAGTTTATGGTTAGATGGAACAATATTCATTGAGACCAGGAGGGAGCCTGGAGTTCATTAGAATGCAAGAAGCCAAAGGACTGGCTTGGTAAAAAAAATAAGTTTGAAACTTTTGAACAAACTGTAATATGCCCTCAGGAAATTATCATGTTCAGCATTCCAATTTCAATTTCTTAAACCTCTCTATATTCAACCTTTTCTCCTCTTTTTCAAGCATGGCTTGATGCCAGCAGCTTTCTTAAGTCTACTTTAAACAGAGAGATCCAGAGCAAAAAAAGCTGAAAAGTCAATCATAGCTGCCACCTAACACTAAGCAAGAGAACGGCAAAGCAGGTTTTTCATTAAGCTATGAAAAGAATGGAAGGGAAACGCAGTTCGTAGAAGAAAGGAAAGCAACTGCATTTTGTCAAAGGCAATCAATTGTCTGAAATACCTTCAGTCTTAATGTGTAACACCCATTCTTTATAGAACGTGCTACATCTAACAGCTAGAGCATCTCAGCCACTTAAAGGAGGCATCTGACAGTCATGATCTACCTCTCTCCAAACAGGGTTATGCTATGCCCTTGTTGGATTTGGGGTTATATTTGAGACTCTTTCTAATGCAGGCAAAGTCTCTGGGTGTCCTGCAGTCACAATGTGCCATGTGACCAATCTGCCCTCTCAGTAACAACTACTAGCAGTATGAGGAACATATTGCCTCTCTGCCTTCACTTTTCCTTCTGTTCGCACACCCAAGGTCAGCAAGAAAAAGACAGAGGCAGCTTGAGTATTGGGGCCAAGCTGACTGGCTGCTACAACAAGTAGCAAGGAAGTCAAAAACACTCTCTGTTTCCATGCCATGCATATGAGGGACTGGAGGGATTCAGCCGGCTTGCACCACTTCGGCAGAACCGCTAGCTAATTTTTTGTTGCCCAGGCCCAGAATGGACTTCTGGAAGCGGCATCCGCACAGAGAACCGGTTGTTCACATATTTGAATCCCAACACTGATGTGAGGGTTTGTATAGCAGCAGTCTAGAGAGAAGCTGATAGCAGAAGTGCTGCTCCCCCTGTCTCTGGTGATCATTTGATTGGTTGGGGAAAAGTTAAGCAGCAATTGGGGCTGCAGGATATTGAAATTAACAGCCCCTCACAAAGCCCTGAAAATGTCTTTGCAGAGAATAGCCAAATCCACTCAGGTCAACCAAGATCTCTCAGGAAGAAACTTAGTTGGGGAAGCGTAAACCCAGCATTCATTCCATCACAAATCACAAAATTCTTCCTGGTGAAAGAGCAGAGCTTCAACTCCCCATGTATAGACTGGAAAACTGTATTTCATTTGTGCTTATTGCAGGTTGCTTTTATCCTCACTTATTTAAATACAACTTCTCAGCTTCTTTTCATTAACTCAAGCTTAAACTAGCCATTTCTCTGAAGTAACAATACTAAGAAGTACAATGGAAGAGAATGTATTGCCCTAGACAACAGTGTTCCCTAGACCTGGGCTTTTCAACCTTTTCACCCATTGTACCACTTTTAGGATATGGCAATATCCGAGTACCACCAGTTACCTAGCAAGGACCCCCCACCAAAAAAAGGAAAAAAGTGATAAAGTACAGGTAGTCCTCAACTTACAACAGTTCACTTAGTGACTGTTCAAAGTTACAACAGCACTGAAAAAATGACTTATGATCATTTTTACACTTATGACCGTTTCTCGCTCGCTATTCCTCCAAAAATAGGCCACTCGCTCTGTCTCTCTTCACTGCTTCAGTAAGAAAAGCATCTTCTCTTCTCAATCTGCCCCTTTTATACCTTCTCGTCTCTCCACCTTCCTCGTCCTTTTCTCTTCCAGGTGTACCAGAAGCTCCAATTAGCATGTCGCCACATGGCAGATACTGGGGATTCTGCCAAGCTCTGCAGCTCCAGCTGATCTCCTCCAGGTATGTGCAGCTCCACTTTAACTGGTTCCCTCCCCCACTACAATTAGCTAGGACTCGCGTACCACCAGCCAGGTGCTAAAGTACCACTGGTGGTACGCGTTCCACAGATTGAAAAGCCCTGCCCTAGAAACTTCTTTTGGTGCCTACTAGCTTTTTACCCCAGCTGACTATTTTTTAAAATCAATGTGAAGCTGACATTCTTCAACAGCACCCAGCATGCTTGTTCCCCTAGAACAGGGCTTTTCAATCTTTTCACCCATTGTACCAGTTTTAGGATATGGCAACATCCGAGTACCACCAGTCGCCTAGCAAGGTGTCAAAAACTTGATGACCAAAAAAAAATAATAGAAAGAAGTGATGAAGTACAGGCAGTCCTCGACTTACAACAGTTCGCTTAGTCACTGTTCAAAGTTACAATGGCCCTGAAAAAGTGCCCCCCCAAGCCACAGCCGAGCAAGACACCTGCCTGCCCGCCCGGCAGCACTCTTCCTCCTGTCCAAGGTTTTCATTGTTGTGAGCATTTCTGTTGAGGAATGGCATCGGGGGTGGGATGGGGGGTTGGTTTTTTATTTTTTTCCCCTCTATTAGGTGGTTGCAGCAGGTTTTGGTCACTTCACATGACCCTGGGACACTGTGACCATCATAAATATGAATCAGTTGCCAAGCATCTGAATGTACATCACAAGACCCTGGAGATGCTGCAACATTCCAGCTGATCAGCGCTTCTGGACTCAGCAGAAGCGCCAGGATCAGCGCTGAGCTCCAGCTGGAGCCTGGCGCTGATCCTGGCGCATCTACTGAGCCCTTACAGCCCTGCAGCTCCAGCCATCTCTTGCTCAGGCTTGTGTGGTTCAGCTCATTCCCCTCCGCTGCTACCACTTTTCTAGGATGATCACGTACCACCTGCCAGGTGCCAATGTACCACAGGTGGTACCCGTACCACTGGTTGAAAAGTCCTGCCCTAGCAAAGTCATATCAGCATTTTGAGCCAGATGACATGCTGAAGACTAGTGGCTCATTTGTCTATCTAAACCGATGACCCTATCCATCAAAATAGAAAAATACAAATGTAAACTATACTGTGATAGAGAAATTGTAGAGCAATAGCAGATAGTAATTGCATCAACTTGCCTTCTCTTAAATAGGTTTATACAATGTAAAGCACCCATTATAGGAAGCATCTTGTAAACCAGAAAATCTTTTGCCATAATAGCCATTTTCTGAGTGCATCCAATGCATGCTGAAAAATTTCAAATGTGCCCTTAGCTCTAAAATGTTTGTTATACTTGACATTTGTTGAGCTATTTTTCAGGCTACCTTTTCATGAAGGCATTTTCATATGTTTCAATTTTATGTTTACATTTCACCAAAATGTATACTAATCACTTTTGGTATGTCTGAGAGCCACATATGTTGAATGACAAGCAGGAATAGCATAATTTTATTGTTTTTTTCTAAAGTAACTCCTTAAACAAAATGGGTATTTCCATAATTCAGAAACATACATTCATAAAATCTATAAACCATTCTCAAAAGAAAGAAAAATTAAAGGATTCTTTGTAATAATATAAGATCTAAAAATACATTTTTTAAAAAAAGCAAGGGATAATAAAAAAAATAATAAATAAATAAATTTAAGATTTGATCCACTTTCTCTCATTATCTAAAAATGTACCCAACTCAACTACAGTTCAACACTGAGTTAGCATATACCAGTTGCTCAAGTAACATACATTCATGGAAAGGAACAGTGGTCTGTTAACATTTTTGTGCTTTCCTATAACGTTTTAAAATACATAATATCTGCTTTGGCTGCCATTTGTAAAATCATGTAGAAATACATACAATGTGCTACGCTAGTCCTTATGCCTGCTTTACATACAAACACACCTCAAGTGTGCATTAAAATGTAAAATTTTTGGCTGTTAGGTAAAGAATAAGATAGAAATGAGTATGAGTAAAAAAGGAACAATCCATAGTTTCCCTAAGATGTGGACAAAAAAAAAAGACTTCACACTTCCAGGGAAGAAATGATGGACTGAAGACAGCTCCATGAAAAGTGGAGCCAATGACTGTACAGAATGAAGAAGTGGGACCAGATCCGTTCTTTCATAATGCCCCTAACAAGGAAAGAACCTCAGATCACCCACAAGTGCTCCAGACAGCTGCTCCTTATAAGAAGACCACAAGATAGCAGTCTCTGGTGGGTTTAAAGCCAGGAGATGACAAAATAACCATCTTGCTCAAACTGCATTTAGGGCATTTGAAAGGACATTGTGTTCGCAGACTTCTTTTCTAATCACTTTCAGAAATTGCTTCTTAACTGCTTTTCAGCTATCAGGGAACTTTGGATCACCAAATTTTTACAGCATTTTCCTTCAATCCACAGTGAAAGAAGTTTCTAACGTAAGTTTTAGAACTTAAAAAAATATTTTCGAATAAAGCAGAAAAGGTGATTAAAACTGATTTTAGAAAGTTACAAGCAGACTAGGGGTCCAACCTAATTTGAAACAAGAGTTAGGAATTAATTATAAAGAGTCCTTCCCATGGAAACCTGCTTTTATTTCGAATTCTAAAAAAAATAAGATTTTAAAAGTTGGGCACTAGAGGGAACAAGATGAGCTAACTTTACTTTATTGTAGGGCAACATTAACAGAAACTTGCAAGTTTGAAAGTACAAGTCCTGCCATCTCTTTTTACCATCTGATAAATTAGGGTGCATTCTTTCTAAATTTCTTTCTTTGTCCAATATTCAGCTGTAGTCTCTTTCCCCCTTTTATCTGTTTGTTTCCTAGGAAGCATCTCTTCCTCTGATTTCCCAAAGTCACTCCCATATACTATTTTCAGAACTAGAAGGTACTAAAAATTATAAATGAGAAGAACACTCAAACTCAACTCACAATTATGGAATGAAGCAAAGTATTTTAATACTAGACATAGCAAAGAATATTTTGGAACAATGGACTCCAAAGTTAATTTTAAGAGTGTCTGGTTCTGTGTTTCAAAGGTATTAAGGAAGAAAACAAGTTTTAACTGACCACATTGAAACTGATTTGAAAGTGGATGTTAAAATGACATGGGGGAAAATGTTACACTGGACATACAAAAGAAACTGGCTAATGTCTTAATAATTAAAATAATATACAAAAACAAATCAAGAGATGATCTAGATCAGGGCTTTTCAACCAGTGATACGGGTACCACCTGTGGTACATTGGCACCTGGCAGGTGGTACGAGGCCATCCTAGAAAAGTGGCAGCGGGGGAGGGGAATGAGCTGAACCGGTGGCAACACCGCACAAGCCTGAGCGAGAGATGGCTGGAGCTGCATGGCTGTAAGGGCTCAGCAGAAGCCCCAGGAACAGCACTTCTTCAGGGCAGTCAGGGCTCAGTGGAAGTGCCAGGATCTGAGCCAGCCTCCAGCTGGAACTCAGTGCTGATCCTGGCGCTTCTGCTGAGCCCAGAAGAAGTGCCGATCAGCTGGAATGTTGCAGCATCTCCAGGGTCTTGTGATTTACATTCAGATGCTTGGCAACTGATTCATATTTATGACGGTCACAGTGTCCCAGGGTCATGTGAAGTGGCCAAAACCTGCTGCAACCACCCAGCAGACAGGGGGGATAAAAACCAACCCCCCCACCCCTGCTGCCAATCCTCAACAGAAATGCTCACAACTATGAAAACCTCGGACAGGAGGAAGAGTGTCACCAGGTAGGCAGGCAGGGGTCTTGCTCGGCTATGGCTTGGGGGGCACTTTTTTCAGTGCCATTGTAACTTCAAACAGTCACTAACCAAACTGTTATAAGTCGAGGACTACCTGTACTTCATCACTTTTTTCCTTTTTTTGTTTTGTTTTGGTCATCAAGTTTTTGACACCTTGCTAGGCAACTGGTGGTGCTTTGGATGTTGCCATATCCTAAAAGTGGTACAATGGGTGAAAAGGTTGAAAAGCCCTGATCTAGATAACTTTCTTATATTGGATTAAAAAAGAGGTTTTTTTAAAGTGTTGAATAATTTTATGAGAAGGAACAAAGAAAAAATGAAAAGAAATCAAATTATAGGATATTATTTGAAGGCACTAAAAGTTAAGATTGTTAGAAGTAAAAAGATTAAATGTAAAGTTGGTTTATTTGATCAAGTCTAAAATAGATATGTTGTTATATCTGGTAATGTTTAATGGACTTTTGCTGACTTCGGGACAGAAATGCTAAGGCTTTATGGATTTATTTATAGAAAAAAGCTGAGGTATGGGAAGAAGAGATCATTTATTGTATTCTAAGAGAAAATGATTGGTTACTAAAATTCTTTATATTTGTTGTGATGAAGGTGGAAATAACTTCTTTATATATTGTTTCCTTTTTACTATATTCTTATGTTTATCTTTCTTTTCTACTTTTTCTTTTCTGTACCTTTTATTTTTTATTTCTATTCTTATTAAAATTTGTAATATGTAATATTTAATGAAATTACCATTAAAAAGGCGAAAAGGTCTTACTTACTCCATAACAGATTTTAGAATGCCTGTATCAGGATGAAACAGTTGTTAAGTTTCCACTGAAATCTATCTGCCAAGAAAACTTATGTGCAGACTAACATCTTTCTATCACTTTCCCTTTAAAAACAGATTGTCAGGCCTGATCAGCTCACCGGTTTCGTCTAGTCTAGTACTCACTTCTCCTTGAAAATCACTTCCAGTACAAAGCATTTCATTGTCTTTTTATTATATGGAAAAAAGAGACAAAAAAGCCTTATTTAAAGACTAAAATTATTACTTTTAATCATAAAGGCCATTAAAACTCTTCAAGATGATTTAAGCATATTATTTTGGAAAACAGTCAATAACTTAGGGAAGAGGTACATATTAATTTCCATATTAAAATATGACAAGCAGCAGGTGGGTCTTTAAAATCCACCCAAATGATAGCTCCAAGGAAAAGAAGACTAGAAAGTGTGCTATAAATGCTAATCAAAATGCCATTTGATTGAGAAAAAGGAGAAAATAAACATTTTTTCATTGTTAATGTTTTTTTTAAAAAAAACCTGTTTGGGATTCATTAATTACTGCACCAGGGGGTATTCTATGCTATCATTGAATTAAATAAACATTATTTTTATACTGCTTTTCTCATACTCACTATTGTGTGAACATTAAAAAGCAGCAGGATTATATTGTAACAAAACAATATTCACCATACATTAAAATATATTAAATATTTTAAAGCATGCTGCTTTCATTGAAATGCCATAACCTTATGCTGCAAGTTTCATCCCTTTTGGATGTGCATGCAACATCACAGCATATATACAAAAAGTTTGCATTGCAATGACCATCTGTCTGCAAGCAATATAAATCCTTCCACTCCCCACCATCTATCTAGTCAGAGCTGAAGAAGCTTCTTGGATGAGAAGTGAAACATCTTCAAAAGAAACACAAGAAAATCCAGTTGCCTTCTGAAAAAAAGCATCTTTGGGTTTGCATTGCAACAGCACAGGACCTGGGTGACAATGGCATGACACTGCTTTTCTCATTCTCGTTCCCCTTGCCCCTCCTTTTCTGAAATCAGAAAGAGTGGAAACAATTAGAACACCAAAATCTTCCAGTTTAGGACAATTTGATGGTCAGTGTTTACAAATCCAAGCACTTCCTAGCTGAATGATGCCTTCCCGAAAACTGAACTAGTATTTTATTTACAGTATTTATTTTTCACATTTCTGAACTGCCCATCTCCCTTAAAGAGGAAATATTAAACACATACTAGTGAGGCAAACTTTCAAGCTAGAAGGTCCATTTATCCATCCTCTTTAGAATAGCAAAAGAGAATGAAAAAGATATTAGCCAACACCAGAGTCATACCATACCTTTCTTTGCAACTATTGTACTGTAATTACCTGTCCTGCTGCTCCAAATCACTTTTATTTTCTCCAGGCCATATGAGTTAGAAGATTGTCAATACCATGACCAAGCATTTGATGTGACCACTTTCTTTATCAGTGTCAACTATGCTAGGATTTATTACTGTTTCTGTCTTTTTTCTGTTCATATCTGATTTCTCAATGCACTATAATTTATTGTACTTTACATTTTATGGAAAGTGAATAAAACAAACAAATAAATAAATAAAAAGAGTACAATTGCAGAAGAAACAGATACAGAATTATGTACGTGAATTTTCATTTTGAAATAACTCAGTATGTAAATAGTAAATTATAAGGTATGATTTTGATTGCTTTTGGGGGTACTCTGGCACACTACTATAGGTCTGAAGGTACAATCATTTCTTGAAATTCCTTTGCAAAACCTTATGTATAAATAATATACTGCTCAAAAAAATAAAGGGAACACAAGATAAGACATCCTACTATTAAATACAGTACATTGTGTTGTTTAAGTGTTCCCTTTATTTTTTTGAGCAGTATACATAAAGAAATAGCCAGGCAAGATCAGGATAAGCCATCCACAGAGACAGAGTTTTTAGTTTTCATCTTATTATATTCTATGTTCATAGCTTTGGGCTGCTGAAGATACAAAAGATAAATGGAATAAAACACAGAATTACAATAGGAACTGAGAATCATTCTAAAAGGTTTATTTCTTTCTGCTTTACTTAAACCACTACAAATTTAAACAGAGCTATCCTATGGAATTAGTGGCAACCAAGCTCAAATTAATATATGTACCTACTTTTAATTTATGTTAAATGAGAGATGGAGAATTGTAGCCTGGAAGTTGTTATTTTTGGTAATTTATTTTTTTTCAGTGCTTCATACATTAAAAACAACAAAATAAATTCTAAGTTATAATGAATTTACTCTTTATATATTTAACACCCATGATGATCCCTGCTGATGGCCATGTCACCAGATGAAAATTTCCAAAGTCACCAAAATGTTTGCAAGTTCCATGCCTGATTCTTTTCCTATTTCTCTATCCCAAATTTAATTTCCTTTTACAGAATTTATTAAGAAAAGAATAGTTCATGGTTCTTTCAAGGAACTTTTGAGCACTCTGATAAATTCCAGAAAATTTAATCTACTGTAAATCTTGTTGAAATCTTGACTTGCTAAAATTTTAAGCACAATTTCTATAAGTGGTATAACATTAAGCCTTAAAAGAAGGATACGCATGCTTCTAGTACCACCTAGCTAAACTTGCTAATCTCAAAAAAGTTAATTAGAGTTGGGCCTAATTCATTCTTGGATGGGACAACAACAGTGCATACCAGAGTTACCGTATGTAACTATCCTGAGTTTTAAAAAAATTCCAAAATAAGTAAATGGTAAATCAATTTTGTTCAATTGCCAAGAAAACGATATCTGCCTAGACAGAAGTCAAGCTCCTCAAGAAGTCTTTAATGTTATTAAATACACATTTAATGTTATTAAATAGTGTATTTCCATTATTCCTTTCCTTATTGTTGTCTATAAAATAAATGACAATTCCCTTTATCACAATTCATCACAGAAACTAATATTCAGTATACACGTCTTATCTATTTAAATATATTCTTTCTTACCATCTTACATCAACTAATTAATAATACAGTATAACATTATTATTTTCTATTAATTTCCAAATGTCTTAAATTTAGTAACCAAAATTTTCTCTTATTTCAACATTAAAGAAAAAATGGAGGTACATTATAGGAAGTCATGGGACATCTGCCAATAATAAATGTTGTTGTCTGGACTTATACAATAATCTGTGAATAAGGGAGGATAATCTTATAGTAAAAAGTGGAAATACACTCAATTAATTGCATATTAAATCTACAGAAAAATGGGATAAACTAGTTATGATTAAGTTAATTTTCAGTTTAAAGAATATTCCAGATTCTTTTTTAATTTTTTTTAATTAATTTTCTAATTTTACATATAAATATTTAAAAAGCAATGTGGCGGCTGAGTTAATTGATAATTCAATAACATACAAATATCTTTAGTACAAGTCACAAACTACTACATTAAGTATTTCCTCTCTTTTCCCCTTAGTATTTACTGTCTCATGTTTAAAGTAATACAATTCTTATTATATCAATTAAATAAAAATAACTTTCACATTTATCAATAATTTTTAAGTTTATACATATCCTGGTTATTTTAACATTCAATCTTTATAGACAATCAATGTCCTAATTAGTTTTCCCCAATTTTTAGTTTCACATTGATATTTAAGTTTAACATTTAATATTTATAATTTCCAAGTTTTAAATGACAATTCCCTTTATCACAATTCATCACAGAAGCTAATATTCAGTATACACATCTTATCTATTTAAATATATTCTATTTCTCACCATCTTACATCAGCTAATTAATAATACAGTATAACATTCTTTTTTTCTATTAATTTCCAAATGTCTTAAATTTAGTAGCCAAAATTTTCTCTTATTTCAACATTAAATACTTCCTCTTTTTCTCTTGATGTCTACTATCTCATATTTAAGCTATTAATTTTTATTATAACCAGCTAAGTAAAAACATATTACATTCATCTATAGATTTTTAGTTTATATATATCCTTTATAAGCAAATCAATATTTGAATTTAACCTTATTTATACTTCCAAGTTTTAAATGACCAAAGTTTTCTTCACCTCAGCTCATAACAAAATCTAGTATTCAAAGTACTCATCTTATCTATTTGAATATGTTCTATTTTAATTCTCACTAAGTCAAAACCCCAATTTTCTTTAGCCTTATTCTAGCTTAGGGACGCGGTGGCTGAGTGGGTTAGGACACTGAGCTTGTCGATCAGAAGGTCGGCAGTTTGGTGGATCAAATCCCGAGTGCCGCGTAGCAGAGTGAGCGCCTGTTACTCGTCCCAGCTTCTGCCCACCTAGCAGTTCGAAAGCACGTAAAAATGCAAGTAGAAAAATAGGGACCACTATGGTGGGAAGGTAACAGCGTTCCGTGCTAGTCATGCCGGCCACATGACCATGGAGACGTCCTCGGACAAGCGCTGGCTCTTCGGCTTTGAAACGGAGATGAGCACCGGCCCCTAGAGTCGGAAACGACTAGCACGCATGTGCGGGGGAACCTTTACCTTTACCTTATTCTAGCTTGCTTTCTTTGCCAACTTGCCTTCCAAGTCCGTGCTTTTAAGTCATCCAATAGATCTCCCTGTGTTATTATATATATTGTTTGACATAAAAAAGGCCATCTGGTCGCCATTTTTTGGAAGGACTAACAAATTGTCTATTTTTCCATCTCGATATAGTTGTCCTGAAATGTTTATCTTCCCTTCAGTCTGTTCTTCTTCTTAACCTCCAGGTTTCTTCTGGTTTATATAAAAAGTCTTTTCCTTTTTCCATGTTGTCAGTCTCTTTTCTGGGTTTTCCATTAACTGTATTTGTTGATCAACTGAATCTTCTATCGTAGTATTTAATTGTTCCACTTCTTGTATTATATTCTATGTAGTTGATTCTTTAGTTGTAAACAAAGTCTGAGTTCGTATATCTGGGCTGACATCTTGTTCTTTTCTGTAGCTTCTTATTTCATCAGTAGCTGTAAGAATAGTTTCATAAATTGCTTTCAACATAAAGAGAATTTGTTCCTGATCTTCATCCATGTTCTCTTAGTAGAGTGTTAAGTTAAAAGCTTTACAATCAGAGAATGAAAATAATGTCACTGAATATAGAACACAGCTGGGCTTCCCTCAGCTGATATCTGTCAAGGTTGCAAAAGTATTATCTATAGTCTGGGCATTGAGCCAAGTGTCTTTTAGACAATAACAAATTGTAATATCAGGTTTAGCCACAAAATGTCGCCTATACCATTTAGGGTTTGTTTGTTTTTTAAGTCCAAAATTTTATAAAGCTCCAGTTAGAATCAGGTTATTCTTACAACATTTTAAACTCCCCTGGATAGTCAGTCACTGCTGTTTTTAGAGGGTGGGACAGAATCTCCCTTCCCTCTCTTACAGGGGGAAAATACTTTGGGCAGCTTATACAGGTGGAAAAAATAAGTAGGATTGAAGAGAGGTAGATCTCACCCAGTCTCATCCGCGCGCTGCGTTGTAGGTGCCTGATGGTAAATTTGACTTTGGCTGTCAGCAGCCTAGTGACGGGCCATATTTCTATGGCCAGTCTTCTGTCCGCCAGTTTGGAGGGCTGCCCTGATCAAGTGGAAGGGCTACCGCCCTCCTGCGATCAAGTGGGGATCCCCTCCTTGCTGGTCAGCCCTACAGGGCAACTTTCAACCCTTTCCATGGTCACCCAGTGATGCTGAATCGGACGTGGAAGACACAGCTCACCTTACAAATGGCCACGGCGGCCATGGCAATGAACAGAAGTCAGAATATTCCAGATTCTCATTTGTATCTTGAAGTAATGTCCATTTTTTCCAGTTTCTTTCTTTCTTTCTTTTTGGCATGATTGATTTTATTGACTCTTAATGGCCACATAAAAATGTTTTTTCCCCCAGTAGGATCTGTCCCCAACCTGATCTTTCAGGATTTCCAATGGTGCATCCATCACCCCTATAACTGAATCCATCCACCTTCTTTTGTCTTCCTCCACTCTTCCCTTCCAACTTTTCTAGAATTACAGTCTTCTCCACAGAGCTAAGTATTCACATAATGTGCTTGAAGTAGGATAATTTGAGCCAAGACATTTGTGCTTCAAGTGAGAACTCTGGTTGATTTTTTTAATGATCCATTTGTTTGTTTCCCAAACTATCCATGGTATTCATAAGAGTCTTTTCCAACACTAACATTCAAAAACAACAATATTCTTTCTACTCTATTTCTTCAAATTCCAGTTATCATTTCTATAGTGTTACCTTTGCTTGAATTATTCTGATCTTTATAAGTATAGATACTTTGTGGCATCTGAATATCTTTTCTAAGGCCTTCAGGACTACTCTACCAACCGCTAGTCTGTCATATATTTTTTGATTGCTGGTTAATTTATTGTTGTTGGTTATCTTAAAAGACAGAAGATATTTACCAGTTCAATATCTACCTAGTCAATTCTGGTATGAAGAAAGCTGACATGCTAATCATTATTATGAGCAAACTATTAGGACTAATATTAATAGCAAAACAACTATTTTATTTTCTTCTTTTATTCTTCTGACTATATCTAAATTCAGAATTATATCCACTCGTCTTATATTTGGAGTTGTTTCTGCATGTGACTCTCAGCAGCTCCAGGCAGCATGCTCAAAGATAAGAAATGAACTGTATTTTTTTTGACCAGCTCTCTCTTATATTAGTTGTGACTGGAGTGAAAATTGTGATCTTGGGCCAAATTATGAACAAATTGTACCTGTTATTCTTAATGTTGCACACAGTCACAGGATGGGCAATGGAGTGTAAATATGCATTGTAGCAACCAAGTGAAGATGTCCAGAGTCCCATCTACTGAATTATATGGATCAATTTTAATACGTACATTTTAAGATTATGGATAAAGTGCACAAAGGAGCAAGATCAACCATGTAGGTGGAAGGTTATTTAAATGGGTCCAATTGGAACTAGTGCCTCCTTATTCAATAGGTTGCTACCTGTTTTAAAGAAATAGTTGTACATTTCTTTTTTGCATAAATTCTTTCTGTTGCTCAATCATTCTTTCATACGGGAA
Source organism: Vipera berus (assembly GCF_964194415.1). Lineage (NCBI taxonomy): Eukaryota > Metazoa > Chordata > Lepidosauria > Squamata > Viperidae > Vipera > Vipera berus. The sequence continues at coordinate 220,176,295 of NC_138203.1, forward strand.
GTTTTTTAGAGTTATGGTGACAATTCAGAGACTTTTGGAGAAAGTAGATTTTATCATCTATTTCAATTAGCCTTTAAACCAAAGTTTTTATAATGAAGTAGTCTTATTCATGCTGATAGAGAGCACTAGCAATAGTACTTAGACTTATATACCGCTTCATAGTGATTTACAGCAGTCTGTGGGTGGCATGTCAGCATATTGTCCCCAACAATCTGGGTCCCCATTTTAACAACCTCAGAAGGATGGAAGGCTGAGTCAATCTTGAGTCTCATCAGGATCGAACTCCAGGCATTGGGCAAAGTTTTCCTGCAATACTGCATTCTAACCACTGCACTATCATGGTGGGATCTGTTGTTAATCTATCAACCACCTCCACTGTGATGCTCCCCCATTGGAGCCCAAACTAACTGGCAAGTCTTTAGGCTCTTACAGTACGTCAGGAGGGTTGTAGTCGACCTCATTCCAGGGCACTCAATATTCAGAGTTCAGGTGCAATGGCAAAGAAGGCCCTTCTCCTGGATCCCGTTGGCCCAAATAATCAGGCTGGTGAGGCCCACAGCATGCCTCCTGTGTCAGCATGAGTAGGGTGGGCCAATCCGAGTGGGATGAGATGGACCTTCAAATAGCTTGTAGCCTGGACCCCTGCTAAGAAGAACTTTAAAAGTGATTATCAATACCTTGGTTGCAGAAATTTCTGTGTATAACTTTGATTACTTCTTGATCCAGTTTCATCACTATTGTACATTCACAAATGGCTTCTTAGCCTTAGAATTCCCTCCAGATAAATATTATTTGGCCACAATAGTTCAACAGCTGAGAGCCTCGCTGTAGTAACATCTCAAATATTTGACATGCACCAAAAGTTTAACAGCAACTTAAAATCTTGTTAGGACAAGCTTATCTGATCTGTTTTACTTGTTTTCTTTGTTGGATGATATTTCATAATGTTTTGATTTTTCTATAATTTTAATCATACCCTACCTGATCTTTAAAACAAAACAATGGCTTAAAAATATTCCAGTAAAGAATGAAAACATAAAACTTGTACTAAAATATCCTTTAACCTCAATTACTTACCTCTTCATTATCGGGGCCTACATATGACAAGATTGGAGTTGGGTGAAGAATTAATCAAATATTACAGCAAAATGCAACTGAAAAATTGTCACTCTGTGAAGTTATCTGTTTCCAAGATAAGAATTGGGCTTTGATTAGCACTGACTTTGTTGGGTGACTCCATGATCTTAAACAACTTTTTTACTTTCTATGCATGCTGTAAATATACTGTATGATCCATTTGTATTCATGTATAAAACATAAATCTTTGAAAGACAGAGAATTTACTGAGCAGCTTGCAATAAATAGCTTGCAAAGCAGTAGCGTTACGGCAGACATGTCAAGCACAAGGCCCGGGGGCCGGATCCGGCCCACGAAGTGGTTTCATGCGGCCTGCGAAGCCATCCTGGAAACAGTGAGGGAACAGCCCCCACTGCCTTGGCCCTGGCCCAGAGACCCTCCTCCTGCCAGAGACCCTCAGATCTGTCCCACTCCTGCCCAGGCCCCCATAGGCACCCTTGATGCCAAAGATGTAGAGCTGGCCACGCCCACCCAGTAGGCCATACGCACTCTAGCCATGCCCACCCAGTAGGCCACACCCACCCTGGCCACACCCACCCGGCCCCCTGAGGGCAACCGCAATGCTGATGCGGCCCTCAATGAAATTGAGTTTGACACCCCTGCGTTACGGGCTATGAGCCTCTACTGGCATTGTTGTTGTTGGAGAAACTGTTGGGGAAACAGTTTCATGGCTTGCTCACCAAATTTGGACAAATACTCTTTCATATTCTGCAATAAAGCCACTTCAGCCATGTTCAACCTCATTTACATTTGTTTATCACAAATATGCTAAACATTCTGACAGATACAATTTTAGGAAAGCAAAGGAGGAAATTCATGGAAAACATATTTAAATTTTTAAAACTAGTGATTTTGCTCATATTTGTATGCAGCTAATCAAGGACCAGAAATATCATGCTAAACTGACGTTTTACCTGACTTTTTGCATGATTCAAAAAAATAAGTACTATATACATAATTTACAACACAGACAAGCTTGTCAATATAAGAAAGATCACATCTGGACCTCATCAAAGTCCAATTCTAGTTCAGTTTTCTGTATCCCACAGTATCTTACAGAAGTCTTTGGGGATCCAGAACAGTCCAGAAACATCTACAAATTCAGTGGTTTTGTCAGAAGGATGAAATGAGCATTGCAATGTCACAACCCAAGTTCCACCCCCATGTACATGCATGATATAGCATGATACACATAGCAAGATACACATACAAAAGAGATGTAACTTGATGTAGTTTTATTACCTCCCTTCCCATCTCAACTAAACGTTTTCCAGTTAACTCTAATTATATTAGATTGCATATGTAATCTATTTTAAAGCTGCCTATATTGATAGAAATTGCTATATTCTGTGATAAAAATTCTATAATCTAACGGTGCATTGCATAGATAAATACCTTCTTTTTATATCTTGAATGTGTTATTAAAGGTTTTTGGCATTAAATGCTAGCAATTCAGTTCCATTTCACTGCAACTAACACCTGGCCTTTTACAGAGCTACATCTTATTCCAAAATGTTCCCCAAGGCCTAACAAATCTAAACTCCTCTCAATCCTGCCGTGAAATTCATACACTGAGACTCCTGTACCAGAAACCGCACAAACTCACAAATATGGCTCCTTTATTTGATTTGAGCAATTCATTAGACTCAAAGGGTTCTGAATATGCCGATTATTAGTATATAATTCATATGTGATCCAGGAACTGAGAGAGATCTCTCCAAACTGGATTAATCTAGTGAGAGGCATACTAAATCTACCTATAGAGAGAAAGGACAAATAATATGCCTGTCGGAATAAATATCTCAGCTAACTGCAAGCATATTCCAGAAATAGGCATCCTTTCAGCACTAGAATAACTAGTCAAAACTTTGCTGATTTCCTGGCTGTGACAAATGAAGCAAAACATTATACCTGTAATTTAGAGATACATTTATAATACTTTATATTTCATATTTTGTATTTTAATCTGTTTTTTATCAAAATGTGATGTGAATGTGCTATATAATAAATACTAGTTAAACTGAACCTCATCTTAAAACTTACTAAAATTCATCACACAAAAATGTATATTTTCTAGAGTTTTTAAACTTGTCTACCCAATATTTCCATCAAATCTAATAAAATCATCTCTCCAAATCTGCTGTGTTATGATCCTATCTTTTTTTTATGAAAGGGCATAACTGCCTTTGATTCCAACCCATTTTTGTCAAAATTTTCTCCAATCATCAACTGGCTTATATTCATAGTGTCTTCCAAGATGAGACTGATACATAGCCTCCCTTAAGGTCTTTAACTTTTTCTTCAAATGATCCAAAAGAAAGACCAATCCAGAAAGTGCTGCTACAGACAAAGAAACTCTATGCCCTAGAAAACCTACTATTCTATAAGAGAGAGCCCTACTATGGTAGCTGACTTTGAGCTCCATATTCCCCACTTGAATGCTCTTTCGTTGATTTGGAGATATTTTCTTGGCTGTTTTATTTAATCTATGATCTAAAGGCGTAAGAACACTTTGTCACAATGAAGTCTCCAAACACTCCACATTAGACAGCAAGAAAAAGAATGCAAATGACCAGCTGTCTGCAAGGAATATAAAACCTTCCATTCCCCACTATCCAGTCAGAACTGAAGAAGATTCTTGGATGAGAAACAAAATGTCTTCAAAGATTTAAAAAAAAAGTCCAGTTGCCTCGTGAAAAAGCACCTTTGGGACATCCATGACCTGGATGACTGAGAATCTCCATAGACAGACTGCAATTAAAGTATTTCTTCCCACACATGGGTCTTGTATAGTCTACAATTTCACTATAATTTTCAGATCTAGCACTGTGTCATACAATATTTACTGCAAATTATCCAGATTTCAGGCAACAATATGGCATAATTTGCATACTGAAGTAAATTCAGCATTCATATTCTCAGCAACCACACCTCTAATGTCACCTCTAAGCATTCCTTATACAGTGATCTATAAACAACCAAGGGAGAATCAGATATCCTTGTTTTATGTACTCAGTATTGAAGCATTTGCTAATTGCTAAGTTTATTCTTAAGTATGATTTATATCATATACCGCTTTTACTAAATTTAGCAACCAACTTTTAACTCCAAATTTTTGGCAAAAATAATTCATAACTGAAGCCTTTTCCTTTTATCATACACATTCACTAAATCTTTTAATTTTTTTCCTCTCAGGATCCCTTCACACTTTTAAAAATAATGATGCCAATATAGCTTTTGTTTGTATGGTTTTTATATATCAATATTTACCATATTCAAATTAAAATTGATGCATTTACTGTATTACCACTGCCACTTGGGATGATTGTTAGATGGGATTTTAATAATTGTATTATTTTTCAACATGGGTTGGCAAATAGTTTCAAAGTTCCTGAGATGGTCTTGGGGAATCCCCAGAGATCTTAGGATCATATTTTAACAGATGCTGCCCTAAATCAACAAATATATAGTAATCTTTCTCATATTTCTCAGTGACTTGCTAGAGAGTGAAAGTCTAGTCTGTACTGGAATAAAGCATAATTCCATAATTTTACTCATTATCATAGGATCCAATCTGGGTCGGTCATCAGGAGCAAAGGTTTTGTTTTCCAAGCTTTCAGGCTCATGCTGGAGCCCATCTTCAGGGAACTTCTCTCTAGCATATTGTGTGCTGTTCTGTGGGTGGTATTTATAGTGCTGTTGTAAGTGCTTTTTAGATGTTGACTGGAGTGTGTTGATGTCTGGCTTTTAAGTCATTAGCTGTTGTTTTACTTGTGCTGCCCAATACTCGTTTCTAAGTACTTGATAGGCTACTTGACTGTTGACAAACAAGGGGCCTGTTTCCCAGACTTCAATCACTTCCCTACCTGTTTTTGTGCCTGCTCATCCAACAATCTTAGTAGCTGCAAAATTGAATGTGTGTCCTTGCTCATTTCACAAAACTGAAAATTAACTACTTTCATACTGAAACCATGTATCTGCTACATGTTTATCTCTTTGCATTTCAAAAGACTGAAAACTCAAAAGCCTAATATTACCTTCTCTATTGACAAATCATAGAATAGCATTTGCTACCATATTTAAATCTTTGTTTATTAATCTTCCTTAATTTCATCTTGAACAGACTTACTAAATTATTATCATATATTTAGAGGCAATGCATATAAACATGTCAGGCTGATTATTTACCTAGATTTTCAATTTTTAGGATTAGATTCTTTGGGCTCTAATTTAATAGGTTTTTTAAAAAATTATTACTAAATCAACATAATAGGATTATCTTTGTTAAGACAGTGAGTCCTTTATAATCACGATTACAAAAATTGTAATTTAAAGAGAAACGGCAATTGATATAACTGCCACACAATAATAACAACTACAAATTCTATTAAGCACTTAGTAAGGCATTTTATGGTTCTCATGTCACACAAGCTTATAAGTAATGAAGGCTTTTCAGCTTTCCTGCCTAGAAGATCTAAACGTTAATTATGATTAAATTCTGTTTAATTGACAGGACTAGAAAAACCATTCTTTCAATTGGGAATAGAAAGTCTTCATATCCTATCACTCAAAGGATAGGCTAGTTCTTTAAACTCCATTAACACTCTGGTGATAGACTATATTAAACAGCATTTTTAAAAAACCCTTCATGTTCTATTTATGTATTTATTTATATTTATTACACTTAACAATCTATCTCCCCCCCCTCTTTCCTTCCTTTCCCTCCTTCCTTCTTTCCCTCCCTCCTTCCTTCTTTCCACAATAATTTCACATGCCTGTTTTTCCACAATGAGGAAGATAGCTAGAGACTAGAACTTTTAATCTAGTCTTCAACCTTACCTTTTTAGCAAAAAGTTGTAGGAATGTAGCTCCAAAGGGACCTGGAAGAAACACATTATCCAGATCCTTCCCAGTTGGACACACCCCAGATTTAAAAAGACATTGATAAACTAAAGCAAGTCTAGAGAATGGCTACCAAGATAGTGAAAGACCTGAAAGCCAAGACCCATTTAATAACAATTAAAAGATCTAGCTAGGTTTAGATGGCAGAAGAGAAAACTGAAAAGGGACATGGAAGCTATCTTCAAATTATCTGAAGGGGGATCACATTGTAGAGGGCTCAAACTTACTCTCACTTGTTCTGAGGGAAAGACTACAACAAACAGGATGAAACTTAAGAATCAAGATAAAGACTACATACTGTATTAGGAAGAACTTGATAGTAAAAGTTGTCAATCAGTGGGATAACTTACCACGTGCAGTAGCTTCTTCCCTTTCATGGGAAGTTTTCAATAAAGGTTGGATAATCATCTATCAAGGATGATGTAGTGAATCCTGCAGGGTATAAAGGGTTGAACATAACCTTTTATCTCATTTCTAACTATGATTCTATGATTCTGGATGACTTCTGTTGGGCTGGGAATGGGAGTGGTGCATATGTTCTAGCCCTCCCCAAGATTACTGTAGATATATATAATCTACATCATTCGGGATCAGTTTAAGGGTTGAGAGAGGGGAGAACAATGTTATGAAGGTTCTGCTCCCTCCTCCAAGGTCAGTTCCAATTAGTTTGGGGGGCCTCTGTTTGGGGAGGTCTTAAGGCTCAAGTTTCTCTTTGCTACATAGCTGCTATGTAAGATTATTCATGATACTCAGTTATGTACCTTTATCCAAGGATCTCTAAGTAATGCCACTAAGGTTCTTTCCCACCTCCCTGAAAGGTCTAACTATTTGGATGTAAAATAAATAATAATAATAAATAAACGCACTTCAGTATTGAAAGATTGTAGGGTTTAAGGAGGTCCTGAATGGACACTTTCAACCATTAATTCTGGATAATGGTCGACTGAGCTGGTATACAGGTTGGGGGTCCTCCTGAATTCAAGGCTCCTGCTTCAGAAGCAACTGACATTTGTGACCAGGAATAGCTTTGCACAAACCTACCTTGGGAATCAGATGTGCCCAGACGTTTCAAATACAAAGCAAATATTTTGATTAACCCATCCAAAGTGTGTGCCAAAAAAGAAATAATGCATTTTTTCCTCTTTATTATCCATATTTCTTCCTCATTTTTACCTATTTCATGCAAATTCCAACCTCCTCCCATCTGCCTCTTCTACACATTTGTATGACCACTACAACACTGTTCTGTGTGTATCAGATCCAAAGTTGAATTATTTTTTCCCAGCAGGGCACCAAGGGGAATTTACCTTATTTCCTTATAGGTACAGTAAAATGGATTTAAGAGAGGATTTTGTAGTGAAGGCTTTAGGTTAAGGTCAATCATGATGCAACATGTATTGTACTTGCAAGCTTATTTAACAACTGAAGAGGATTCGTGCACTCTTGATTACTATCATTCCCTGAACCTAAGCAAATGAAGGATAAATCAGGTTGGTAGCACTGGGGGTGGGTGTTTGTCCACAATCAAATCAAACAGTAGGAATGTATTACACATAATAGCCTCCCACTATTGCACTATAAACAAACCCATGTATGGAATTACAGTACATTGTTGACAAGGAATTAACATGATACAACTTTATAATGTATTACTTTGTCCCAATGTTGCCAACACTATTCAGGTAAGGAAGTAAAACATAGCAGTGATGTGACAATACTACTTAAAATAGTTTTTTCTAGCCTAATGGCCTCCAGAGAGTTGAACTTCAACCCCCAGAATTCCCAACCAAGGCAGAGTAATTCACTGTTGACATCACAGCTCAGACCTAGATGAAAATAATCCTTTACGTTTTAAAAGGCATGCATAAGCAGATTTATTTAATTATACAATACAATTGCATTTTATTTCGCGAAGCAAAAAATATCCTCTTTTCTCAGCATATTTATGTAGCAACTTTAAAGATGATATTTGGTTCTGGTTTAGTAACAAAATTGCCATTGTTCCATTTTTCTTTTGTTAATATCTCCAAACATATACATATACACCATAATCAAATGTATTCTATGACATAAGTAGTATATAGAAACACTCAGAGTAGCTTGTGATGTTATGCCACGCTACATGTTAATGCAATTAATATTTAGTTTATTTCTAAAACTCCAAGGAGTAATGAGATAATATGTATTTACAAAGGATTATCAGCATTCTATGGAAACTTGAATAGTAAGTCAGAAGAGAAATTTTCCCAATAGTTTAGGAAATTAGTGCAGTGTATACAGACCACAAACAAGGCAGTCCATCCATTAATAAACAGAAAGAACAAATTATTGTTGGGCTAGTGTTCTTTTCTATTCAGCTGCAGTCTGACTGACACTCTGCATGCCTCCATTGGGTGCCAATGACAAATGTTCATTTGAAATCTTTCTTCTGCTTTTTACTGCCTTTCGTACAGCTGTCAAGGGAATAGCTGAATTGAAAAAATGTCATCTCCTCCAAACTCTAAAATGAAACTGAGTTGTATCAGAAAGCCTATATAATGGCATCTTAGCCAAAAGCTTGAATTATTAAGGAATATTCTAGTGTAATAGTAGGCACACCAGCCTGTTTTTCTTTTTTGTAGATTAGATGTAGCTCTCTTGAGAGGTACAGGAGGAACAAAGGGGTCGTTTACAGACTATGAGAAAACTGAACAGTGCAGCAGAACAATCCCATTTGCACGGAGACAAAGCATTGGAAACCCTTGTTTCAGGCAAGATAGGACCACACTAATAGAACTGACAAGGACGAAGAATCATGACAAAGCTTGGCAGAATATTCTACTTTCATGATAGTTCTGCTGATTACCAATTCCGCACATTATAACAATATTAGTAATGATAGAAACTGAAAATTAAATTGTGAACCAACAACTAGTCATTAAAGAATGCCTCAGTTAGGTCCCTTCCCATTAGACGTTCTATAGTGTTTAATACACTATATTATTTTCAGTGGATTTAATTCTAGCAGTATAATTAGAGCAAATAGATACATTTTTAATTTAGTTTCTCTAGTCAACTACACATACACAAACAAATAGCATTTAGATAAGAAGAATAGCAAGGACTCAGCAAATTCTTTTCAATGGTCTGATTTACCCCCTAATGCTAATCTGTGGTTTGTTTACCATTTGTGTGCTTTACCATTACAGTTTAATGCTATCTGTGAATCAGGTCTCTATGACTTGTTTAAAGAGCCATGTTAAAATAATCTTGGTTTAGTGTATCAAATGTATTGCACTCAGCCACGGATTTAAGTACCATTAACAAGAAGGTGTTAATATAATGTAACTAAAGGACACAAAAGATTCAGTTACTGAACTGCTATTACTATTAGTTAGTTTGTGTATATCATAAGTGATAGATACATGAAAATAATCAACTGGAATATGTGTCCCTATAATTAAAGTCCATTATCTTTTGCCTGGCCTTCTGAGATAACAGTGGCCAAGGTTTTCTTCTCCTTAATATCTTTTCAGGTACTTGAGGGGTATCATATCCCCCTGAGTCTTCCTTTCTCAAGGCTTAATATTCCCACTAGGCCTGTGGATGCACAAAAGCCTCTTTCAACTCTTGGGACTTTTATTTTTTTATATAAATATTTTATTAATGTTCTGGTTTACAATCATAAGTACTTAATAAACGTGTTGTCCTGGGTCCTTTAGTAATTCAATGGTACATATTAACTTCTTCAGTCTAGGCCCAATGTTACACCATCCAATGCTTCCTCTTTTCTTCCAGTAGTACACATTTTCCCACATTAGGCAAATACAATTCTTATTGTTGTTAATACATATACAATTGAATACCAACATCTTTGTTACATTTTCCTAATAATATCAATAATGTCAGTTTAAAATATATTTTCTAACCAAAATATATCTTAATTGCATTTGCACTTAATATCCATTTGTTCAATATCCTGTTTTTCCCACTTTTTTCATTTTAATTTCCCATCAGTGTTCAAAATATCTCTATTGCTTATAATTTCTCATAAGAAGTTATAATTGGGTAATCAAAAGCTTCCCTTATTCAAACCTTCTTAGCATTTCCATATTTCCCTTCTCATACCAAAATACAATATTCTAGTTATAAATCCTATCTTTCTAGTTATAATACTACTTCTAACAATTATCTATTCTCAGCCATGTTTAAACATCTGATTAATAGTATAATATCCCATATAATAATAATATCCCTCTATTTTCTTCAGCCTTACTCTAGCTTTCCTTTGCCAACTAACTTTCCAAGTCAATGCATTTGAATCATCAAGTAGTTCTTCCTCTATTTTTGTGTATATTGTTTGGAATAAGAAAGACAATTTGATTAAAGTATTTTCGGAAGGACGCTCAGCCCATTGATATTTATTAAACAGCCTCACTCCTTCTCAAATTTCCCACAGTTCTCCTAACAGCTCTATCTTCCATTCAATCAGCTCTTCTTTCTTATCCTCAAGTGTGTTCTGAGATCTTGACAGGTAAGATATCTTTTCCATTTCCAATATTATCGCTACATCTTCTAATTCTTCATTTGACTGAGTCTGTTAGTTCCCTTCTTTAGGTCCTCCATCTTTGGATCTGCTTCCTCTGATTTTCCTTCTATTTTCTGGGTTGCTAGTTCATTCTTTGTAGTCATTTTATGAGTTTGCAGATTTAGATTTTAAAAATGTTCTTTTATCTCCTTTGTGTTATTTTAGTCTCATCATGAACTAAGGCAATTGTCTCTTGTATTGATTTTAAGAAAATTGGGGAGATGAAGGGAACGTTCAATGCAAAAATGGGCATGATAAAGGACCAAAATGGCAGGGACCTAACAGAGGCAGAAGAGATTAAGAAGAGATGGCAAAATTACACAGAAGAACTATACAAGAATGAGCTTAACGTCCCTGATAATCACAATGAGGTCACTGACCTCGAGCCAGACATCCTAGAATGTGAAGTGAAGTGGGCCTTAGAAAAGCTGAGCAACAACAAAGCTAGTGGAGGTGACAGTATTCCAGCTGAGCTATTCAAAATCTTAAAAGACGATGCAGTAAAAGTGCTACACTCAATTTGCCAGCAAATTTGGAAAACTCAACAGTGGCCACAGGATTGGAAAAGATCAGTTTACATTCCAATTCCAAAGAAAGGCAGTGCCAAAGAATGTTCAAACTATCGCACCATTGCACTCATTTCTCTTTTTTTTTTTTTTTTTTTATTGAAAAGTTTTAAAAATACAGTTTTCCTTTAAAAAACCCCCTTCCCCCTCCCTACCTCCCCTCCCTACCTCCCCCCTTCCCCCCCCTCCCCCCCTCCCTCCTCCCCCCCCACCTCCCCCTAACCCCCCTCCCCCCCCCGGACTTCCCAGAGCTAAATACAAGGTATATATATATAAAAAGGCAATCATAAACAACCATATACTAACAACTATAAATTCTAAAATCCATCACTCTCTAACTTATATAGGATCAAACAAAACTTAGCATTATTAAATATATATAGAAGACAAAATAAAAAAAGAAAAAAGAAAACGAAAGAAGACTTATTCAAATGCTAGATAAAACTTCTTGACCCTATACTTATTCTGGATAAACTCAATCCATTTTCTCCATTCCATAATATAATGTTCTTGCGAGTAATCTTTCAAATAGGCCGAAATCTTCGCCATCTCTGCCAAGTCGGAAACCTTTAAAATCCACTCTTGTATAGTCGGCAGTTCCTCTTTCTTCCAATATTGACCTATCAAAAGTCTTGCTGCCGTAACTAAATTCAGCATCAACTTAGAGTCCACAACTGTAGCGTCAACAATTATTCCCAACAAAAAAAATTGCGGACAAAACTTTATCCTCCGTTTAAAAATCTTCTGCATATTCCACCAGACTTTTATCCAAAAAGCCTTGACCTTTTTACATGTCCACCATATGTGAAAATATGTTGCCTCTTCATCACCACACCTCCAACATTTAGGCTGATAATTCGGATACATACTTGCAAGCTTTTTAGGATCTAGATGCCATCTATAAAACATTTTGTAAAAGTTCTCTCTTAAACTTTGAGCTTGAGTGAATTTTACATTCCTCACCCAGATCTTTTCCCACGTGTCCATTGTAATAACTTCCTGAATGTTTTGGGCCCATTTTATCATACAATCCTTAACAAGCTCTGTTTCTGAATCGATCTCTATCAATGCAAGATATATCCGTTTAATATGTGCTGGTCCTTGATTTCTAATTTGCTTTATCAAATTTTCATCAGTCGTTGCAAATCCATTTTTTTGGTCTTCTTTCCACCTGGCCTGTAACTGAATATATTGAAACCAAGTCTGAACAACCTTCTCTTCTCGCAAGAAACTATATGATTTCAAGCACCAAATATTCCTTTCCAAACTTAAAATTTCCTTGTAAGTAGTCTCATCATGTTTGAAACCAGCATGTATATTTTCTATTGCGTGTTTTGGGATTGCCCACAATGGTATCTTGCTGCTTAACTTATGTCTATACTTCTTCCAAACTCTCAGCAATGCCTGTCTTAAAATATGCATCCTAAACACAGTATCTACCTTCTTATCATACAACAAATATGCATGCCAGCCAAACAACAGATCATGGCCCTCAAGATTTAATAACCTCGATTGTGTCAAATTAATCCAATCACTTATTCCTACTAGTGCAGCAGCTTCATAATATAATTTAAAATTAGGCATTTTAAGGCCACCTCTCTCACGAGTATCCTGCATAATCTTAAGTTTAACTCGTGGCTTTTTCCCTGCCCACACAAATTTATTGATACCACGCTGCCATTCCTCCAAGTTAGAATCTTTCTTAAGAATCGGTATCATTTGAAATAAGAATAAAAATTTGGGCAGGACATTCATTTTCACTGCTGCGATCCGTCCCAACAAAGACAATTGCAATTTTTCCCAACTCTCCAGTTCTTTTTGAATTTTCCCCCATAACTTTTCATAATTATTTTTATATAGCTTTGTATTAGAGGGCGACAAAATCACCCCCAAATATTTAACCCTTTTAACAATCTCAAATCCAGTTAATCCTTCTAAGAGAGCCTTCTGCGAAACTGTCATATTTCTAGCCAAAATTTTAGTTTTCTGTATATTTACTTTAAATCCAGAAACCTTCCCATATTGTGTTATTATCTCCATCAGGTCCACAACAGAGTTCTCTGGCTGGGTCACTGTAACAACCAGATCATCTGCAAATGCTCTCAATCTGTAATCCTGATCTCCAACTTGTATCCCCTTAATTTTTTCCGAATTCCGAATCTTAACCAATAGTATCTCTAATGTTAATATAAATAACAAGGGCGATAGCGGACAGCCTTGCCTTGTGCCCTTCTCAATATTACATACTGTTGTCAAACTATTGTTAACTATAATTCGGGCAGTTTGTTTTTGGTATAATGCCCTAATCGGTTGTAAAAATTTTTCCCCAAAATCCATTTTGTCTAAAACTTTCAACAAAAATTGCCAGTTCAATTGATCAAAAGCCTTTTCAGCATCTAAAAAGATTAGCGCAGCAGAGATCTGGTTGTGCCTTTCCAAAAACTCTAACACATCAACTATATGTCTCACATTGGTTTTCATTTGTCTTCCACTAATAAACCCCGTTTGGTCCCCATGAATCACCTGTTGCAGAACCCTCATCAGTCTATTAGCCAAAACCTTAGCAAATATCTTATAATCTGTATTTAAAAGCGATATCGGTCTGTAATTTTTAACTAAAGTAGCATCCTGGTCTTCCTTCGGAATCAAAGAGATAAAAGCTGTTCTCCAAGACGGGGGCACCTTTCCCCCCCTCTGGATTGTCTGGAACAGTTCCTTTAACGGTTTTATCATCTCTAATTGTAAATTTTTATAATAGGCCGCAGTCAAGCCATCAGTGCCTGGTGCTTTATCCACCTTCAGTTCCTTAATAGCTGTAAAAATTTCTTCTTCTGTAATCAGTTGGTTAATCCCCTCTTTTTGTACTTGCGTAAGAACCGGGATGCTAGCCTTCTCCAAATACGTATCAATATCTTTTGCATTAATGTCCTCTTTAGTATATAATTTCGAATAAAAATCCACAAAGGCATCCTTAATAAGATTCTGTTGATACACAACCCTTCCTTTATGCTCAATCTTATCTATATTAGATGCCCTTTGTTTTTTCCTCAGTCTATAAGCCAACCATCTGCCTGGCTTATTAGCATTGCAAAAAGTATTATGCCTAGCAAACCGCAGATTGGTCGCCACTTGATCAGCCATTAATTTATCAAATTGTCCTCGTAACAGTCTAATAGCCTCCTTGATCTTCACCTCCTCTGGGTTCAAAATCAAAGCCTTTTCTTTTTCCTTTATTTCATTCTCCAGTTCTTTCCTTCTAGTTTCCACTGCACGTCTATGTCTATTATTCATATATATCAACACCCCTCTCATATAGGCCTTGCTAGCATCCCAAACCATATCCATAGAGGTACCCTTATTCATATTCATCTCAAAAAAATCCTTCATCCGCTGTTTGCATTCTTCCACATTTCTCTGATTTCTAAACAAATTCTCATTTACGCGCCATGAGCGTCTATCTCCTCTTTCCTTATCAATCTCCAACCACACTGGACTGTGATCAGAGATAATTCTTGCGCAGATTTTCACCTTTTTAGTTCTCAAAAGAAGATCATTAGTCAACAAAATAAAATCAATCCTCGAAAAAGATTGGTGTCTATCAGAATAAAATGTATAATCCTTCTCCCGCAAATGTCTCTCACGCCAAATATCTCGCAATTCCAGGTCATCCTTCATTTCAAAAAAAGATTTAGGCAGTCTAGCGTGACTTGGAATGCGTTTAAAGGCTCCAGCCTTATCCAACTGTACATCCATAACTCCATTCCAGTCCCCCATAAAAATAAAGGATTTATAATCCAACTGGGTAAGCTTTGTATGAAGTAAACTAAAAAAGTCAGCTTGTTGTTGATTTGGAGCATATAATCCAACTAAAAGCGTCTTTTTACCTTCAAACAACAGCTCGATCATAACATATCTTCCATGCTTATCTGCTTCAATTAGGTCCGCTGTTAAGGCACTTTTAACATAAACAACCACTCCATTTTTCTTATTCTCTGCAGAAGCAACAAATTGCGTACCCAGCCTCGAGTTCAATAAATACTTTTGATCCAAAACTCTAATATGCGTTTCTTGCAGGCATATAACATCTATCTTAAATTGTTTTAAATATTGAAAAACTTTCTTCCTCTTCTGCGGTGAGTTTAGTCCATTAACATTCCAGGTTAAAAATTTAGTTGCCATGTATATCCTCGAAAAGCTCTTGGACCACAGCTTTGATAGGACTGGTTACTTTAGGCCGTGCTCCTCCCACAGCTTGGCTATGAATGCGATGTGAAGAATCTGAAGACTTTTGCTGATCTTGTTCTTTTATTTTCTTTGCTCGTTTTAAAGCAGCACGCGTCACTCTTTGCTCTCTAGGATCATCCAAAGAGATTGTAGCTTGATCTCCTCCAGCACCATTTTCCTCTGTTTCCTCCTCTTGTTGTTCTTCTTCTCCAGATCCCTTTCCAGCTTCCAAGAGCGTTAATGAGGTTGCTTTTAAGACATTATTGTAGAAATCACGTGCTTGTTTCACAGTAGTCAGCCTATACCTTTTACCTTCATACATCACCATCAGCCCCTCTGGAATCTCCCATCTGAACCTTATATCTCTTTGCTTGAGCTCTTGCACAAGAAATGTATAGTCCTTTCTTCCCCTTAAAATCCTTGGAGGAATTTCTTTTAAAACCAAGACTTCTTGTTCAGCAATCACAACCTTAACATCATAGGCAGCTTGTATAACTTGATCTCTAATTTCTCTTTTTGCAAAATAAACCACCACATCTCTAGGCAACTTTCTCTGTCTGGCAATCCATGAATTCACCCGAAACACTTTATCCATAGCTGCTCTTATTTCAGATGCTGGCTGGTTCAATACCCCTTCGAGAGCCTCAGAGATCAGCTGCTTTAAATCTTCTTTAACATTCTCTTTTAAGCCTCTAATTCTGACAGCAAACTGCATCTGGTAATGTTGGGCATGGCTTAACTCCCTTTCCAACTTGCCTCTTTCAATTTCATTCTCCCGTGCTTTTACTTCTAGTATAGCATTCCTTTGAGCCAAATCATCCACTTTTTCATCTAAATCTTCCACACATTCCGCCACTTTATGCACTGAAGTCAAAATGTCTACCTTCATCACGCTGTACTTCTGTTCCATCCTCTCTTCCATTCTTTCCTCAAATTTCTCCAATTTCTCCTCCATCTGTGCAAATTTATCAGCAATTGATTGATTAATTGATTCCAAAAGTACCTGGGCATGTTTATCCAAGGCATCTCGCAAATCCTTCGATGTCAGCACTTCAGGAGGGTGCAATGCCTGTAGTGATGATTGTTGCACCGGCGAGGATCCTCCACTCCGAAGAGTTTTAGAGGGAGGTTTAGCCGCCATCTTTTAATCCTCAATTATGACGCACTTTCAATTAAAGTTTAAAAAGTCCAACAAGTTAGAGAGTACAGTAAAATAGTCCTCTTCACCTTTTCCTCTTGTACCGCTCTGCCTGCTCCTTTAAATCATAGTCCTTTCATCAGGCAGGGCTGGTTCGCAGACGCCTGGCTCTGCTCCAGGAAGTTCGGAGCAGAGACGACGGCCAGCTGGGAGCAACCCAGGCTTCGGGGGAGTTCGATCCTTCAGCCGCCCAAGCTCAAAGCTCAGGCGGCCTCGGAGAACTCTACCCCTACCTGGGGCCTCACCCCCTCCTCTTCTCCCGAGGAGGGGGCTTCAATTTCGCCCGAACAGCTGATCGGCGCTGTTTCAGGCAAAAAAACAAACAGCTGAGCCGCGGGCAGCCAGGGGAGGCTGTCTTCAGCGCCGCGCCGCCAGCGGAAGTCACCATTGCACTCATTTCTCATGCTAGTAAAGTTATGCTTAAAATCCTACAAGCTAGACTCCAGCAGTATGTGGATAGAGAACTACCAGAAGTACAGGCAGGATTTCGAAGAGGCAGAGGAACTAGAGATCAAATAGCCAACATACGCTGGATCATGGAGAAAGCTAGAGAGTTCCAGAAAAACATCTACTTCTGCTTCATTGACTATGCTAAAGCCTTTGATTGTGTGGATCATAACAAACTGTGGCAAGTTCTTAAAGAGATGGGAGTACCAGAACATCTTATTTGTCTCTTGAGAAACCTATATGCGGGCCAAGAAGCAACAGTGAGAACTGGACACGGAACCACTGATTGGTTCAAAATTGGGAAAGGAGTCCGGCAAGGCTGTATACTGTCGCCTTGCCTATTTAACTTATATGCAGAGCACATCATGAGAAAGGCAGGGCTAGATGAATCAAAAGTTGGAATTAAGATTGCCGGAAGAAATATCAACAACCTAAGATATGCAGATGATACCACTCTAATGGCAGAAAGTGAAGAGGAACTGAAGAGTCTCTTGTTGCGAGTGAAGAAGGAGAGTGCAAAAGTTGGGTTGAAACTAAACATTAAGAAAACCAAGATCATGGCATCCGGCCCTCTCAATTCCTGGCAAATAGATGGGGAAGAAATGGAGGTAGTGACAGATTTTATTTTCCTGGGCTCCAAGATCACTGCAGATGGGGACTGTAGTCAAGAAATTAAAAGACGCTTGCTCCTCGGGAGGAAAGCCATGGCAAATCTAGACAGCACACTAAAAAGCAGAGACATCACCCTGTCAACAAAAGTGCGTATAGTCAAGGCTATGGTCTTCCCAGTTGCAATGTATGGCAGTGAAAGTTGGACCATAAGAAAGGCTGAGCGCAAAAGAATTGAGGCCTTTGAACTCTGGTGCTGGAGAAGACTCCTGCGAGTCCCTTGGACTGCAAGGCGATCAAACCGGTCAGTCCTAGAGGAGATCAACCCTGACTGCTCTTTAGAAGGCCAGATCCTGAAGCTAAAACTCAAATACTTTGGCCACCTAATGAGGAGGAAGGACTCACTGGAGAAGAGCCTAATGCTGGGAAAGATTGAGGGCAATAGAAGAAGGGGACGACAGAGAATGAGGTGGCTGGATGGAGTCACTGAAGCAGTAGGCGTGAGCTTAAATGGACTCCAGAAGATGGTAGAGGACAGGAAAGCCTGGAGGAACATTGTCCATAGGGTCGCGATGGGTCGGACACGACTTCGCAACTAACAACAACAACAACAACAACAAAATTGATTTTAACATAGAAAGAATTTCTTTCTGAAATTCATCAACATTTTCTAGTTCATATATCACACTGGGGTCTTTGAGGACAGGTGTTAGTGATGGTTTTTTACCATTCGAAGCTAAGTATGGAACATCCATTTTGTTTTTGTAGTCATTATAGTCCAATCTATTTAGGGATTTAAAAAGTTTCAATCAATTGTCATTTGATCTCCAAATTATCCAGCCGGCCTATCAGTCCATCCTTAAGTCTCCCCTCAGCAAATATAAGTAAAGTTTGAATTTTTCAAATTTTTCTGTTCAATGAAAAACATATCCTTTCTGTCCAGAGAGAAAAGACTTCATATCCAATACCCCTCATCATTTTTGTTGCACTTCTCTGAATCTGTTATAATTTGTCTGTGTCCTCCATAAATGTGATGCCCAGAACTAGATACAATATTCAAACAGGTTAAAATGCTTCTATTATTTACCACAATGTAATAAAATTGTTGATTTTCTTATAAAAATATAGTTTGTGATTATTACACAAATGTCTGAAAAGACACTATGTGATTCAGAATGTGGTAAAGAGCCATGGTTGCACAGTGGTTAGAATACAACTTTTGTCAACTTTTCAATTTTCACCAGCTCAAGATTGACTCAGCCTTCCATTCTTCCAAGGTTGTTGGGGGCGATATGCTGACTCTGTAAACTGCTTAGAGAGGGCTGTAAAGCACTATGAAGGGGTATATAATTGCTATTGTTAAGTGTTATTGATAATTATGTCATCTGTTACTAAGTATATGTATGATATTCCCAAATTACTATTTAAACTATATAATTCTATATAGCTTAACTATATAATGTATAATTATATAATACTATATAATTTGTTTGATCTAAACTGGCAAAAACTGAATTTGCCAGATTTCAAACTTTTCACAAATCAGATCTTTGTTAGGCTATTGTCAGGGCCTTATCAGAGACAGACTCTCAAGAAATGAGACTGTGTGAAGTGATTCTCCTGAATCCTCCACACTAAATCAGCTAAGGCAGCCAAAGTCAGTCTCCTGTTTGAATCACTAATGCAGCTCTCTAGCTCAAATTAACAAATGGCAACACTGAATTATCAGAGCTAAAATCCTCACTTGCAAGAGAGAAACTTGAAAAACAATAATTTAGAATGCCTGGGCAATGCCTTTGCAGTGAATGCAGCCTTAATGGACTGCTATTACTGCTAAGCTTGTAAGCTGCCCTGAGTCTTCGGAGAAGGGCGGGATATAAATGGAATTAAAATAAATAAAATTAATAAATAATAAATTAGCTTAGTAAGAATGGGATAATGACAATCTCTAAGTTAAAGCCCTCTATATAGCTTGCTGTTGGAAGCAACATCTACTGTGTGAAGCTTGTTATCAGTAACAACTTGTAGCTTGAATTCAGATTATTAGATTCTTCTTTGTCTGGACTACGAAAATTTTCTTGTGTTTTACCCTTTGAAACCTCAACTACAGCTTAGACTGTTTTGGCTTTAGATTTTTGGACAAATTATTCTTATCTACCTGTACAGCACACATGTCTCACTGACAGGGAATAACCCTTCTGGGAATTAGACCTTTCACCGTGTAAATAGTCTTTTGCTGCAAACCTTGGAACAGGGCATCTATGGGGAATTCAGTGAATCAGTAGTTATCATCTAGACTGGATGGTTTCAGCTATGAATGTGTAAAACAGCTTGTTGTATATAGGAAAAGGCGATGCTTTTATGCCTAGTACCTAGTTTTCTTTATAACATCTCTGTATACTATATCTGGGGACGCGGTGGCTCAGTGGGTTAGGATGCTGAGCTTGTCGATCAGAAGGTCGGCAGTTTGGCGGGTCGAATCCTGAGTGCCGCATAACAGAGTGAGTGCCTGTTACTCGTTCCAGCTTCTCCCAACCTAGCTGTTGTGATTCAGGGTCAGCCTGTGGGTTCAGCAGTTGGGTCGGACGACTCAGAGGAGGAGGGGGGTGTTGAAGACCTTGCTGAGGGGGTTGAAGATCTTGCTGATGATAGCCCTCAGGCAGGCCCCTCCCACTTGGTCACCATGGAGACCCAGCTGTGTGAGCCTGACAGTGTGGATGAAGATGACCCACAGCTGGCCCTGTTCAAGGACGCCCGACGCAGGAGGCAGTCAAGTAGGAGTAAACAGAGGAAGGCTGTGGGGCTTCTCGGAAGGAGGCAGAGAGAGGCCACGCCCTGAACTCTTTATAAAGGGAATGTGTGGGGAGGGCTGGTTTGCTGAAAGCAACCGCTCAGATAGTGTTTCAAAGCTCCTGTATCTTGGTTCGTGTCTTGTTTGTTTTTTGTAGTAATAAATTTGGCAGACGTCATTCCAGCCTCTTGCCGTTTACAAAGGGGTTGCCTTTTCTGCAGGGCCGGTAGCAGGCTGGTACAGAACACTAGCAGTTCGAAAGCACGTAAAAATGCAAGTAGAAAAATAGGGACCACTACGGTGGGAAGGTAACAGCGTTCCGTGCACCTTTGGCGTCTAGTCATGCTGGCCACATGACCACGGAGACGTCCTCAGACAAACACTGGCTCTTCGGCTTTGAAACGGAGATGAGTACCGGCCTCTAGAGTTGGAAATGACTAGCACACATGTGCGGGGGATAGTATAGTACCTATACTATATCTGGACAAATGCTCCAGAGAAGGAAGCACCATGAATTATTGCACAAATGCACCAATTCCTTGCCAAAACTATTGGCAAACACTGTGAGGTTTTGACATCTTGTCTGTATTTTATAAGATGCATAGAAGATTGTGATTTCAATGTGACTTTGCTATTTTTAGCTACTTAATTCTATTTATATTTATTTTAACAAGATAAATCTGGGGCATGGATCAAATCCATCAAGAGTATACTCCAGATTTGTTTTTTAAAAGGATGATTTGTTTTAAATACAGCTAATAAATATAGCTTAGAAACTTCTTTCTTGAAGCAGTTCAGGTTAACACCTGCCATGTGAAGCATTCCTCACTTCAAGATTATCACTGAAAAGAAATCAGTTACAAGGAATCATGAAAATTTATATAGAGAAATGCAGGAGCATGGTGGCTCACGCGGTTAGGACACTGGGCTGACAATCAGCAGCCTCGTGTTCGAAACCCGGTTGGGGCCACAGGATGGGGTGTGCTCCAGCTCCTGCCAACCCAGCAGTTCAAAAGAGGGTGACCACAAGTAGTTGGGTACCACTTTGGTGGGCAACTTAATGGGGACATGAAAGGAGCCCCCAACAGGGTATCCCCACCTGGGCAATGGTAATGTCACTGTTAATTCATTCAATCCAGAAGTACTCCAGAAACAAACGTAGTAGTAATATATAGAAAAATATATTTATAGCCAGTTTTCAGGTTTTGGTTAAGCATGTGTATATGTACATTGACATACATAGTTCTATGTACAACTAGATATGCAAAACTATTATTGAAACTTTAAAATCACTTTCTCCTTTAAAATTTAAAAGATGCCAATGAATCTACATTTTCAAGCCAATGTGACTTGGTCGGGTTCAGAGTCTGAGCTGTTTGTTGGCGAGTGGAAGAGATTTTAGAATCTCCCAACAGTAATAGCTGCTGGGCTTGTTTGCTTTTTCAACCCTCTCTATTCTACATATTACACTTTTCCTTGAACTCTGAAGACTAAACTGCTCAATATGTCTTTTGTTAATCTACCAATCTTGTTTCCAGCACTGCTGCCCTGGAAAAAGTCCCTGGCT
Source organism: Vipera berus (assembly GCF_964194415.1). Lineage (NCBI taxonomy): Eukaryota > Metazoa > Chordata > Lepidosauria > Squamata > Viperidae > Vipera > Vipera berus. Next base: position 220,198,303 of record NC_138203.1, read on the forward strand.
CCTAAGAGCAGCATCATTAAGAGAGGGTGGCATAATCATAGTTATTATAAAGCACTTAGCAATGTTCAGTTGGTTCTTTCAATAGCCAAGCATGCAAGAGCCTGTCATTTTACATGCAGATACTTTGTTCACAGGAGACAACTGTAGGCTTGTTATTGTTAAGAAAGAGCTCTGAACTGAGGAAAAAAATGAAGGAAAAAAATTTACAAAATATTTTCCTCTTATATTAGCATTCCTATTTTTCATGTATATGGTATATTTGTGTCACATAAGATAGCAATTAACAACAGTTTAGAGCAGGGGTGTCAAACTCCCGGCCCGCGGGCTGGATGCGTCACGCAGAAGCGGCGCCCACCCCATTGCCGGCAATGGCAAAACAGTCCCGATACATTGCACGACAACATGTCTGGTTTAGAGAAACAAAGTCCTACCGCCCCAACATCCTCCAATCTGGTACATTTATCACAAACTCATATTTGTCAAAATTCTTTTCTTTATGATGTGAAAGAACATGGGTGAAAATGATTTGTTCCTATTAGGAATTTGAGCAAATAGGACGCCGAGATTAATTTGGATAGACAATAACTAATCATATCTGAAGTTACAGATTGCAATAGATGCAATAGCTGTACATCTCCAGGATACAGTAATAGGTTGCTCCCGTGCTTCCTTATCAGTACTATTTTTTTAAAAAGTGAGATCTCCTAGGATAATTTTCAAAAATTGAGAAGACGTATTCAGAATAAGGGGTGGAGTCAAAGCCAAAGAGTATTTCCAACCCTCTCTCTCAATAAGAAATCATAATCAAGGCTATCTAAAGCTACCCAAAGAACCTGGATTAACAGGGCCAGACTTCCTCATTCCTCTCCTGGATCATCCGTCAGAGTGATCAATAACATCTCAGTGCCAAATTTGGATTTAAAAAGCCCAGACTAGAAAGGATTGAGACAAACTATTTCATCTAAGAGCTCCTATAAAAGTGTCATGGCTGTCTCCAACAACTAATTGAGAGTTATTAAAACCATTCAAGTCTAAAAATAGTTTCTTGATTTATAGCCTCAGCAGCATCTTCTTTAAGAAATAGGGAACTAAGATGTTATTCACCAAACAGAATCTTTGAAGGTCCTTGAAAGCCAAGGAAAAACTAACAGGCAAGTAATGGTTCAGAACAGATTCAATAACATTATCCACTTCTTCAGAGTGAAACAACAATATTAATATTATTATATAGTGCATTGGAACAACTTATAATATTGAAATCAAATCTGACAGGAATTTGTATAATTTTATCCATGGTTAAACTACTCAAAATCCACAAATTAAACTTGTTTGAAGGACCATACCAACTGCTCAAAGAATCATTGGGGAATGGGTTGTTCTTTGCAGCTGTAATATGTCTTCTATACTTCCATGTGTTCATCTGGATTTGCCCTAACTTGCATTTAAACTGCATATCCTCAAGAGGTTGTCTGCATACTATAAAGGGGAAAGGGCAAAAAAGCATAAAAACCACTTTATCAAGAACCAGCATACATAATTATTCCAAGTTTGAACCAAATCACTAACAGGACAGTCAACGAAGGTCAAGAAAGCATTCCTCATATATGTCTGGAATCCCACAGGATGCAGCATTCTCTGCAGTAGATTGGTTTATTGTAATGTGATCTCACTCCTGCAGACAGCAACATTTTGCAACTCTTCAGCCTTCCTCACTGGCAAAGGCATAATTTCTAAGGCCCACCTATATGGAGTCCAAAAAGCCATGAGACCATGAGTTGTATCTATCAACGTGCCCTCATGAATGTTATAAAGCTGCTATATCAAAGGCTTGAATTCTCCAAATCACTTCCAAGATCACCCTTGGTAGTTCAGTCTGGATAGTCTGTTAAACAGATGGCTAGACAGTATATCATAAAAGAATCCATCTTCATCCAGAACAAAATGCATCTACTTCAATCTTGTAAAATAAAATAAATGTACTCAAAGCTTTGCAAAGTCTCAATGTACTCTGCAAATAAACAATGAGAATTAAGCAGATACTTCTAATTATTTTCTCCCCATTGTGCTAGACGAGAAAACTTTCTTTTCCACAAAACATTCTTATAATTAACCTCTCTCATATGTAATTGCTAGCAACTTTCCAAACTGCCATTGACAGGATTGTTGTATTTTGTTTTGTTTTTTGCTACAAGAAATCTCATACTACATCCATGTTTTTCAAAGTTCTCTAATGTTCTTGATCGTGTTACTGGCTTAGATACTCCTTGTCCTTGTTATAACTCTGTTGTAGATGTTCTTGTTTTTTGTCCCCATATGCATTATTTAATTTTCCAGGAATTGGTAATCAGATGGAAAATGGCTGCAGACCAAAAAAAGAAAAAGGTTCAGTCAATTGAAGTATCATTCAAAAAAAATCACGAGCAATGTACTATTATATCCAGAACTATATTGTTTTCTTAATATCATATCATTATCAAAGGAATAAGTTCTATAATACTTCAGAATTTACAGCCATCATAATCTTACATTATTTCAATACTTCATTCCCTTCACAGGCAGTTCCATTTCACTTTTGTACATAAACCTTTCTCAGATTCTCAGTAATACTGTGGTTGCTTAAAATTGGGAGCTCATCTGGTACCATTTTTATGAATGTCAGCTCAATCTGGAATCATTAGCTTTTTCTGGCATCAGTTCTTCTGGAATTGACTATAGTACAAATAGGATGACCAATGTTTTCTTTTACATGAATAGAGAACAGGGCATTGTGGGTGGGAGAAAACTTCCATCCCTTCCCTCTTCTTCTCTGAAGCCAACAGTGACTCAGACTCCTCCCCCTCTAAAAGCTGGTGATTCAGACTCCTCTCTTCTCCAACTTTTTCCATTCCAGCCAACTGCAATAATTTGCAATCAAGGGCTAGGAAAGTGAGAGGTAGAAAGGAGTAATAAGCTGCCTTGCATCTCTTATGTTCACATTCTTTCAGGGCGATCAATAGTGAAAACAAAAAACTGAATTGTGCGGTGATAAAAAAAATCAAATAAAATATAGCTTGACAACAAGCAAACCTAGAATCCATGACGGAAGGATGTAACTGAAAATGAAAGTGATATCCAAATTAAAGTCTATATTTTGTCAATATGGATTCTAAGTTAGGGCTACCAGATCTATGTTTTGATGTGACCTACTACCCAAATTTGATAGCCCTAATTAATTCTGCTGGATATTAATTCAGGGCCTTAATAGGTGAATGACATCTAACTGACCTCATTGGCCTCGAAAATGCTAAACAAGTCAGATCAGATTAGTATTTGGATGTGAGATCTCCAGAATATTAAACTTTGAAGTAAAAATAAAATTTCAAAAGGAGATAACGATAAACTGATCTTTCTTCACTAAATAGTATTTTGGATACTAGACCACCAATTCACTTTCATTCCCTTTAAACACAGAAGGCAGATGATCTAGGACCACAAACCCGTAATGTATTACCTGAAGGAAAATATATAGCTTTAAAAATATCTACACTATATATCTATATATCTATATCTATCTATGTATATATCTATCTATGTATATATCTATCTATATCTATATATCTATATCTATATCTATCTCTATCTCTATCTCTATCTCTATCTCTATCTCTATCTCTATCTCTATCTCTATCTCTATCTCTATCTCTATCTCTATCTCTATCTATCTATCTATCTATCTATCTATCTATCTATATATATTGATTGATTGCTTAAGTGCCATCAAGTCAATATAGACTCAGCCACAACACAGGTCAATTTTCTCCAGGAAAACCTTCAAGTTTTCCAAAGAACAGTACACCAATCACTACTGTAATTGAGTCCATCCATTTTGTTGCTGGTTGTCCTCTTTCCTTCCATCTCTTCCAACATCAGAGCCTTCTCCAGAGATCTAGGTCTTCATAAAATCATAAAATAAAGATAATTTCAGCATGATCATTTATGCCTCAAGTGAGAACTCTGGATTTATTTGTATGATGCAGTGGTAGGTCCTTGGGAGAACAGATTAAAAGATGCTGCTGGTCAGATAAGTGGGAGCACAGCCCACAGTGGAATAATGGTTAGAGCAAGAGACTCAGGTAGGAAGCCTCCCTAAGTTGCTGGACTTAAGTAAACCTGACAGCAGGAGAACTGTACTTTCAGACTTGAAAGATTTATAATAAATTAAATTATATGGCCATGTTTCCTGTCTCGATTACCTAGTAATGCTGATATCAGATAATCCAATTGTTTTCCTGGCTATTCTCAGGAGTCTTCATCAACCTCAAACTTCAAAAATATCAATCTCTATATTACTACTTCAAAGTCCAACTTTCACTTTTATAGAGTGACACAGGAAAACTTACACACACACACACATTTATACTCTGCATGAAGAATATTTAATCCTACATCGAACCAAGTTTAGATAGGTTTTATTTTGCAGAGAAATCTACTGCTTGGAAAGGGGGTGGGAACTGACCATATAATGGAATTCCTATTATAGTTTTAATCCCATATAATACAAACCAACTCGGTATAGTAGTTAAAATGCTGGACTAGAACTAGGGAGTCTAGGCTCTAGATCCATCTTCAGCAATGGAAGTTGACTGCAAGATTTCATCAGCCAATCTTGTTTAGTGCAACCAATCACATAGGATTGTTAGGGGGGGAAATTGTAGGAAGCTGTAAAATCTACAGTGCCTTGATTTCCTGGAGTAAAGATGCAATATAAAGTTAATAAATTATAATCTATTTTGTAAGACATCAATGATTAATCTGAAGATTCATTTTTGCCAGTTAAGAATGGAAAGCCCATTTTTTACAACCCCACCATATCAGCAATCATTATACCACAGCTGTTACTGGTTATAATGTGCAGGATCCTATACTATCTGCAGCAAATAGGGGGGCGGGGAAGAGCAGTTGAGAAAACAAGCACTAAACAAAGGAGCATTCATTCCTAAAGTGATCTTGACAATTCCACTGCTAGCCTATCAGTATCTTGCAAATCATTTGTAAATCTGCAGCAGGCACAAATACCATGATGGATTTCATTCACAGCTCCAGAATCCTGGATCTGGAGAGCGATACTTTAAGCACATAGGCTGTCAAACTGGGCACAAGCTATTGAGACACTCAACATATCATGGCTAAATAAGAATCTTACTTTAAGGACAGATTGTCCTCTGCATTAACAACATAATGCAAAATCCCCTCTTAATCTGTTGCCGTTTAAAGTTGGTGTTTCTTTTTTCCCTGTGACTGAACAAATACCTTGTTTTGTATTTTTCAGATTTGGAACTATTGGGCTGTTCATTCCTAAAGTAATTGACTGTTGACATTACCAGCATTCCAGGCACTAGAAAACTTTTCAGCATAACTCTTACAGAAATCAAACCTGTGACATAGATACAGTTCCTGACAAACCTCTTTCCTTCTCTGCCAAAGCCCTTTTCACTGAACCACTCAAGGATCCCAGTCACATGGCTGAATATTGAAGGGATCCTATAGAAATTATACTAGGTGAGAAAGATTTGCACGTAAGAAATCTTGAGCATCTCCTGGCTACTGATTGTCAGCAAAAGGAGCTTGTAAGGAATGCATGAACCCACCCACCAAATATGACTCAGAAATATTACTCTCTCTCAAGTAAATGTGTCATATTTGCTGTGTGGTGTTTTGCATTCCAACCTGGATCTCTCCATTGTATTCAAATGACATTACTTATACAAATTTCTTTTTCAGCATAAAGATTACTTTGGGAGGAAAAGAGCTCTTTAAAAAGCCACCCAGTTGTCAAATCGTAAGATGTGTGGCAAATAAATTTAATAACCTTAATTTTAAAAAGCTCCAAATATGGACAAAACCAAACCATAACAATTTTTTTCAGTTTGCAATGACAATAGTCTATAGACGTAAACATTTCTGCAGCAGCAGGTACTAATGAGATATTATTGTTATGGAAATGTTTTGGACCACTTTACCTGCAAAGGAAATCAACCTTGCTATGGGGAGAGATTGGAGCTGGGTATATAACTTGAAATAAATGCAGGAGGTATGTGGGGGAAAAGCAACTAATCAGTTTGGTTATCTGAGAACAGTCCCTAAATGTCTATTTATTCTGCAAATTTATTCAGACCTCTGGGGTTAATATATTATATGGTATAGACTGTTACTCTCTGAAGATAAATGATTAAAGCTTTTATTTTATTTTATTTGGCAATCTTCAATTATCTTAGCAAATTACCCATGCACACTGAGAAGCACCAGGGAATATTTACACTTCTGGTTTTAGCACCAACACTTTCTTTGAACTGAAAAAAATGTACATTTTAAGCAGCAAAAATATTTGTTAAGATAATATTCTAGGGTTTTCCCTTCTTTCAACAGTTTTTTAATGTACGTAGTTATTCAGGGTGGTTCTTATGACATCATCTACTCTTTCTGTGTAGAATAATGACTTCTACTGCCTGCCAAGAGGTTTGAAATTACCTGTGAAATACATTTCCCTAGGCAGAGGCTGAAGAAGCATGTAAATTACCCAATGTAATGGACTCTGGATTCTCTCTTTTTCAGTCACACATACTCACACAAATTACATACGTTCCAAAAAGTTCATAGGAACTATGCTATGAGAATCCTGAGGATTTGTTGAGTGATAATACTGTTGCTAATTTTCCCAGGACGATCCTAATTCTCACATATAAACACAACCTCTTAAAAAGATAAAAGTAAAATAATACATTAATGTGCAAAAAGAAATTACACATTTTAAAAACTATGCTCCTTGGAGGGTAAGAAATACAGGCACAATTTTCATAAGAAACAAGAAGTCAAATATTCAATTATTGATGCTTCAGTTTACCTAGTTAATTTACAAAATCTGAATATTCAATTTATAAGGTTGCCTAACTCCATCACAACTCTAGCTGATGTGCAGTATTAAAACAGCACAGAAGAACAAATACAAATAAATTGTGTTTTTTTTAATCTAATAAGTGACCCAGAGTCACTTGTGTGTGTCTTTGGTATAATAAATAGGGAGAAAGAAATGCTGCCAGGCTTCCAAAATTCTGTTATTATATATTGTAACAATAGACTCTTGAGGTGTCTGTTTCTGACATATCTTCTCATGGGCCACAATGCAAATTCACAAGCTGAGTCCAACTTTGGTAACATTCCTCCATCTGAACCTATGGATTGTCAGCCTCAAGCCATGATTCATCTGATGAGGCTATCAACCACAAGCAGCTCCTGATCAGCTGAAGCAGTCAGATGACAAGGAACAATCCCCAAGCCCCAGATCTCAATGCATGTAACAGCAAGCAAAGCAAAGTTATTCAGTGAGGCTTCTAAATAAGCAAAGAGAGAGGCCTGAGAACTTGAAGCCAGCTGCCTAGAGAGGGAGATTTATGTAACTGCTTTGCTGTCAGCCTTTCTTTTTTTGAAACAACCATTTGGAATTCCGTCTCATTCCTGTGTTTTCTTGCACTTGAATCTTTGGCTGTTGACTATCTGATCAGGCTCTTTGACTCCTGGAATGAATTTGGCCATGTTATGGCTGCTTGAACTTCAAACAGACTTATTCAGGCAAGCATTCTTTGAACAGATTTTGATTTACAATCCTGTGTACTGTTAACTATTTTATTGTAGTAAATAGTTCAACTCCTAAGCAACTGTGTCTACATGTTTATCTCCAATCTGAGGCAGAGCATAGCTTACCTTGGAGGTCTGACAACAATCCTGAATGCATCACCATTCTCAATTTAGAGAGGGCTCAAACCTTGTCTTTGATCATGGAAATGGTATCAGATTCTCAAGTCACTTCAGTGCCTATTGAATAACATGCTGAACATTGTTACAGCATCAACGGCAGCAAGTGGATATATAAAACCTGTACAATGCCATGGGACAACTAACACAAACTTTGGGACCAGCCAGGAGCAGAACAACAAATTGCAATCCAACCATTTTTTCTACGCTCTCATGGGACATTGCCAAAGAAGTTTGGTGGACCTCTGGATCAATTTTTGACTTTGACACAATGCAAGATTCAGTGTGAATTGTTTATGGCAGGTTGGCTAGAATTTCTAGAAGATGCAACAAGGTGACTTTTGTTCTGAGTCTGCTGAAAAAAGGAACAACTAAATAAGCTGTATCCCTCATTCAGTGCAATGATCTGTCATTGGACCATTACAGATAGTCTTCAGTTAATATCCATTCATTCAGAAATCATTCACAGTTATGATGGCACTGAATAGAGAAACTTATGACTGAACCTCACAGTTGAAGCCATTGCAGCATCCCTACGCCCACATGATCATAATTTGGGCACTTGGCAACTGACTCACAATTATGACAATTGCAGTGTCCCATGGTCACATAAATACTATTTGCAACATTCTTTGCCAGCTTCCAATGAGCAAAGTCAGTGGGGAAGCCAGCAAAATGTTGTGAATGGCAATCATGTGACATTGTGCTTAACAACTGCAAGGGATTTGCAACTGGAACTGCCATCATAAGTCAGCTCAGTCACTTGATGTCACATTTTATGATTGCATCATTTAGCCACCGAGTACCCATTGCAAGTACTATCATTAAACAAGAACTACCTGCACCAGAACTTCACACAAAGGTTTAGAGTTATGTTTGAAGATATGGCCAAAAAAGCAACTTTAGATTTATAAACTGAAACAAAACAATGCAGAATTTGTGAGTCCAGCAGATTTCCAGTTATTTGCCGGAATGATTTGGCTCCGCCTAACCAGTTTTGAGACAGACTTGCTCTAAGAGTTGAGTTAGTGAACAAAGGCATCCCCCACAAAAAAATTGAAAAAGCTGTTCCAACATTGTGTATTAATCAATGGATGTTTGGAAGAATTGAGACATAAAGGTATGTTAAGGAGAGATGTCACAACTCTGTTCTACCCCTACCCCATCTCACTATGGCTTCTTTGGACCCTAGTGCTGGAGAACCATGGAAATAGAAACAGTAAAAAGATCACCATGCCCAGCAAAGAATTTTTGTTGTTAGTTTGGAAGTCGTGTCCGACCCATCGTGACCCCATGGACAACGTTCCTCCAGGCCTTCCTGTCCTCTACCATCTTCTGGAGTCCATTTAGGCTCACGCCTACTGCTTCAGTGACTCCATCCAGCCACCTCATTCTCTGTCGTCCCCTTCTTCTATTGCCCTCAACCTTTCCCAGCATTAGGCTCTTCTCCAGTGAGTCCTTCCTTCTCATTAGGTGGCCAAAGTATTTGAGTTTTAGCTTCAGGATCTGGCCTTCTAAAGAGCAGTCAGGGTTGATCTCCTCTAGGACTGACCGGTTTGATCGCCTTGCAGTCCAAGGGACTCGCAGGAGTCTTCTCCAGCACCATAGTTCAAAGGCCTCAATCAGCAAAGAATACATAAACATAAAACATAGTTTAGTTTATGTTTTTAGTGTAGAGCCATCAGGCCAAGACTGGCACTACTAAAGCACATATCCCAAAGTTAGCTTCAAAAAGTTAGGCTGTATCTGTGTGTGGCAGTTGGCAAGCAGGCAAAACGGCAAGCAAATGCCTGAATCATTCCACAACTTCATCTACAGGAAACTGTGTAGGCTTTCCTTTCAAGAACTTGGCAGATGCCTCGGACAATTAAGACCAACTAAGGCAACCGACAATAGGTAAATGCATTTTATTCTACTTTTGTTCAGACTTGGATTTATACAGAAGCTTTTGGCTCTTACAGAATCAGAATAAAAGTTTTGTTTGCTCCCCTAAACCTCCAGCATCTACACTTACATTTACTATACCCGAGAAAAATAATTATTGAGAGCGGTTCGTGATTATGAACTTCTTAATATTATGGCCATTAGGGATCACCACCCAACTTCTTATCACAGACCTACTGAACAACTTTCAAGACACACACATTTTCATGAAATTGGGCTACTGTACTTAAACTGTACCTATCCAACCACTTGGGCCTCTCCTTGCTCCTGTTCCCACAAGACAGCAGTTACTTACCTACTTGCCATCCTGCTTGTGAGATGCATGGGACTTGCAATTTCTGGCTGGCTTCTCCACTGGCCTGGGTTGTTCAAAGCTGGTAGGAAGCTGCAAGGTCACTTAACAATTGCAACAGGGACGGCCAAGATTACCATCACTAAGCAACGGAGCCACATTACAGCCACATCCTTTAACAATGAATATTCATAGGAACGAAGGTGAACATAGGTGTCCTAGGATAATGTCCCAGGATCCAATCTGGGTCAGTCGATTCACATGTCATGGCTACCTATTCCTGGACAGGAGCAGCCTGGCCATTGTCTCTCCTGCATTGCTAGGATTAAAACTGGATTAATATAATGGGTGCTGAATGGTTCTGACTTCAGGAATGATCAAAAGGGGACTACGTGTAACATACAGCAACTTAGTGTCTGATCTGCTTTAAATTCATGTTACACATGTGCTACAAAGTGTGTGCCTGCCGTTATGAAGCCAGATTTAAGGAGTTAGTATGAAATAATCGTGGACCCATATTTCTAAGTCACTAACAATTTTCAGGAGAAAACCTGTTCTCCATTCCAAAGCTTGCTGATAGCTACATAATGTTACTGACACAGGTTGGGGCTTCCCTATAAAATGACCTTGCTAGACTTCAACTCTGATATATTGCAAGGATCTTTTAAATATCTATCTTATGTTGGCCTTCTTCAAACATTAACTCATCCTGAGATTTACCTTTTTAGCAGATTGCTTTAGCCTGTTTCATGATTATTGCAAACAGCTTTAGAATTCCTGTTAATAAGCATACATAAATCCTATTGCTAATGGCGATAATATACAAATAAAATTCTTAAAAATACTGAGTGCGATTTTTGTGGAACGCAAATTAAAGCAATATAAAATTACAAATACAAAGCTCTTCTCCGGAACATGAAAATCTAACAGCAATCTATTATTCCTCTGAAGCTAAATCCTGGAAGAAATTCCAAAGATTCACAGCATACTAAATCATTTTGCTTCCTCAGGCAAAAATCAAGACAGTGTCTATAAAAAAACCTTCACAAACATCATTTCCAGCTTTACTTCAAGACTCATATTTTGTACTACCAGTTTCTAAAATTACCGGTTAGCTCAAAATAGGGTAGTACTGACAATGGAAGTAAATAAATGAATTTCTTCACATGATTATTTGATTGCAGGCATATTTTCTGCTCATCTGAAATTCTCAGGACACAGTATTCCCACTTCCCTACAAAATGTCTGTATGTCTAACCTTCTCAAAAGCTGCTAAAAAGAATACTGAAGAATCAGCCCTGTTGGAAAACTGAATTTATCTACAGCCTAAACTGGCAGAGTACTAAGTTAAGGATTCTACTTCCAAGAAAGGAAAGGAGAGGAAAACATCTTCCTTCTCAGTCTGCCTATACTTCCTAACCCAAAGAGCTTTTGCATCCTATCCCAGGCTAGATAAAGTCACATCTTCTAAAGGAAATGAAACACAAATAAGGATGTTATGATGGCATAACACAAAATTCTGCACAGCCAAGAGAGGAATAAACATTCATCCAAACAGGAATTGTGATCAGATCCAGATTTTCTGTCAACATAACTTGGCTATTCAGTGTATTACTTTGCTTCTTTTTATGACAGAGTTCTCTCTCTCTTTCATTAAAGCAGTCTGATGAAACTATCAAACTGGCCGAAGCCAACTTAAACTATATTTTTTAAAGGAAGAAAATACAAACTTTGCTCTAGGAAATTCCAATTACATCCATAAGAATATTATACAAATTAGCCAAATATACCTTTATTTGTTTCTTTCAAAATTTTATTTCTGCTCTCATGAAAAAGATGTAGAAAGAGCTATTTATAACACTAAAGCCATATCTCTGGGCATAGGAATCCATCCCATTCGTACAATTTCACCTGGCTCTGCTCACATTCCAGAATCCTGTGTTTCTAAGATAGGCAGGTTTTAAATTCTGCACTATTTTAATGAAAATTTGGTGACTTCACAATATACAAATCATATATTTAAATACCTCCCATATGTCATCCCAGAAAGAGAAAAAATAACCAATATCCGTGCTTTCCCATATTGTTATATCTCCACATATAAAGTGGATTATATTTTCATTTATGGAACTAAATAAAAAATCATTCTGTCCCTCCCTTAATAGAGAGATACTTCTTAGATGAAAATAGCTGATGGGTACCGTTAAGTAATACTTGAAGAGAGTTAGCAAGATTTTAAGCCCCTCAAAACAGACAAGAATGTGCATTGTCGAAAAATGCATGATATCCAAAATTTTCTTATATATGTTCAAAACAGACAATGCAATATACAGCAAAGAAACAAATTCATCAAGACATGTAGGAATCATAGTTTATTGTAAATCACTTTGATATTATTTAGTAAAGTACAGGTAGTCCTCAACTTTCAGCCACAATTGATCCCAAAATTTATGCTGCTAAATGAGAAATTTGTTAAGTGAATTTTGTCCCAATTTAAAACTTTTCTTGCCACATTTGTTAAGTGAATCGCTGCAGTTGTTAAATTAGTAACACGATTGGTAAGTGAATCTGGTTTCCCCCTTGACTTTGCTTGTTAGAAGGTTGCAGAAGGGAATCACATGACCTTGGGTCACTGCAACCATCATAAATGTGAATCGGTTTTCAAGCATCGGAATGTAAATCACCTGACCATGGGGACGCTGCATTTTCATAAGCGTGAAAAATGGTCATGTCATTTTTTTCAGTGCCGCTGTAACTTTGAATGGTCATTAAGTGAACTTTTGTAAGTCCAGGACTACCTATATAAGGTACTATGCCATTCAAAAGTTGGGTATGATTGCAATGACTACGTAAGAGGAAAAATTGACAAATACATGTTGATTCATCCAACTTTCAAGATTTATGATTACTGTTGTTCATTGGAAAGAAAGGTATTACTGTAGATTTGTTCACCATTATATATAAAATTACTAAAACAAAGGCAGCACTGTACTGCAAAGCTCTAGAATCTTCTAAAATGTGCATATCCAATTGCAGCAATGGAAAGCTGTTTCACTAACTGCAAAATATGCCTACTATAACTGCCTTTGAGTTCACTGCCCTATGGCATTCACAGCATTATAGGGCTTCAATAATTAAGTGTTGTCTCTTCTGTCCTACTATGCATGATAGGTAGCTGTGTAAGGTTTCCCTCAGTAGGGAAAATAAGTTTCAAAACAGCAACCCTCATCTTCCCAAGGAAAACTTGGGATAAAATGCTATCTTGCCTGCATGAGGATAAATACAATACTTATACCAAGCAACCATTGTTGTTTTGTGATTGTGCTGCACTTGTATTTGTCAGCAACACAGTTAATTCCAGAAAGGTAGCTATATAGATTATTATGCCTTTATGTACACAGATCATCTTTTACCCACATAGTGAAAATAAGTTATTTGGCATGGCATGTATTGATTCACTGACGTTTCTAGAACACCTTAACTTTCAAGCATTCATACAGAAAAATTATGCCCAGCAAAATGAAAGATGTCCATTGTTAGAGTAAAACATACCTATTTCTTCAAGGGATGCAAAATCAAATATTCACCTGATTTTTCACCCAGTTTACAAAAGGGATTCACTTATGTTTGACAAGCAATAAAACCCCATGATTAGTGATATAGTTATGAGTTGTTCAAGTGCTTTATTCAAGGCAGAGAGAGAGAAAGAAAAGAAAAGAAAAGAAAAGAAAAGAAAAGAAAGAAAGAAAGAAAGAAAGAAAGAAAGAAAGAAAGAAAGAAAGAAAGAAAGAAAGAAAGAAAGAAAGAAAGAAAGAAAATATTATTACAGCCAAAAGGGAAGAATGCTATTCCAAACAATCGGATTGAAAAGGCTAATTCACAAGCTTCTCTCTGTGTGTGCCTGTCTCTTTCTTTCTCTCAAGTGGGTTTGGAAGAAAAGTCAATATTGAGAAGAGAGATATCTGATTCCTAGCAAGTTAAACATGACATGAAATGTGACTGTATTACTTAAGTGTCAACAATCCCATAATCCTGGCTGTCACTGTAAACCCAAGACTTATGGGTCATTAAGTGAGAAGTGGTAGGAGTCCCAGATAAGGAGTACAGGGGTGCTGTAGGGGGTGGACGAAGCTTGAGGAGGCTCTGGGAGGCCTGGTGCAAGCCACATACAAGAGGTGGGAATGACTTACTGCAGGTGGAAATGACTTACTGGAGTAACTGGCCACCTTCCATTGATTTTGCTTGTGGAAAGCTAGCAAGGAAGGTTGCAAATAGTAATCACATGACCATAGCTTTCAGCAATGTCATAACCACAAGCCGAGTACCCAAGTCAACACTGGCTTGAAGGCACAAAAAAGAAAATAAATAGGCTAGTTTCTCCTTAGTTCTGAACTATTTATATTTCCAGGGATGTATTTAACTCAACACATCCCTAGATGCAGAAGTGTATATTCAAGTAACAATTTGGCCTTTAGAAAAATTCTATTCTCTAAAAACAAAATGTCCAGTGTTTTCTTTTGCTATTTATATAATGCAAGAGCACCCTCTTGATTAATAAAAAATGCTGAGATAACAAAACTATTATTTTTACACAAAAATGACTATGTTTTCTAATGAAACATTGTAACAGACTCCGATAATTTATATGTACTTTTTGATGAAGTATAAACAGAAATTTGAAATTTAGAAGCCCTGTGCCTTAAAATAATAAAACCAACAATACTTTCATGAGTTAAAAATGCATATAAAATATAAATTAATCTTCTAGTCATACACTATATTTTTCATTTTATGAAGTGCAGCTTATACGATATTAGCTATGAAAGATCTAATGATTTCATGACATATATCGGCTCTTTTTTAAAAGTTTGCAATTTTATGCAATGGAAAATATTCTTTAAAATAATTTAATCCACTAAAGTATCTTTCTTTCCTTTAATTACATTTTAAAAATATAGTATTCCTTACTTAAGGAAACACATTGTCAGTTCACAAGAAGGAATATGGAGTTTTGGTGGGAATACTCAAATATTATAATAACATTTGACACAACAAAATTTAATATCATTCAGTTGATGTGGAATGCTACTTAGATGATTTTAAACTCTCAAAATTACTGAAGTACTATATTGAATTTGGTTTGTCATTAAAATGTTCAAAATATGAGTGGACCATTAAGCAAATAATAAGCTGGAACAAATGAATGATAACTTGTATTCAGCCTAGATCACATAATTATGCAAGTCAACCTTTAAGTCATCAGAACTTTTTTCCTACCATAGCAAAGTTTCCTGAGTTGCACATAATGTGATTGCATATCTCATCAGCCAACAATGAACTTTTCTCACCTGCCCAATTATTCCATCACTATCTAATGCAGCGGTCCCCAACCTATGGGCCGCGCCCTGGTACTAGGCCATGGCCTGTTTGCCACCAGGCCAAGGGAAAGGCTGGTGAGTGCGCACACGTGTGTGCACCCCCCCCACTCATGCTAGCACCACCTCGTGGGTGCTAACGGCCCCGTTTGAGCATGCACAGGGGCGCCAGCTTCACCGCCAGCATCACACGGGTGCTAGTGGCCCCTTTGTGCATGCACACATGCTAGTGCCGCCACTGTGCACACGCCCATTTGCGCCTGTGCATTTCCCTGCTCTTCCCTTCCCCTCCAGGCCGCCAGAAAGGTTGGGGAGTTCTGATCTAACGAATAACAGAGACAGAGAAAAAATACCAATATCATGTTACTGTAGTTCTATTAACTTAAGTGCAATCATGTTTTCTAATACAAAGAACAGTAAGATCAACAACTAAAAGCATGCGTAACAGATTAGGTAACCAAAACTGTTGCATACAAATGACCAATTCATAATCTGAAGACTCTCTGGGCAGGGAGGATCATATTACAATGGATAATTAGAGCAGATTGGCACAGCTTTTAATTAGCATCTTACAGACAATGATTCTGGGAAGCCTCTTTGTACTTTCCATGTTAGTACTTTCAGTGTTACATCTCTCTTTAACATGTCACTTTCTTCTACATGTTTTGTTCCCATCACTACTGCAGCTAGAATAAATGGTTGAGTGAGTAGCAAAGAAAAGACATTTGTTCCTTTCAGCAGTTTTGTAGGGTGCTATTCTAATCATAAATATGAGGCTATGAGTTCCTGAGTGAAGTGAGGTGCCTCAGAAAATCTGTTGCATTCTGGTGTACGCATTCAAATAATTACCAAACCTATAGGCAGCAGTCCTATAGATCAGTGTTTCTCAACTTGACTACTCTAAGGTGGGCAGACTACAAGTTCTTTGCTGACTGGGGAATTCTAGAAGTTGATGTTATAGATCAGTGGTTCCCAGCCTTTTCTATACCCCGCATCCCTAGAACACTTCTGATATATTCTCGCACCCCTTACAAAAGTTTGTAATAACGGCAACAAATTATGCATAGACACTATAACTTTGAAAACCCAAGTTTTTGCACCCCCTGAAATATCGTCTCATGCCCCCAGGGAGTGCGAGCAGGGAACCCCTGCTATAGATCAATGAGCCGTACAAATAAAAATTCAAATTATTTTCCTTTTGGAAAATAATAAATTTGAGATCAAAAACACAGGAAGTTTTTTATTTTCTTTACAGATTGAAGAATTTCTCTATGGCTGTGGCCCACTACCAGGCTGTGAGCTGTTCAGAACCGGGCTGTGGAAGTGATGGGTCAGCATTTGTGTGCATCAGCATTTATGCGAGCAGTGGGTGAGTGCAATGCATGCATGCACACTCTATTTGCATGAGTGGCTGGTGCATGTGTCCACCACTCACGCAAATGGAGCTGCACACACGCATGCACTCGCCCACTACTCACACAGAACCATCCCCTCCCCCCATCATTCTGCAAAGCCAGAAAAGTTCATCTGTATCAGTTCTTAAAGCAAAAGAAAATTCATTGTGGCATTAGATAAAAATACTATCCATTACTATCCACTACCATCCACATACTATCCATTAATAAGAATCTCATATATGTCTTATATAGGTATAATTTTGGATTCCAGGTCAAATGTATATGGAAAACCAATTAAAAACTAAAAGAAAAATATTTCCATGACAAATTTGCCAATCATTTTGATAGGTGCTGAAACTAAGGATTTGCCAAGAATGAAGCTGAGGATTTACCAAGAATGAATATGAATAAAATTGGTATCATTAAAATTATTTCCATTTCATCAATACCTTTATTAATCAAAAACCATGTATATATTGAAATTATAATTTCAGAGGAACGGGCTCATGTAAATCCATATCTAAACAAACTCAAAGGGAAAGGAAACATTTGATTTTTGTTAAAAAAAAAGTGAAATACTGCAACCCAATTTTACTATCTTTTTCAATTTAGATCCCATCACTGCCAAGCTTTTCAACAAACAGATATGATGACAAAGATTACATCTTTTCTGTTTTTCACAAAATTCTCCCTCAGGCAGAGCCACGGTTCTCACAGATAAAGGTTGCAAAAGTCTCAGAATGTTGCAAGAAGGTCATGTCTTTATTAAATTCAAGGTCCTCCCAAACGTTCTTCACTTATAGGGTAGAAACATATAGTACGTAGTACACTGGAGATTCAGCTGTGAAAAAGACCATAGAAGTTATGAAATACTGCCCTGAAGAAAGGGATGCTGAACATGGTGCTGCAGCCTCTCAATAAAAAATTCCTTTGAGTCAATCTTCATTCCCGGTAACTTCATGAATATGTGTCATTTTCATGAAAACTGTACGATTACTTTGCTGACAATACAAGTGAAATAACGGTATGGATAGTGACGTAGATAGGAAATAACACTCAGGTACAGGTAATCCTCAATTTGCCTCCATTTGTTTAATGACCATTCAAAGTTATAATGGCACTGAAAAAAAGTGGCATGACCATTTTTACACCGTTGCCAGCATCCCCGTGGTCATATGATCAAAATTCAAATGCTTGGCAATTTATGATGACTGCAGTGTCCCGGGATCATGTGTTCCCTTTAGCGACCTTCTGACAAGCAAAGTCAATGGGGAAGCCAGACTCACTTAACAACTGCAGTGATTCACTTAACAACTGTGGCAAGAAAGATTGTAAAAATGGAGCAAAACTCACTTAACAACTGTCTTGCTTAGCAACATAAATTTTGGGCTTAATTGTAGTCGTAAGTCAAGGATTACCTATCATAAAATGTTATTTCTTCCTCCAACTCTGGTATATACTCTGTCATGCTTCTTGATTGTGGGAATCAGCAAAGACAGACACTGCACTGCATATTTCAAAGAATCACCCATACTTCATTTGGTTCTAAATACATTCCATGGGATTTAACATTTTTCTTGTCTCATTCTATTAACTTTTCCAGAGCAAAATCTGTTCCTTATTTTCTAAACTAAATTAACTGACTTGATCGCTGGACCAGTTGTCTTGAGGAACTTCATCTCTTGCAAAACATTTTAACCAGTTTCAGTTCTGTGGAACAGCCTAATCACAATGAATTCAATCTAGTTCCTTCTGACAACACCAGCTGCTCATTCTAAATATGCAACCATAATCTTGGGCCAGCTGACCTTTAGTGTGGGTTTTAAGAGGGAAGAACCAGCAATGACAGTGTATCATGCTTATTAGTTATTGACTGTAAGTGTCATGATTATTTATTTTATCTATTATAGTTATAACCACGTGGCCCTAGCAAAATCAACTCACAGCATTTTAAAATAAAAATCAGGAAATGGCAACAATACAATGGTAACAAAATCTATTAAAACGCCAAAGCAGTTTTAAATCTGCAGTATATGTTAAATGAAAACAGCAGTAACTAATTTAACATATACTGTATATCTTCACACTGAAAGAACCAATGTTAAGAGTAATAAAAACAGATTCCTCTAAAAGCAGATTTTTAACATCGTCTTAGTACACACCAGGAGAAAATAGTTCAAACATGATTGTTGTATGGTGAGATGGGAGGCTATATAAATTTGATAAATAAAAAATAATGCGTAGGAGATGACCTGACATTAAGTTCTAGAAAGGGAGAATTTCATAAAGTTGGTCCTATCACAGAGAGGAACCTAAACCAACCCAATTCCAGCCTTGACTCAAAGATTACTGGAGCCACCTAGTTTGCAAGATATAGAAGAAACCATTCTATTGAGGAACTGAGGTAAACAGTTGACCCCAGTAAGCAGCCCATAGGCAGCATATAGTCCTATTTCTTTCGTTGTTGCCTAGGAAAGCTGAAGTATTATTTTCCTCCAATTTTCACTGAGAAAAAAAGACAGTAGAGTAACAATATATTGAAACCTATCCCCCTCCCATTCAAACACATCAAGATGAAGTTTACTCTTCTACTCTTGTGTTATCTTCATATCACTAAAACACTGCTAGAGCCCTATTTTTTTTCTTGAAATGCTATTCCCATCTCCACCCCACCCTACCGCCACCCCACAATCTTCTGATTTTAGTTTACGGCATTATGGTACACTTTACAAAATCTTAAAACATATTTTATGACATATTTTACCTGCCCTCTCAGTTCACTCCCCTGTCTTCTTCTCCTTCCCTTCTTTTCATATTTATCATTTTCTTCAGAGAAGTCAGAATTCAAGGAATGGAATCATTTTTAGTTCTCCATTCCATATTCTAGTTTTACAAGACTGGATTTGGCTCTGGAACTCATGACAGCTTAGCTAACTAATCATTTATCCTATCAACTTCTTTGACCTAAAGACCTAACCAATGCTGAAATATAACCCATGTTGAAACATATAATGTAGGTTTATATACATACATATGTACACTTACCGATTATTTCTGGTGTTTCTATATAGTTTACCCAGAGAGCTAGAGTAATCATCCAAATGTAATCATGAAAATCCTGCATACCAAAAGACAGCTTGACTACTTTTTGTTTTTAGTAACCATTACCAACCATGATCACAAGGGTAAGATTGCTTAGATTCTTCTTACCCTAGCAAACAGTGAATATATCTGTTCTATTTTTTTTAATCCTAAACTTGCTTTAGCAAAGCAATCCAAAGTTCCTATCTGAAGATGCTCCAACCACAGAGGTTCCAGAGAATCCAGTGTCCTGGCAGGAAAGAAATGAGAATAAAGAGACATGTACATATTGAATTGTTTCCTTGGCTGTGCTCCTCTATCTATCTCTGTCCTCCACTAGCGAAAATATGTTGCCAGAGTTTGGGGGCACTACAGAGGGGCAGGGTATTCCCACCATGCCTCTTTTTCAGCTCCTCAATGTTGGAGTTTCCTGTGTTATGAAAAACCAGGCTTCAAATAATAATAATAATAATAATAATAATAATAATAATAATAATAATAATAATAATAATAATAATAATAATAATAATAAAGTTGGAAGGGACCTTGGAGGTCATCTAGTCCAACCCCCTGCTCGGGCAGGAAACCCTATACCATTTCAGACAAATGGCTGTCCAGTCTCTTCTTAAAAACTTCCAGTGTTGGAGCATTCACCACTTCTGGAGGCAGGTTGTTCCACTGGTTAATTGTTCTAACTGTCAGGAAGTTTCTCCTTAGTTCTAGGTTGCTTCCAGGAGTAATTTCAAAACGAGGATTCTGACAACTGAGATTAAAGCCTTTTCACTCATCTCAGTGGGGGAATTTTCATGCATCCTATGAATTGCAATGATTTATTTAGCCTAAGAGAAATCCCGAAGAACCTCATCTGTAAATAGTTTTGCAATTTTTCACAATTTTCCTTGTTCCATATTTGGCTGACTTTTAATTCTTCACTCCTATTCTTCATCTCTGTTATTTAAAAAAAATAAGACAGTTGATGGATTGTTAGCAGACCAGTGCATTAATCTAATAACTCTTCTCTAAATGTTTATGATAAAAACAGTTCTGTATAATCTTTGTCAGTTCATTTCTTTTTTTTCAATGGAACAGACTGCACAATCTGTTATGCAGGCACTCTCTGAAAAAAAAACAACCTATCTCCTTACATCGAGTATTCCATGCAAGTTAGTACTAAGATATTCAGAAACTGCAGGATTATCTTGGGAATGCTTGCTCCCATACAGTTTTACTTAGAGATTATAATCAGTTAGAGACCTAATTCTTGTTACAATCTCAGGTGATTTAGTGAGCATGAAAAGGCTTTTCTTGGGGCACAGCCCATGATAGCAAATGATAATTGTCAGATTCCCTCTTGATGCCAGATATTATACTGGGCTCTTAACAACTAATACTATTGGCACCAGTTTTGATGATTGACATGTTTTGCCTGTATTACTATTAGTTATTTGGTTATATATTGCTAAGCCTTTGGATTTTTTTTCTTGACCTTGAAATTTTTATTGATTACAATATATGGTTTTATGACTATATATTGCTCTGATACCTTTAGTGAAAGACTGGGATATAAATAATTGATATCAAAATAGATAATGTGAATTCAGTAAAATGCAAAGAACATCATTCTTATTGATTTATTCACTTATAAGATTTGTCTATCACCAAAAATAGAAGGACTGAGCAAAAGAGTTAATACTCTAAATTTAGAGTATTAGATTATATTTGCATGGGGGGGGGGAGAGAATTACCAATGCCATGCAACAGAAACACAAACATGTTTGATGTTTCATCAAACATCCCAAGAAAGACATCAAATCCAAGTGCCTGGTTTTACTGTCCATTTCAAATGCAAATACGATACTCAACTATCTTACAGAATTGTTGTTGTGGGGAAAATAGGAAGAGGAAGGGATGTTAGGTATGTTCGCCACCTTGACATATTTGTAAAAATATTAAAGGCAGGATAAAAATAAATAACTTACTAAGTGAGGAACTGAAGCAAGTAATAACTCACTTAAATTGCCAGCAACAGGATTAGTTTACCAGAATATTCATTTATGAATAACAGGACCAAATATATTCTACTCCATAAATGATTTTAAAAATCCTGATTTTAGATATATTGTTTGATATTTAAAAACTAATCATTTTTTCTTGTAAGGTGGATACAGGTTTATCATTTTGTATTTGTGAGACGTGATGAGGTCAGGTAATATATAGACAGATCTTACTTCTG
Source organism: Vipera berus (assembly GCF_964194415.1). Lineage (NCBI taxonomy): Eukaryota > Metazoa > Chordata > Lepidosauria > Squamata > Viperidae > Vipera > Vipera berus. Next base: position 220,220,413 of record NC_138203.1, read on the forward strand.
AACAAATTTATTACACTTTAACAAGACTAACTGCTTTGAACTAAAAAGAAGTTAACAGCTGCAATTATGGATATATTTGGAGTTTATAGTAGACATATTTTAATTCTTAAAAACTTCTCATAAATATCATATATAGGTACAGGTTGCAGAAGAGTTTCACACAGGATCTCTTTTCACTCTATCAATGTACATGGAAAGAGACAAAGGTTGCTTGTCATACCTCCAAAAAACTCTGCTTCTATTTAGCATCAGTTGGGCAATGCTGGTAGAAAGTATTTAAAAGAACAGCCTACCTCAAAAAGTAAAACCTTTAATCCCAATTGCATACACAGGCGTACCATTCATTAAAAACACCATGCCTATCAGGTGGATGACTCAATGTCCTTAGCAAAATAGGCCCATTCCAATCTTGGGTTTTCCTTTTTGAAGCTCAGTAAGAAATCCTATCCTGAACAGCAGACTGAGCCAAGCCTTCCTTAGTTCAGTGTAAGATGAATAAATAGCTCATGTAACACAAACACAGCAGCAATGTTCTAGGAATCAGAACTAGGAACTCACATGCACTGCAATTGTTTAAATAGTGTCTGAATTTCACTGCTCAAAGACTAAGTACACCAATCGTACTGCACCTGAGACAAAAACTAACCCAATAAAAGGCAGTTTCCGGATTATATATGAAGATAAAGTACTTATTCTGGAGGGTTAGTGTTGCGCATACTGAGAATAAATAATTTAGTGAGAGCTCTAAGTTGCCAATTTCTGATATCATTCCATTTGTTCAGCATCACTCAGTTGGTCCAAAAGCCTTCCAATATTTTTGCAAGTCTTTTTTAAGACTTTCATTTTCATCCTGTAAGTTTAAGTAAACATAATTGCATTTTCCTACATCAACCACTTTTCTCTCTTTCCCTCCCCCTACCCCGAGTGTATTGTTTGCTATTTTAGTTTAGGAACTTTGGGGGACATTTCTCTATAAATTCCTATAGAGGGCAATTATATGGATAATACATAAATAGAATAGTAGGCTCTGAAGTAATAAACTAAATATACTTGGAAGACACACCACTTTATTAAAGAGATATAATCACATAACTCTGCAAAATACTACTTGCTTTCAGCAGTTCAGTTATTTTTAATCACTGGTCACTTAACTAAGATTGTTGAAAGAAAAGAATTCCAGGGAGACTATGACAGCTTTTTTTGCCTTCCCTTCCAGTAACATCTGAGCCTTTAAGCATTTGAATGACAGCGATGGGAGCTCTGAAGAGCTGTAGCTAGTATTATAGCCCAGATGTTAAAGGGCATTAGCAAGCAGTGATACATCAACATCAGCTAATCATTCATGCCCTTCATTTATTTCCCAAACTGGTTTGGAGAAATCAAGGTAAAAAGAGACCAAAAAAATGTTTTCACAGAAGAAATACACAAATGCACAGATTATTGGGTTTTAATATGGTTTTAACTATTGTATATATTGGGCATAATTATTTAATTGTTTTTTTAACTTTTGTACTTTGTATTTTAATATTTATTGCCCTGTACACTGCCCTGAGTCCTTCGGGAGAAGGGCGGTATAAAAATCTAATAAGTATAAATATAATATAAATATTAATATTAATCTATACATTATGTGCATTTGAACAATTACTGTCTTCCACAAGTGTTCTAAGAGCTTTGGAAATGTAGAACCTGGAGCTTTTGGTCTTACTAGGAACAGTACAATAGGATATCTGATAAAAATACATTTTATACAATTCAGCTATATGAATGCCTAAAGGGATTTATTTCCCAGTAAATCTAGTGAAGTAATCCACCAATACCATTTCAAAAACTTAATCTAGCATGATTTATATTTAAACCTGGTCTAATCAGGCTTAAAAGTAATTTATATAACTATATAAAGTCACATATTCTGTAAGCTGTAGTTCTTGTTTGTGATGCCCACTTCCTATTTTTTTTAATTCAGTTTCTAAAAAAATCTAGTACAGTACAATTTAATGGTTGGGAATGTTAAATCATCTTTTGTTAGAAAGCAATAAAGTGATGATTTCTAGAGGGACTGCTTGCATGAGTAACAACCACTCATGCACACAGGGAAACTGCAAGATGAAACCGTGAACATTTAGTACTGAACAAGTGTTTGCATTTGGTTTCCTACCAAGGTAAAAATAACTTTCAACTTTAAATCCTAGGTGAATTTATATGTCTGTCTGACAGGCAGATGGAAGTCTAGCAGCCTAGACTCAGACGCCAGTAGCGTATGATGCACTGAAGGACTAAAGCAGTATTACCAGAAACTCTTGGGAGAAAAATGTACATTCTGTAGCTAAATAAATACAGGAAACTTATCGGGATGGGGAAAGGTCAGTAGTGGGAACTGTACCCCATCAGAATTTATCACAATATTTCAAAAGACCTAAAAAGTGTTGCATTGGAAAAAGAATTCCCATTTCCTCCATATAAGTTAAAACTATGCATTCAGTGGCTGCCATGCCCTTCAGCAGGTCATAGCATTTAAAATCATTGAACCAGTTACACTATTAAAATATCTATCATATTATGAAGACTTCAATTGGTCTTAAACTAAAACAAACTACTAATGCCAGTAGCTATATTAGATCTACCTTGCAGTTATTGATTTGGATTATCAAACCTATCCTCACTTAAAGAAGTAGGTGACAAGTAAGCATGCTGCCAGCCTTCATAACGAACCCTAGGAATAGGACCAATTTGACTCCTGAAGGTACTGTATGCAATTTTAAAAATATCAGAATTAATCCTGATATATGCTTTGAATTAGAATGTTCAGAATAGCAAACTATCCACTAGCAAAAAGCATTTAACATGCTTATTCTTAAGTGCCATAAGATACAGTAGTATTCAACCTTCTATATAGGAGGAATAGGATTAAAGCTTTAAATAGCTGCATTGCTACCAGTTATCAATTTATTATTTGCTTTGCACTCTGTGAAGAATTCCTGGATTGTGGAGACTGTATGGGTACATTTGTAAGCCATAAAAAGCAATTCTATTTCTTCTACAGATGATGCACATACACATTAATTTCAACAATCTTTTCTACTTGTTAACACTATGTTAAATATTTTTAGATATTTTAGATATAGAGAGGGAAGGGGGAAGAAGAATGCAGAAAGTGACACAGGAACAGGGAACTGAAAAACTTGCTAATATTTGCAATGAAATCTGGGTTATTTCTAACACAAGTCTAGTTGAGCAAGGTGTAAGATAAATGGCTTCATTACTACTCCACTGCAATATTTTCAAACTTTTGCTTGTCTTAAAAGAGTTCTTCAATGAATTCCCAATGAAATGATGCTTTCTTTTGTTTACTATACTAGTTTGCTGTAAATGTTCAGCCTCAACAGTTATAGAAAGGGACGCATCCCTTTAAAATTAGGCGAGCACAGCTTGCTCTACCACCATCACTTTCCACAAACAAGCCGAGTTAAGGATTTGGTCGTACCCAAGTGGGAAAAGGTAGTTGGAACAGAAGGACCGTCACCAGCCCCTCTTTCGCTCTGCCCAAAGACTCATCTGAAAACCCTGCAAAGCAGGTGCACTTTCACACCCCCTATATTAAGGCCACACGAAGGGATATCGCCGGTGGTCCTGTGAAGCGGGACAAGCGCAAAGGCGCGCGTCAACACCGGCAATCCAGGACCAACCTGCGCCGCAAGCATCCGACCGGCAGCACTTCCCCGTGGCGGCTGGCTGCCTTGGCAGCCTCGGTGGGAGAGCAGCTCTTACTTACGTGTACTGCTGGGGAAAGCTGTAGCCATTCGCAGAGGGAGCCGAGGCGAGGAAGCATAGAAGGATTTGGCCGTACAGAGCCCGGACGAGGCAAGATGTGCCGCAGGTCTGAGCCGAGATCGCCATTTTTCCATTAAAAATTCAGTGGCGGCACCAATTCTTCCCCCCCCCCCTCCCCGCCCGGTAGCGGTGGCGGCGGCGGCGGCGGCGGCGCTTGGCTGCCGAGACGCGCTGGCTCCTGCTCGGGCTGGCAATCTGCTCGGGTCTTGGAAGCAGGCAAGCAGGCGCCCCGAGTACTCCCCACCCCACCTTCCCGCTTATTCCAGAAAAGCGAGCGGCAGCTCAGCAAAAAAAAAACCCCTCTGCTTTCTCCCGCAACGAAGCAGTTCGCAGGGGACGGGGACACACAGCTTCGCGCGGCGAGCTCAGCTCCGTTGAAGGCAGGCGCTGAGCGAATGCAAACTGCTTACTTTCCCTCACACGGGCGGCCAACCTGCCCAGCCGCCTCCTCCTCCTCCCCCCCTCGCTTCCCTCCTCCCCATCTCTCGGATCGGAACGCTCTCCATCCTCAGCAGCCACCACGGCGCATGCTCTCTAGGTAATTGGCTGATAAACGAGCGCTCTCGCTCTCTGGACCTTTCGTCAGGCCCAGGCGGTCCGTGTTACACGCGCGCTCTCCAACGCATGGCGCAGTCAACCTTACTTTCTTTCAGGAGCTGGCCGGCACGCGCACCCATTTCAACACACACACACACACAACACACACACCCTCAGCATGTGGCGCCGTCGGGCCTATTTCTAAGGCTGCTGGTATGGGGCACGTGACTGGTCCTTCTAAGTTGCGTTTCCTTCGACCCTTGGCGGCCGGCCGTTCACATATGCGTATATCGCTTCGGATCGTTTATGGTTCTCTCCGGGTTTATCCAGTCCGCATCTAATCCAGTCTACTGAAACCTTATCTGCACCAGTGTCTCTTTAAATCCTAGGGCATATATATACGACCCCAAGACTACGTCTGAACATCTTCTCGGGGGCTCATTTTGAGCTACCACCTGCAGAGTCAAATTGATCCCTCAGCTGCAAGCGTTTTCGGGGAAGCGGAGCTTTGTATAGCATTTCAGAGAGGAAATTTCTACTCCAGCGCTCTGTAGAGCCTTCACCTGTCAGAAACCCCTTGGAATGCTATTATTACCTTGAGTGTTCCCACTCCTGCCGCTTCTCACGTGCAGACCATCGATTGATGACATGTGGATAGATTAGTGACATCTGGGGCTTTAAGCTTCCAAAATTATTAGAAATTGAATGTTACACCCAACATAGGAAGTTCACCATTCCATGCAGCCCGGTAATGAGAATTATTCTGGCAGTGCTATTGCTAATCTCAAATATGGTGCTAAATAGAGCAAATGGATTAGTTAACTGCACTTTAATTTGCTGGGCTTTCAAAAAGATTCTTAAAATAGTAAATGCAAACCCCGCCTGTAGATTTAGAGTTTTAAAAAGACATTAAATTGGACACAAAAAAGTGGGAAGGTGAAAGAGAAAAAAAAGTAACCTACCGTATATGAATTCTTAGTGTGAATAATTGGATCTTAAATAATGACCCATAGTAACAATGATAACATTTAGATAAAATCAGATGGAGCAGCTCTGACAGCAAAGCCAATGAAATGGCCTAGCCATTTCCCTCTGCTACAGCTGAATGACTCTTGTTTTGGGTGACAATTGAGAACACAGTATGTATGTATGTATGTAGCTAGGTTTTTAAGGATGCCTGACTCCCAAAACATTTGGCTGATCTTGAAAAGTTTTGCAAGGCAGGATTAGACCTGATTAATGAGGGACCATCAGAAAACACCAAGGATGTACCAAATCTTTAAAAAAATCCCCAAGGACTACAGTGGCAAGCTACTTCCACACTATTTTCAAAGGAGAAAGACTTCATTCTTTTAACCAAAAAACTTAAATCTGAATTTAAAATAATTGTCTTCCACTGAATTTTAGTAGGTATATACAACAATTATATATGTATTCCACCTATTTTTTTCTTATGGATTTTTAGTGCTATTGTCTCATTTTTTATCTCTTACACCTTTTCATCAATTCTCTTATTGTCCTTGTCTTAATTGTTTTTATGACTTTAATTGTTTTCACAAAGTTCAGCTTTCTATTTTAGTGTAAATAAATAATCTTTGGTTCTGTTTGTGGAGTGGAAATAGAAAGTCAGCAATTCTTAAATACCAATTCACAAATTACTTATATGTGCACTCATGCTTCCCTTCCATTCTCAGAGTGAAATTAAAATGATGCTCCCATTTAAGAAATAAATTTATACTGCCAGGTAAATAAGGTACTTTAACTGTTTCTATTATCTTGGATGGCATAAATCTCCAAATAATGTTTAGGCATTTTAACCATGAAAAATATGCTTCATTCTACCTAACATCTATTTTTGGAAAAAATAGGCTGCCTTTTTATGTTAACAACATTAAAAGGCTCATTTAAAAAATCCAGTGTATTATTATTATTATGGGAATTAGGCAGGAAGGTTTTTTTAAATGTATAGACTGAAATAAAAAAAAAATCCTTCAAGTTGAGCTTTATTTCTGGTGACATAAACACACCGATACAGAAGGATGTGGGCACAGATATGGATGGGATATTTCAGGGTATTTTTTCCCACTTCCTGTCTAATCTACAGGCTATAACTTCTGTAATGGCTTCCCATCTGTGTATCATCCAAACTCAACCCTGCTTAGCTTCCAGTTTCTAACATCTACCAGTAGAACATTTCCAAACTTTGTTGCTGAAAAGCCTACAATAGGAAGCAAGAGCAATTTACTTAGAAATAAATCCTATTGATTTGAGTGATTTCAGGCAAAAAAAATTTTTAAAAAAACTGCTGCAATTCTAAGCATGTAGCTAATGGAGGTTGGGGCTGACTGTGAAGAATTCTTTTTTTTTCCTCCCAAGTCATAGGTAGTAAGGCCATCAGGGCTACAGAAATCCAGAAAACCATTAAATGGCCGCTAAAAAATATAGAAAACTCTAATTCTTTACTACCCTCTATTTGTTCTTTTCAATCAAAATCTGGTAACACTAATAAATAGTGACTACATTTAGCACTTGCTTATCAATGAACAAATGTAACATCTTCAGGACTAGTAACATTCCAGACACTAAAAACAGAGAAGTTGAGCATCAATAAATCACACAGTAAGGAAGAAAAGGTACATACCTATCTCTTGAGTAAAGATGTAAAAATGACCTCACCTTAGCCTACTAAACAAATCTATTGCTTCAAGGGATTTTCTTTTAATGGTGCCACCTCAAGAGCTGTCCTATTTATTGCAAGAATCAAGTGTTTCCTCTGGAAATAGAAGCATACTTTTCACTTGTCTTGCTGGAGCCCAACTATAAGAGCAGAAGGATGGCATGGTTTTAGCATTCCCTCCACAAATTAATACTGCCTATGTCAGTTAACAAAGTGAGTGACAAACAAATGAAGTTGAACAGCTATTTAAAAACTTCCTCCTCCAAGCTTGCAAGCATCCCTTTGATCTGTTTAGATTTACTTTTCTCTTGGTGTCACAAAGAAATAAATGGCAACATGCTCTGAATATTAAGACATTATAATTAGAAAACTTCCACTAAAAGTACCTTTCTACTTGAACAGGAATATATTAAGAATCTTTTACACTTAGACCAACTTGACTTACAAGGGAGGGTTATGTATTTGCTTAGTTAATTAGTTATGAAATAGATACAATAAAAAATTTCCTTCAAGTTGAGCTTTATTTCTGGTGACATAAACACACCGATACAGAAGGATGTGGACACAGATATGGATGGGACTTGCTATTTTACTTTACAATGTACAGTAAATATAATTTGTTTTTTTAAAAAATCCCCAAGTGCCATAAGAAAAACTATTAAATGTGAATCAAACATGCAGGGCCCATTACCCACTGGATGAAGAGAGGTTTTTAGAGCTCTTTTGAGCATGGCCAGGGTGGGGACTAGATTATGTGGGGGAAGATTAGTGTTCCAGAAGGCAAGTGTTGCATCAGAGAAAACATGGTTCTTAGATCTCTTCAGATGAACCTGTTTAGTGAATAGATCTTGCAGCATGCCATTTTACCCCAATTGTACAGGCCAGAAAAAGTCACAAGAGCAATGTGATATTTTAAATAATCTAGCCATGAAGGGTTTACAAGTAATAAGCCATGCCTTGAATTGCACCTAAAAACCTAATGCTAACCAGTGCAGCTGATGAGGCAAATGTTACACAGATATCACAAGATACCCCCATAACTTCCCACGGCACTCTATAAATAATAATAATAATAATAATAATAATAATAATAATAATAATAATAATAATAATAATAATAAGAAGAAGAAGAAGAAGAAGAAGAAGAAGAAGAAGAAGAAGAAGAAGAAGAAGAAGAAGAAGAAGAAGAAGAAGAAGTAGTTGGAAGGGACCTTGGAGGTCTTCTAGTCCAACCCCCTGCTCAGGTAGGAAACCCTATACCATTTCAGACAAATGGTTGTCCAGTCTCTTCTTAAAAACTTCCAGTGTTGGAGCATTCACCAATTCTGGAGGCAGGTTGTTCCACTGGTTAGTTGTTCTAACTGTCAGGAAGTTTCTCCTTAGTTCTAGGTTGCTTCTCTCCTTGACTAGTTTCCATCTGTTGCTTCTTGTCCTGCCTTCAGGTGCTTTGGAGAATAGCTTGGCTCCCTCTTCTTTGTAGCAGCCCTTGAGATATTAGTACACTGCTATCATGTCAACCCTCACCCTTCTCTTCATTAAACTAGACATTCCCAATATTCTGGACTGGATGCATCTTCCAAATAGTTTTTAACGGTGCCCCAACCTAAGATGCCTTGCAGTAGTCATGTGCAGTAGCCCATTGACTAAGCCATACCTGACTGATTGAAGGACTTTCTGGCCCAGGAAAGGGCATCATTGACACACGAGATAGATTTGTGTGAAGGCCACAGCTGACACCATGTTTCTTAAGCAAAAGCTGTGGGTCCAATAAAATTCCCCAGATTGCATTCCAGGGTGTTGGGATTGATCTTTTTCCTCCTGTCATCACCAAGTGGACCCAACCTCAGAGGAAGATTGTGCCTTCTATTCCTAGCCTGTATTTTTAGGGCACAAGGATACCAAAACTGTCACTACTAATTCATTTTTACTTTATATGACTAACATTTCAGATGTGGTTACAGAAAAGCAACTGTGGGACAAAGTGTGGGAATGAACATCTCATCCTTGATAAAAGAAAAAAATAGCTTTTTTTAAAAGAAATGTTGCTTATCTTTTACAATATTTAGCTGTATACACACTGGAATGAATAGACAGATTTTTTAATTCAGCAACTTTGAAATAAATTTTAAATATTAGATAATATAAAATTAATGTATACCTTAAACATTACAATCATGCCTAAGATAAGGTAGCATATGGAAAGAAAGGGGGAAAATTGAAAGCTGCTTTCCAATTGTATTATGCAATTGTGTAAAGACAATGTCCTGATATATTTATGATGATTAGGGTAGTTTCAACCTTTTTAGGGTTTAGCTATACATTGCTGTGTTCATATCTAATTGAATAATTTTACTGTGGTGTTCTAGAATCATAACAGAACTTTTCCCATAGCTTAGATTTAATTATGCGTTTATCTGGTGTTTTATCAGTCCTGTTTCCATAGACTCAAAATGAATGATACAGATCAGAAACAAATCACCAACTAAGTGGCAAATATAAAAATGTATATTTAAGAGAAAATCACCCACTCAGAAATGTACTTTTCATGCACAACTCTTGCATAGAATGGCCTTTCCAATGTTTTGCAGATGTACTTACTGCAATCTCTTGTGCATATTCAGCTATTTAAATCAGTGTACACAAAATGTTGCCTGGCATGCCACTAAAGATGTGACAAATAAAACTAGAAAGTAATCAAAAGTAAAAAGACGTTGCTGTTGGGGGGTTTACTTTTTATCTGCAATGTCCTTCTACTTGAGTACTTTGGCTTCTGACGGATGTATATATGTGTGTGAATGTGTGTTGCCATCTGATGAGACCCCGGAAGTGCAGCTTCTTGTTGCTCACTCCTGATCTTTGGAACAGTCTCCCACCTGAGGTCTGAGGGATCACTACCCTTGTAGCCTTCCAGAGAGCTATGAAGACCTCCCAAGCAAGGAAGTAAAGGTTATGTTGCAAGGATGGTTAGTCTGGTGTCGGAGTGTACTTTTGTTTTTAGCTATGCTTTTTATGGATTGTCGTGAGCTGCCTAGAATCATCATATGAGATAAATCCAAGCAAGCAAGCATAGCAACTCTATCGAAAAACTACTACAAGATATAATGGCGATCACTAAGTTAGATAATTAGATATACTCATGCCTTTCAACAGGAAAGAGTTATCTGGAGCATATCTTGCCTCCAAGATTAGAGTCAGTAAACATTGGTAGATATCAGTAGTGAGAGAGGCAGTAGTTTTCATAGCCTACCTTTGAGCTTCCACAAACGATCAAGCAACCTAGAACTAAGGAGAAACTTCCTGACAGTTAGAACAATTAACCAGTGGAACAACCTGCCTCAAGAGGTGGTGAATGCTCCAACACTGGAAGTTTTTAAGAAGAGACTGGACAGCCATTTGCCTGAAATGGTATAGGGTTTCCTGCCTGAGCAGGGGGTTGGACTAGATGACCTCCAAGGTCCCTTCCAACTTTATTATTATTATTATTATTATTATTATTATTATTATTATTATTATTATTATTATTATTGTTGTTGTTGTTGTTGTTGTTGTTGTTGTTGTTATTGTAATAGAAAATATATTAGACTTGATTCTTCCTGAGTATTTATGAATTGCCGCATGCCAGGGATTAATGTTTCACAAGAAAGAATGTGGAGAAAGGAGGCACTTTTTAAAATTAGAAACATGAAAATTTGTTACTATACCCCGGGACATTTATATACTATTTTGAAGATAAAATAGTAGACTTTTGTTCAGAACTCACCCTCAGTCTGGGTTCAGATTTACAGAGGAAAAGAAAGAAAATAGTGCTGAGAAAGTAAAAAGTAGAAGAAGTGGTGGATTGAAGAGAGCTCCACAAAAAGTGGTTACGGCAGAATAAAGAGCAGGCATGCACACTGGCTCTTTCAAATTCTCCTGTGGACAATGAGAGAGCTTAGGATCACCCAGAAATGCTCCGTGCAGCTGATCTCGTGAAAAGACTGCAAAACAAGTGGCCTCTGGCAGGTTTTAATGCTCTGGGAGACGAGATATTAGCTTTCTTGATCAAATCACAGTTAGCCCCTCCCCACCCCAAAAAAACAAGAACAACCCACTGGGTTTGCATACTTTCTTTCCTTGTGTGTATGTGTTTGTATGTCTTTGCGCACGCGCTTGTGCGCATGTTTAAAATTATTAAAGCTTTTAAACCAGAAGTTAAAAGCTAACACAGACTAATGGAAAGTATGGAAGAAGAAAAAAGAAAGCAAGGAGAAAGCAAAAGGTACAAGAAAAGGGAAAAAAATAAGAAAAACAGAAAGAAAAAAAATGATTTACAATATTTTTCACAGCAGTTAAAAGTATAAATTTATTTTAACCTCATTCATTAAAGTTACATCGTATTCTTCTTTCTATCCTGTTTATTCATCAAAACCACAAATCAATATTTTTCATTTTTATTTTTACATAAAAAGTCCACAAGAAACTTCCAGTTGGCAATAAATGTCAAAATCTTTTCTCCAATCAAAGAAGGTAATTTATCCATTTCAGCAAAATCTATTAATTTCACCAGCCATTCCTTAATAGTAGGTAGTCACATTTTTCCACCTCTGCATAGCAGTGATCTCGTTGCTGTGATCAGATATTGAAATAATCTTCCATGGCTTTTTTTCTGACTGTTTCTTCAGCAAATGTAAAAGGAAAAGTTTTGGCTTCAACTGAATATTTATCTTTAAGGCCCTCTTATTCGAAGTAAATATTTGGATCCATTTTTTAGCTTTTTTTACAGGACCACTAAACAAGATAAAATATCCCTTCATGTTGTTCACATCTCCAACATATATTTGAAGTGCCTTTATATATTCTAAATGATTTCTCTGGCATCATTTAGCAACAATACTTCTTTTTATAAAATTTCTCTTTGATATCATAGCACAATGTATATTTCAACTCTTGTAAGTACTAATATCTGTTTACAGGCACCCCTCCGACACTATTAGCATCCAAACACTGGTGTCTAAGGTGACTTCCTAAAGGCAAGCAATGTGCACGATGGAGAAAGAGTGCTTTTAACTTCCAAGTCTACCTCATCTCTGCAAGGGGACTCTCGGCGAGTTCTCTCTATAAGAATATACAGAGCAGGCCAAATTTTTTTTGGAAAAAATATTTTCATAAGTACTGAGAAACCAGGCCAAGTACAACTGCTTACATGTACAGGTAGTCCTTGACTTACAACAGTTCATTTAGTGACTGTTCAAAGTTGCAACAGCACTGAAAAATGTGACTTAAGACCATTTTGCACACTTAAAACCATTGTAGCATCTCTTTGGTCACGTGATCAAAATTCAATGCTTGGCATCTGACTCCTATTTATGATGGTTGCAGTGTCCCGGGGTCATGTGATTACCGTATGCTACTTTCTGACAAGCAAAGTCAATGGAGAAACTAGATTCACTTAACTATGTTACTAATGTAACAACAGCAGTGATTCTCTTAACAGGAGGATCTGAACAAACTGGAACACTGGGCACTATCTAACAAAATGAAATTCAACGGTGAAAAAAGTAAAGTTCTACATTTAGGAAAGAAAAAAACAAATGTACAGGTATAGTATAGGTGGTACCTTGCTCAATAGTAGTAACTGTGAGAGGGATCTCAGAGTCCTAGTGGACAACCACTTAACTATGAGCCAGCAGAGTGCTGCAGCTGCCAAACAAGCCAACACAGTCTTAGGCTGCATTAACAGAGGAATAGAATCAAGATCACGTCAAGTATCAATACCACTTTACAAGGCCTTGGTAAGGCCACACTTGGAATACTGCATCCAGTTTTGGTCACCACGATGTAAAAAAAATGTTGAGACTCTAGAACAGGGGTGTCAAACTGAATTTCATTGAGGGCCGCATCAGCATGGCAGTTGCCCTCAGGGGGCCAGGGGTGTGTGGCCTGGGTGGGCGTGGCCTACTGGGTGGGCATGGCCAGCTCTACATCATTCACATCAAGGGTGCCTATGGGGGCCTGGGCAGGAGTGGGACAGATCTGAGGGTCTCTGGCAGAAGGAGGGTCTCTGAGCCAGGGCCAAGGCAGTGGGGGCCGTTCCCTCACTGTTTCCAGGATGGCTTCACGGGCTGCATGAAACCACTTCGCGGGCCGGATCTGGCCCCCGGGCCTTGTGTTTGACATGTCTGCTCTAGAAAGAGTGCAAAGAAGAGCAACAAAGATGATTAGAGGTCTGGAGGCTAAAACATATAAGGAATGGCTGCTGGAATTGGGTATGTCTAGTTTAATGAAGAGAAGGATAAGGGGGGACATGATAGCAGTGTTCCAATATCTCAGGGGCTGCCACAAGGAAGAGGGAGGCAAGCTACTCTCCAAAGCACCTGAAGGCAAAACAAGAAGCAATGGATGGAAACTAATCAAGGAGAGAAGCAACCTAGAACTAAGGAGAAACTTCCTGACAGTTAGAACAATTAACCAGTGGAAAAATCTGCCTCCAGAAGTGGTGAATTCTCCAACACTGGAAGTTTTTAAGAAGAGACTGGACAGCCATTTGTCTGAAATGGTATAGGGTTTCCTGCCCGAGCAGGGGGTTGGACTAGATGTCCTCCAAGGTCCCTTCCAACTTCATCATCATTATCATCATCATCATCATCATTAACTGTAGCAAGAAATGTCGTAAAATGGGGCAAAATTCACTTAACAAATGTCTCACTTAAGAACAGAAATTTTGGGCTCAGTCATGGTCATAAGTTAAGGACTACCTACATCTAACATTAATAACCAGAACCTTGAATTGGAATAACAGCAGCAAAATGGCCCCGGTAACATTAGTATTATACCACTGAATCTGTTACTATCAATTAGCAGACAGGCTCTTACACTTTGTGCCAAATGAAGCTTCCTAGTTGCATTCAGAGGCATTTTATGTATAATGTGTTATAGCCATCTAAGCATGAGTTTATTTGTTTGTTTGTTTGTTTATTGCATTTTAATCCAATTGCAATCCAATTAAGAACTCTCACCATGCCTCCCCTCTCACCATGGCAATGAATTTTCTGGAACACCTGGAAGGCTAATAGGCACACTTCGGATACAATTACACTCTTATCTTCACTTATCTACTTTCTGTGCTGCAAACCATATTTACAAGTGGAACCCAGTACCATTATATTGAGGAATGAGGTCCTATTACACATGGATCTGGAGGCAGGTCAGCAGCCACCTGAGGTCCTGTCAACAATTCTATCATCCAACCTAAGAAGTAAAGGCAACAGACCAGAAGCGGGGAACTGCCTCAAATTGTAGCGGTGTCAGGTTCATTGTTCTTTTGAAGTTCACTCCTTTCATATTCTTTTCCTCTACTTAACTTACCGTAGTTACTTAATTGCATTTGTGCCTGCTGCAATCAATTCAACTCTTAGTGCCTTACATTGCAGAAAACAAAAAATTAAAACATTTAAAATAAACTTAAGAATGTAAAAAACAACAAAACCTCATAACAGGTAGTAGAGCTGTTTCCTTTAATAGATCAGGCCGATAGGTACCCAGTCAGCAAGGGCTTTATAAGTCAAAGCAACCCTTTAAATTGCACCTGCAAGCGAATCAATATCAAGCCTGCAGCATAGTGCAATATGTTCTCAACAACAGGAAATCAACAGCACAAGGAGCACTGTATTGAACCAACTGTAGCTTCCAAGTGTTCTTTAAAGGTAGTTTCATATAAAGTGCATTGCAGTTGTCTAATAAGGGCATTATCTTTTCCTCTTTACCCAATTGTGACTCATTCATTTCAACCAGATGAGAATAACTGTGTTCTCTACAGATTACATTCATCCAATAATACTATTCTAGGTGGCAACCTTAGGCGTAGGCTTCAGACCTAGATTATCTCCATTCACATTTGCTATGCCACAAATATTCTTTCACAATATCTTTTTTTCTCTCATGTATGGTGAGGTTGTTTTCATTTCAACCCCAGCCCACAAGTGAGTCAGGAATCATTCACGTTTAACAGTGGCAATATTAAAGTGGTATCTTTTCTCTTGTTCCATTACCCTCCAAGGGCATCTTGAGGGTGTAAACCAGAGGTCCCCAATCTTTTGGGCACCTAGGCACCAGTTACATGGAGAGAGGTTTTTCTGCGGACCCAGAAGGCGTGGTTTTGTGTGCTGTCTGTATCCTGTAGATGGGGCTTTGCTTATTTGTGTGGCCTGGTTGCTGGCATGCCAAGGACCAGTACCAGTCCACGGACCAGGGGTTGGAGACTCCTGGTGTAAACAATCCGGTAAGTAGGTAGGTAGGGAAGTAGACTTTATTACAATTTTTGACCAGCATAAAAACCTATTAGACATTGTCACCTATTATCTTCTGGAGAAGTAAGGTGACTTACAGAAATAGAAACATTAGGGCTAGAATAGAAATCACCAACTAGAATGGAAAATGGCATGCTGTCTCAAGGTTGTGTGGGTATCAGTAGTAGAGAAAGATTTTTAGATTTTGCTAGGTAGCAGAAAGCACTTGGTGAAGCTCTTTTAAACTGGTTGTGGGAATATATTTGCAGAGAAAATTGGACCTGGGCCAGTAATCCAATATTGCCAATGAGGCTTGCTCTCCAGGGATCCAGAATGACAGGTAACTTTCATCCAATTCAGTCATACTTCCTCCAATAATTTGTTGAATCAATGTTACCAAGGATAACATATTTTTCTACATATTGTTCATAAAAAGACATTTAAAAAAGCAAAAAGAAAAGTATAGAGAAACATAATAAACACCTTCCTATTTGCCATATAAGTATTGTCAATAGGACTGTTACTATTAAGATAATATATGAAGTTTGTGCAAATTTGACAGAATTGTGATTCCTGCCTCTAAGATTTCATTGTTCTAATTCTACCTACAACCTTTTCTGCCATGGCCATTGAAGAGGGTTTGTTAATCCATACCTTAATTGTTCAATTATTTAAGGTTTTCCATTGTTGAATGATAATTATTTTATTACTTTAGCTGCTAAGATTAAGCAATTTTTTAAAAACGTTCCTTATTTTTTAAGCTTAAAATTTGATCACATAAATAAATATAATAACCCTAACTCTGGAGAGCTTTTCATTCTTTGTTTGATAATGATGCTTATCTAGCAGAAAATTTTACACCAAAATTCAACTTCCCTTATATATCCCCTTTTAAAGCCATCCAAGTTAGTGATCATTACAACTTGGGATAATAAATTACACTTTAATTATATGATTTGTGAAAAACCTGTTTCTTTTGTTGTTTCAAATTTTCTCTTAGCTTCATTGCATGTTCCCTGGATCTAGTGTTTTGAGGGGGGGGAACTTACCTGTATAAGTTACCAAGAAAAATATATTGAGGTCACAGAATATTAAAAGATGTCAGCTCAGTGTGTAGCATCTGTGAAAAATTAGCAAATTCTATGCTAAGAATCATAAGGAAAGGGACTGAAAATAAAATTGCCACTATTGTAATTCTGTTATGCAACTTTATCATACATTTATATCTGGAATTCTGGTTTCCCCATATGAAAAAGATAGAGCTGGAAAAAAGGCAGAAGGAATTCCCCGCATTAAGAAAATTGTCAATTTACTTATTCCTCCTCACTGTTTTCAGCTTTTAACCCGTCATTAGTCCATAAAAGTACAGGTTTATTTAGTTATATTTATTTATTTAGTTATATTTATATACCGCCCTATTCCCTGAGGACTCAGGGCGGTTTACAGGGAATTAAAAATCCAAAATACAAAAATTAAGAACCAAATTAAAAAATATTAAATTGACCCTGTAGTCGATTAAAAAGAACCCCAAATTAAAATTTCTCCTCAGTCTGGGCCCGAGAGCTCGAAGAGCCAGGTCTTCAGGCCCCGGCGGAATGATCGGAGGTCGGGGGCAGTTCTCAGCTCCACCGGCAGCTGGTTCCAGAGGGCAGGCGCTCCCACCGAGAAGGCCCTATCCCTGGGTGTCACCCGCCGGCAATCTCTTACCGGCGGGACCCTGAGCAGACCCTCCCTGTGGGAGCGCAATGGGCGAAGGGCGTTTGATGCCGGCAGCAGGTGCTCCCTCAGATATCCCGGACCCAGGCCATGTAGGGCTTTATAGGTGATAACCAGCACCTTGAATTTCACCCGGAGGGCAACCGGAAGCCAATGCAGCTCACGGAGTAGAGGTGTTACATGGGAGTATCGGGAAACCCCCATTACAACTCGCGCGGCCGCATTCTGCACCAGTTGAAGCCTCTGAGTGGTCTTCAAGGGCAGCCCCATGTAGAGAGCGTTACAGTAGTCCAAACGGGAGGTCACAAGCGCGTAACTGTGCGTAGGGCGTCTCGGTCCAGATAGGGACGCAACTGGCGCACCAGGCGAACCTGAGCAAAAGCCCCCCTGGTCACGGCTCCTATATGGTCTTCGAAATTGAGCCGTGAATCCAGGAGGACGCCCAAGTTGCGAGCCCTATCGACGGGGGGTAACACCTCACCACCCATCATTAAGGATGGAATAACTTGGTTAACCCGAGATGCCGATATGCACAGCCACTCAGTCTTGGCAGGATTGAGACGAAGCCTGTTTCTCCCCATCCAGACCTGAACTGCCTCCAGGCACCGGGACATCACGGAGAGGGCATCACTGGGTTGGTTCGGGGTGGAAAGAAAAAGTTGGGTATCATCAGCGTACTGATGATACCCCACCCCAAAACCACGAATGATCTCGCCCAGCGGCTTCATATAGATGTTGAACAGGAGAGGCGAGAGAACCGACCCCTGAGGAACTCCACAAATGAGAGACCTCGGGGCGGATCTCTGCCCTCCTGTCAACACCGACTGCGAGCGGCCCTGGAGGTAGGAGGAGAACCACCGTAAAACGGTGCCTCCCACTCCCAACCCCCTGAGACGCCGCAGCAGGATACCATGGTCGATGGTATCGAAAGCCGCTGAGAGATCTAATAGGACCAGGACAGAGGAGCAACCCCTGTCCCTTGCCCTCCAGAGATCATTCACCAGCGCGACCAATGCCGTCTCCGTGCTGTGTCCGGGCCTGAAGCCCGATTGGTACGGGTCCAGATAATCAGTTTCCTCCAGGAACAGAGGGAGCTGATGCGCCACCACACTCTCAACAACCTTCACCAGAAAGCGAAGGTTGGAGACTGGACGGTAGTTGTTTAAAACAGCCGGGTCCAAAGCAGGCTTCTTGAGAAGGGGTCTCACCACCGCCTCCTTCAAGGCGGCAGGAAAGACACCCTCCTTCAAGGAAGCAGTTATTACTGCATGGAACCAGCCTCGTGTTCCTTCCCGAGCCGCATAAGCTAGCCAGGAGGGGCACGGATCCAACAAACAGGTGGTGGTGCTCAGTCTCCCCATGATCCTGTCCACATCATCAGGGGAAACAGGGTCGAACTCATTCCAGATAACATGCTCAAGACCGCCTGATTCCTCCACATTAGACTCTGCCCAGTCAGAGTCCAAGCCGGTCCGGATCCGAGCGATTTTGTCCGCCAGATGATGACTAAACTCCTCGGCTTGTCCCTGCAAGGGATCCTCTCTCACCTCCTGATTAAGGAGGGAGCGAGTCACCCTAAACAGGGCGGCCGGGCGATTATCTGCGGACGCGATAAGGGCGGCAAAGTAGTTAGACTTCGCCGTCCTTATCGCCGCAAGATAAGACCTTATAAAGGTTCTTAACTGCAATCGGTCGGATTCGGATCGGCTGGATCTCCAACCGCTCTCTAGACCTCGTCTCCGACGCTTCATCTCCCGGAGCTCCACAGAGAACCATGGGGCCCAACGGGATCTGCGTCGGGTCAGAGGTCGCATGGGTACAACGCAGTCGAGTGCCCTGGTGGCTGCCGTTTCCCAGGCCTCCACCAGGGCATCGACTGGGCTGTGGGTAAGGGTGATAGGTATAGGCCCAAGCGCCCTCTGGAACCGATCTGGGTCCATTAGGCGCCTGGGGCGGAACCACCTGGTCGGCTCCGCCGCCCAGCGGCGGGGGATGGCATGACGGAAAACTAGCCTCAGGAGGTAATGGTCTGACCATGACAGAGGGGTGATGGACGGAGAACCCCCTCCCAGATCATCCAACCACTGTCCAGACAGGAACACCAGGTCAAGAGTGTGACCCCCCTCATGAGTTGGGCCCTCAATAACCTGGGTCAGGCCCATGGCTGTCATGGAAGCCATGAACTCCCGAGCTAACTCCGACGACCCTCCCAGTGATGGCAGGTTGAAGTCACCCAGGACTACAAGCCTGGGGAACTCCACCGCCAACCCTGAGAGGGTGTCGAGCAGCTCGGGTAGGGCTGTTGCCACACAGCTGGGCGCCAGGTATGTAAGCAGCAAGCCCAACTGAACCCGAGGACCACACCTCACGAGGAGGGTTTCACTCCCGGCCATCTGGACAATGGTGGCCTCCCGGGGACATAATGTCTCCCGAATAACCACTGCCACCCCACCACCCATGCCCTGAGCCCCTGGCTGGTGCAGCACCCGGAAACCCGGCGGGCATAACTCGGTGAGAGGCACCCCTCCCTCCGAGCCCAGCCAAGTTTCCGTGATGCACGCTAGATCCGCACATTCCTCCTCGATCCGATCACGGATGAGGGGAGCTTTATTAACTACGGATCTAGCGTTAAAATAGACCAGCCTGAGCTCAGGGGCCTGATCACCCTCATCCCCGGGTAAGAGGGTGCTAACCGGAGGGTCGGAGCGCGCCACCGCTCGAAGATAGCGGGGGCGCGATCCCAGATGTTGATATGACCCTCCGCGCAAACACCTGCTGCCATACCCTATCGCCGTGGGGATTCGATGCCCCACCCCCACATTCCCAGCGCCAGCAGCCACCTCCCCCAACCCCGTCCCACCAGGACCTCTAACAGGACCAGACTGAGTGCCGGTTACAAGTTCCCTCCCCACCCCCCCTCCCTCCCCCTCCCTAACCTCTTAAAATAACCGGCTAAAAATCTGATCAGGGGCCTCTTAGCGCGTCTTAACTCGAGGCCCCTATCCAAGCCCAACCACCTCTCGGAGTCCCAAAGCTTGGGCCCGTCATTAAGGGGAGTATGAAAACAGGCGACAGGTCGCGCCCATGAGGCAGGAACCGCCCTAAGGGCATACAAGTCCGCTTCGGAATAACGATGGATCATATAGCACTCAATTAGTCTCTTGGGGCCGATGTTGAAAATATGGCCAAAGGATTGTTCGTTGATGGTACAAAGATGGAAAAAGAACAGGTCCAGTGGGCATATCTCTCAATCTGCAAAGCCATCTCAGCTCTCACCCGAGATGGAATTCCAAGGGACAACCTCAGCCGTCCTCTCACTCCGGCTGAGGAGTCTAACTGGAGCAGAGAGAGAAAAGGGGAGTCCTAAGCCAGGCCCACCCCAACTGGTCTCCCACACCAGTGAGGTGGTCGCTGACCAGTCCAAAACCGTCCTCCCACCACGGTTCGGTCCCGTCCACACTGGATTATCCATAGGGAGATCTTAGTTCCCATCAGGTATGGAGCTAGCCGTAATGCCTGCCTGTCAACAAAAGACGTAAGGAACAGGCAGGCCAGGCCTCTGTCAATCCTCACAACGCCAGCCTGCACCGCCAGTCTGGGGGGGGGAGAACAAAACATTCTCTCCCCAATGTCCATCCACCAGTCCAAGCCATCCTTCAACGGCGGAGAGAAGTGATCCCAGCAGTTATGTTGAGTCCTGGAATTCACTAACATGTCCGCCGAGGCCGATGACCAGGCCCACAATCTGCAACCACCATCCGGGAGAAGAAGGAGGCTCCTCGCCACCAAAGAACGGTGTCAGCCAGCAGATGGTCGTAAAAGGATCTCATCCGGTGGGGTCGTCGCCGCTGCCCCTCTGCTACATGAACTGGTAAGTTTATGCAAGAATCTTTGATGAGAAACTTTGCAGCTTTTTGATAATCCAAGTACATAATATTGATAGGATCCCACTCCTAAATAACTTTGAAAAGCTGATGATGCAGGATGTACTGTCAGGTCCCCAAAGAAATGTATTTTAACCTTATGCCTGTTTTCCCCTTTTCTGAAGCCTTTCTTTGTGGCCTGCCATTCTGTTGGGAGCTTTTGGGATTGCTTTGCACTGTCAGCAGGATGCTCTTCCCCACCCCCAGAGGATAGAATGTCTCTCCCTTATCCGAGAGACGGTTTGTGCTTGGAGCCAGGAGAAATCGAAAGTGAGAAAGACCTTGAGCCCGCCAAAGGACCAGTTTCCAAAACACGATGCCACCTGTGGATTAGCTGGGATTCAAACGAACACTGAGACTCTGGCGGGAGGAGTATTGAATGTTGCTTTTAATATTTATTGCTTTGCAGGTTTTTCTCTCAGATTCTGCCTTGATTCCCTACTGTCAACTAGCCCCTAGTAAAGTTCCTTTTGAGACAATGCCTGTTTCAAGAGTTCTGCTTTCTTGGGAGGCTTAGCTGAAGTAGGTCCTTACATGTACCTTTGGAGAAGGTAACCAAACAGACCAGGGGAGCTCAAATTCCTTCCCTACCAAAAAGGAAGGCTAAGTTCTTTTACTCTTATTATATTGCAAAAAAACAAACAAACCAGGAACTTAATGGAGGTGTATAAAAACATTTATAATATGAAGAAAATGGAGAAGGAGAAACAGAAGCAACTACAATAAACTGTGAGGAAGGTAAAATGACTGTATGTGCATGACAATATTACCATGCAAATTTTACAATTATCTACCTCTGCTGGGACACTTATTTGAAAACTCTATATGGCCACATGTATTACATAAAACAAAGGATAGAAAACACAATTGTATGTAAAAACATACAGTTAAAATTCTAGCATACAGTGCCATAGATTGGTTTTCCTACCATCAAGTCCCAGTATCTGAGGAACAGCTATAACTTAATAGCTCTTTGCATCTCAGGAAGAAGGCTGATCCATTGGGTA
Organism: Vipera berus; assembly: GCF_964194415.1. Lineage (NCBI taxonomy): Eukaryota > Metazoa > Chordata > Lepidosauria > Squamata > Viperidae > Vipera > Vipera berus. The sequence goes on from NC_138203.1 coordinate 220,242,368, forward strand.
CATGCAGCTGTGGAAAAGGTACATCCAAGGTCCCACCAATAGCAAATCCACACTATCCTCAGGAAGAGATTGTCCCTCAGATAATATGACTTCATGCTTAAGGGGCTTTAAAGTCCCTTGAATTGGAAGAAAATTGGGAGAAAGCGCAGCAGAAGTTATAACACTGGGAAACCACAGGTTGCCCAAAAATTTGTGCACTATGGTATTCTGGAGTTGTTAAAGTTTCCAGGTGGTTTTTAAGGGCAGCTCCATGTACAGTGCATGGCAGTAGTCTGATGCAAACATAGTTGTGATATTTGCATGGTGATGTCATTCTGCATATGATAGTTGCTTCTCCTCTCCCTGCTACAATAAATTTAAACTTACCCTATGGCCATCCATGGCCATGAGAACCCAGAGCGGGAGCAAAGGAAGCAAGAGACAAATGTGCACCAGGACACAAATTCTGCTTCTTATGGATTTGCATGTGAAATACAAAAGAATGTGGCTTATGCTGTGATGTTACAATGTAAGTTTCATCATTTTGTCATCATGATTGCATGTAGATATCCACTGCATAGCTCAGAATCCATCACTATATATGGAAAGTTAGGGTTTGTGCATCCTATTATTCTTGCTGTTATTATTATTTCATTAAATTTATTATAGCCATCCACTCCAGGGGACTCTGGGCAGTTCACAAAATATAATACTAAATTAAAACTATTTAAAACATAAACAAAATGAAACAAGACAATCCAGACTAAAAACAACTATTAAAACACACACAGCGAGAGACAAACACCAAAACCCACATTAATCTTAGGGCCTAGGACCAAAGCCAGGTTTTAAAAGTGCTTTACACTTAAATTAAATTGCATTTACCATTTGATTGATTCAATGTGAACAGACTTACTGGAGTTCTTCATAATCATTTTTGGTTTTTACCAGCATGAATAGCCAGCTCATTGTTCATCCTTAAGTCAAAATTACTTACAAACAAATTAAAAGAAACTGATTATAGAACAGATCCTTGAGGAATGCCACTTTGTATTTCCCTGCATTAAGAAAATTGTCCATTTACTTATTCCTCCTCATTGTTTTCAGCTTTTAACCTGTCATCATTCCATAAAAGTACAGGTTCTCTGCTACATGAACTGGTAAGTTTACAAATTTGATGAGAAATTTTGCAGAAGCTTTTTTTGAGAATTCAGGTACAAAATGATGATAAGATCCCACTCCTAAATAACTTTGAAAAGCTGATGAAGCAGGATGTACCTTTGTAGAATTCATGTTGATTTATTTTCAGTGCAATTTGTTTTACTATGTAACTAGTTATTTTCTTTAGTTAGAACAGACATTTTGTCATCCAGCCTGTATTTGCATAGATTTCCCTGGATTTCTTTTTTAAAAATAGCATCACATTAGCTATCTTCTAAAGATACTTGCGGGTGAAGAAGGAGAGTGCAAAACTTGGGTTGAAACTTAACATTAAGAAAACCAAGATCATGGCATCTGGCCCTCTCAATTCCTGGCAAATAGATGGGGAGGAAATGGAGGTAGTGACAGATTTTGTTTTCCTGGGCTCCAAGATCACTGCAGATGGGGACTGTAGCCAAGAAATTAAAAGACGCTTGCTCCTGGGAAGGAAAGCCATGGCAAATCTAGACAGCACACTAAAAAGCAGAGACATCACCCTGTCAACAAAAATGCGTATAGTCAAGGCTATGGTCTTCCCAGTTGCAATGTATGGCAGTGAAAGTTGGACCATAAGAAAGGCTGAGCGCCAAAGAATTGAGGCCTTTGAACTATAGTGCTGGAGAAGACTCCTGCGAGTCCCTTGGACTGCAAGACGATCAAACCGGTCAGTCCTAGAGGAGATCAATCCTGACTGCTCTTTAGAAGGCCAGATCCTGAAGCTAAAACTCAAATACTTTGGCCACCTAATGAGGAGGAAGGACTCACTGGAGAAGAGCCTAATGCTGGGAAAGATCGAGGGCAATAGAAGAAGGGGACGACAGAGAATGAGGTGGCTGGATGGAGTCACTGAAGCAGTAGGCGTGAGCTTAAATGGACTCCAGAAGATGGTAGAAGACAGGAAGGCCTGGAGGAATGTTGTCCATAGGGTCGCGATGAGTCGGACACGACTTCGCAGCTAACAACAACAAAGATACTTATTTTATTATTATTATCATGGTTTGTTGCACAGTCAGCCAGATGTTTAGACTGGGTTTGGCATTTTTATCCACCTATTGAGTCCTTCCCAAGGACCTGGGATAGGCAGATAAGGATGTTTGGTAGTATTAAAGGTATCTTCAAAAAATGTAAACTGTTCCAAGTAAAGCTGTCTTTTACAATTGATTGATGGTGATTTTATCAATTAGTGGTGGTGGTGCTATTTAGTTTTAGAGGCCACCTGCCTCCAGAAGGATTGCACAGCTTATAATTTAAAATTTGAAAAAATAGAGAATCTAAGTTATCTAGATAACCATATCCTATAAATCCCCACACCAAAACCCCACCACTAACAGGGCTTCACAAACACTTAGCCTCAAGGCTGGGACAACAGCCAAACTTTCAAAGACTTTTGGAACAACATTGGGGTAGAGCAGGGGTCTTCAAACCCGATCCTTTTATGACATATGAACTTCAACTCCCAGAATTCCTCAGACAGGCATACTGTGAGTTGAAGTCCACAAGTCATAAAAGGGCCAAGTTTGAAGACCCCTGGGGTAGAGCCACACTGATCTCTGGGGGAATATTATTCCAGAGAGCAGGCACTGCATCAGAGAAGACATCTTCCTGGGTCCCAATAAATGATACTGGGGAGCTGAAGTTACTCAAAAAGCATCTCTCAAAAAACTTATCCCATAGTCATTTTATAGATGATAAACAAACATTGCATTGCACCCAGAACTTTACTGGCAATCAGTACAGATAATGAAGTACAGATAATGAAGCAATGGTATCACATGGGCATACCAAAGCATTCTTATAACTGCCTCTGTTGCTGCATTCAACAGTTACCTTCAAGGACAGCCCCATGCATTGTAATACTTCAACCTCAGTTGGATTGATAGTAACTTTTGCTTTATTTCAAAGGCTATCAAGATGGGCTTATTCCACAGGGTTTTTGAAAACTGATACTGCCTTATACTAGCTGATGCTATTTGATAATTGAAAAGAAGGCTGTAGCCAATTTGCATTTTCATTGTATTTTCATTGTGTTTTCTATTCTCTATTCTTGGAGTATATAAGTGATGAATAAACAAAAATGCTAGCAGTTGAGGATTTGCTATGAAATGTTGCTGTCTTTTTAAATCACTGACCCCTTTCACTAAAATTCCCGTTATAGGTTTTCCTCTTTGTATGCTCAATTTGTAAGATGAAAATGAACTAACACCCTGCCTCAAGCCGTATCATCTGAGTAAAGGAATCTACATTCCTAGATGGAAATTTACAACACATGATTGCATTTGTGCTTTGACAAGCAGTAGAATGAGGCATCTTTTGTCATGGTTCTATAAGTACATGTATGTAGGCAGAATTAGCAGTAGGTCCAGGTTCTCTCTTTAACTCATTGTTTTTGTCACATAAAATTGGACTGTTTGCATGGCGACAGAATCAAGATTTGAAGGAGTTGGGCATGCTAGTGAAGTCATAGCCTTTCTACAACATATTCTTTCCTTTGACCTTTTGGTCCCCAAGATTACCAGCTCATGCCAACACAAGGACTGCATTAACAAGTGCTTGCAGCATCTCTAGAGCAGAAATCAAATGCACTCCTACTGGTATAAGCAGCTCTGAATTATTTACCAGGAAATATATTGGCTAAATAATTATTATAAAGGAATTGATTTCAAATAGCCCGTCAACCATATTTAGACAGAAGGAGAAGAGCCATGTAAATCTAATTTAAAAAATGACTTGACATTATGATACCATCTACATAGAACAATGTTACTGCAATGTAATAAAAGGAATCTATTTGATACTATCAATGTTTTCTTTTTATTTTCATTTTAGGGCTTTCTGATATTCTCTGGCTATTTACTCTACCACAGAAAAGAGATGGCTAAAGAACAAAATGATTCAAAGGTTTAAGGATTTTGTCAGAAAAAAGAGGGCATTTTTCTGACTCAGTTCTTCGTGAAATCATTGTAGCTAGTTCTGTCCTGAGGGATAACAGAATGGTTCATTAGAGGTCTTAGAATGTTCATACTAGATTTTGAAGCTACCCTTCAAGCTGAAATATCAATATTTTAAATAAATGTATTTTTAAAAAAACTAGAAGAAATGCAGAAAGTGAAGACAGAAAAAATACCTTAACAAAGAAAAGTCATTCTCTCCTTAGAATGGAGAGGAAAAAAGGTCAGAAAATTACTCCTCTCTACCTCTGGTGATTTAATCACATATGATAACTGTATAAATCAAATCTTCATTTCTCTGAAGTATGAAATAGCTCATAATTAGGCCATAGGACAAGTTTCCAGCTAAAGTGAAATGTGTCTTATTAATAGGCTGGCGTATCTATTGTGAATATTAAGGTTGTCATCTATCTTATGCAAATACATCAGAGATTCCACTTTAATCTCATTCTCATTGGGTTGACCCCAGTAACATCCATATCATTCTTCTGTTTCCAACGAATACAGGTCAGCGGAGGCCCAGGCCACCAGCCTTCATTTTCTCAGTAGGTCAGACAATGCTTCTGCAATTCCATCAAATTTCATTTTTGAGTCCCAGGACAGCAGCTTAGTATTATAAAATGTTTCCTATGGTAAATAGTGTAGTAGTGGTTACTAGATCTTCATCTGCTCACAGGATCATCTTAAGATGCTGGAAGTGGCCCACTATTTCCTTTTCAGTTAGCTAAATAGGCAGCAATGGAATCCCATTTTCTTTTATTTTTTTATAGTAATCTGTAGAAGCACTCAGATGAAAATTGCTTTACTAGTCTTCCAATTTCTTAGTTAATAAATCAGCTCTGGCAAGATTCTTGTGGTATTCCCAAAGATGCTTTTTCAAGAGGCAACTGGACTTATTTTTTTTTTCTTTGAAGATGTTTCACTTCTTACCCAAGAAGCTTTTTAGCTCTGACTGGATGGTGGGGAATGGCAGGATTTATATTCCTTGCAGACAGCAGGTCATTTGCAGTCTTTTAGAGAGTCGTTGAGGCCATTCAAGGTGCTGGTAATGACCTATAAAGCTCTCAACGGCTTGGGTCCGGATTATCTAAGGGAACACCTGCTGCCGGTATCAACTTCCCATCGTCCCATGCGCTCCCACAGGGAGGGCCTTCTTAGGGTACCGCCGGTCAAGGAATGCCGGCGGGTTATCCCCAGAGGAAGGGCGTTCTCTGTGGGTGCGCCGGCCCTTTGGAACCATCTTCCTACGGAGCTTAGGACTGCCCCCGACCTTCGCTCATTTCGCAGGGATTTGAAAACTTGGCTTTTTGAGCTGTCTGGCCCAGACTGAGGGCTTTTAATTATTTATTAATGGGGTTTTAGTTTAAATTCAGGGACTTAATTTAATTTTAGTTTTAATCGATTTTAACTTTGTATGTATGTATTTTAATTTTTCCCTGTAAACCGCCCTGAGTCCTACGGGAATAGGGTGGTATACAAGTTTAAATAATAAATAAATAAATAATTTGGAGGTTTATCTGTGTCCTCAGGGTCAGCTGGGTAGTGCAAATGGGTGTGGAGCCTTCTTGGAATTGCTGAAAGGACTGTGTTGTAGACAGGAGAGAGGACAGGAGATGGTGTCATATCTCTCCCCCACTGTTCAAAGAGGGCTGCTGCTTTGAAAGAGGGAACAAAGAGGCCATCTATGTTAAAACTGAACAGCTCTCTCTCAACAGAGGGGGAGGGATTCTGGGTATTGTGCCAATAATATAACAGAAAAGTAAAAACAAAAACTTAAATATCTATAACAGTATAATGGAAGTGAGGCTCCTAATAAAATATTTGAAAAAGAAAAACACCTAGCCAACCTTATACATTCATTAAATTAATATCTTGGCCCAATGCTTACGGGAAAATCCATGTTTTCATGGATTTATGGAACGTTAATAGGGTTGGGGCCATCGAATTATGAAAAAATGCTATTTTGTAGGATAGGCGCCACAATGGAGAAAACACATCTCTTAAGACAGGGGTGTCAAACTGCCGGCCTGCAGGCCGAATGCGTCATGGTGAAACTGTGCCCACCCCTTTGCTGGCAATGGGAAAAAAGTCACGATACGTCGCAACACGTCACATGACATTGCGAGTTTGACACCCCTGTCCTAAGCCCTACTAGAAGTGATTTGGAGCATGACTAACCTGCCAAATCTATTAATTGATTTGATTTTCATCCAAAAGCCTTCTGGAACCCAGTCCATTCATGAATATTAGATCGGCCCTCACATTTGTATTTAAATCATGGTAGATAAGGCAAGCCTTATGTAAGCCAACCTTGCCTTAAATAGCAGCAGCTGGAAATAAGGGACCAGCCTTTTCTGCCATTTTCCACCAAAAGCTCCATTTCAATTTGGGAGGATCTAGCTGATATACTTATAGATGTTCCTTTGCACAATTCCATCTACTTGGCTGTGCTGTTCAGTGTATGCTGCTCCTGCTTGCATCTTACACCCTGCCACTATGTGTTGGACTGTCTTTGAGGACCCTCTGCATAGGCTGCACCTTGAATACTGTCTAGTGTATGAATCTGGTGCTGAGTGCCTGTTCTTGTGGTGCTATGATCAGAGCTTCAGTGCTGACTTTTAGACTAGCCTTTTCCAGCAATTGGTAGGATTTCCCAATGTCAGCCACTTCAGCTATCTGTCAATGGTACATCCCATTCAGGGTCTTGTCTTGACATGAAAAATAAAGTCAGATCTTCATAGTATAAATATACAACTAAGTCTTTTAATATATTATAGACCATACAGCTCCATTTTCATTCATATAATGTAAATATAATTCAAAAATCCACCAGAAATGCATCTCTTAACTAAATTATTTGACCTCTGCAGTTTTTAAATATTATTTTTGTGCTATTGTTTTATTTAATAAAACAAAAGATAAAAGAATAAAACCATTTAAAAAGAAACAAGAAGAAAACAATGCATCTACAGTTAATTTAAAAAATGAATGGATAGACCAGGGGTCGGCAACCTGAAAAAGGAAAAGAGCCACTGGGAACCGGTTCCATCACACATAAAAAAAAGTGGGAGCCGCGTGTGTGCGTCCATGCACGCGCATGCGCAAAAAAGTTTTGCGCATGTGCAAAACGGGTTTTTCTTGTGCATGTGCAGACACGCGCGGTTGCCATTTTTTTATGTGTGATGGAACCGGTTCCCGGTTGCGCGACGGCGACGGCCCATTTGCAGAGCTACCGCCTTCGGCAGCCTGCAAACATGCCGCAACAGCTTTCCAAAAGAGCGGCGCCGCTGCCCATTCGCGTGGAGGTGCGCACGCACCTCTCCAAAGGTTTGGGGAGGTGCGTGCGCACCTCCGCTCATTCGGAGAGCTGCGCGCGCACCTCTCAGAATGGGCAGCGGCACCGCTTGTTGGGAAAGCTGCCGCGGCCCGTTTGCAGAGCTGCCGCTTTCGGCAGCCTGCAAACGTGCCGCGGCAGCTTTCCCAAAGAGCGGCGACGCTGCCCGTTCACGCGGAGGTGCGCGTGCACCTCTTCAAAGGTTTGGGGAGGTGCGCGCGCACCTCTGCCCATTCGGAGAGGTGTGCGCGCACCTCTCCAAATGGGCGGTGCCACTCTCCATTTGGAGAGGTGCACGCGCACCACTGCCCGTTCGAAGACGTGTGCGCGCACCGGGCGGCTGGGAGCCGCAGGAGACGGATCAAAGAGCCGCATGCAGCTCCGGAGCCGCGGGTTGCCGACCCGTGGGATAGACCAATAGACAGACAGTTAAATAGAAATTTTAAATAACAACAAAGGATTGTTTTATTTCATTGTAATTATCCATACTGTATATAATCTGTATCTCTAAACATCTTGTTCCAAAGTCACAAGTAACACTAGCTTTTCAATGCATGGAGTAATTGGAGCCATACATTTGTCTTTCCAGTATCAAAGGCTAGTCTCTTAGTAATAAGGACCTATTCTGGGAGTTGAAGTCCACAAGTCATAAAAGAGCCAAGGTTGCTTACCCCTGAACTAGAGAATACATTTCTGTTATGCAACTCTCAATATCTATAGGTAGACCTTGATTTACAACATTTCATTTCATGATGGTTTGAAGTTAGGATGGGCACAGAAAAATGACTTATGATCCTTGAAATTATGGCTGTCGTGACACTCCTGCAGTCATGAGATCTCAATTCGAACCTTCCCAGCTGACCTCCAACAAACAAAGTCAATTGGGAAAGCTCAATTTACTTAACCATGATAATTTGCTTAACAACCCTGGTGAAAATAGTTATAATTATTGGGTCTGGTTATGTGGTGACTTGCTTAATAACTGCATCACTTAGTAATCAAAATTCTAGTCCCAATTGTGAACGTAAATTGAGGACTACCTAATTACCTTAATACTGTTGATGTATAGTGCAAAAGAATGTGGGGATCCAAAAATACTAAATTTTGTCCCAGAGTTAAATTCATATCTATTTGTTTCCATGGCCTAATTATCTTAAGACATTGCTAAAATACTTTTTAATGAAGTATTGCATTTCCAACAGCATGATTATTTATGCATCTGGAGTCCTTTCTTTTCATTTTTATAGGATGATTCCCCTAGCTGAACCTCAGGCTTGGTAGAGCCAGAGTTCTTCATAACATGTCAAATTTCCTTTATTTGGAGTGTAATTCAGCATCACATTTACATTCTTAACAATTATTTTCCCCAAAGCTGTATTAACACATTAATCACTTGAAAACCCAAAAGGGCCATAAATGAACAAAATCAGGAGTCAAGGGGCTATCAAGTTTGTTATAGCACCAACACACACACACACACACACACACACACACACACACACACAAAAAGCAGATGAACACTTTTTAAAAAACATTCTCCATCCCTAAGTCATAAGTAGGAACAGATAGCATCAATACAGTGATTGGGTGCAAGCAGTAGTTAATGCCTCTTTGTGGGAGTGGGATGGTTCCAACTTCTCTGAAGGAGGTGGTGGTGTGCTCCCTTACCAAGAGGCCATCCTTAGATTCTTGGATCCAGCTTCTGTCCAGTCTCCAGCATTCATTTTACGAAGGTTTTGAGCGGATGGTTAGTTCTCAGATACAGTGGATTATCAGGACCTTTTTCAGCCTGGGTTACAATATGAAGATAGCATTGTTTGCACTTGAGGTTGACCTCGGGTGGGCTCAGGACTTAGGTGGTATGACTAACCTGGCCTTCCTGGATCTCACAGAGGTTTTCAATACTATTAATATGGAATCCTTCTGGACCAGCTTCAAGGACTGGTAGTAGGAGTCATTTTTTTGCAGTGGTTCTCTTCTTTCTTCTGCCGCTGGCCCCAGGCTGTGTTAGAGGTGGGGATGGGAAAAACACCTAGCAATGTGAGTGTCTTAGGGGCTCTTGCTGCCCATTTTTAATGTCTACATGAAACCACTGAGTGATATCATTTGACGACCCAGGATGTAATATCATCAATATACTAATGATACCAAGTTATTCTTTTCAGCCTTGGCCAGGTAGGTGAGACTATTTTGGTATTGACCCATTGCCTGGAGCCTGTGTAGAACTGGATGAGAAGGACCTGGCTCTGATTCAACCTTTGAAGTTTTGGCTCCCTGAGCCTAGTAATATGTTATATTTGAATCTCAGTGGGGTAACACTTCTACAGGCCAAACTGCTCCAAAATTTGAAGGACATCCTGGACTTGTGGCTCCTGCTCAAGCAACAGGTGGCAGTTGTAGCTAGGGGAGCATTTGCACAGATATGTCTTGTGCTTTTTCCTGGACTGGAAGGCCTTGATCATGGTCACTTATATACTAGTCACTTCCCAATTGAATATTGCAATGTGTTGTACATGTGGCTCTTTTGAAGACCACACGGAATGAGAAATCTGCATAGTGTTGGGTGCCCCAGTTTGGTCGTTTTATACCACTGCTGTAAGAGCTACACGGACTCCCAGTTTCTTTCCAGGCACAATTCAATGGGCTGATTATCATCTTTAAAGCTCTAAATGGCATTGGGCTTTAAAACTCTAAATGGACAGGTAGGTATCTGCCTGTTCCACAGTGTGTACATTCTAGGCCCCTTTCTTTACAAGTTGCTATTTGGTAAACTCTGGAAATGTCCCTTTTCTATAGTATCCCTGTCCTGTGGCACACACTTCCCCTGGGAATCTGCTGGCTCCTAGCCTTTAACCGTCCAGAAGGCTAGAAAGTACTGACCTTCCCCCCCTCCACCCCCCAGACATTAGGACAGGGTGAAATTGGGCCCTGAGGATTGTATTATTTGATGGACTGGAGATTGTGGGTCATGCACCTTATTTTTGCTGCCATTGTTATGAGCCATCCAGAGTTGTATTTTACAAGATGGGTAGCTATATTAAGCCTTTAAATAAGAATAAAATAAAATTCTTAAAACTTGAGCCTACTGATTTTCCAAAGATTTTCTAATTCTGTATTCCACAAATCATATATAATGCCAGTATCATTTTTCCCAGTTTTAGTTCATAGAAAAATCAGTTGTTGATTTTAAGTCAAATACAGCATCTCTTTAAAAAAAATCCAACTATTTCAAAGCATCTGAACCATGTAGTTCAATCAGCATATATTTTAATTGCATATACTGCCCGTCAAATGATTCAGATAAATTATATTCAAAATGTAACCTCTTCGAATCTTAAAACAATCATAACTAATCAATTTATTCAAAATGTTGATCCTTAGTTCAGCCCAGGAGAACATCACTTCCCTCCCATCCCCCATTCAAAAGTAAGGATAACTTCACAGCATCAATTTCTTACATGAATCCAAGTCAAAGATTCAAGTGTCACTCAGTAATATTTCTGGCTAAGTGGTCCTTCAGTTCTCTTTGTCTCAATCCCAAATCGTCACAAGAGATGAAAAAAAGGGCTTTTATCCTAGTTGAGTTTTAGACTACAGATAATGTTCCCCTGATAGAGCTGCATAAACATTTTTGAAAGTTGTTTCTTTTCACTTTCTAGATTTGTGAAAAACAATACAAATTAGTGCTTTTAAAAAGTAGCTGCTCAATCAATATGAAGTTTACATAAGAAGGAATTCTGGTAAACAACCAAAAAACATTTCAGACTGTACATCTCTCCTCTCTCCTTTTTAAGTGCAGGGAGGCACAAATATCCTTTAGAACAAGAATAAACGCACCATTATTGTTCTCACAAAATTGACTCAAGGATCTCCAGCTCATTATTAAACAAACTTATTGATGTAGAAGTTCTTACTTATGCAGATCATAATCCAATAATTGTAGGACTACATAAAAGGAACCTCTAGAACCAGTAGAAACTGAAGGTTCACAAGAATATATTAAATCGAAGTGTCAACATGAATTAAAGAGCTTTTTCCAAATTAATTTAACTTCTGGCATTTTTTTTAACTACAGTATGGAATTCAAGTTAAGCATTCGGGTGAGGACTGTTTATTTCTTTAGCACTGAATGGAAAGTAAAGCGCAAACACACACAAACAAAAACATATTAATGAGTGACTGGAAGCAATTAGAATCATGATGTAAAGCAAAACCCTGCTTTGGATTTAGAACAAATGCAATCAATTGGACCTAAAGAAAGTGAACAAAACTTTTAAAACTATGAATGTTATTAAACAGAAATATTTTTTAAAAGGCAATGAATCAGGCAAAAGCCAGTTTTGTGCAGTGGTTAAAAATAATGGATTGGAAATCAGGAGACCTTGAGGACACTTTGCACCTTTTATTGAAATCCCTTATTTGTTGTTGTTAGCTGCACAGTCGTGTCTGACCCATCGCGACCCCATGGACAATGTTCCTCCAGGCCTTCCTGTCCTCTACCATCTTCTGGAGTCCATTTAAGCTCACACCTACTGCTTCAGTGACTCCATCCAGTCATCTCATTCTCTGTCATCCCCTTCTTCTCTTGCCCTCAATCTTTCCCAGCACTAGGCTCTTCTCCAGTGAGTCCTTCCTTCTCATTAGGTGGCCAAAGTATTTGAGTTTCAACTTCAGGATCTGGCCTTCTAAAGAGCAGTCAGGGTTGATCTTCTCTAGGACTGACCGGTTTGAACGCCTTGCAGTCCAAGGGACTCGCAGGACTCTCCAGCACCATAGTTCAAAGGCCTCAATTCTTTGGCGCTCAGCCTTTCTTATGGTCCAAATTTCACTGCCATACATTGCAACTGGGAAGACCATAGCCTTGACTATACGCACTTTTGTTGACAGAGTGATATCTCTGCTTTTTAGTGTGCTGTCTAGATTTGCCATGGCTTTCCTCCCCAGGAGCAAGCGTCTTTTAATTTCTTGGCTGCAGTCCCCATCTGCAGTGATCTTGGAGCCCAGGAAAATAAAATTTGTCACTACCTTCATTTCTTCCCCATCTATTTGCCAGGAATTGAGAGGGCTGGATGCCATGATCTTGGTTTTCTTAAGTTTCAACCCAAGTTTTGCACTCTCCTTCTTCACCTGCAACAAGAGGCTCTTTAGTTCCTCTTCACTTTTTGCCATTAGAGTGGTATCATCTGCGAAATCCCATATACTGTAATACAAAAGAATGGCAAACTGTAGGATTATGCATGAAAATAAAAAATGACCTCATATTTGAAAAACAAGTATCATACAGAATTTAATTCAACTTGGAAACCTTGTATGGATTACAGTTCTGTATACAGACTTGTACTGCATCTGAAGTTTGGGTTTCTCTTAACATAAGGTTTTAAGGTATTAGCTAATGTTTGATGTGTTAAATAAGGATAGAATTCTTAGACAGATTTGTTGATTCTTTGTTCTGATTTCTGATTTTCAATAAGTTATACAGATTATTCTTTTTAATTATTGAATATTAAATATCACCTTTAATGATGGCTTGAAGTCTTAAACTGATACAAGCTGCAGCATTAATCTATTAGTTTGACATTTTATTTAATCTTATATTGCTTTTCTCTTTTCTCTCCTTTTTTACCTTTTTGTTTTTCTTGATTTTGTTTTTCTAAAGGTTTTATTAAAATAAATATAACAAAGGTAGTCTTCATCTTATAACCATCCATGTAATGATTGTTTGAAGCTACAGTAACATTGAAAAAGTGAATTTTGACCAATCCTCAAACATATGACTGTCACAGAATCCCATGGTCATGTGATTCAAATTCAGGTGCTTGGCAACCGGCACATCTTTATGACCATTGCATCATCCTAAAGTCTCATGATTGACATTTGCAACCTTCCTGGTCAGTTTCCAACAAGCAAAGTCATGGAGCAAGCCAGATATGCATAGCAACCACGTGATTCACTCAACAATTGCAGTGATTCACTTAATAACTATGGCAAGAAAGGTCATAAAATCAAGCATCTCACTTAACAACTGCCTTGCTTAACAAGGGAAATTCTGGTCCCAATTGTGGGCATAAGTTGAAGATTACCTATAATACTTTATGTATTTATTTATTAGGTGAATTTATATAGTCACCACTCCAAATATATGACTCTGGGTATTAAGCACGGAAATCAGGAAACCCAGGCAGTTCAAATGAATATATAGGTTTATTGCAAGCTTAAGGTCTCTACAAGAATCTGACCTGCTAATAGTCAAAACAAATTGGGGGTAGATAAGAGTCAATGGAATTCAAGGTGGGCTGGACTTAGATCTCTTGTGGGTGCAAAGGGACTCGAGACTGATGACACATTTGACTCCTCCCTCAAGCTCAACCTGGCCATCTCCTACAATAGGTGGCTCATAGCAATTAAAAATTACAAGCAAGAACAATCTTAAAACATATAAAAACTTATAAATTCAATGCAAACTAAATAACAAAACCTGCAGGCAAGATCTAAAAAAACAATCTGCACTCAACATAATCATTGAATCTGCTCTACTGCACATCCAGGTCCTCATGCCCAGTGACACAATAACATCTTCATGGCCTCATGAAAGGCCTGTAGACAGTGGTGATTCATATTTATGTGAACAACCGGTTCTCTGTGTGGATGCCGCTTCCGGAAGTCCATTCTGGGCCTGGGCAACAAAAAATTAGCTTCTGGTTCTGCCGAACTGGTGCGAACTGGCTGAATCCCAGCACTTCCCATAGAGCTGGGGACAATCTGATTTCTGGAGTGATGATGTTCCACAAAGGAAATGCTACAGATGAGCCTTTTCTCCTGGGCCCTGCCAGATGACTTTCTGTAGTAGATGGGACCTTCCGGAGATAATGAAATCAGTAAATGTAACCAGGAATAAGCAGTCCCTTAAATAACCTGACCCCATGCCATGAAGGGTTTTATAGGTCATTACCAGCAGCTGGAATTGAATCTGGAAGCATACTGGCAACGTATGCATCCAACAGAATAGTGATGTAATATGCACTGCCCATGCAGCTGCATTTAGACCAGCTATGAAAATTGTGTGTTTGTTTATTTTATTACAAGATATATGAGTGTTTGTATTTATTTTGTTTAATTTATATTCCACTTTGATTCAAAGAAGCTTTCAATATAATACAAATACTAGAATAACATCAATAATAAATTTAACAGCAAAGCAAAACAACAGCACCCCTAGAAACGAATGAGATCATCAAAGTTCATAACAAAAAGTCACAGAGCTACAGGTTTTAATGGCTTTCTGGAAAATCAATAGGATTTTATGCACTCCGTTTACTGTATCTGTATTGTTCAAAAAGACATTATAGCCGTAATCCATGCACTGATAGCTCCCAATCAGTGCAAACAAAATCCTAACCTAAAATAAACCTCAAACAATCAAGGCTGGTTCACATAATAGTATCATAATTAGCATACTTGCATATTTTAATTCTTATCCATCTGTTCTGCTCCTTTGGGAAACATAGTGTTCCACTCCTTTGTCCTGCACACCCAGAAAAAGGGAGGAGCCTCATACAGTAATACTACTTCTGCTTTGATCACAGTGCATTCCTTCATCCTGTAGCTACCATCTTTTGTCACTAACAGGGCCAGTTGTTGCTTGGTATAGTCGTCCATCTACTTAGAGCCATCTCTTGCTGGTATGTGTATATGTTACATGTGTGCTTTTTTATCTCAGTATTTTTATCCTTTGAATTGAGAAAATGAAATATCTTCTCTGTCTTGCAGTAATAAGGAAGGACATGTAAATGCCACTTAAAGTCTTGATTTCCAATGGATTCCTGTAAGGGTATTGCTCATATGGAAGAATAGACATGTGTGCTTTAATCAACCTCACACGAATTTGCAACAAGTGTCATTCATGTCAGCATTTTCTAGGTGTGAAAAAGCCCTGACTCAAATTATTAGTAACATGATCTCTCTCAAATCAGGTTTCTGAATTCTGCTGTGAGTCTATCTACAGCTCCTACTAGTTAGAACAATCTGTTTTAAAATCACTCTTATTTTTCTGAGATAATACCTGAAGATGGCTCAATCTGTCCTTTTAGTTTATCTAGACCAGAGGTAGGCAACCTTGGCTCTTTTATGACTCGTGGACTTCAACTCCCAGAATTCCTGAGCCAGCATGGCTAAGCATGGAAACCTCTCCTTTCCCCTCAGCATAGCTGACTCAGGAATTCTGGGAGTTGAAGTCTACCAGTCATAAAAGAGCCAAGGTTGCCTACCCCTGACCTAGACCTTCAGGGTTACATAAATCTTCAGTCTTAATACATTGTTGTCACAATTGTATTAAGTGATTAATTAGAGGGCTTTCATTTTTCACACATTCAGCTTGAAAACACTGCAGACTAAACAAGGCTTGAAACCTTTGAAGAAGCATAATATCAAAATGAAAAACAAGGATACAAACCATGTCTAATGTCATTACTTTTCTTAACCATCCTCATAGTAATATTTTTGCACAATAATAGGAATTTGCCTTTTGAAATATTCTACATCTAACAGTCATAGCTCTTCTAAGAGGAATAACTTCTGAACTGTCAAATGTAATTCAGAAAAACCATTCTATTTAATAAAAAAGGAGACAGGCTCAATTAGTAAGAAATATTCCATATAAATGAGATTATTTTAAAAGTACTTGCAATGTTATAAAACATTTGCAGTAAATGAGCAGCTGTCAGAGAGCAGCACTTGTATTTTACTTCCTCTCTGTTTTAAAAATTCTGTTTTATTTCTAGTCGCCCATTTTGCATGTGCCATAACCAATTGCAAACATTAATTCATAATTGTTCATTTAAATAAGAAAATATTTGACTGGCTATGCTTGTGTTTGGGTCATGCCACAGTAAATTTTACTTCCAGATCATTCCTATGAATTTTCCTTATTTATGGATTAATATTTGCTTGGACTTATCAGACACAAGAGCATGCATGCTCATTTTTTGACACATCAATTGCCTTGAGCATTATTGATCATTCTACTTCTATTTACATCTTACCAATAGAACTTTCCATTGTTGTCTCTTATAACATCTTGAGCTGAGAATTTAGAACAGGCCACTTCAACACTGTTCAAACTTAATGTTTAAGTACCATTGCAATATATCCCACATCAAATGTTAATGTACCTGTTGAAGAAAAAAATAGATCTGGGATGTTTTTTATTCAATATATTTATTGACAATTCTTTTTATTTTTATATGATCTGTAGTTCTCATACATTATAAAATGCTTATTTAGAGATGCACTGAACATAAGATAATGTAAAATAAAGGCAGGGGACAGGGACACATACAGAGAGGCCAGGGCAAATCTCAGAAGAGGCATTAGGATGGTGAAAAAACAATATAAACACAAGGTGGAGAACCACTTAGCAGACAACGATCTGAAGCAAGTGTGGCAAGGACTGCAGCACCTAACCAACCACAAGGGCAGTACAAGGAACATGGTTAATACCGATTCCTCGTTGGCAGAGGAGCTGAGTATCTTCTTCGCTCACTACGAGGTGAAAAGACCAGACCCTGTAGCCTCTGCTGGCTGGCCTTCTGATTCTCAGCAACTCACCCTGTTTGAAGACCAAGTGAGAACTGTATTGAAGGCTGTGAATTCCAGCAAAGCGGCAGGCCCAGATGGGGTGCTGAGGATAGTGGTTAAGAACCGTGCTGACCAATTAGCAGGGGTCCTGACAAGGATCTTTAACATCTCCTTGCAAACGGCATGTGTACCATCATGCTTGAAAGCAGCTACCATTGTCCCAGTCCCCAAGAAAACTGCAGTTGAGTGCCTGAATGACTACAGACCTGTTGCATTAATGTCTGTAGTCATGAAATGCTTCGAAAGACTGGTTCTCCAACATCTTAGGACATGCCTCCCACTGGATTTCGACAAACATCAATTTGCCTACAGGGGGAACAGGTCGACAGACAATGCCATAGCTACTGCTCTACACTCTGTAGCAAGCCATCTTAAGAAACCTGAAGCTATGTCAGGATGCTTTTTGTTGATTACAGCTCGGCTTTCAACACCATTTTGCCGAGCACTCTCATTGAAAAGCTGACTGACTTGAAATTTTCCTCCTCCATCTACGATTGGATTCAAGACTTTCTCAGGGACTGGTTACAAACAATGAGGGTCAGGTCTGTTCTATCCACCCCCCTGAAGCTTTGCACCGGCTCGCCATAGGGCTGTGTGCTTAGCCCCTACCTGTACTCATTATACACATATGATTGTGCATCATCCAACCCATCTACTGCGATAATTAAGTTTGCAGATGATACCACCGTAGTGGGTTTTATTACAGGTGGGGATGAGACAGCATACAGGGGGGAGGTACAAAAACTATCCATATGGTGTTTCAACAACTTGCACCTGAACATTGGCAAGATGAAAGAGATGGTGCTAGACTTCCGGAGGAAAAAAGAGGAACCTGCCCCACTTTACATCGGGGGAGGGGGCTGTGTGGAAAGAGTTTTCTCCTTTAAATTTCTGGAAATCTACCTCTGTGAAGATCTTACCTGGAAAGTTAATACAACCCAGGTGGCCAGAAAGGCCCAACAGAGACTCCACTACCTCAGGGTCTTGCGGAAGAATAGGGTAGAACAACGGCTAATAACTCTCTTTTACCAGTCTACTAAAGAGAGCGTCCTCTCATACTGTATTATGGTTTGGTATGCTGGTCTGACAGCTGCGGATAGGAAAGTATTACAGAGGGTGGTGAGCACAGCACAAGACATTGTGGGCTGTCTCCTGACACCACTGGATGACATCGCCAGGGCTCGCTGACTTGGAACAGTGAGGAAAATTCTCAGGGATGACTCACACCCTGGTCGGTATCTCTTTACTCTCCTACCATCGGGTAGGAGATACAGGAATATAGCCAGCCGTACCAACAGGCTGAAGAACAGCTTTCATCCATGGGCTGTTAGGCTCTTCAACGGGAAATAATTTTATAAACTTTATGTATGATTGACTTGCGAGGCTGGTGTGTTGTGCAATTATCTCACATGGTGTAATAAGATGGAGGGTTTGTTGTCACTGTGAGTTGGGGGTGGGGGCACGAAGGGAGGCTCAGCCAATCTCAATGTATACATGGTTGTACTTTGACAATAAAGGTTCATTCATTCAATAAAGTGTACTGGTAAATTTAAAGTCTATGATTAGATGATTTCTTTTTCAGGATATTTGCATATATCTATGTTCATACTATAAAATCAATGCCATTAAGATAACAAAATGTCAAATAAGAATTGAGAACAGGGGGAATTCTAGACAGCTATCATATCTAGTAACCATCTCACATGAATTTTGTTAGAAATTAAACTCACTATCTACCACTATAATGATTTATGCCACACCATTCTTTTCTGAAGAATCATTACCAAATGTCCAGGTTAAAATTTGCCAGACTTTCTCCCTTCACCCAAAAGACAAAACTATCTTTGAGCTGATGTTGCAAATACTTTAAATTTAGATTTGTCAAAGTGCCAAGCTGTCCATGAGAAAGATCTCTCTTGTTCTGGCCAGGAAAATTCAATCCTTATTAGAAAAGGAACACCTGGAATAGACAATTGCCAAAGCAAATAACCAAAGGTGATTAATCACCTGATTTCACATTCATTAGAACTAAATGCTACCATACATTGGTCTCATTTTGCTTTCCTTGCCATTTTAGAAAGCGTTTTGTGGAGCTAGACTATCAGGAAGCCTACTTTAAATACATATTCTGTAAATACTGCATTTCAGAAATAATAAAGATGATTCCAGAGATATTTTACAACCAGACTTGATGTGTACCAAGGATAACCTCAGATTTAGCCTTTCTGTCCAATATTGGTGGTCGGTCTAAGAATTTATGCGGTTATGTTCCTTGTTTTCTAGCTTGGTCTTACTCTTCTCATTTGGCCCTTCTTGATATACAGGTGAAAATCGAAAAATTAGAATATCGTGCAAAAGTTCATTTATTTCAGTAATGCAACTTAAAAGGGGAAACTAATATATGAGATAGACTCATTACATGCAAAGCAAGATACAGTAGTTCAAGACATGATTTGTCATAATTGTGATGATTATGGCTTAGAGCTCATGAAAACTCCAAATCCACAATCTCACAAAATTAGAATATTGTGAAAAGGTGCAATATTCTAGGCTCAAAGTGTCCCACTCTAATCATCTAATTAAGCCATAACACCTGCAAAGGGTTCCTGAGCCTTTAAATGGTCTCTCAGTCTGGTTCAGTAGGAATCACAATCATGGGGAAGACTGCTGACCTGACAGTTGTGCAGAAAACCATCATTGACACCCTCCATAAGGAGGGAAAGCCTCAAAAGGTAATTACAAAAGAAGTTGGATGTTCTCAAAGTGCTGTATCAAAGCACATTAATAGAAAGTTATGTGGAAGGGAAAAGTGTGGAAGAAAAAGGTGCACAAGCAGCAGGGATGACCGCAGCCTGGAGAGGATTGTCAGGAAAAGGCCATTCAAAAGTGTTGGGGATTTTCACAAGGAGTGGACTGAGGCTGGAGTCAGTGCATCAAGAGCCACCACACAAAGATGGATCCTAGACATGGGCTTCAAATGTATTCCTCTTGTCAAGCCGCTCCTGAAAAACAAACAACGTCAGAAGCGTCTTACCTGGCCTAAAGAAAAACAGACCTGGTCTGTTGCTCAGTGGTCCAAAGTCCTCTTTTCTGATGACAGCAACTTTTGCATCTCATTTGGAAACCAAGGACCCGGAGTCTGGAGGAAGAATGGAGAGGCACACATGTTCTGTACCAGCCTGCTACCGGCCCTGTAGAAAAGGCAGGGACAACCCCTTTTACAAGAAGGCAAGAGGCTGGAATTAAGCCTGCCAAATTTATTGATACAAAAACAAACAAGACACGAACCAAGAAACAGGAGCTTTTCAAGTGGTTGCCTTCAGCAAACCAGCCCTCCCACGCATTCCCTTCATACAGTTTAGGGCGTGGCTTCTCTCTGCCTCCTTCCGAGGTGCCCCATTGCCTTCCTCTGTTTACTCCTGATTGACTGCCTCCTGCGTCGGGCGTCCTTGAACAGGGCCAGCTGTGGGTCATCTTCATCCACGCTGTCAGGCTCACACAGCTGGGTCTCTGTCATGACCAGGTGGGAGGGGCCTGGCTGAGGGCTCTCATCAGCAAGCTCTTCAACACCCCCCTCCTCCTCCTCTGAGTCATCTGACCCAACTGCCGAACCCACAGGCTGACCCTGAATCACAACAACACACTGCAAGATGCTTGAAGTCAAGTGTGAAGTTTCCACAGTCTGTGTTGATTTGGGGAGCCATGTCATATGCTGGTGTTGGTCCACTGTGCTTCATTAAGTCCAGGGTCAACGCAGCCATCTACCAGGAGATTTTGGAGCCACTTCATGCTTCCTTCCGCAGACGAGCTTTATGGGGATTCTGACTTCATTTTCCAGCAGGACTTGGCATCTGCCCACACTGCCAAAAGCACCAAAACCTGGTTCAATGATCGTGGGATTACTGTGCTTGATTGTCCAGCAAACTCGCCTGACCTGAACCCCATAGAGAATCTATGGGGCATTGCCAAGAGAAAGATGAGAGACATGAGACCGAACAATGCAGAAGAGCTGAAGGCCGCTATTGAAGCATCTTGGTCTTCCATAACACCTCAGCAGTGCCACGGGCTGATAGCTTCCATGCCACGCCGCATTGAGGCAGTAATTGCTGCAAAAGGGGCCCAAACCAAGTACTGAGTACATATGCATGCTTATACTTTTCAGAGGTCCGATATTGTTCTATGTACACTCCTTATTTTATTGATTGCATGTAATATTTTAATTTTCTGAGATTGTGGATTTGGGGTTTTCATTAGCTGTACGCCATAATCATCACAATTATGACAAATCACGGCTTGAACTATCTTGCTTTGCATGTAATGAGTCTATCTCATATATTAGTTTCCCCTTTTAAGTTGCATTACTGAAATAAATGAACTTTTGCATGATATTCTAATTTTTCGAGTTTCACCTGTATCTGCTTTTAAACATATCTTGGCCCATTGAATCACAATTTGATGCAAAACCTAGGAAATTCTTTTATAAACTTTCTCCACATCCAAAGTAATACCAGATATTGTAAACTCCATAGTATTCAAACCCTATAGTCTGCAAGTAAAGCTTACACCATAGATTCCCATTTGACATGTTCAGGAAACAATCTTAACAAACTGGGATATCAACTCAGCAACCAAGGATAGGTGGGAAAGAGATTTGCAAGGCATAGAGCTAATTTTCATGGTTATTATTCTTCATTTAATGTTACCAAATATTCCACAGAATAGTTCCACATGTAGGGATATTTTGAAAAGTAAATCTATGAGTGCAGACAATGAAAGAGGCATTAGCAAAATCACAGTGGGCTGCAAAAAAAACATTTACCCTTTAGATCTGTCTCCCCCACCCCATTTTCTTCTCCTGCCTCCATTTTTACTTTAATTCAATAAAGAAAAGGCAGATGCCATCAGCACTGTATCCGCAAAGTAAATTATCTACTTTCCCATTAAATGAACATGGCACACCTATCATTAAAACCAGCTCTCTTATTATACTATTATTATTATTTCCTTTATATAACTCAGAAGGCCTATGGGGAGAAAGCTTTTGTCATCAGTGAATACAAGACACAAAGCAACCTGCACTTATCTTATTAATTAATTCAACAACTTCCCAAATCTGATCATTTGGTGTGTTATTAATCAGTTACTACAGCTGAGGCTGCACGCTGACTGATTCTGTCCACAAAACTACAGCTCTTACAATTGCTGAATTTGCATAGCACAAGGCAGCCTTCCACTAGCTTTGAATCTGGGGTATATCAAGCAGAAAGGCGTAAGAGGAAATCAGCACACAGGAACATGCTTTGAGGAATGTGTTATGTCAAGTTTGTGGGAAACACATTCTGAAATTTGCTATGTTCCAAAGACATCACAACTGGCCATCTATTAGGTTAAAACCTTCCTCTCAGACATGCTATATTTCCTTCTTAGTTGTAGAGAGCTTCTCACAGAGGGCCATTCAGATCAGGGATCCCTCATTCATGATCTTCATGATGCAATTTACCCTTTCTGGGTTCAACCCCCTTCTTTCTCTGAGTGTGTCAAAACAGATTCAAACCAGAGCTAAACACAGAGAAAGCTTGAGAACTACTGAAATGCTATAGTAGATTGTTCAATTTCAAACTGAGTTTGGGGTATGTTTCTCAGTGGCAGCTTGATTAGAAGTGGAATGAACTTAACAGCCAAACCTTAACATTAAAATGAAGGAAGATGAAATTAAATGATTTAGGGAAGGGAGGGGAAAAGTCCATGGACAAAATGTCAACTTTATCCCTTCTCCTTGATTTTGCATCATTTTCATTCCTTTTAAAAATCATTTTAGAGATCAACTAGGAAGAAGAATTAACAGTATGTTGCTTTCCTATCAGTTAGTACTCTACAGAGCAGAGAACAAGAGATATGATGGAAGAGGATATTTGTAGCTCAGGGTTGAACTGTGTGGTCATTGGTGCTCTCTGAGCTTGGTGGTTTTCCTGCAGACATTTCATTACCAAACTAGGTAACATCATCAGTGCTAGCAAACTCCTTGTTATGTATGCAGGCATCTGCATAGCAACAGCCATCAGGGGGCGTGGCCTGGACAGTTTCGGCGGGAAACCTAGGGCCAACCCCATTGGCTGTTAGCTTACCTGGCCAGGTATATAAGGAGGCCAGGTAGCCCTCATTCCTCAGTTCACTTCCCCTTCCAATAAAGAGCTGAACTCACACACCGGCTGGCGTCTCTCTTGCGTCGGACCCACTACACAATAGTGGCGACGAGGATGGGATTGCTGCCGACCAAGAGCTGAAGTCACTGGGGAAACGCTCCGCGAGCTGAAGGGAAAGGCATTTTTCCTTCTTCCCCCCACGACCGCCAGCCGAACCGGCAACGCCAAGCGCCACATCCACGACCAACTGCCGCCATGGCTAGAGCCGGACAACCCCGCGAATTCGAGACCCGCCGCCCCGAAACCTGGACCCGTTACCTGGCTCACGTTGAACTGTACATGCGGTTCAATCAGATATCGGAGGACGGTGCAAAGGCGGCTGCCCTGCTCTGCCTTGGGGGACCAGCGCTGCTGGAAGTCGCCGCAAACCTGTTCCCCCAGGAGGCCATCAACACCGTCGCGTACCGAGACCTCGTGGCCAGGCTCAACACACATTTCAGGCCCCGGCGCTCCAAGGTGGCCGCACGGTCACAATTCGAGAAAAGGGACCAGCGCCCCGACAAGACCGGCGCCGACTTCCTCGCCGCCCTACGGGAAGCTGCTGTCGCTTGCAGGTTCACAAATTTGGAGGAGCGACTACGGGACCGGCTGATTTGCGGCCTACGCGACAGGCGGTTGCAGGAGCGCCTGTTCGAAAGAGAGGAGGTCTCTCTCCAGGAAGCCGAGGACGCCATCCTAGCCCACGAAGCGGCCTGTGGGGCCGTCCAAGCCTGCCAGGGAACCCGGCCCGGCAACCAGGCAACCAGCGTCCACCGGCAAGGGGCCACAAAGGAGGACGACCTGAGCATCGACCTCCTCCAGCGGAAGTCGACCCCCGACCAGCAAGCCAGACGCCCAGACAGGCCCAGGCCTCCCAGCAACACTGCCGTTCCCCAGAGGTGTGCAGGGTGTGGTGGGAACCACATGCGCAGCCTCTGCAAGTTCCGGTCCGCCACGTGCCGGGCCTGCAAGAAAACAGGCCACATAGCCGCCGTCTGCCGTAGCCGCCGCCCCCGAGAGGAGATCCACGAGCTGCATCCGGAGGAACCGCCGTTCGAAGGTACTGAGGCCCCCACCAAAACAAAAATTGGCTATGTCGAGAGCCGGCTGGCAATTAACCACACGGGTAGCCGCCGGCTGCTCAAACCCAAAATTAGATTAACAATCTGTTTGCAAGGTGTCCCTTGCAGCATGGAGCTTGACTCCGGATCAGCGGTCTCAATTATTTCGGACGAGACCCTTAACCACATAATTAGCTGGAGCAAACAACGGATTAAATTACGGCCTACTAAATTAACCCTGACCGATTTTCAGAATTTGCCGGTCAAGGTGAAGGGGGAGGCCACCATTTCAGTGGGGTTTAAGGGTCGCGAAGGGCACCTGGATGTTGTAGTGGTAGAGGGCCGCAGAGCCAGCCTGGTCGGGCTGGACTGGTTTGAGGCCCTGGGAATCTCAGTATCCGGGATCCATCGAATCCAGGGGGACTCCGTTGAGGCCGTTTGCCGGGAGTTCGCCGACGTCTTCGACGGGTCATTAGGCAAGTACACCGGGGCCCCCATATCGTTCAAGCTTAACTCGAACGTCTCCCCCGTTAGGGTCCAGCCGCGGCGAGTCCCGTTTGCACTCAAACACAAAATCGAGCGCGAACTAGACAAGTTGGTGGCACAGGGAATCTTAGAGCCTGTAGATGGAGGGGAGTGGGAAACCCCCATCGTGACCCCCCTCAAATCCAACGGGGAAATAAGGATCTGCGCCGACTATAAGTGCTCGGTGAACCGCGCCCTAAACCCGCACGCTTACCCGGTTCCCGCGGTCAGCCACGTTCTCGCTTCCCTCCAAGGCGGCGCCATTTTTGCAAGGCTCGATCTTGCACAGGCGTACCAGCAACTCACGGTCACTAGGGAAACAGCTGACATCCAAACCATAGTAACCCATAGGGGGGCGTTCCGGGTGAACAGGCTGCAGTTTGGAGTCAGCGTTGCTCCCGGCATTTTCCAGGAGGTTATGGAAAAGACACTCAAGGGCATTCCAGGAGTCTGCCCCTATTTTGATGACATCCTGATCGCAGGAGCATCAGCAGAGGAACTGGCAGGGAGGCTTAGGGAAGTGCTGGCAAGGCTGCGCACAGCTGGCCTCAAACTCAAAAAGGAAAAATGCAACATAGGCGTTCCTTCCACAGAATTTTTGGGGTTCAGAGTAGACGCCAGGGGAATCCACCCCACAGAATCCAAGGTGAGGGCCATCAAACTAGCACCCACACCCAAGAACAAAGCAGAGCTTCAGGCATTCCTGGGTCTGCTGAATTTCTACCATACATTCCTCCCACACAAGGCAGCCATCGCTGAACTGCTCCACAGGCTGCTAGACAAACAGGCAACATGGGCCTGGACGGCCACCCATGATCAGAGCTTCAAGGCCCTGAAGGCATTGCTGTCGGACAAGTCCACAGTAACCCATTTCATCGAGTCCAAGCCCATTTGTATCGCCTGCGATGCATCCCCTTATGGTGTGGGCGCTGTCCTAAGCCACCTTGAGCCCAACGGGGCACAAGTCCCCATAGCATACTATTCTAGGACACTGTCTGGAGCAGAAAGAAACTACGCCCAAATAGACAAAGAAGCCCTGGCAATCGTGGCAGGAATCAAGAAATTCCACGATTACTTATATGGCAGGGAGTTCACTGTCTTCACGGACCACAAACCACTCCTGGGCCTGTTCACCACAGACAGGCAAACCCCCCAGATTCTGTCCCCCAGGATGCTCCGGTGGTCCATCTTCCTTGCAGCATACAATTGCAAGCTGGTACACAAGCCAGGGAAGGAGATGGGCCACGCAGACGGTCTAAGTAGGCTCCCCCTAGACACACACAACCCAGACCCAGCACCAGCCACACAGATCCTAGCCCTGCAGGAACTACCCGAGTGCCCAGTTCTTGCCAAGGACATTGCCAGCCACACAGCCACAGACAACATCATGGGCATGGTGCACTCATGGGTTTGCACAGGGTGGCAGGACAAATCCCCGGGACCAGAGTTTCAGGCCTATTTCATTAGACGCGATGAAATCTCCACACACAAAGGGTGCCTCCTTTGGGGTAGCAGGGTCATCATTCCACCCGCACTACGCGCCAGGGTATTGGACTCCTTACACGAAGGGCACCCGGGGGTGGTCAGGATGAAGGCACTGGCTAGGAGCTACCTCTGGTGGCCCGGGTTGGACAAGGAGGTTGAGGATCGGGTCAAGGCCTGTTATACGTGCCAGAGATCCAGGCCAGAAGTGCCACATGCACCAGTACACCGGTGGGAGGCCACACACACGCCATGGTCCCGCATTCACATTGACTATGCGGGGCCATTCCAGGGTCAACTATTTTTAGTAGTGGTGGACAGTCACTCCAAGTGGTTAGAGATAGTCCCTGTCTCCAACATGACCTCGGGGAGGACAATCCAGGTGCTCAGAGCTCTCTTTGCCACACACGGCCTCCCCGACGTAATTGTGGGCCTCAGTTTACTGCTGCTGATTTCCAGGCGTTCTTGAAGGCGAACTGGATTAGGCACGCCACCTCTGCGCCTTTCCATCCATCTACCAACGGGCAGGCCAAACGGATGGTAAGGACGACCAAAGACGCACTCCGGCGCATCATCAGCGGGGACTGGCACCACAGACTGGCCAAATTTTTACTAGCCCAACACACAACACCATGCGTGGCTACCGGCAAGAGCCCAGCAGAACTGCAATGGGGACGGCGCCTCATCACCAAGCTGGACCGCCTACACCCAGACCGGGTAGCAGCCGAAACCGGTAGGGCAACATCACCATCATCACCATCACCACCAGCATCACTACCATCACCATTGCCATCATCACCCACATACAGGGTCCTCAACCTGGGGGACCTGGTCTGGGCAAGGAACTATGGGGCTGGACATCCTTGGGTTCTGGGGACAGTGGTCGGAAAAACAGGACCCCTTTCGTACATTGTAGGGGTGGAGGGGGACAGACGCATAAGGCGACACATCGATCAGCTCAGAGGAAGAGTCCCTGAGCACGTCACACACGCCCCTGAGCGCGTCACACACGTCCCTGAACTCAACGCACACGATCAACAGGAGGACCACACTCCAGGAGGGGTCAACCCAGCTGAGGACGTCAAAGGGCAGGGACCAGAGGAGGAGGACTTCCTGATGCCGGCTCCTTGCAGCCCTGCACAAAGGCCTCAGGAACCCACGGTCCAAGCCCAGGGGCCAAGCACACCCAGACGATCCACCCGTCCACGCAGGACACCAGCCTACCTGTCGGACTATGTGTGCAAGTGACCCTCACACAAGGACACCACTGTTTTTTTTATATATATACTCATAGTTATAGTAGTTGCATGTTGTTGTTGTTATGTGGGTCTTCTCTAAGGGGGGAGGGGTGTTATGTATGCAGGCATCTGCATAGCAACAGCCATCAGGGGGCGTGGCCTGGACAGTTTCGGCAGGAAACCTAGGGCCAACCCCATTGGCTGTTAGCTTACCTGGCCAGGTATATAAGGAGGCCAGGTAGCCCTCATTCCTCAGTTCACTTCCCCTTCCAATAAAGAGCTGAACTCACACACCGGCTGGCGTCTCTCTTGCGTCGGACCCACTACACAATACTCCTAGTACTAATGATGTTACCTAGTTCGATAATTAAGTGTCTTCAAGAAACCACCAAGCTCAGAGAGCACCAACTACTCCACAAAAAAAGTTCCCTTCTCTTTTATTGGAATTAAGAAGGAAATGTACAGTTTGATTCTCTAAAACCATTCAAGATCATGTGAAATGTTAGTATGACTTTATAATGCCTTGGTAACACCACACTTGCAATATTGCATCCAGTTTTGGTCACCACAACATAAAAAAATATTGAGTCTTTAGAAAGAGTGTGGAGAAAAGCAACAAAGATGATTAGAGGACCAGAGGCTAAAACATATGAAGAACGATTGCAGCAATTGGGTACTTCTAGTTTAAGGAAAAGATGCTCTAGGGCGTCACATGATAGTAGTGTTCCAATATCTAAGGGACTGCCACAAAGAAGTGGAGGTCAACCTATTCTCCAAAGTACCTGAAAGCAGGACAAGAAGCAATGGATTAATTAATCAAGGAGACAACTAACCTAGAATAAGGAGAAATTTCCTGAGAATTAGAATAATTAAATCAGTACAACAACTTGCCTCCAGAAGCTGTGGGTGCTACAACAATGGAGGTTTTTAAGAACAGATTGGACAACCATTTGTCTGAAATGTTATAGGGTTTCCTGCTTGAGCAGGGGGTTGGACTAGAAGACCTCCAAGGTCCCTTCCAACTATGTTATCCTGTTAATAGTGAGAAGGAAGGGAGATGGTCACTCTTAAGTCTTTAAAATCTTTATGGAGATGTTCCCATTGCATGAATGTCCTCTCCCTTATTTCTTTGGTATTGATTGGTTGGTGTGATATCTTCTGCCTCCTTCCCCTCTCCTGCTACTTCTGCTGCTCCTTCTCCTCCTTTCAAACACTAGCATGTTATATAAGAGGCAGCCAACCTTTTGGCAACAGGTAGCCATATATACTAACAATTATGGGTACCAAAGGACTACATTGGGTAGAACAATGAAGCCATCTCTTCCACCCAAAAATTGAAAAATAAAAACGGTTGGTAAACTACTAGTAGGTAATGTTAGTACTGAAATGTTAGCATTTTATAAAACCAAAATAATAAAGATGATATTTCTTCCTTTTTATTGGGAATCTATTCAATCCATAATATTTATCATCCTTTTTCAATAACCTGGAAGTTTATATATTTCATTTTATTCAGACAGAGACATCACATATACAATTGGTGGTAGTTGTATTGATTTAAAACTATAAAATTATTTTTCAACATACAATAAAATTTGCAAGATAGGGTTTTTTCCCCTGCTAGAACAATTGAAACAGGTTTATTTTCCTAGAATAGAAGTAGAAATTCTTACATTCATGAACTGAGAATCTTATGAATACAACCAACTATCTTTTAAAGTAATCCTTTTATATTGTTTCCTTGATATCACTGGAAAAATATCTTTAATAGAAGCGCTTTTAAGAGTGATCCAAAGTCCTTACATAGTTATAACTGTCTACAAATAGTGTATTAGAAATTAATAGCACTATTGAAAACTGATAAACTAATTTATAATGTGCTCTTCAAGAATTGCTATTTTCCAATAGCCTAGATTAGATTAGCTATACAGCACTGGGGTAAATTAGATACAATTTGAATTTAAAGAGATACAATTTGAATTTAATGAATTTATGAAATATTTTATTGCTTATTTGAGAAACATTATTTTGTCTCTCCAATGAAATTGAATTTCTTCTCCATAAAATATTCTTCACTGCTTGATACAGCAAAGTGATACCCCCAACTCACCCCCTCTCTCAAAATCACCCCACTAGACAGTAGTAAATATCATTTGCCCTGACTTCTTCCTTCAGTTTATTCGGCATGGCTGAACGCTGACTGAAACACACAAGGAACTGGAGTGGTGTTAAATAGCTTTGAATCTGATATAGACTGAGCTGCTGAATAGCAGATTCATACTGGTCATGTCACTCTGAAAGTATGCCAAGAACTGATGGAGAGAAATAAGTAATACTAATGGAGTAATACTAAATGTAGATCCCTATTCCACCAAAAAAAAGTCCTTTTACACAGTCTGCTTGGTTTGGGGAGAAAAAAGCAGGGGGGGGTAGTACTGACAAGTGACAGAAAGGTTAAATCAAGATGGTTATATTTGGACCAGGAACAGCCAGACAAATCAGATTTGTCTGCTTTTTTGTAGTCCAGATGGGATAGTTCTAGTTAAATAGTTCCTTCTGAATGCTGCTTCTCTCTACTAACCCAATGAGACAAAACAAATGATAAACAAGGACTTTGAAATGATTTACTGCACTGAGTATCATTCCGTTAAATTCATTTTCAATTATCTTTTAAGAGTTGTACCAAGAGACAACTCTTGGTATTAAAACAGAGAAGTGACTCTGAGCAGTTTATAAAGATTCAAAACTGCAATTTAACCATTTTTGAGAGGAGGGGTGTGAGATATTTCTGTTGATTAGTGGCTGGAGTTGGCAATATGAGACCTTCTTTGGCATTTGTCAAGCTTCCTATCCCACTGGAATATTTGTTTAAATTAAGTGAGCAGGAAGTAGGTATGATGAAAAGCAGAAGGGTAGGTTTCCACATCTTCCTAGTTTTGAAGCATGCTATTGGGCCTCATATAAGGCATTCTCAGAAAATAACCTCAGTAGGTGGCTACATCTCAGTGCTTTGTTTGGAAATCTTCCCACCCAACCTGAGGAAAATGAACAGTATGTAGGAGTATAGTGAGCTATAGAGAAGCCTAGAAGTGATGAGGAAGTTTGAGCTTCCCTGGTAAATGGGTGCTTTATGCCTTCCCCCAACTGGCCTACCTGTCAAACAGTTTGCTTACCCATTTAAAACAATCCTGTGATTGTCCTGGAGAGTTGCTGTTTTTCTGCCTTTGGAGAATGGGCCTAAGCTTATGCACTGTGCTACTATAAAAATACATTGATTGAATAACAGAGCAATTAACTTATGGAGCATACTTATCTCTTCAAATATGTTATCAACGATTTAAGTACATGGTGGTATTTCTGAAAGGAAGGAATGCAGCAGATTCTTGCTGCAATGCCACAAAGATAAAATAATTCTTAACCTACAACTACAGTTTACCTTTAAGAAGATTTTGTCAAGTGATATGTTCTATTCTGTAGCTGCTGTAGTATGGAAGCAAACTGCGGATGGGTGACCTTTTGGTCACTTATTTAACATTTAATATTATTTAACATTATTTAAGGAAGCAACAGTGGCCGAGATAAGGCCACAAAGAAGGAGCCAAGGTGTTCTGTTTTTGATAGGAGGAGTTTCTTCCACATAATTGTAGTGCCCACTGAAATAAGGTACAGTCTCTTGTGTTACCAAATACGCTCATTTACATGCATGCAAGTATATTTTACATACACAGATTGGATATGGCTTGTTGTGAGTTCTCGCCTGCCAGCAGATCTGGCAGCCGAGTCAGATGAATCGGATGAGGGGGAAGGGTTGCCTGGGGTCACATCGGAGTCTATGGAAGATCTGAGGAGCACAAAGACTCAGGGCTAGATGTGACACCAGGCCCATCTACTCACGCTCAGGCAGAGAGAGACAGCTGGGTTGGGGGCCTGAACTGAGTGAAGAAGAGGAACACCTGGGGCCTGTTCCAGATGCATGGATGCGCAGAGAGGAAAGGTGTGCAGGACAACAGAGGGCGGTGGGGCGGCTCTCCAAGAAAAGTAAAAGACTCTAAGAAGCCACGCCCTGGCTGGAGAGGCATGGGAGGGGGCTGGTTGCCAAAGGCAACCATTCATGCTATGGCTTCTTGCTTCTGTCGTTGGATTTCTTCCCTCAGGATTCTTGGACATTTAACCAGGTTTGTTGGATTTCTGTGTGTTTGAGTGACTTAAACCTTAAACATTCCAGCTGAAAACTCAGAGACTGAATCTTGTTCGTTTCAACAGCTAAAGGACTGGTTGGAGTTTTGTTCCATAAAAGCTATGTCAAAATAAAAGGGATTTATCTTACCAAGTCCTGCCTTGTTCAATGCAAAGGGTTTTTTTCTCGCGAGTAAGCGGTTGAGCAGTACTCGCATAGGCTGGGACAGAACATGGCTATCCAGAATCTTGTGACATTGAATCAGGCATGCTTAAGGAAAATCTGACATTTCAGAAGATCATGGACAAAATTCTGAAAAGCAATGGAGTGTTTATACAGTAAAAGAACTAAAGCAAATTCAAAATAACATACAGTGAGAATCAGAAGCATGCTTAAGCTGAGAATGTTATTAAGCTAGGAGACTTCGATTCCCTAGGGCAGGGGTGTCAAACTCAATTTCATTGAGGGCCGCATCAGCATTGCGGTTGCCGTCAGGGGGCCGGGTAGGTGTGGCCTACTAGGTGGGCATGGCCTACTGGGTGGGTGTGGCCTACTGGGTGGGCGTGGCTAAAGTGCGTATGGCCTACTGGGTGGGCATGGCCAGCTCTACATCATTCGCATCAAGGGTGCCTATGGGGGCCTGGGTAGGAGTGGGACAGATCTGAGGGTCTCTGGCAGGAGGAGGGTCTCTGGGCCAGGGCCAAGGCAGTGGGGGCCGTTCCCTCACTGTTTCCAGGATGGCTTCGCAGGCCGCATAAAACCACTTCGCGGGCCGGATCCGGCCCCCGGGCCTTGTGTTTGACATGTCTGCCCTAGGGAAAAGCAGTTGTGCAGCTGTTGTGTATATTGGGGATGTTTCCACAGCAATGAGCCACTGACACCACCAGGTGGCAGGGTGCCCTGTCAGGATTGGCAGGGCAGTCCTTGGCGGGAAATCTTGACAACGGGATTGGTCCCAGGTATACCTGGCTAGGTATATAAGAGGGGCTAGTTGGCCTTTGTTTGCCAAGTCTGTGCTAACATCAATAAAGAGATGATATGCTGAACCTTGTCGTCCATCTTGACCATGCGGTCCAGAGCCCACAATATAACAGCAGCAATATTCAGGAAGCTAGTATTGATAAGGAGCTGGCTACAAAAAAATGGAAGAGGAAAGACTAGGAGTACTTTAAACATAGAATTGGAAACACTCCTAAAGAAATCAGCTGATAAGAAACAGATACAGACCAAGGGTGATATAGGTTAGCTTCACAATGAAGATTTTAAAAAAAGGCAGAAGCTCACTACATTGATGGCAATATTTTTTGCCTGAGTTTTCTTCCAAACCAGAATGGAGCCTTTACTTTCAAATATGGATTATGTTTAACAAAATATTAATGGGAATTTTCCGGCACTGGTAAACTCTCCTCCAAAATTTAGGAAGTGTTTGAAGGGTGTGTATAATGTTGTGTGACAGCTTTCAGGATTATTAAAATCTATCTCCCATCTTCCCTGGTGACAGCCATTATTATTTATGATTGTACAAGGCAATCCATCACAAATTCCCAGGACATTTGACATGTAAATGAAACCATTCCAATATTCATAACAACTAAAGGAATGGAAGTCAGAAAGCTCTTTAAAACCCAGTAACATCAATCATCAGAATTATAAGCACTGTGTCCAACATTCTGGTATTAAAGCTGCATAATGATTTAGTACTATTTATGTCCCTGTATGTTTGTGTATAGATGATAGCTTAAATTCAATAGCAGTTTTTGAAATGTTCATTAATTTTGGAATTTTCATGTAAGGAAATATGATTAACAATTGTCTTTTAAGTTTGGATATCCCCTAACAAAAAGGACATTCTTTACAATGAAATATTCCATTCTGTTGTTATTGTTGTTTCCCAGTACTCTTTTTCACAATTACATTTCTAAAGGTTGTGGCACACCTGCTGTATTTGTTTGAGATTGTAACCACTTTAGTTGAAATAACCATCCAAATGCAATGTCATTGCATTGGGGAAGGGATCATACAACTATATTTATCTCTGAAAAACGTCCACAAGCACTCCTCAGAGTCAAACTCTTAACAATGTCACCAGGTCACCTGGGAGACCGTACAGATGGATGAGAAACTATTCAAGAATGAACAAGGAGTCAGTGCAGAACAGAGACATGAAAGTAAAAATAATGTGCAGCTTCATCAGCTTCCAGCTTATCTTTGATTCCAATTTTTCCTTTATATATTTTGAAATATACAGTACATCTTCTGAAAACATGGCTTCTAATCAAAATTCCAAACTTAGCTTCTGCATACCAAAGAAATCATGTATAAGGAACGGCGTATTCAGATGAGAGAAATATGAGAGAAGGTGACACTAAAGCTATGCATAAACTGTTTGGTCTAAATGTGTGTCTCTAAGGATTGGAGGAAAGTTTGAGATTTTCATAAAGATCCATTAAACACACGCGCACACATTTTTCTTTTCTTCTGTTTTTAAATTTTCAGGAAAGCCAACACATCACCCCATATCATAATTTGGCTGAACCTAGCAGCCCAAGTATTTAAAGCTTAGAATAAATACTCATAGAAGACTTTAGGAATTCATTTGTTGTATCACATCTTCTATATTGGTAGATCTCAAAAAACTAAGCAGAATCAGATCTTCTTCATACTTAAGAGACTACCCAAGAAACCACACGAAAGGAATCCCAGGAAATTCCTAAGACTCCCAGATTTTCAAAATATTTATTTTTAAAAAATAGACTGTCCAGCCATTTTTTTTCTAAAAGTCTACACTATACAATCCTCTTGCCCAGCTGAATGGTTGCATTTCTTCTATTCCTCAGAAGAAATTCTATCCCCTCCACCTTCAAATATATCAATGTTCCTGACAGCTTGGGGGGTATGGGTGCTAAAAGGAAAGGCAATCTCCAATGGAGGAGGAAAGGGGCAGCTAAAATAGGCAGGAATGTACTAGTAGAAACTTTAGCAAAGAGAGTGTAATGTACTGGGATTTTACTTGAACTGTTTCACATGTCTGTTTGAATGCTGCTTAAGGTTGCTCAATGGTGTGTCTGTTTAATGGTCACTGACTAGCCAGACTTGCTGTCTCCAAGATCATTGGATGATTTGGGGTGGAAATGGGTTCCTTTAAACCTATTGGCCGCCGCCTAGTGGCCAACCATATAAGTAGCTGCGCAGAAGCCTCTGTTTCAGTTCTGTTTCTGTTTGCCTCAATAAAGTAATGTTCCTGTTTGCAACCTCTCGTCTCGCTTACTGCCTCCAAAGAACTCACTACACAACAGAGAGGCTGTTGAATTTTATAATTTTACTCACACCGTGTTAATTACTTTATACAAAGTATTAGAAAGAGGTGCTTCAGAACATATAAGTGCTTCTTTTGAATAATTAAAAGTGCCCACATCTTTTTCCAAGCTCAAATGGTTGCTTTGAAAACTGCGTCCAGCTACCTCTGACCACAGATCAAAGTTGCTGTTTTCCCACATTGATGTGGAAACAGCTTAGGCCAACCCCGAAACTGAGTTCATTAGTTTAGTGGGAAAATATATATGAATTTAACCATTCAAAAAGGGCTATTTCAGATTCACTCCCCTGCATTTGGAGGCACCTCTTTCCAAGGATTTGCACAGCATATTGCATCAATAGGTATTTTTCTATCATTTTC
This sequence comes from Vipera berus, assembly GCF_964194415.1. Lineage (NCBI taxonomy): Eukaryota > Metazoa > Chordata > Lepidosauria > Squamata > Viperidae > Vipera > Vipera berus. The sequence goes on from NC_138203.1 coordinate 220,277,803, forward strand.
CATTCAATCCACATTTCTAATTATTTTCATCACAAAAATGAATCTAGTCCTTCCCTACTTTCTAATCAAAATCCAGATACGGTTAGAACATGAATAACTTGATGAGAATATTTTGCAGAGATGCAATTTTTTGAGATTTTAAAAAAATAATTTCAAATGCTATCAATAACTTTGTAGACCCATTTCTGAGATAAGAAAGTTCTACAGATCAGAATATTATATAAGAATCTGCTCTATCAGTTGGACTTTTAAAAGTAATATGCCCTTAAGTAAATATCTGCTTATTCATTGTTCTTACAAATTATTTCCATCAGTGAAATCTGTGCATTGTACTATCTAAGATGTCATCTTTCACAGTTCCTAATAAATTTAATTTAATTTAATAATAATTTGATTTATATACCGCCCTTCTCCCGAAGGACTCAGGGCAGTGAACAGGGCAATACACAATAAAAATCGAATACAAAAATTAAAAAACCATTAAACATTATGCCCATAAAATCAATACATATTAAAGTTAAAACTAGTTATAAAAACCCAACCCCATCCCGTCAGACCAGGCCAGCTTGTTCAAAAAAGAATGTTTTGAGATTGCGCCGGAAGGAGCGAAGGTCGGGGGCCATCCGGAGCTCAACCGGTAATCGGTTCCAAAGGTCTGGCGCGCCCACAGAGAACGCTCTCCCCCTGGGGGTCACCAATCGGCATTCTTTGATTGGTGGCACCCTGAGGAGGCCCTCTCTGTGGGAGCGCACTGGACGGAGGGAGGTTGACGCCGGCCGCAGGTGTTGCCGTAGGTAATCCGGACCCATGCCATGAAGGGCTTTGTAAGTCATAACTAACACCTTGAACCTCACCCGGAGAGCAACCGGTAGCCAATGCAGCTCGCGGAGCAAAGGTGTAACATGGGAGTATCGGGAAACTCCCAAGACAACTCGCGCGGCTGCATTCTGCACCAGTTGGAGTCTCTGGGTGGACCTCAAGGGCAGCCCCATGTAGAGAGCATTACAGTAGTCTAGATAAGAGGTCACGAGCGCATGAGTGACTGTGCGCAAGGCATCCCGGTCTAGATAGGGCCGCAACTGGCGCACCAGGCGAACCCTGGACATGTGTACAGTAATGTAATTTACCTGAGGTGTCTAGCATCCAAAACATTTCTTCTATCATTTTCCTTAAATATTATGCTAATTTTTTTTCAGTTACATAATCTGAAATGTTTGTGGTTGAGCTAGGTCCAAGAGTGTGACAGCATGCATTCATCCATGGCTCTCTGCTATCTTGTGATATACACATCCAAGCAGACATGTTGTTCTTTCTTGGTCGTGTTAGATCCTGAGAGTAGAAAGATAAAACATGGGGTTTTAGAACTTTCTCATAAAATGGTGGGGGAAGACTGCTGCTGAGCTGACAAAAGAGAGAAGTGAAAGCTGGACAAGAGGTAAAACGAATGATGGAAAATATACGTGTCCCAGGATAATGTTGCAAGATCCTACCTGGGTCAGTCATTGGGACGAGAGCTTTCAGATTTGTGCTGGAGCCCATCCTCAGGAAACCTCTTTCTACCGGAGGCAAAATGGCTAACAAAATATAATATTAATTAAATTAATTAGAATATAGATTCTAGGTACTGTTTGTTGTTTCCAGAAGAGCCTGGGGTAAGACCATTAAGTAATTGTGAGTCAGGAATAAGTCTGAAGTCCTATTGAAAGAAGAAAAGGACCACCATGGCTCAATTTGTACAATGCAGATGGTTTCAGCCAGAAAGAATGGGAGACTATTACCTGGTCAGCTGAGAAAAAGACAGACAGTTCAAGAAAGAGAATGTCATCCACTGTAACTTAACTTCTTACTTCTCTGTAAGTAGGAAAAGAATGTAGTAGTAGCAGTGATCACATTTAGCCCATTGAGTGCCTGTTACTCGTCCCAGCTTCTGCCAACCTAGCAGTTCGAAAGCACGTAAAAAGTGCAAGTAGAAAAATAGGGACCACTACGGTGGGAAGGTAACAGTGTTCCGTGCGCCTTTGGCGTCTAGTCATGCCGGCCACATGACCATGGAGACGTCCTCGGACAAGCGCTGGCTCTTCGGCTTTGAAACGGAGATGAGCACCGGCCCCTAGAGTCGAAAATGACTAGCACGCATGTGCGGGGGAACCTTTACCTATTACCTTTTTTTTTGGACTACATGCATAACAATAAGAACATGGGAAGTTTTACCTTGCTTATAAAAATGCTAGGCAACTATATACTGGTGATGTACTTCATGGATTTACTGCAACCTCTCAGCTAGTTATCAATAAGGAAGGTAAGAGAACAAGGAGAAAGAAGGCTGGCTTCTTTAACAAAGCTTCTTTGAGAGAAAGAGAGAGAGGGGGGGGGAGAGAGAGAGATGCATAAAAAACATGAATCTTCAAGCATTTGTGGCAAAGAGATCTTTTTACTTCCTTTAAAACCTGCAGTGGTGTATCTATCCCACAGATCAGAGTTGCAAAATATGTGATTGAACACATATATGGTCTATCAGCATCACTTTGGCAGCCCTAAGAGTTCCCCCAGAATGGGTGGGTCCCATGAATTTTATATTTTTCAGCATTTTTGTGGAGGGAGCTTAAGTGGTAAATGGATGTCTTGAGACTTCCTTAGGTATCCATTCCACATATGTCTATTAGGGTATCTATGTATATCTATTAGGTCAAGGGTCTGCAACCTTGACAATTTTAAGACTTGTGGACTTCAGCTCCCAGAAATCGTCACCCAGCTAAGGTTGCAGACCTCTGTTTTAGGGTATTCATTCCATCTGTTAATATTTTCTAATGGTTTGGCCTTTTTGGGTGCTGTTCTCAACATCCTGTACAACGTCCATTTCATCAGCCCAACATTAGTTGTGCACTTGCCAAATTCTAAGGGTGCATAACTGCCAGTGAATTATAATAGAATTATAATTATGACATAAGTGATATATTTGTGTCCCTGTTTTGAAATATGATGCCTTAAAGTAAAGGTAAAGGTAAAGGTTCCCCCGCACATGCGTGCTAGTCGTTTCCGACTCTAGGGGCCGGTGCTCATCTCTGTTTCAAAGCCGAAGAGCCAGCGCTTGTCCGAGGACGTCTCCGTGGTCATGTGGCCGGCATGACTAGATGCCAAAGGCGCACGGAAAGCTGTTACCTTCCCACCGTGGTGGTCCCTATTTTTCTACTTGCATTTTTATGTGCTTTCGAACTGCTAGGTTGGCAGAAGCTGGGACGAGTAACAGGCGCTCACTCTGTTACGCGGCACTCGGGATTCGACCCGCCAAACTGCCAGGCCAAGTGGACCTTTTGCCTTAAAACATTTGCACAGTGATGCTATGGAGACTAAATTTAAAAGCTGTACACATGAGCCTGGAAAAAATTTTTCTTGAATGTACACTAAATTTGGGCCAGGATCTACAAGAGACTTTGGTTTGTAAACTAGAAAAATCAAACTTCACCACTACTAGCAGTTGCTTGTCTGATAAAACAATATTCATAAATAACATGTTTGTCAATCATTCCCATCATGGAGGAACTGTTTGCACTTTAGAAATGGGTAAATTAAAGCTCACACCCTTGCTGATAAGCAAACAAGTAACAATGTCCCTGCTTTCAGATAAGAAAAGCAAGGCGCTGAAAGGTGAATTAATCTGGTCATACTCATAGATTGAATGCCAGGGAAAATAGAGACAATTTGCTGTTGTTAATTCAATCAGAATTAAATACTGCCATGTAAACATATTCCAAGTACCATATTATACAGGTTTTTTTGGTAGGCTGCTGGTCACTAGGTCCAAAGTCCTAGCAACGGTCTATATAGCAATAGCAATTAGACTTAGATACCGCTTCATAGTGCTTCACAGCCCTCTCTAAGTGGTTTACAGAGTCAGCATTTTGTCCCCATCAATCTGGGTTCTAATTTTACAGACTTTGGGAGGATGGAAAGCTGAGTCAGCCTTGAGTCAGTCAGGATCAAACTCTTCGCAATGAGCTGAGTTAGCCTGCAATACTGCACTCTAACCATTGTGCCACCACGGCTCCTGTATATTATACGTATTTAATTACCTGGGTTGTTGGTTTTTAATGGTAGGTTGGGGTTTTGTTTGTTTGTGTTGTATGTTGCCCAGAATCACAAATGGGCACCCCTATAAATTCGATGAAATAAAATAAATTATTCTTAAGACTGGCTTGATGAGCCCACATCTTCCTCTGTTCTTCTGTTTCTGGAATTCTAATTACTAATTAAATTTATTAGTAATAGGTTTACCTCAGTCTAAGAGATTTTTTTTTCTTGTCCTGTAAAAATTCTCCTATGAAATGACTACTGGAAGGCAAAGGAGAAGGCTCTGCAGGATGGTATCAACATCAGGAGTAAGTGTTTCATGGCAATAGGAATAGCCTTGATGATAGATATCTCCCAGGCCAGCCTCCCTCACAGAGTTGCTGTCACTAGGATAAAATAGGTGAAATAGGTGCCTTGAGTTTCTTGGAGATAGGTGAGACATAAATGTAAAAAATTAGTTTCTGAATCAAAACTACAGGAAGAAACCATAAGAATATAATTCTTCTGGTCCTTTAAAAGATGCTCCACTTTAATTATGTGAGCAAATTCATGTTAATTGTGACTGATTCCCCAGTTGCAAAGGAAAAATAGCTTCTGAAGCCAACTTTGTTTATTGTTTTGAGGAGGTTTAAACATTTCTGGTTGTCAGTATGCGACTCAATTTACCCTTTTCTCAGGCATGCTATTTAGTGTCTGGGAAAGGTATTTTTTTCCACAGGCAGAGTTCAGAAAGACTGTATCTCTCATTAATATGTAATATAGACAGGAAGCACAACACATGCTCTTAAAATATACTGAGTTCTTCCACTTGAATAATGGAAGAGGCTTTTGAACTTTGCAGTGTATTTTTTTTATTTATGTTCTATACCTCTCCCTCTCCCCTCCATTGAAATCATTCTGTTTTTTTCTCTCCTGACCACTGAAACATGAAGCTCTGCCTCTGGTATTTCTGCTCCAGAACTGAGTAGTGACTATTTTCTCTGCAAGTACAAGAGCTATACAGTATAATTCCTACAGGGATTTTCTGCTTTTCTGATTCAATAAAATAACGTAGGAGAATCATGTGACTGCAGCTGAACACATTCTGGAAGGGATTGGCTGAAAGAGTAGCTACCATCTACTAGAGCACTTGTCAGAAATAAAGTTTTCCTGAAAACTGTACAAAGAAGCGAAGCAAAATTTGAATATCTACTTAAGGAAAAACAGTTAAGAGAAATACAACAGCCATCACAATTTTCTTGACAATCCCATTATTTTCTTTCAGGCATCAGCTTGGCATCTTGCCCTAGAAAGGAGGTGAGACATAGCAAGCACAAGCTGAATTTTGTTTGGCCTATTACTGGCCACTCCATGGTCCTATTGCCTATCTGAATGTCTCTTGTCATCTACTTACTACCCTGCTTGGTGAGTTTCCTGACAGTCTGATAGGTGAATTTGTTGAAGGACTGGTTTGCTGTTGGCATCATGAGATGACGCAGGACCTTGATAAAACCATTCAACTGTCTCTGTGTTGGCCAATCCTGGATGGCTTCTTGGTTTACAAAGAGCTTGCCAGAAACAACATCTAAAGCTGAGGCTTGCTCAGAGACTGCAGTTGGTTCAGAATACAACAGCCCTGCCCAGGTTGTCAAAAGTTTCTGGGTGCAAATTAAAATGCTGGTATCAGCCTATAAGGTCTTACATAATTTCACACGTAGTTATTTGCAGGGCTGCATTCTTTTCCTGGTATTGGCCTGATCTACCTGGTTCAATCTACCTGAAAAATAGTGGTGCTGCATTCTAGGGAGAGGGTGAAGTTTGATGGCACTTTTTTTTTTTTTAGCGGCTGGATCAGTTTTTCGGAATGGCCTCCCAAGGGACATCAAATTGGCTCCACCTAACTGTCTTACAGAAGCTGCTCAATGCAGAGCATTTCCAGGGACATTTTCATCTTGATCCCTCTTGGTTTTGCTATAATTTAGTTTGGTTTAATTTGACATTGGTTTATGTTTCTCATTTGTATTTATATACTTTGACACTTATCGTATATTGCTTTTTTGTGTGTGTTCTCCACTGCTTCCCCTGAAGATCATTAAGTAAGACTATTAATACCAATACTATTAATTGATTAGATCTTGTGATTATAATATTGGGAGACCTTGGGGGGAAAAGATGAAAGCCATATTATTTTGGTGGGCCTAGGGAGGCAATTAAACTGAATTCTGAAATTGGGCTATGAGACAAAAGACACCTTTTGTGGCTCATTCTGGGATCAAGGATAACTGAAAAGGGTCTCCTGCAGCACTAGAAAGCACTGCTTCCATTCTCAAGACCAAGTCAGGTTTACATTCATCTTTTTACTGAAGGGATAAGGTATTGGTTTCCTCCTCTTAAAAAGGATGTGCAACATTAAGTTCAAAGACTAAGATGGTAATGTAATTGCAATCCAATTGAACATGATGGTAAACATTTCCCTCTTTCCTGAGTGGAATAATTCAGCTTTCTTCATGGTAAAAAGAAACAAGAAATTGCATATCAATGCTAAGTAGGTTTTTTTTTTTGCTAAGGGCAGTCCTGTCATATATTTCCAATTTTTATCAACATTTCCAACTATCAGTGGGGTGAGGTGAGGGTGAGGCTTCCATTGTATAAGAAGCCCTCAGCCAATTTGTCTGGATATGGTTAGGTCATACAGCAGGAGAGACAATTCCTCAAACAACAGAGTTGTGGGAACTTTTCTGTAACTCACCCTACCCAGGTTGCAATGGAGTATGTTTGGAAGGGTTCAACTTCCCAAAATCTTCCGTTTTGCCGCTCCCCATCGTGGGGTGGTTGAACCAACGAGATGGTTCCGCCCTAGGCGCTTAATGGACCCTGAGCGGTTCCAGGCAGCGCTTGGGTCCCCACCTGCCTCCTTTGCTCACAGCTCGGCCGATGCCCTAGTGGAAGCCTGGGAAAAGGCAGCCATGGAGGCACTCGACCAAGTTGTACCCATGCGGCCCTTGACCCGGCGCAGATCCCAATGGGCACCATGGTTCTCCATGGAGCTCCGGGAGATGAAGCGTCGGAGACGGGGCCTAGAGAGCTGTTGGAGATCCAGCCGATCTGAATCCGACCAGTTGCGACTAAGGTCTTTCACGAGATCTTACCTCACGGCGATGAGGACGGCAAGGTCTAATCACTTTGCCGCCCTCATCGCGTCCGCAGATAATTGCCCGGCCGCCCTGTTCAGGGTAACTCGCTCCCTCCTTAATCAGGAGGTGAGGGAGGAGCCCTTGCAGGGTCGTGCCGAGGAGTTTAGTCAACATCTGTCAGACAAAATCGCTCGGATTCGGACCGGTTTGGACTCCGACTGGGCAGAGTCTGACGATGAGGACGAGGGCAGTCTTGTCGATATTATCTGGGAGGAGTTTGATCCTGTGACTCCTGAAGATGTGGACAGGATCATGGGGAAGCTGAGCTCCACCACGTGTTTGTTGGACCCGTGCCCCTCCTGGCTGGTTTATGCAGCCCGGGATGGGACACGAGGCTGGCTCCAGGCAGTGATAACTGCTTCTTTGAGGGAGGGTAGTTTTCCCGCCGCCTTGAAGGAGGCGGTGGTGAGACCCCTCCTCAAGAAGCCTGCCCTGGACCCAGCTGTATTAAATAACTTTCGTCCGGTCTCCAACCTTCGCTTTCTTGCGAAGGTTGTTGAGAGCGTGGTGGCGCATCAGCTCCCTTTGTTCTTGGAGGAAGCTGATTATCTAGACCCGTACCAATCGGGTTTCAGGCCCGGGTACAGCACGGAGACAGCATTGGTCGTGCTGGTGAATGATCTCTGGCGGGCTCGGGACAGGGGTTGTTTCTCTGTCCTAGTCCTATTAGACCTCTCAGCGGCTTTCGATACCATCGACCATGGTATCTTGCTGCGGCGCCTCAGGGGGTTGGGAGTGGGAGGCACAGTTCTTCAGTGGTACTCCTCCTACCTTCTGGCGTGTTCGCAGTCGGTGTTGGCAGGAGGGCAGAGGTCGACCTTGAGGCCCCTTGTTTGTGGAGTTCCTCAGGGATCGGTCCTCTCGCCTCTCCTGTTCAACATCTACATGAAGCCTCTGGGTGAGATCATTCGTGGTTTTGGAGTTGGTTATCATCAGTACGTTGATGATACCCAGCATACCCAACCCCAAACCACCCCAGTGATGCCCTCGATGTGATGTCCCGTTGCCTGGAGGCGGTCCGGGTCTGGATGGGGAGGAACAGGCTTCAGCTCAACCCTGACAAGACTGAGTGGCTGTGCGTGTTGGCATCTCGGGAAACGCAGAATGTTCCATCTCTTAATATGGGGGGTGAGCTATTACCCCCCGTAGATCAGGCTCGCAACTTGGGGGTCCTTCTAGATTCACAGCTCTCCTTAGAAGATCATATAGGAGCTGTGACTAGGGGGGCCTTCGCCCAGGTTCGCCTGGTGCGCCAGTTGCGGCCCTATCTAGACCGGGATGCCTTGCGTACAGTCACTCATGCGCTCGTGACCTCTCATTTGGACTACTGCAATGCTCTCTACATGGGGCTTCCCTTGAGGACCACTCGGAGGCTTCAAATGGTGCAGAATGCAGCCGCGCGAGTGGTGTTGGGGGTCTCCCGATACTCCCATGTTACACCTCTGCTCCGCGAGCTGCATTGGCTGCCAGTTGCCCTCCGGGTGAGATTCAAGGTGCTGGTAATGACCTATAAAGCCCTACAAGGCATGGGTCCAGATTACCTACGGCAGCACCTGCTGCCGGCATCAACCTCCCTCCGTCCAGTGCGCTCTCACAGAGTGGGCCTCCTCAGGGTGCCTCCGATCAGAGAATGTCGATTGGTGGCCCCCAGGGGGAGGGTGTTCTCTGTGGGCGCGCCAGACCTATGGAACCGCTTGCCGGTTGAGCTCCGGATGGCCCCCGACCTTCGCTTCTTCCGGCGCGATTTAAAAACTTATTTATTTGAACAATCTGGCCTGGTTTGATGGGTTTAGGGTTGGATCTAATTTTAACATAGTTTTAATTATTGTATTATATTGGGCATAATTATTTAATTCTTTTTAACTTCTTTTTTAACTTTTGTATTTATATTCTGATATTTATTGCCCTGTACACCGCCCTGAGTCCTTCGGGAGAAGGGCGGTATAGAAATTTAATAAATAAATAAATAAATAAATAAATAAATAAATAAATAAATAAATAAATAAATAAATAAATAAATAAATAGCAGAACACCCTGCAGTATGGGATTAACCTAAATTAAAGCTAAGTGATGACTTCAAAACCGTTGTCTTTTTCTGTGTACCTAGGGGGAGGGGTATTTATTTCCTCAGAACTGTTTATTGTTCTGAGGAAATTTCATCTTTTCCTATTTAAACATAAAAAAGTCACTCCCTTTTGTGTTTTTTCCCATGCTAATCAGGGGGAAGTCCAAACTGTGGTACAGACTGGACTTGCATCAAAAGTGGCAGCCTTTGATTCAGTCAGTTTCTGAAGTGCCAAATCAGGCCTGAACTGAATCACATAGTTTAAACCCACCTCTCTTTTGTACTTGAACTTTCATATTCAGAGGCAGAGTGATCCTGAATACCAGTGGCTGGGGAACAAGCAAGGGAAATATGTTGTGGTTTTCCTGCTCTATTTGGGAGCCTCCTGACTGGTGAGAATTGGAAAAGAAGTTGCTGAACTAAATAAATGCTTGGTCTGTTCTCCCAGGGCTCTTCCTATGCTCTAATATTCTCTTGCTGCATATCCCAGAAAGAGGCTGGCTTGGTCAAACACAGCCTTGCCCCAGAAGAATGTTTATTTAACATGAGGTCTGCAACTAGATATGACAGGGGTGTCAAACTCAATTTCATTAAGGGCCGCATCAGCATTGCGGTTGCCCTCAGGGGGCCAGGTGGGTATGGCTAGGGTGGGCGTGGCCTACTGGGTGGGCGTGGCTAGAGTGCGTATGGCCTACTGGGTGGGTGTGGCCAGCTGTACATCGTTCGCATCAAGGGTGCCTATGGGGGCCTGAGCAGGAGTGGGACAGATCCGAGGGTCTCTGGCAGAAGGAGGGTCTCTGGGCCAGGGCCAAGGCAGTGGGGGCCATTCCCTGACTGTTTCCAGGATGGCTTCGCGGGCCACATGAAACCACTTCGCGGGCCGGATCTGCCCCCCGGGCCTTGTGTTTGACATGTCTGAGATATTATGTCATTAGGCTTGGAGTGAAGATGCCAGTTCAGGATGTAAAAACCTACTTTCATCTCAAAACTTTCCAGATAAAGAAGTGGAATGATGGCAATAACATTTTTAGGTACATGCTAAACATATCTTTAACAGTGATATATTATTTGCAATTCCTAACTAAAATGACTTCAGACATAATTTTAAAGGACTGAGTACTGATCTGGTATTGTAACACTGAAGCATAGAAAATGATATAATAACAAGCTTCAGGAGTTTCTCTGGCATTATCCAATGCTCCATGCCAGGCCTTGTTCTGCTCAATGTATTTATAAGTATTAAATGATAGACTAGAAAATATAATTATCAAAGATAGAGGAGACACCTTAGAGGAGAAAAATGAGATTCAAAAGAATCTTTACAAGCTGGAATAATTCTTAGCCTGTGCAAGAGAAGACTGTGTCTTCAAGGTAACTTAATGGCTAGCAGGTAAAAGATAGCATAGAATTGTTCAGCACTATTGCAGAAGGCAAGAAACAATAGGTAACCTCAACCCACTTGAATAATCCTGGCTAATTTTCATTAGATCTGATAGACAGAGTGCCTGAAAAACTATGGACAGAGGTTCACAACATTGTAGAACAGGTAGCAACCAAAAACATCCCAAAGAAAAAGAAATGCAAGAAAGCAAAATGGCTGTCTAAGTAAGCTTTGGAAATAGCTGAGGAAAGGAGGGAAGCGAAAGGCAAGGGAGAAAAAGAAAGATACACCCAATTGAATGCAGAATTCCAGAGAATAGCTAGATGAGATAAGAATGCCTTCTTAAATGAACAGTGCAAAGAAATAGAAGAAAATAATAGAATAGGGAGGACCAGAGATCTTTTCAAGAAAATTGGAGAGATGAAGGGAACGTTTCATGCAAAAATGGGCATGATAAAGGACCAAAATGGCAGGGACCTAACAGAGGCAGAAGAGATTAAGAAGAGGTGGCAAAATTACACAGAAGAACTATACAAGAACGAGCTTAACGTCCCAGATAACCATGATGAGGTGGTCACTGATCTCGAGCCAGTCATCCTAGAATGTGAAGTGAAGTGGGCCTTAGGAAAGCTGAGCAACAACAAAGCTAGTGGAGGTGACAGTATTCCAGCTGAGCTATTCAAAATCTTAAAAGACGATGCAGTAAAAGTGCTACACTCAATTTGCGAGCAAATTTGGAAAACTCAACAGTGGCCACAGGATTGGAAAAAATCAGTTTACATTCCAATTCCAAAGAAAGGCAGTGCCAAAGAATGTTCAAACTATCGCACCATTGCACTCATTTCTCATGCTAGTAAAGTTATGCTTAAAATCCTACAAGCTAGACTCCAGCAGTATGTGGATCAAGAACTTCCAGAAGTACAGGCAGGATTTCGAAGAGGCAGAAGAACTAGAGATCAAATTGCCAACATACGCTGGATCATAGAGAAAGCTAGGGAGTTCCAGAAAAACATCTACTTCTGCTTCATTGACTACGCTAAAGCCTTTGATTGTTTGGATCATAACAAATTGTGGCAAGTTCTTAAAGAGATGGGGGTACCAGACCATCTTATTTGTCTCTTGAGAAACCTATATGCAGGCCAAGAAGCAACAGTGAGAACTGGACATGGAACCACTGATTGGTTCAAAATTGGGAAAGGAGTCCGGCAAGGCTGTATACTGTCACCCTGCCTATTTAACTTATATGCAGAGCACATCATGAGAAAGGCAGGGCTAGATGAATCAAAAGTTGTAATTAAGATTGCCAGAAGAAATATCAACAACCTAAGATATGCAGATGATACCACTCTAATGGCAGAAAGTGAAGAAGAACTAAAGAGCCTCTTGTTGCAGGTGAAGAAGGAGACTGCAAAAGTTGGCTTGAAACTTAACATTAAGAAAACCAAGATCATGGCATCTGGCCCTCTCAATTCCTGGCAAATAGATGGGGAGGAAATGGAGGTAGTGACAGATTTTATTTTCCTGGGCTCCAAGATCACTGCAGATGGGGACTGTAGCCAAGAAATTAAAAGATGCTTGCTCCTGGGGAGGAAAGCCATGACAAATCTAGACAGCACACTAAAAAGCAGAGACATCACCCTGTCAACGAAAGTGCATATAGTCAAGGCTATGGTCTTCCCAGTTGCAATGTATGGCAGTGAAAGTTGGACCATAAGAAAGGCTGAGCGCCAAAGAATTGAGGCCTTTGAACTACGGTGCTGGAGAAGACTCCTGTGAGTCCCTTGGACTGCAAGGTGATCAAACCGGTCAGTCCTAGAGGAGATCAACCCAGACTGCTCTTTAGAAGGCCAGATCCTGAAGCTAAAACTCAAATACTTTGGCCACCTAATGAGAAGGAAGGACTCACTGGAAAAGAGCCTAATGCTGGGAAAGATTGAGGGCAAGAGAAGAAAGGGACGACAGAGAATGAGGTGGCTGGATGGAGTCGCTGAAGCAGTAGGCATGAGCTTAAATGGACTCCAGAAAATGGTAGAGGACAGGAAGGCCTGGAGGAACGTTGTCCATAGGGTCACGATGGGTCAGACACGACTTCGCAGTTAACAACAACAATTTTCATATTTTTGCATTTCTTCTTTAATATAACAAGAAAGAGGATTGCAGCTGTATCTTATGAAGATTTTCATAAAGGCCATAGCTTTTCAACAAAGAAACTGACTGCCTTGGACTGTTCTTCACTAGAGGTAGTTAGGCAGACCCTGCACGGCCATCTGTCAGGATAATGTAGTGCAGGGGTCCTCAACCTTGGCAACTTTAAGACTTGTTGACTTCAACTCCCCGAATTCCTCGGCCAATTCTAGGAGTTGAAGTCCACAAGTCTTAAAGTTGCCAAGGTTGAGGACCCCTGGTGTAGTGGGTTCCTGTGTTGGGTAGAGGATTGGATTAAAGGATCCCCAAGGATCTTTCCAAACCATTTCTATTCTAAGAACTGGAAGCTCTTAAAAAGTCTATCTGATTAGAAAGCAATGGCAGTAGAGAGTGCATAAAGATAAGCATTTCAAAAACTGTTGAATTTAGTGGATATAAACAGCACGTATGCAAAGTATAAGCCGGAGCATTTTGACATTTCTGATCAAAAGATAAATGCTTGATCTCTTAAATTTCAAAAACCATAAAAGATATCATATCAAGTATGAGATGTGTCAGACAAGTTATACTGTCCTTAAGCTATGATGGTTAGGGCAGAGTTTAAGAATAAATAGTGCTGGAATGATATTAATGCTGTAATGCACCATCAGTGGTTTTGGTTTTCATTTTGCTCATATTGGTGCAGATGTGCTCAGACTCAAGTACACCATTTAATAAGGTTTCCACTTCAATTTGCTTCCTTCTCTACAGGGGTTTTGCTGCTTAGACAAATAGCTTCCTTTGGGGCTTGTGCTATTTCCAAATATAGCATCTACTGTGGAACTTTGCAAATACTTTGTGCCAGGAGAATCTGGGTGCTAAATAGTAGTTTTCTGTCAAGTTCTCACATGGTAGTTACCAGCTAATTGTCATGGTTTGTGTGGGTAGAACATCAAATCCAAATTCCATAATGGAGAAGACTGTTGAGCAATCTAAATTAGGCAGATACCTGGATATAGAGTACATTGATGTCATTTGTGGATTATGCACAATTGTCTATGAGATCTTAATACCAGATATTTGCTGTCTGAAGGAGAGATGTGTTGAGATGGAAATGATGAAATAATTCACTGTGTCTGAGTCAAAAATGCATGAATGACAACAAGCCTGGGAGCAATTTGATAAAAGATTGGATTAAATTAACATTTGGAGATGGTGAGAATGGCACAAGTGGAGCAGACACAGAAAATGAAAGAATTTGTAAGTTTTTGTGGAAGGTCCGGTGTATATATAATGAGATGGTGATATAGTGAAAATCAGAAGGGTTTTTTTTCCAAAAGAGGATATTTGTAGGCATTTAACATCTCACACTGACTACTAGATTCATTAGCACAAAAACCCGCAGGACTTTGCATCTGCTCAGCAATTTCCTCTTTATTACTAATTCAGATGCTCTACAATTGATCTATGATCCTCCATATAGTCTAATGAATTTTTTAAAAAACTATCACTTGGCCACCATTCAGTGTAAACCATTTCACAAAGCAGCACGTAATATAACAACAATAAGAATATGGTACTGGTCTTTGTAAAACAATGGGTTCATACGACCACTACATTTCCATCTTATTTTGAGTATGTTTCAAGTTTATTTGACCTCATCAATCCTAACCATACCGAGCATAAGAAATCTCAGTGGTCTCAAGAATGTCAACCCAATAACCAAACAAATGCATTCACCACCAGAACATGATAAAAGTCTTCTTCTTAGCTTTTTGGTAGCTAAGGCAGATCATCTTTGATATGGGAAGTAACATACTGGCATATTTCAGAAGAGAATGAGAGGTCTTTGAGAGAGGAAGGTTTTTGTCTCTGATCTTCATACGATCATTGGTTCCATTCTCACTACCCTCTGTTCATTCAGCTGAAAGCATGAATGGGCTTTGTGTTTAGCCCACACAAATATTATGGAATTTTGTAAATATTAAGGAATTTTAACATGGTCAGATTGTGGATCTTAGGGCTCTACAATGATATACTGGGAATCAGTGACATATAATTTTTAAAGCCTACTAAATCTTCCAATTCGTCAGGTATCTCCTGAAAACACTGATTAGAGACATCAAAGTTACATCCTCACATAAGAAAGAACAAGTCAGGAGACCTATTTCTGAATCCACAAAAGAGTAAACTCTGCCTGTTTGCCACGTTCAGTGTGGTATTTCATTGAAGCCAGTAATGAGGGGTCCTCCCCAAGAGGGGTCATGGTTGTTAACTAAAAAGGCTACCCCTTCCTGGCATCTTCCAAAGGCCAGTGATTAGAGACCGCACAATCCATCAATCCACAAGTGCAATCAGTGACTGGCAGCCCAGGAAAGGAAGTCGAAAAATTCATAGCTTGCTTTTTAAATAATTCTTTATATTTTTTTAAAGTTGGTTTTAGGACACTTTTTGCATTGTTCAACATAACTCAAGGTTGTTTCTGCTATCTTTTTCTTATTCTTGCTATCTCTGCTTTAAAAGCGATGGAGGAAGATTATTTCAAAACATTATCATGGTGAAATCTTTGATGTTATCCAGCTGACCTCTGGCACAGTTAATGTCCTCTACAGGTCTACTATCCATGATATTTTCATTCCATTCTATCAAAAAATGAAGCTGATTCCTCCAATATAACCTCTGAATAAATCTTTTTTAAACTGAATTTCAAAATGGCTTGAATACATTTGCCCTCATATCTTGGCTCACAAACTCAAATCAAATCTTGCCTTCTTTGAATCTCAGATCTCCAAAGTGAATTAAATCAAGGTTGATTCATACATTCTCATGGGAAGCCAAATACACAGGGCTGCTATATGTAGAGAAAAATGAATAACCTCCATTCAGACAATCGATGAAAATTAAGTAGAAATAAACTTTAGATTATTGTCTAAAATGCAGTTATACTGTAGATGTATGAATTATACCATCTATCTTATCTAAACTGAATTCCTGATTCATAAGACCTGGAGGAGCATGTATAGCTAAATATTTAAGCCAGGTAAATCCAGGGAATCTGATTTGTTCAACCAACATTGGGCATGCCTATAAGTTAAAGCTATACTTTGAGAACAGCCATGCACTTTTCTGCAAAAAGAGATGGGATTTTGAATCATATTGGCATCAAAACCTTCATGGATCTGCCCTGAAGAAATTAATGAAGATGAATTGTGTCACCAGCTACATGACATTCCTGGTTCCTTTAGTTCCATAGGAGAAGCAAAAGTTTCTGTGAATCCTGCATGCCTTGTAACTCTCAGGATTAATTTTGTTTCCATAATGAGACTCCTTTGTCCCATCTACGGGCATGCAACTGTTTCCAATGTGGTGACATTTGTTTAACATTGCATAATGGCTCTGGGTATCACAGAGGAATAAACTTAATCATTCAGAAAGCCAAATGGGAAGATTTCACTAGGTAGGTAAAATACCCAGGACAAAACTTCATTGCTGGGCCAAATACTTTTAAAATCTTTCACTTTACTTTCCCTCTTCTATTTTTTCTTTCTTTCTTCTGGGTACTGTAGTTGTCCATGTAATAAACTTGGTCAAATGCACTAGAGAGTGGGGAGAGTCTGCTGGAAAGCGTTCCTACAGAGCACTGCCCTCGTGAAGCTCCAATTCCTTTACAATCAGTGGGGCTTGTAGAGGGGAACTGCATGACACACTGGGTTTGGCAGAAAAAAGCCAGCAGCCTGGCGCAAATCCTAAAAAGCAGCTTTAAAGCAATTGCTGCCTTGTGATTATGTTGTGTTGGCCTAAAAACATAAAAATAATAATGCTTAATTAGATCAAAGGCATACAAAGGCATCAGCATCATATAAATTGAATAAATGTGTCATGAACATCATGGGTTGGGAGCCGCCCAGAGTTTGACATAAGATGGGAGGGTATATAAGTGTTTTAAATAAATAAATCAATACGAAGAATAAATCTGTGCTTTGCACAATTGCCAACCTATGGAGAATCTATGATTAGGATATGAGAACAATAGCCCTATTCCAGGGATATTCTTCAGCACCTGGTCCTCAGATCTATGCTTCTGATTGTCTTTATAGTCTCTTTCTTCATCTATTTTCTATGGATATTAGCTGTAAAATCCAAGATCTGAGTAGCAGAAATGCCACCTCGCTACCTCCCAAATAAATGCTGATGAAAATATGCCTAGGTTGCTGTGGAAAGAGCATGATTTTGAACGGTAGTCTACTTTTTCTTTGTTAGATGCAACTGGAACTGGAAAGAGTGCTGATCTGCACTTTTAGAAATAGATCCACGCCTGTCTTATATTTGCAAAGAGTCACTCAGAAGCCTAAAGTACAATTCTCCCTCCGCACATATACACATACACATGCACATCCAAGTAGACCTTGACTTATGACCATCTGTTTCAAAGTTACGATGGTGCAGCAAAAGGTGACTTACAACTCATCCTCAAAGTTAGGACTGAAACACCACCCCCACGGTCATGTGATCACAATTCAGGGGCTTGGCAACTGGTTTGCATTTACAACAGTTACAGTGTCTTGTATTAACCTGATTGCAATTTGCAACTTTCCTAGCCAGTTTCTGGCAAACAGAGTCAAAGGGGGCAGAGCTGGATTTGCTTAACCACTGCAGTAAAAAATGGTTGTAAAATTGGATCTGTTCATGAGATGACTCACTTAAGGTCCTCACTGCAAAATTGTGCTCCTAATTGTGGTTATAGGTTGAGGACTACCTGTAGACATATTTTACTGATTTTGCTCTTTTCTAGTAAGCATTCATTATTTTCCCTCTTTTAAATGAAACCGGAATTAGCTTGGTTATTTTTGTAACAATGAACCCCATGTAATGTGCTGCTTTTATCCAAGTTGGGGGGGGGAAGAAGAAACAGATTTGTTTTCTCTCTGGCATAACTAATGATGTCAGAAAAGCTGCCAGAAGAGTGGCTGTTGTCATCTAATTGCTGACTGCTTTATAGCTAACAAGATTAGTAAAAAAAACAAACAACAACCAAAAAAATGAAGCCTGATACAATTTGGAAGCACTTTAACATGTCCTTAAAATAGATTCCATACCTTTAAAATCTTGCCTTATAACAGGATATTATGGTTAGGCCAGGAGAGTTTAACTGGGGTTCCACTCATTTCAATGACTGCTGGGTAGCTAAGGAAATTTGCATTTTCTAGTTTTAGTTTTTGTTTGAAGGGTGGAAAGAAGTATTTCCCACAAAGTGTGTATTTTGCATGATTCCTCCACTGAAAATCCTACTCCCATGGTCAAAGAACCCTGTCAAGAGCCACACTTGCCCACAACTGCGTCTATGATAACTACGCAGCTCATCAAACATACAGCTGATGAGGCCCTCCTATATCAGTTATTAAAGGAAAATCCTACTCAAGGATTTTCATTTGTTTCTCTCTGCTGCTCTTGAAGTGGGAATTCTTCTTGCCATTAGCAGAATGACTGGAGTTGCAGTGATAGTAAATAACATCATTGACTAACCTCGAGAATTTAGAGCTGCCAGCCTGCAGGCTGGTTGCATCATGCGGAGGCCGCACTCACCCCAGCTCCAGCAATGCAAAAAAAGTCACGATACGTTGTGACACGTCACGTGATGCAGCAAGTTTGACACCCGTGATATAGAGTATGGTAACATGCTGTTGAAGATCTCAGCACCTTTTCAGAACAAAAGAAATAATTAAGTAACCTGGAAATCTGGGCCAGTTGACTAGCATCAACTTTTCATAGCAAAATTAAGAAGTATTTTAAACTAATCTACATGGATGACATTGCAGCAAAGCCAGTTTATGCTCAAGAGACCATAAGTTCATTGCTTTCTGTCAGTGGAATAGATTATCTAGCAAGAGCGAAACACATAAGATTGGGAACACTATAGTAGATAAAATAGTTCAGTAGACTCACCAATAAATTGAATAGTTTGTCTGTTAACAGTTCAGTCAACCTTCTCAAACCAAAGATATAACTACTATTATTCATATCTTTCAATTAAATGCCCCCTGACTCCCAGTGACTTTGGGAAGTTTACCATGATTTCAAACATGAAAAGAAGACAGTAAAAACCACATAAACAATCATGTTTTGAGTTGAGACAAGTTGAGATGGCAGATTAAGTAGACAGAAGCCAAAAGAAGACAACCTATGTTAAAAGGCAATTTCAATCATCTTCACCTAAGATCTGGATGAAGGGCCAGGTCTTGAGGCTTCTTTGAAACACTGGTAAGGTAAGGATGGTTTCAATCTCAGGGAAAACCTAATTACATGGGACAGGGGATATGACAGAGAATGCTTCTGGTTCCCAATAGATGAGAAGTATTCATTGATGGAATCCAGAGCAGTCCAGCTCTGCCATATCGAATCAGCTGGGCAAATAATATTGGGTATAGGCAATTGTGTATCATCAAATAACCACTTCCTGTGTCATGGAGGGCTTGATAGATAACAATCAGCACCCTGAATTGCACCTGGTAGCAAACTCAATGCAGCTCATGAAGCAGAGGTATTACAAGGGCAAACCAAAACATGTCCATAGCTGCTTGCAATGCTGCATTCTGGATCATTGAAGGTTTTTAGTGGTCTTCAAAGGCAGCCCCATATAGTGCCAAGAGTTGACCAGGGCACTAATGACTGTCTGAGGGGCTCCCTGATTTAGGATAGGCTGCACTGGTGCACCTGATGGTGTTATGCATATGAACCCTCCATTCATTGAGCAGGATCTGTGAGTCCAGGAAGATTCATCAAGTTCCACACCACTCTTGAATGAGGAAGTAGCATCCCATCCAAGGTCAGAGAGGAAATATCCCCAGATATTTTATGTAGGTGTTGAAAAGGAAGAGAGAGAAAAGAGAAGCCTGTGGCACCCGAAACAGTAAGAGCTTAGGGAGTGATCTCCCTTCCCCAAACAATACCAAAGAAACTGGCCCTGGAGAAAAAAGATAACCATCATAAAACACAAATCCCAATGCACTGAGTCAGCTCAGAATGATACTGTGATCAACGATATCAAAATCTGCTAAGAGATCAAGGAGCACAAGGATAGATGCACCACCAACATCCTAGCTCCACTCCACATGCCATCTACAAGCATGACCAAAGCTGTCTCAGTATTAAATCCCAGGCTAATATTCAGCTGAAATGGATCTGGAATACTTTTCAAGACTGTAAACCATATGGCTTTACCTGGCACGTCATATTTACAAAGTGGCTAGCTGAGAACATCATTAGATTGGGTGACAAAAAAAGTTCAACATCAAAAACCATGAGAAAGAAAACTTGTACCTGCATTGATTGAGAGAACTACCTGCCTCTAAAACTTGATTTAGACTTCTGCACTTCAGGGAACATATACTTCTGTCATTTGGAGATGGCTGCATAGCTGATGCATTTATACTTTTTTGGCAAGTCTCTCCTCTAGCTGCACCATTTTGTCCCTTAAGTGTGCGTTGCCTTCTACCCACCTCCCAACAGAAAGTCAGCTCAACTAATCAACTAATCAACTAATCAACTAATCTACGTACCGGCATCTCGACTTGTCCAAGAGGTTCCATCTTTGGTTATGGGAGGAGAGGTGTTGCCTCCCGTTGATAGGGCGCACAATTTAGGTGTCCTCCTGGACTCACGACTCAGTTTTGAAGATCATATTGGAGTCGTGGCCAGGGGGGCATTTGCCCAGGTTCGCCTGGTGTGCCAGTTGCGCCCCTATCTGGACCGAGATGCCCTACGTACAGTCACTCATGCACTCGTTACCTCTCGGATAGATTGCTGCAATGCTCTCTACATGGGTCTGCCCTTGAAGACCACCCGGAGGCTTCAGCTGGTGCAGAATGCGGCCGCGCGGGTAGTGATGGGAGCATCCCGATACTCCCATATTACACCCCTCCTGCGTGAGCTACATTGGCTACCAGTTGTCTTCCGGGCGAGATTTAAGGTGCTGGTACTTACCTTTAAAGCCCTACATGGCTTAGGCCCGGGATATTTGCAGGACCGTCTGCTACCAGGGACGACTTCCCATCGCCCAGTGCGCTCACACAGAGAAGGCCTCCTCAGGGTGCCGTCGGCCAGACAATGTTGGCTGGTGACCCCCAGGGGGAGGGCCTTCTCTGTGGGAGCACCAGCCCTTTGGAACCAACTCCCCCTTGAGCTTCGGATGGACCCAGACCTCCGGTCCTTTCGCCGCGACCTCAAAACTTTCTTCTTCCATCAGGCTGACCTGGATTGATGATGGGTTTTTAAATATGTTTTAATTTTTAACTGTGTAGTTAATTTATTTTGGGGCTGTTATTTAATTCTTTTTTAATTTTTGTATTGCTGTTTTTTATTGATGTTAGCCGCCCTGAGTCCTTCGGGAAATAGGGCAGCATATAAGTCCCAAAAATAAATAAATAAATAATCAGCATGCAGGACATGCATCTCCATACAAAGTGGTAGTTGAGATTTGGAAGGTGTGCACATCAGCCCAGCTGCAACCAGCTGCAACCTACAACCAACTTACCCATCAACCCCTTCATAGAGTAAGTATGCATCAACAGTTACTCAAGCTTCACTCTACAGTCTTCTAATTTGCCCCAAAGATTGTGTTTTGAAGTCATGCTTCTTACATCTATTCAACTAATCTCTGGAAGAAGAAACTTACCAGTTAAAAGATCAGTAACAAATTTTCAAGTGGAATCTATTATATGAAATTAGACTTAAGTATGTGATTGCCTACCCAAAGCTGACACTATTTAAAGAACGTATCAGGGCATGCAACATAACCTGAATTCTCATATAACAAGAGTTTCATACTGAATAACATCTGAATGGGATTTATGATAAGGACAGTTTGGTTTTTAATTCTGTTCTAATGATCCCCAAAATGGACTTTGCCCTTTTCTTATCTTGTACTGGATTATTGCTTTCATCTAGCTACCTCTACTACATTCTGTTGAGGTCAGTTATTATGGCGGTGCAAAACCTTGAAAGACATCCTTCAGTTTGATGCTTCAAAATTGCTTCATTAAGTAATGTGGCCTACCATCAATATCTTCACCAGGGGTCACAAATGTTGGTTGCAGCAGTATGATTGAAGCCTGTCCTGTCTACATGTGCATTTATGCCACATACATCTACAAGTAAGCAGGACTTTGATTACACTGCTGCAGCCAACTACTTTGTAAAGTGTGACTGTCCCCTTATTTCAGTTTAGGTTGCTTCAGATGCTACTTCTGGCATTTTGAGGAGTTGGAGAGAGTTCTGTGTGTATCAGAAGAGGAGGTGTCTAAAGCAATGTGAAGCACCCTAATGAGACCAATGGCATTTAACGAGACTCAACAAAATAAATAATGTTGCTTCCACTTGGCAAAATGCCATGCCAAGATGAAGTGTAGTTGCCCTAGACCAGTGGTTCCCAACCTTTTCTATACCCCGCACCCCTAGAACACTTCTGATATATTCTCGCACCCCTTACAAAACTTCAAAATAATGGCAACAAATTATGCATATACACTATAATTTTGAAAACCCACGTTTTCACACCCCCTGGAATATTGTCTCGCACCCCCGGTTGGGAACCCCTGCCCTAGACTTATCAACAGCTCAGATCACATCAAAATATTCATGAAGTTAACTTTTTTTTGGCCCAGTATGCATTATTTTGAATGTTAGCCTTTTTTGCAATTTCAATGTCTATTTTTCCAGCTTGGAGGGATATTTTCATAAGTCTCTATATACATTTGCTTATTTTTAATTTCTTCTTCTTCTAGTTGTTTCTGCACCCCATCATCACCATAGACTCTATTATTTCTGGAATTGAAAGATAGAATGAGTCAGAGGCAAATATTGTGAATGGGATAGTATCATGGCACCATATAACAACATAATAAATATTAATGAAGGGAAATGAAGGTAATTGACAGGAAGAATCACAGCCAATCATTTACAATAGACTGATGGGTTTGAGATCATGAGGGCAGACACATGTGACCCTGTGATTGACCATAGGTCACTAGAAACAAAATAAAGAGAGAATGATTAATAAATAAAGGAATATGTAATGATTTTTCAAGATGTATTTTATAATATATTTTACATTATATTATATTGTATATTTATAGTATAGGAAAAGGTAATGTTTTTTAATATTGCTGAAAATGTTTTTAAGAAACTCCCAATTGCTTTGTCTCAACTCTACATACTTTTAATTCTGTCCTTTTCTAACTTGTTCTATTGATACAGAGAGAGTTATACATTCATTCAAATGAATAAATAATGCCTCTATTCCTGGATTAGTGAGATACACAAAATAGAAAGGAGCATATTCTAAAGGCAGGGAAACTAAAATATTTCTAAATCAGAAAGGCTTCCAGACCTTCCAAGTCTGATTGCACTGGCTTCATCATGCATGATGAGAACTGACTACAAATCATAGCTCTGGGAAAACATTGCAGACAGCAGAAGATTAGGAAGAAGTATGTTTCATAATAATGTGCTAGCAGGACCATCACACAGGTCACACGGTGAGCTCTCAGCTGCTCAGGCCTTATTCAAAGCATTTGTCTTTGTAGACAAACAGGAGCATAGGAGTGTGGGAGGACAGCACACCCCATCCCCAGAGAAAGAAATATTTTGGGAAATATTAAAAAGCAGAATATTATATTTCCCAAAGGAATACAGTAATGGAGAAAGAAATTCTTAAAAGACAGAAACCAGTCCCCAGAAACCAGCCCCAGCTCCTTTCCCCCAGGCAGAGGCCAGGTCTGTAGAAATGCAGATTTCATAATCCTATTTAGAAAGGTTGAAGCCAGGAAGCTAGAAGGTGATGAGATTAGGAAGACAAAGACCCCTAAAATCTACATATCCCACCCAAAGTCTAAAGACATGACCTTTAGGACATAATAAGATTAACCCACCAATACCAAAAAAGACACACACAAAAGCTTGGGTCAAAGTTCATGCCACAGGAACAGGAAACTACCTCAAACACAAAACCCCAAGAAGGTATAAAAATTCACTACTCCCAGCTACATGTGGTCAGCTTTCCCAGAGCCACATTTCTGTCTGCCTCTGCTCTTCAATAAACTGCAACCTTCTTTCTAAAGCAGTCTCCATCTTGCTTATTCCCGGCTTGGACTGGACCCTGATGAAGAATTTCTCTTTCCACAGGAGATCCTAAGTCCTTGCTGGTATCACCATTCATGTGCTCCAAGGGGTTAAGCCCATGTGTCTTTGAGAGCATCTGCATGCAGGTTTCCAGCAGAGAGGAAGAAGGCAGGTTTTTCCCTTCCAGGCTTTGATTATGTGGCAGGTTTTGTGATTTTTGAAAGCTGCTGGTTCATGAAAATTAATGCAGTTCTGCCAGACTATTTTCTTTGCATCTGATGTGCCCTGATGCATTATGAACACTCTTCAAAGGCCTGAAATTTCCCGTCTGCTGAGTGCAGGCCATCAGAGCTTAATTCACATGGTTCCAAGATCTTTATCTCTGACCTGAGCATGATGCTAAGTGGCCCAGCTGAATAAAATGGAAGGGTCTTCTGTAAGCCCGAGCATTTGTGCAAATGCTTGTTCAATTTTCTCCATAGCATTTTGCCGAGTCAACAGACAGATTTCCGAAAATATGTCAGTGCTGTAAAAAGTCCAAAGTATTTGCTGTCTTTCCTCATGTTTGTAGCCAGTGAGAAGCAAACAGATTCTAGATAGGCAATGTCTGCCACATAGAAGATGTGTGAGAGGCCATCACTAAAAGTGGTGGTGCCGTGAGCCAACCCAAGAGATATTTTTTCTTCTTTTTTTAAACAGCATAGAATGTTGTTGGAGAAGGTACAGCTGGTTAAAGCAGTGTGTGGCTTCTGCTTACATTGCAACAAAATAGCTTGATTTACCCAGTGTAAGAGCTGATTGTCCTAAAAAGCCTTAATCAAATGATAGCCTAATTTAGGATAAAAAAAATAAATTAAATGAGATGTAGTTGAATGTATTTATTTAACTTTGATAAATTTGTACTGCTGTGACCAATCAGATTCTTCTATGATTTCAATTTTAACCCAAAGGAATATGTTAGTGATACTTCATTACAGGTTCTGTAACTCATGCTGATCACAAAAAAAAACCTTTGACTAGCAAACATGCAAAGCAGATGTTTCAAAGTTAAACTGCATTTGGCAGCTATAGTAATGTGCAGCGGGCCAAGTGGAGAAATGGGCATAGGCTTATTCCATGTAAGAGTGTTCCAATTTTATTCTATATGGACTTCTAGCATTTGGTCAAAAAGCTTGACTTTGGTAAGTTGGCAGTAAATGATTTAACAAATTAAATTAGATGCGAAAAGAAAAGGCACTCTGTCTGAATAGGTTTTGAGATGCTACTCCTGCAAGATGCAAAACTAGAAGAGTATTCCATACTTTTTCTTTTTCCATTTAATTTAAATTCTGAAAAAGTATCTGAGGATTCAAGGTTTGCATCTCTAAAATGGCAATTTGCAAGAAGAAAATGCAGAACTAAAACTCAAAAGGCAAATTTGTTATTCTAAAAATGTTGTTTCAGAATAGTTCTACAGGGGGGTCTATTTTGAGCCAGGTTTGGAAAAACCATTCCTCTTGTAATAATCACCTGGTACAGCTGAACTATCTGCTTTACTTGGTTCATTCCCATGCATAAGATTTTGAATTCCATTGACCAAGATTGAAACACCTATAGCAGAATGATCCTCCCAAATGCATGTAGATATACAAAAGTTGTGTCAAAGAAGCCCCATCAGGAGAAAAGTAAGATTTTATACCTGGGAAAAACCAAAGGTACAAGTACAGATTTGGTGAAACTTGGCTCAAAAACAGTTATTGTGACAGGGACCTTGGAATCAGTGGTGGGATTCAGCTGGTTCGCACCAATTTGGTAGAACCGGTAGCTAAATTTTGTTGAGTTCAGAGAACCAACTGAACCCATGCTGCTTCTGGAAATCCGTTCTAGGCCTGGGAGACCTGGAGGAGGTCTCCCAGGCCTAGAATGGCCCACCAGAAGTGCATTGTTGTCACTTCCAGAAGTCCATTCTAGGCCTGATGGAGGACCCAGTCATAGAATGGCCTGCCCAGTCATAGAATGGCCTGCATGGATGTCACTTCCAGAAGTCTATTCTAGGCCTCAGAAGCCCAGGCCTGCATCCATGTAGAGAACTGGATGTTCAGGTATTTGAATCCTACCGCTGCTTGGAATCCTAGTGGACAATCACTTAAGCATGAGTCAGCAGTGAGCAACAGCAGCCAAAAAAGCTAATACAATCTTTGGTTGTATAAACTGAGACATAGAATCAAAATCATGAGAAGTATTAGTACTGCTTTAAAAGGTAAAGGTAAAGGTTCCCCCGCACATGCATGCTAGTCGTTTCCGACTCTAGGGGCTTTATAAAGCCTTAATTAGACCACACTGGAATACTGCATCCAGTTTTGGTTACCACATTACAAAAAAGATGCTGAGACTTTGGAAAAAGTATGAAGAAGAACAACTAAGATGATTAAAGGCCTGGACACTAAAACATATGAAGAACCGTTGCAGGATTTGGCTAGTCTAGAGAAAAGAATGACATGATAGCAGTATTCCAGTATTTGAGAGGCTGCCACAAAGAGAAGGGGGTCAATTATTTTACAAAGCACCAGAGGGCAGGACAGGAAACCATGGTTGGAAACTAATCAAGGTGAGAAGCAACCCAGAATTAAAGAGAAACTTCCTAACAGCAAGGAAAATTAACCAGTGGAATAGATTACCTTCAGAAATTGTGGATGCTTCATCAATGGAAGTTTTTAAAAAGACAATGGACAGTCACTTGTCTGAAATAGTATAGGATCTCCTGCTTGAGCAGAGGGCTGGACTAGAAGACCTCCAAGGTTCCTTCCAACTCTATTCTGATTCATGTGAAGGTAAAGGCCAGGGAGCAGGCATGTGCCTTATCCTATAGAACAGTCTGAGATAAGGATGACCCCTCTTTGAAATTTGGAGGTTTTTTTTTTTTAAAAAAACCTCTCTTTTATCAAGGGCTGGGTGGGGTGTTGCTACTGCTCAGTTTATTCATTGTTGGTTGTATTAGGTTTTATTTGTTTTTGATCCCTGTAAACTCTTCAGAGTTATATAATTGGGGCAGCACCGCAATAGCATCAAATAAATAAATAGAAAACAGAAGCAGAACAAAATAGGTTAATGATTCAGAGTACGTGAATGTTGAACTTTTTGTATTTTTCAACTTTATATTTTAACCTGCTGTAATTAGTCTTCCTCAATTGGAAGTTATTTTCCAACAATATCCAATATTTTCCCAATGCATTAGAATTCGTTTCTCGGAAATCTCTCCCACAATTCCAAATGTTGACTAGAAATTATGGGAAGAGAAATGTAACATATCGGGTAAGTAGCAGGTTGGGAAAGGCTGAGCTATAGAAAAATTCATTACCATAGAAAAAGAAATTAAGAAAAATTGAGATCATATCCAAGGTTTATTTTAAATCCCAAAGCACATATAATCAGAACGGCTAATGAAACCCTTCTATTTCAGTGATTACGGTCTTATTGCAGTTCAGAGTACTGATGCATATTAGTTGATACTAAGTTAAATTTATTACTAAAAATGAATTGTAGGGCTAGTAATAATCCAGATGGTGGGAATATTGACTTTATTTTGGAAATACCTAAACCCATATTCTAATGCATCAGGCAGTCCCATTGTGTTAAAACAATAACAACGTGCTATTGCAACATTAAGACACTGGAACTTTGTTATGAATCAAATTATAAAAATATTCCGTTCAACTGGGTGAAGATCTCAAGAGACAATAAATCATAACTTCCCCAGCTGGAAATTGTTAAAAATGTAGTGACTAAGGCATTTTTGCTGCCTGCAGTTATTCTTACACTGCAATCCCATAAATTCCAGTTGGAAGTAAGCCAAATTTAGTCCATTGACATAAGATTTCAGCAATATGTTTCACAGGTTATCATCTTATTTCTTATAGACACCTTTTCAATGGCTGCTTGATAACACCTTTTTGTGTTAAGTTTTCTTTTCTATATTGAACATATACTGTAGTTCTAAACTTTTGTGTATCTCACTGAACAAACATAGGGAATTATATGCTGTTTGGTAACAGAGCTATAACTCATGGAAACAGTTTGTGAAGCTTAGTGGCTGATTATGACCCAGAAATCTTAATCTCGGGAGCAACTTCTGCATTTGTGTTGGAAGAACCTACCAAGGCACTTCCAGGTTGAATGGATTAACCAGTGACATCACCATTGTCTAGGGAACACCCAGGAGGGCTCCTCCACATCCCCAGTATTTTCTCACCAAAGTGATATCTATTTATCTACTTGCATTTGTATGCTTTTGAACTGCTTGTGGCAGGAGCTGGAACAAACTGACTGGAGTCATTCTGTCACGTGGCTTATACTCTCAGGTCTTGAACTGCTGAGCTGTTGATCCCCAATGGTCTTCTGACTCTGTGTCCTAACCATGTGAGCCACCATAGCCCCTGAGATTAATCTCTCAGGGTTACACAAGAAAATGGTATTATTTAAGACTCAACATACACCTCTTCCTTTTCTAATCTATGGTAAAACAGTGACAGATAAATCACATCTCTCCCTCAGCCTATTTTGAATTGATCCAAGAATGATCTAAATTCTTTCCAAAAAGATCAGATCATTCCCCAAAACTATTTTACTAACCCTGCCAACCCTCTTACCTCCCTCCCAATATCCTCTTTCCTTTACGTACCAATATTTGAATAAAAACAGGGATAGGCACACAGTACACCTACAGTACACCTACCTATACAAGGTACGCCTCTACCTACATCAACAGTCTTATGGAGGCTCTCTTCTTAGAATGCAAAACAGACAAGCTAGCCTTGCTGCTTTGGGGAAATTCCTGATCATGGCCCCAAAGTTCAGCTCTGAAGACACTATTAAATGGAAGAGTGGAGGGCAGAGATCTAGACCTTTTGCTCTCGTGATATGATCCACTGCATAGCAATTCCAGGAAAAAAGTATAGTAATTCCTGGGAACATTTTAATTCTTTTTTCTGAAAAAACCTTACCAGCATCTTGAACAATTCTGATTTAACTTTGCTAGCATCTCTACCGGTAATGATCTAAGTTACTGGATTGCTCTGCGGATTACTTCTTGTTTCATTTTTGTCGTATTATGTTGCAGTTGTGGTCAGGATTATGCCGTGCTTTAAGCCCAAGCACAATCTTAAAATAATCACTAATCTCTTCTCATTTCTGTCTGTTTACTTGTTCTCACTGGGTCTTGCTCAGCAGAATCAATGAGAAACCATTAGGAAGTAGCACAAGCACACTTCTTGATGAAACTCTTCCCCCATGTGCCATTAATTGGCTTGTTTGCAGCCAGTAAGGATTAGCTCTGCTCTGCTGCCCCCATCCCTAAGAAAGTAGGAGGAAGAGTAAAAACGCTGTGGAAATGATAAATCATGCAGAGATGCGGACAGAGTTGTAATGATCAATAAAACAAACAATTATCCTGTCATTATCTGGTACAGCATAGCAATGGCTTGAAGCTCTAGCTCGGGAATATAAATAATAACTATCATAAAGAGGAGGGAATTAAAATTTATGAAATTCTGATCCCTGTGAAGGAGCTTTTGTAATGAAGGAATCTATGTAGTACCAGCAATAAAACATATCATTCATTTAATATGGAAGCAGAGTTCTTGGGAACTGCAAAATCCTGGGCAGAGCAAACGCATGGCTTCTTCTGGTCAACTTACAAGCTGATATCCCCTCTCATTTGAGAGAATACTCTGACAAATGATTCCTTGACAAAACCCTGAAGCGTATACTTTCATGTAATTCTATAACAAGTAGTGATAATATTCCACCAATGCAATTACTGTTGTCACAATAGTAAATCAAATGAGTGTGTGCCTGTAATCCTCGAGCAAGTTTCTCCCTTCTAGTTGGTATCTCTGAGTCCTGAAACAGATATTACTTACGATTAATAATAACAGTAGCAGCAACAACATTTACAGCCCAACACACCACATGTAGCTCTTGGGAGTTTACAAGAAATATAGAAAAATAACTAAAATATCCAGGATTAAATCTAATTAAAATGTCTAAAATCAACAGGAAAGCTTGCTCCAGACAGAACCATCTGACCCTCCCCCCTGAGATTAGACATGCCCTGATCCTGCTCACCTTTTGCCAGGCATTAAAAACTTGGCATTGTCATCTGGCCTGGGCCCTGGTAGTATGAATGACCCCATTACATGTTTAGTTTGGATGTGGGTATTATGAATGTTCTTGTCAACTATTTTTTAGCAATAACAATAGCAATTTGACTTATATGCTGCTCCACAATGCTTTACAGCATTCTCTGAGTGTTTTACAGAGTCTGTATATTGGCCCCCAACAGTCTAGGTCCTCATTTTACTGACCTCAGAAGGATGGAAGGCCGAGTCAACCCTGATCCCTGTCAGAATCAAACTCCAGGCTGTGGGCAGAGATAGCCTGCAATACTGCATTCTGACCATCTCATGGCTCACTTTTTTGCTATTGATGTTTTTTAATTTTAGCTGTTTTATTCAATAAATCCCATAAAACCTCCAAATAAGCAAACAAAATAGTGAGCCTTACTTAGTGGTGTGTTTTCCTTTAATTTGCTTTAATATTAAGAAATTAAACAAAAGAAAAAGAATATAGAGGAAGAAAAATATATAAAAAGAGAAAGTGTAGAGCAATGCATACAGAAAACAATTCTGTTTGTAAACATGTATTTGAACACATGGAACAATGCTTAGCTATTGGCATATTTGTAATTAATGGAAAAGATCCACTTCTCTTTTATTCTCATGGATGCAGTGGCGTAGCGTGGGTTGTCAGCACCCGGGGCAAGCACCCGGACGCTGCACTGTCCCTCCCCCAGATAGTCCCTCGCTCTCTCTCCGCACCGCACCGCACGCCTGGCACCCCCCCCTCCACAGTGGGCGGCGACCCGGCGGCTCGGATCGGATTCGCACAGCCAGCACTGCAGTGAGAAAGAGTGAGTGAGCCAGGCAGGGGCAGAGAGCTGCGAGTGCGAGCGCGCCCCCCCAGATGTTGCGCCCGGTGCGGCCTGCCCCCCCTGCACCCCCCACGCTACGCCACTGCATGGATGCTTATATTAAAAAAAGCATTTGACCTGCCTCTACTACTGAGGAATGAAGTCATGAGATTTGTAAGGGAGAATGAAAAAGAGCTTAACTGAAAGTGAAAACTAACCAATTAACAACGAGCTAAGAATAAACCAAGGCACAGCTCTATACTTTAGAAAAGAAAATTCATCCTGACTTGTGTGGAGTCTGCCAGGCCTTGGTTTTCCTCACTTGTCTCAGATTCTTCTCTACCATCATCAGTCTGAAGGCTGACTTGTCAGTTGAGGAAGGCATGCCACTCCAGCATCTAACTTACAAACCTGAAATATGTGCAGATCAAAGAAGAAAAAAAATAGGGCAACTATCAGATGAAGAGTTCTGCAGTTTGCTTATCATTCTTGTATGAGATGCTTAATTATATCCCTAATCAAAACTAATTACAATTAATTATATGCTGAATCAGGAAAGATAGATTTAGGGATTGCATGTTTAAATTAGGATGCCCTCCAATCACAAGACTTGAGTTAAGACACAATTCAGTGATTTACAAAGCTTTGTTGATGGTGCCGGTCTAGGACTGGTAAAAGCTTAACAGTTCAAGTCCTAACCAAGGACCTAAGAGCTATTAAAGTAGTGTCTGAGTATATAGGCATTTCCGAGTAGGGTGGTTTTGATGATGAGGATGAGAATGGTGATGATGGTGATGAGGAGGGTGATGAGGATGATGTGAGAAAAATATTTTTTGTTTTGTTTTTGCTCAAAATAAAATTGCATTTACAGTCCTTGTAGCTGGTACAATCTAAACATTTTCCCAAATGCCAGGCAAAGTGCAAAATGTATTTATAAATAGGATAATGAGTTGAAAACAGTGTTAATTGTTCAACATTCTGATTTTACAATAGTTACATTTAAGAAAACAACAGTCATTTTAAATACGCCCATGTTAGGAAAGACTCAAATCATAAAAATAAATAGAGGAATTTCAGAGCTAGGCCCCATTAAACTCAGAGATTTAAAATAAAAAATGCCTACAACATTTTTTTACATGATTGGCCACAGATTCACACAAATAAAAGCCATATATGAAGACCTGACAAAGTGTTTAAAATAGTTGCTCAACAGTAACAGGTTTATCATTTAAACAAAATTCAGAGAAATATGATTTTCAAAGAATACCAGTATGTGGTTTCTGTTTATTCACATATTGATTTAGGAAGTAGAAGTTTGGTAGGATTATATTCAAATGCAAATTGAACCATTTTTATTCTCCATTATAAAACTGGATGCAACTAATCAGTGATGGGAACCTTCATTGTGTTAGTAAGCCAGCTGAATGGGGACTTTTGGCAAACTGAAGATGGCTTCACTAAAACCGGAGCTGGTGAGCATGATGTAACAGAGTCAGCAAGTAGACCCACTCTTTATAATTCCTCTCCTGACAAGCAGAGGACGTGAGATTGCCCACAAGTGCTCCAGACAG
The DNA here is from genome assembly GCF_964194415.1 of Vipera berus. Classification (NCBI taxonomy): domain Eukaryota; kingdom Metazoa; phylum Chordata; class Lepidosauria; order Squamata; family Viperidae; genus Vipera; species Vipera berus. The sequence continues at coordinate 220,310,247 of NC_138203.1, forward strand.
CTGTTCCTTACAGGAAGACTGCATGACAGCAGTCTCCAGCAATCTTAAAGATCTGAGAGATGAGGGAGTAGCCATCTTTTTGTTCAATCCATCACCTTTTAAAAACATTTAGATTTTAGGTTTTACAGCATCAATTCTTAGTGAAAGAAGATTAAAATTCAAGTTTAAGGACTTAAAAACATTCTTTTGGAATAAACAGAAAAGAACTGATTGAAATTTTGATTATATAAAATTATAAAGGGACTAAGGATCCATATGGACTTGAAATAAAATTTTGGAATTAATTATAAAAAATCCTTCTATAGGAAAATGCTTTCATTTTGAATTCTCACTAAAAAGGGACTATAAAGTTGGTTTATTTTATCAAAATTAAAATAGATATGTTATAATTTTTACTTTTAATGGACTTTTACAGATCAGGACTAAATGACAAGGCTGTTATAGTTAAGAGACGGAATGAGAGAAAAAGACCATTTTTAGAGAACATGATAAGTTTCTTTATACTTGTGATGAAAGGCAAATCAACAACAGTTGGAAACTGACCAAAGAGATAAGCAACCTGGAACTAAGGAGAAATTTCCTAACAGTGGGGACAATCAACCAGTGGAACAGCTTACCCCCAGAAATCGTGGGTGCTCCATCACTGGAAATTTTAAAGAAGAGACTAGACATCCATCTGTCTGAGACGTTATAGGTTCTCCTGCTTGAGCAAGGGGCTGGACTAGAAGACCTCCAAGGTCCTTTCCAGCTCTATTCTATTCTATTCTATTCTATTCTATTCTATTCTATTCTATTCTATTCTATTCTATTCTATTCTATTCTATTCTATTCTATTCTATTCTATTCTATTCTATTCTATTTTTTATTTTTCTTTACTATATTCTTACTTTTTCTTCCTTTTCTATTTTTCTTTGTGTTTTTTCTTTTTTCACTTTCACTTTTTTCTTTTTGTTCTTTTAATTGTTTTTAGTTTGTTTTATCTTTTTAATTGTAATTTTAATGAAAAGTACTGTACTGTTGAGGTCCTCAACATATGAATGGAACTGAGTCCAGAATTACTGTCATAAATCATTGTGGTCATTAACCAAGTCACCACACAATTGAACCTGACTTTACAACATTTTTGCAATAGTTGTTAAATGAATTCATCAAGTAAACCTCTAGTCTGGTGATTGACCCAGACTGAATTCATTATACCCAATAGCCATTTTTTTTTGCTAGAAACTAGAGCTAAACTCTGGAAACTAGCAAAAAACAACAAAATTGCAGCCACGTTACTCCAGGAAACTACAAACAGCTGTAAAGGTGAGCTGGTTACCAAGCACCCAAAATGTAATCACATGATGGGGGGGAACAGCTGTCATAAATTCTAAATCAGGTTGTAAGTACCTTTTGGGGGGGGGTGCTGTAACTTTGAACAGTTGCTAAGTGACTGGTCATAAGTCAAGGACTACCTTTAGAAAGCCAGCTGCATAAATAATAGAGAGAAGTGATTCATTTTCCTGGACTCTAGCAACTCCAGCTCTTCAAGTTAAACTGCAAATTTGAATGGGATCTTGGGTGATTCATTCACTCCTAACATCAGAGGTTTACTTAATGAAGTCACTTAACAACTACTATAAAAATGTTGTAAAGTCAGGTCCAATCATGTGGTGACTTGGTTAATGTCTGCAATGACTCCTAATAGATGGGGGAAGCTGAAGAATGTGAATAGGCTAAGTTGCATTATATGCTGGAGTCCCAACTGCATAGATTAATATGGAGAAACCAAATAAATACATAATATAGTGAACAGAAACAGGTTGGAGTAGGACCAAATGATATGATGGTCCTAGGGAACTTAAACTGAATTGGAATACTAATAGAATGGCTTTCTTTCACTTGCTGGTTCAGTTCCTTCTTTCCCCCTCATTTAGGCTTTTACTCCAATGTTTCTTTCATAGTGTATTCTGTTTTTTCTTTTGTAAGTCTGAACTACACCAATGGAGTAATTCCTATTTAGGTATCTCAGTAAAGCCTGCAATTGGCACAGTAATTTATATTCTTACTTAGTTGCTACTGAGCTATCAAAGGGTTTTTTAATATAAAAATATCATATGATTTGATATTATTTTTTCAATACATTGATATTTAATTTAATAATACCTTTAGCATTATGCAAATCTGTTTGGGGTTTGTGCCATAAGATTATTTTCTAATATACTGATTTTGAGAGACTGACAGCATGCATAAAGCAATAGCAATATCATCCATAAGTTCAATGTTGGGATAAACCTAGTTAGGCAGTAGAATACATAATTAAATTTATGTTGTGTATCTAATGATTATGTCAGCCTGGAGGCTTTTTCATACTTACTATATTTTTATTACTTCAGGGAGAGAAGCTGAACAAGCCATAGATTCAGAAGTAGCAGATGGTACAGTCCTCTTAAGATGGTACCATTCAAATAGGAATTGAGGGGAGGGAAACTGTTGCATCAATGGCCTAAGCTATAACTGAATGCATATGTCAATATGGCCTTGCAATATTTAAAAAGTGGAAGAAAAGAAAAGATTTGGCAAGAAACACTGGTTGAATTAAACTGTGGAATTCACTGAGATTTGAATGCAGTAGTGGAGTGAAGTGGACATATTTTAGGCTAAAATGCAGAAATCCCTACTCAAACATGACATTATCCTGGAAGTTTTAGGTAAGTCATAAATTGGGCTGTTACAATATATAATATTGTATTAACTTGCTGAAATCTAGAATATAATTATATAATATCCACCTTTGTTTTTCCTCTTGTTTTATCTACCCAATAGATCAACATAACTCAGTAAGATATTAACAGCTTTGACTAATAACTAGAATTTGTATTTTGAGAAAATGCAGAAATATACACACATTAGCCTGTACCTTTTTTTCCCCAGCAAGCTTTTGGAGAATGCTTATGACAATCTGAAACTAGTCTGTACCTGATAAGATCTAATCTGCATGTCTGAAGTCTCTCCATCATTCCATCTAATCATGCAAACTAGTGGAGATATGGTTTGCAAATCAGCCACATTTTTTTCCCTCCCCTTAACTTGTCTGATGAAGAGTTCTTGACGTTCAAAAGCCTGTAGGAATTCTGAACAACTTCAGCTGGCCAATCTGGTATAGATCCAGGGTATAATGTCCTTATATAAACTGTCATGTGGCTTCTTATTTACATACTGTATTTTTAAAAAAATAAAATTATCTACCCAAGGCACTTGACAAATGCTTGGGTTCTAAAGGTGAGCCTGTTTCAGACAGAAGTAAGACAGAGAACAAAAGGTGCAAAAATAAGGTGGTCAGAGAGAAGTCAGCAAAACTTAAGTGGACTTAAGACTTTCAATATGAATTGAAAGTGTGTGTGTGGAGGTGGGGGAGGGGGAGGGAGCAGATTCTGCATCTGAGTCTACTTCAGCTGTACTCATGTAATGTTAGTTTAGGTCATCAGTTCTGTGCAATGTGTCTCTGACAGGAGTAAAAGAAAAATATTTCATCTAGCCTGCCAGCACCCTAAGCTCTGGTCTGCTGATCCAACTCTATCTTTATCTTCCTGTCAAAGACCAAAGTGTGAACAGATGCTAACTCCTCTCTAAGGAACTTGCTGTTACCTGATAACAATGGGCATTGGACATACATCTACCCACAGATCCTCCTGCTCAGTGCTTTTTTTGTAAAAGAAAAAGGTGCCGGAACTCACACATGTCATACAACCCGCCTTGCCTATCCTACAAGGTTCCATCCAAAAAAGGTGCCGGAACTCCGTTCTGAGCGTTCTATGACAAAAAAAGCCCTGCTCCTGCTCTTCCATCAGAAATGCATAAAAAAGTTGTATATGCTGAAGGGTTGCTGGCTTTTGCAGTTTCAAACACAGATTTCAGGTAGTCTGATGATTTCTGAAAGCAAAAAAAATAATGACAAGGTGTTCTAACCATTTCCACTCTTTAAAAAAAAAGATCATACTTCTGATATTCCTCTTGTGAAGAAAGTTTTGAAAATATATCTGCAGCCTTCCCCAAAGAAGCTGGAAGAAAAGCCTAAAAATAAATGAAACCGGGGCACTGTTCTTTCAAATTATTTAGTGATTGGAAAATTCAGCTTAAGAAGGGAAATGGTGCTTTGAAAACAGTGGTACCATTTGGACTTCAGGAATTGAAGCCCCATTCAGGAGAATGAATGAAGGGCTCCAAAATGTAGCAGGTGCTTTGCCATATTCCAAAGCTTCTGTCAACAAAATAGTTCCTGACTTGTTTAGATCAGTAGCTAGATATTATCTAAAGAAATGCCATTTACTATATCCCTGAATGCCAATTTCTGGAAAATAACCAGAAATCCAGAGTTAGTCCAGTGGCCCATCTAATTTAATTTAATTGACATTGTGTTTATTCCAGGTTTTAGGCAGGAGGGTTTTTTTTAAGTGTATCTCTCAATACAGTAAGTGCTACTGATTTATTGATCCAGAAGAGCTTTTCTGCTGTAATGTTTAAAATGTGCATTTCCTGTATTCTCCATTGGGAATATTTAAGGGCCAGAAGTGTGTATGTACGTGCACCTTCAATCAGTGTTAACAATCCTTTTTTATATGCACAGTTGGGCACAGCCTTCACCAGTTTAATATATTTCCAGCCACTTTTCACAGCACTAAGTTTCATGCCTTGTGTGAAATTTCTGTCCATCAGATGAACCAACACAAAATGGAACATGATTTATTATTCTGTACCATTATGCCTGTTTCCAGAGAAACTAATTATTCTGCATTGTTGTACTGTATTAGATACTTTAAGAGAGATTACATTTTCGTACTTTAGGCTGATAAAAAATTAAATCCATCAGTTCTCCTAAACACATTAAAGATGGAATTTTTGCTCCTAATTATTAATAAGTTGGATTTCAGGACACAGAATATTTGAATTAAACTCAATATATTCATGAACAATGTCACAATATTACATTTTGCACTGAAACACTTTTTCACTTTATTAAAGTTCATTGCAGATGGACCAAACTGCAGTTCTTGCTCAAGGTCACAAAAGCTTAATGGGCCTTTTCTGAAAAGCACTACCTAACCTTATCTCCAGCTTTACAGACAGCAGCATTCTTGTCTCATCTGCCAAAGTGTTGGTGTGCCTATCCACACACAATCCCAGATATGGGTTACCAAGACACCCAGCCAGAGTGAAACCAAACAATGCCAGTGAAGCGTAAAGGTTTCCCTGTCAGTCATGTCCAATCTAGATCACGATGCTCATCTCAGTTTCTTGGCCAAGGGACCCTGCACTGTCCAAAGACAATTTCCATTGTCATGTGGCCAGCATGACTATATGCCAAAGGCACTCAGAATGCTGTTACCTTACCACCAAAGTGGTACCTATTCATCTACTTGCATTTGTATGCTTTTGAACTGCTAGGTGGCCAAGAGCTGGGGCAAGTGACAGGAGTTCATGCCATAGTGCTGGCTTTTTGTTTCCAGGAATTTTCTTCCCTTTTTTCCTTTGCAATGAGTTTGATTACAGCTGCTGTAATAAAAAGCTGCTGTAACAAAAAGAAGTAGCAGAACCATTTTAGCATGGACTAATTTTTCCTGATAGAGAGTAACATGTACAACCTTGGTATTTAAAAAAAATCATATTTTTTCTTGAGAATAGGGAAGAAAATATTTGAGGAGTATATCAAAAATTGTTTCCAAGCTTTACTCCCATGACCACATTTCAGTAAATTAAATTTTAATTTAATTTAATTTTATTAGATTTATATACCGCCCTTTCCCGAAGGACTCAGGGCAGTTTACAGGGCATTTTAAAATCACACCAATACAAAATACAAAAGTTAAAAAACAATTAAAAAGATTAAATTATCCCTGAAAATAAAAAACCCAGTTAAAAATTCTCAGCCTGTGCCGGAGAGCTCAAAGAGCCAAGTCTTCAGGTCCCGACGGAATGAACGCAGGTCAGGGGCAGTCCTGAGCTCCACGGGCAGCTGGTTCCAGAGGGCAGGCGCACCCACAGAGAAGGCCCTATCCCTGGGTGTCACCCGCCGGCAATCTCTTACCGGTGGGACCCTGAGCAGACCCTCCCTGTGGGAGCGCACTGGGCGAAGGGCATTTGATGCCGGCAGCAGGTGTTCCCTCAAATACCCCGGACCCAGGCCATGTAGGGCTTTATAGGTGATAACCAGCACCTTGAATTTCACCCGGAGGGCAACCGGAAGCCAATGCAGCTCGCGGAGTAGAGGTGTTACATGGGAGTATCGGGAGACCCCCATTACAACTCGCGCGGCCGCATTCTGCACCAGTTGAAGCCTCCGAGTGGTCCTCAAGGGCAGCCCCATGTAGAGAGCGTTGCAGTAGTCTAAACGGGAGGTCACGAGCGCATGAGTGACTGTGCGTAGGGCATCTCGGTCCAGATAGGGTTGCAACTGGCGCACCAGGCGAACCTGGGCAAAAGCCCCCCTGGTCACGGCTCCTATATGGTCTTCAAAATTGAGCCGTGAGTCCAGGAGGACGGGATGGGGGAGAAAAAAATGATCCTAATAATCCTATATAACACTGGATTTAATCCAATACTCTGGCTGCCCCAGATATTGTATACCAAACTTTGGGGCCAGAATACCTATGAAAATACCATTTTTCTCTGATAGTTTCTGTCCATCCAATAAGACTGACACGATCCAGATCCCATCAGCAAAGCAAACCTAGAGATGTGTCTTCATTCTAGCTGTTCCTGCCCTAAAGGTGTAACCTTTCCCCTGAAATCTGCCCTAACCCTCTCCTCCTTCAGGGAAACTTTGACTTCATTATTTCAAGAGATTGTTGCATAGGCTGATGGGATCCCACTTGATGTACATTGTTTAGGAGTTATTTCCTCCAACAAGGGTAGTTATATTTTTCTTATTGTTGACTGAGTTTGAGTCTAATCTATTTTTTTAATCTTTTGATCTTATTTTTGATTAGCTTTGGCAATCAAGGTGGCTAATTGGTTGAATGATTATAGCTTCTGTTATGTACTGGGCTTTTGGAATATCACCACATGCGTTGCTGGAGAACTAATGGTTCTCCAGCAACTCAGACAGGACGTCTCTGGTCCTGCAATTGGTCAACTTTGGGCGGCAAGCATGGCTTCAATCCGATTGGTTAATACCATAGGGCCTGGCTATATATTGAAGCAGGGTGACTCCAATTTCTCAGTACAGTTTCTGCTTAAATAAAGTATGAGTTTGTCTGTACTCATCTGCGTGTCCTCGTTCCTGCTCATCAGAGCCCACGACATAATAGCTTCATTTCCTAGAAGAAGGCTGTAGTGCACGGGTGTCAAACTCGCCACATCACGTGACGTGTTGTGACGTATCGTGACTCTTTTTGCATTGCTGGCAATTGGGTGGACACAGCTTCAGTATGATGAAACCGGCCCCTGGGCCGGCACTTTGACACCTCTGCTGTAGTGTGTGTAATATTAATGTTGCTATGGGGAAGAAAAAATTAACAAAGTGGAAGGGTCTTTACATTCTAGGTGGTATCCTCTTAGAGCTAAACAGAACTCTGTGTCAAAGTTTTTGTGCAGAGACCAATGAGCTTATCCACTATTTTGTGAATATATTCAGTATTTTTTAGCTAATCAGTGTTTGAATTTTATGGAAACAGTGAGCTTATAAATTGCTCCAAAGAGAGTTACTTTCCCCTTGGAATCATCTGATCATCTGCAGGATTCTGAAAATTGTGCAGAGATTTGATGGTCAAATAAGGATGGACTAGCAAATCAAAGCTGCTAGAAACAAATAAAAAGAAGACTGCAACATTTGAGAAAACGTTATTTAAATTAGTGTAGTTATACAATCTACTTAATCCAGAGATTTTGGATTTTACTAGCAGCACTAATTACAAACCTATAACTACTTGCTTGTGTAGCCTAGTTAATTATTGCTGATTATCACTTCTAATGCTTTTTAAAGCTTTTCGTCATCTTTCATTTAGTGCTTAAAAAATAGCTTGGCTTTCCCTATAAAGGTAAAGGTAAAGGTTCCCCCGCACATGCGTGCTAGTCGTTTCCGACTCTAGGGGCCGGTGCTCATCTCCGTTTCAAAGCCAAAGAGCCAGCGCTTGTCCGAGGACGTCTCCGTGGTCATGTGGCCGGCATGACTAGACACCAAAGGCGCACGGAACGCTGTTACCTTCCCACCGCAGTGGTCCCTATTTTTCTACTTGCATTTTTACGTGCTTTCGAACTGCTAGGTTGGCAGAAGCTGGGACGAGTAACAGGTGCTCACTCTGTTATGCGGCACTCGGGATTCGACCCGCCGAACTGCTGACCTTCAGATCGACAAGCTCAGTGTCCTAACCCACTGAGCCACCGCGTCCCTGAAGGCTTTCCCTATAGAATTCTTTAATAATAGAAACTATAATTTAACCACACATATATAAATTGTCTATTCTTACCTTGACAGTGGGTTTAGCTAATTGTTAAAGAAATCCTCCTTTATGATTTATGAACCAGATTTTTATCAGAAATATTTGGACTTCCTTTTGACTTTCAAATAGTTTCTTAGTTCTCTGTTTCCACACAATACACACTTCTTTACTCAAGTCACTCTGTAACAAATGCTATTTGAATCTGGTATCCGTATGCAAATTATTGCCAAGTTCTGAAGCCAAAGTTGCTGCACTTAACTTGAAAGTAAGACTTTATCAGGATGTCTGAGTAGATATGCATAACAATGAATCACAATAACATCCAAGACTCAAATGAAACAATAGAATGAATGACCTTCATTTCATTTCATATTAATTTTGAGAAAATAAAAACCTGTTAATTAGAAGGAAGGAGAAAAACAGACTTGATAATGTTGATGTTCCATGCAAGCCGTCCCACAAGCAGAGCAGATGGCTAGTATTCAGGAAATCATCCTTTCTGAAAAACTCACAAACTCAGATTATCTAAGGGGATTGAGAAGACAGACATATCTGTGGATGTTTATTTTCCATTTATTTGGTATTTGAACAACAGACCATCTGTGTTCAAACCTTCTAATTATCTGCTGGCAAGAAGTATTCTGACTGCAGTTATTCAACCATTAACTTATTTTGACCTCTTGCCAAAATAAAAGTACTTAAACCATAGCATTATCCTGTAATTTTTGTCCTGGTTATGTTTTTGCTTGTTTTTGAAGAGGAGCGGAAGAAAGTTTTTAGTTTTATTAATGGCCTCTTTAAAACCAAAGTAAATAATTTAATGCTTCTTTGGAGTTGTCTTCAAAAATTGTTCCATCTATATATCTGTGATTTAAATGCTATTCTTTTTTTAATGACAATAGATGAATATTGGGACTCACTCTTAATCTGCAAGAGCCTATTGGCAAGGTTGATTACTGTATACTTGCAATGTGTAAGGCTACAACATCTATGAAGAATTTGAATTTTCTGCATTTGTTTTCTGCCATCTAGTAGTCATCCAGCTTTTTGTAGCTCATTTCTCATGGCCCTAACAAAGCAACATCTGTAGATCAGTGTGTTAGCTACCACTCTACTAGTTCATGCAATATTTATAGACAAAGAATTGCAAAGGGAGAAAAAAAAGATAAGGATTGAAATTAGAAACATCAGTATCAAACTGGCTTCCTTGGACAAGATGTATAGGCAAACAATTCCAGCTATGAAAGGTTACCCAGATTTGCCATTCTACTATTAATAAAGTACAGGCATTCCTTGCTTACCAACCATTCAGTAACTGTTCAAAGTTATGTTAGCACTGAATATGGAGACTTATGATTGGTCCTTGAAGTTACAGCCATTGCAGCATCCCTGTGGTCATGTGATCATGAGCTGGGCACTTGGCAACCAGAATGAATTTATGATGATTGCAGCCTTCTGAGAAGCAAAGTCAATGGAAATCTGGCATTTGTATCTGGTATTGATGATAACAGTTCGCCAGTTCAACACCACTACCAGAAATGAAGTGAATTTTTGCAGATCATCAAATATAATGTCACATGGCCTTTACTTGCAACTTCCTGACAGGTTACTTTGCTTCTTGAAATAATATATCATTTGAGTGCCCATCATCCATCAGTTCTTCAGATACATTGGCCCTTAGTACATATACATGTGGGTCCATGCATGCCAACTAGAGGTGCTTAACACAATGGTGAATATTGCATTTACATGAGGTACACAGACATCTGTCTCAGAAACTTCCACAAACTTCTAGGCATGTGTGTCAGGAAATCATTGAATCCACACTGTTATCTTTAACATACATTTTATATTTTAGTTGGGAGGGAGGGATGGTGGGACAGATTGTTAATAGATGATACTGTATTTTTTAAATAATTTTTTTTAAAAAACATACATGTATTATCCAAAGAGAAGCATATCAGAAACGTCAGGAGAGCAACCATTTATTGCTCAGATATAGATAGCTCCTAAAGTTTGTCTACTACTGATTCCCATATTTATTTCATATGATTTGAACCATCTTCCTCACTGGATAAGGATGCTAAATAGCTATGTGTGTTTGTATATTTGTGTATAGTTTATTATAATTTAGAATTATTTTTAGCTTCCAAAATCTGACAGCATATAGAGATAGATTTGGTCACATTTGCCTGGCATAAAATATATTTGTGTACTCTAGTTCTTTTAAAATAAGTTGTTTTTATTTTTAAAGCAAGAAGGTTAAGAGGCCGCTCATTTACTTGCTGTTTCCTAAAGATCCCTGTAAATATGAGATTCGGTACATCAAGATTAATGGCAGAATAATACAGGCCTATGTCAGTTCCATTTTAATTCTCATCTGTGTTATCCATGGAAGGTGTCACTTTGATGCAAAATATGGGAACTGATCTTTTGTCACTGTTATCAGGTGCAAAGCACTGTGGGATCTGACTAGATATTAGTTTAGAAAATAACTTCCCACAGTGAATTAACTTTTATTAGCCTGTCACACACCCTTCTGCATCAGTGCTATGTAATGCTCTGTCTAAGAGATGTTTTGCCTGCCATGGGCTCAACTTATATTTCAGAAACATGTTGTGATGGGAGAGGTAGGCAGCAGTGGTCAATAATTCATCCAGAAGCAGACATATGCAAAACATCCCACATGGTTTTATGACACTTGGCCCAGTGTAGCTGAAAATTGGAACCTTATAAGCGTCTCAAAATTGCCTTCCCATCTTCACCCCATACTGGTCATCATGGATTTATCACTCAGTCTATTTCCTCATTCTATGTTTTTTTCCCCTTTTTTTTAATTGACTGTATGAACATCTTATTTGTGGACCATTTGGATTTGCTCAGGCAGATTGCAATTACACATCACTGATAGCTTTTGGAGAATTTCTAACACACCAGATGTTGTATCAGATGTTTCAGAGTACCTGTTTACCCCAAAAGGAATTGGTTTCATAGAAGTGAAAATAAGGAGGCCTAGCTGTTTCTTGTCCTACTTTCCTCTCTAACCCTGTCTTTACATCAGGGGTCTTCAAACTTGAGCCTTTTATGACTTGTGGACTTCAACTCCCAGAATTCCTCAGTTGAAGTCCACAAGTCATAAAAGTGCCAAGTTTGAAGACCCCTGCTTTACATAGTTTTCCAGCTGTCAAACTGTGGACAAACCCAGGTGTGTGAGATTGGGTGATGGCATATGCAGATGAGAAGTCATGATATGTCAGGTGTGACAATTGTTTGCAAGGGAGGGTAGATACCTGGTTAGATACCACAGAATAAACTGTGCTATGCCAATAAAAATGTGTGCATGCCTTCTCTTTTCCCCTCTGCTGATTGGAAAAGTGATTATAATACATTTTGAAGTATAAGAATAATCTTGTTTCAGAGCTTAGCACTTTCTGATGTGCAGTTGTAGTGTTTTAGTGTGCAGATCATTCATCACTCACAAGCATAGTTTACATCATTTAAAAAACTGTCTACAAATATAAAATTTAGAATTAGCATAAAATCTTGTTTTACTTTTTTCCCTCCCTTCTATATTCAAAATAACAAGTTGGAAGGGACCTTGGAGATCTTCTAGTCCAACCCCCCGATTCAGGCAGGAAACCATATACCATTTCAGACAAATGGTTGTCCAATCTCTTCTTTAAACCTTCCAGTGTTGGAGCATCCACAATTTCTGAAGGCAAGTCATTCCACTGATTAATTATTCTAACTGTCAGAAAATTTCTCCTTAGTTCTAGGTTGCTTCTCTCCTTGATTAGTTTCCATCCATTGTCCTGCCCTCAGGTGCCTTGGAGAATAGCTTGACTCCCTCTTCTTTGTGGCAGCCCCTGAGATATTGGAACACTGCTATCATGTCACCCCTAGTCCTTCTTTTCATTAAACTAGACATACCCAATTCCAGCAACTGTTCTTTATATGTTTTAGCCTCCAGCATCCTAATCATCTCTGTTGCTCTTCTCTGCACTCTTTCTAGAGCAGGGGTGTCAAACTGCCGGCCCACGGGCCGGAGCGTCACAGAGAAACCGCACCCATCCCATTTTCGGCAATGGGAAAAAGTTCCGATACGTCGCGCGACGTCACGTGACGCCGTGAGTTTGACATGCCTGTTCTAGAGTCTCAACATCTTTTTTTACATTGTGGCAACCAAAACATTCAAAGCCTCACCAGAAAGGACACCTCCCTTTCATTTATAAACATGAATGATTTTCTCCCTTAGGAAAATCACCAGTTTTAGGGTTATTAACCCTGGAGATGTGATAGTTTATATGCAATCTTCTAGTAGTTCATGTGCCTCTGAGAAGAAATCAGAAGCACCTTCACTTGAAAGTAATATATTGACAATATCTAATATTCACATTCCAAACACTAATCATCCAGTGTCTAAGAGAACCTAATTCATTCTTTCTCTGTTTTTTCTTTTGCCTAAATTACTACAGAAATCTACAAAAACACCAAGCTATTCATTAGAAGCCATCAGCCTTCTGTCAGACCAGGTTTTACTTTGTATTCCTGCATGGAACAAAGGCCACATTTCATGGCTTAAATGTTGCCTTCTACTCTATTATTCACAAGGTCTACGGATGGCTTCTGTGGCATATAAGGCTAAACGATTCCCTCAAGGTAATTCTAATTCTAAAAAAAGAAAGCTGGCATCATGGCCCCTATTGGCCATCTTATTAAGATGCGGCGATACTTTTGAGAGGCCATTGAGGGAGAAAATTTCCTGTGGCTGAATAATTTTTTTTTACTGAGGGGTGTGTGAAAAGGGGATGATATGGGAAGAGGTCTGAGCAGTCATCCTGTATTTCCATCAACATAACTAGTCACCTTCAAATTACATCTTAATGTACCCTCTTCTGTTTATTTACCTTTAACTAGAGTTAATTGTGCTTCCAACCTCTCTGTCCCCATTCCTGCAATTTTTGGGGGAGCATATTCTATACAGGAAAGGATTAAATGACTTCTTCTGAAGTTTTACAAAAAAAACCATAGCTAAAATGTTTGCAGGAGCAGAGGGCTTTTTTCTGCCAAGGCATTCAGACAGCCTCTCATTTCGCTTGACAAAGCCGAAAGGGCACCGCCAAAGGCTTCTGAAAACCATTTCCATGCCTCTGCAACTATCTGTCGATCTGCTCCCTCTTCTCTGTGTCCATCGCAGCCCTTCCTTTCTTTCTAAATATAGATTCAGTACTCTCGTGATTTATGTTGTCGCTTTGTGTCCTCTATTTAACAACAAATAATAATAAAACCTCTTCTGCATGTATCTTGGCTTGCTTTTTTTAAAATGCCAAAATGGAGGAGAAGATGTAAGAGTACCACCTGATTCACCACGATTGCTTATTCCCTCTCTTCTGGTGAGGAGAGGTCATTCATAATCAGAAATCTCTGGAAAAGATGCAGCCTTGGAATCTGTCACTTTGTGGCCCCTCTGCAGAGCAGCCCATAGAGTGCCTTCCAGCAGGGCATGTTTGGAGTTTAGTTGTGTTTTTGGAGAAAAACACAACATTTTATATTTCTGAAGGTCACTTGATGGAGATACACTGTAACTCTATGATGGCTAAACTACTATCAAAAATTTGAAATAAGGAGAAAAAGCGAGAGCATATAACCTTTAGTCCAATGTTTATAACCCCAAAGCTTCCTTAAACCATTTGCATACTGATATCATTGGACTTTTCAGCTTGAGGCTTATATTTGGATTTAACCTTTAAATCGATCATGAGGTAAACAAGGAGCTGTCTAATGACTGTCCAGATTTTTGCATTCATGATCTGGTAATACTCAGGCACGAAATCTTCCTCTGCTCTAAAAATGTGCTTAGAAGTGCTAGTTGTATAATAAATTGCTACTGAATGTCTGTTCAAGGGTTGTAACCCAGTGACACCATTTATAAAGCAAGTCCTAGATTCAATATTTATCAGGTAGCATATGATACAGCCACTGACATTTACATTTCTCCCAAATTGGGCAAGTTGCACCACTTTCAAGGCAGCTGCAGAAGTGTATTCAATCTTACAGACTTAGAATTTTCTTACAGTGCATCTCTGGACATTTTGTGTAGAATATAGGGTGGTAATCCTGAGGCATTAGATTTGGAGCTCAGCATTCTGAGAAAATGCAGCATTTCAAGGGATGATTTAAGGACCTTAATTTCTGGATCAGGCTACAGAAAAGTTACTCCCCGATCTCTTTTTCTTTACAAGTTCGTTATGTGGTTTCCTTACTGTCATGCTTTCAAGTTCAGTATCTAAGTCCATCCTGATCCTGATATGGAATTCTGCTCTCTTCTTTTCTTAGGAGAAAAACTCCCAATAAGGCAATGAAATACAGAAATGTAAAATATTGAGTTAAGAAATTAAAAGCTGAAAAAGTATTGTAAGTAATGGGATGGGAAGGGAAGGGAAGGGAAGGGAAGGGAAGGGAAGGGAAGGGAAGGGAAAGGAAAGGAAAGGAAAGGAATGGAACAGAAAGGAAAGGAAAGGAAAGGAAAGGAAAGGAAAGGAAAGGAAAGGAAAGGAAAGGAAAGGAAAGGAAAGGAAAGGAAAGGAAAGGAAAGGAAAGGAAAGGAAAGGAAAGAAGGAAAGGGGAAGTCCATTAAAGAATTCTTTTCTGTATTTGTATTTCTGCTCTCTCCATTATTTTGAAGAAGAAGATGCAGAAGAAAAGTGTTGAACTTTCCAAAGGATGGAGTATTATTACAAATCAAGCAAAGCATATACTTTTATTCCCCAAATCACCTTTTCAAATATTGCATTTATTGGATTACTTGGTTGGTAGTGACAATAACTGAATTTTCAATAACTGAAAATTGTGGCTGTTGTAGTTTGGATAATACTCATAGCCATAGAAAAGTAATAAAAGATAGTTAAAGAATCATGTATTAGATTTCTTCTCTTTGTTTAATGGTAATTGGCATGATTGGAATGGCTTTCTATATCATGCAAACATGCCTACAGACCAGTTCTATGCTTTGATTAGCTACAGTTTTTTGAAAATTTATTTATTAAATTTATGTGGCTGTTCATCTTATATACATGTTTGGGGATGCGGACCATTAAAACAGGATAAACACAGAATAAAAACAAAACCAATAAAAACAGATCACCGTTATCTGAATTCATACATTCTGCTAAGTCAAAAATTATATTTTAGAGATCACAATGATTGTATCTTCATGACACCAATATACTATACTATAAAAAGGTAAAGGTAAAGGTTCCCCCGCACATGTGTGCTAGTCGTTTCCGACTCTAGGGGCCGGTGCTCATCTCTGTTTCAAAGCCGAAGAGCCAGCGCTTGTCCGAGGACGTCCCCGTGGTCATGTGGCCGGCATGACTAGACACCAAAGGCGCACGGAACGCTGTTACCTTCCCACCATAGTGGTCCCTATTTTTCTACTTGCGTTTTTACGTGCTTTCAAACTGCTAGGTTGGCAGCATAGTTTAAAATGTGAAGCCACTTCTAAATTAATGGTTTGAGGCATGAAGTGTCAACCCAGAAACTTTATTTGGGCTAATTTGAGCTTGTTAAACTTCTTCTGTGCTGGCATTGATTTGCAGAAGTTTGGAATAGATCCTGATTCAGCTTCTCCCATCTCACTCCTCCACATGTCTTTCAGCACATCTCCTGGCGTATTTTGAACGTAGCTGTGGTCAGCCACCAGACTGTAATTACCTGACAGTTCTTCTCTCTTCCAGCCAGTGCATCATTGACCTAGTACTGCATGCTAGTTCATTATTTAGAGAGGGAGTCAGTTCCACTTAATCGGTATCCAGAGTGGTTCATAGCATACAAATATCAACAGTGGTTCATTGCAAAGAACATTGAAAACATTAACATTTTTTAAGAAACAATGAAATAAAGCAGAGGGAAATGTGCTACAATTTGAAGCTTCTTCATCCCAAAGCTCCTTATGTGTTTTTTGTCTGATTCCCAAGCAAGAGGGAGGACAACTTAGTCTCCTAATTAGTGATGTGAATTCATTTTCAGATGAAGGAAAATGGCATAAAATTGGCCCATTCAGTTCAATTTACATTTTTTCCAAAACAAACCGAATGACAAGCAGATAGTTAAGTCTACTATTGTGTAATGGGTTCTGGAACGCATGGATGATGCCAGACACAGGAGTACAGCATAACCGTCTTTATTAGGAGGTAGATTGTACTGGGGAAATAGGGGTTACCTGTGCCCTATTTGTACCTGTCCAGGTACACTTCCAGCCAATAGATTTAAACCTGGCTTTCCCGCCGAGAGTCCAGATACACTTCCAGCCAATAGATTTAAACCTGGCTTTCCAGCCGAAACGCTGCTGCCCAGCCACAGCAGTTTTGGCCCAGCGCCACCTGGTGGTATCGGTAGAGCAGTTGCTTGCAGTGTTATTAAACCCCATACATAATACCCCTTCCCCCTTAAGAACAGACAATACTATCAAACATATAACACATGCCACATTAACTATGTACAGGATATAGGTTATAAGTAACCTTTCGGTCGCCCTCATGCCTGCACACAGTCTGTGAGATAGGTAGGTGGCCTATGAGTCCGGGCTAACCATCTCAGGGGCTCCCCCCTGTCTTGGGTAGCAAAGTCAGTGTGTAGGTCGGTTCTGGGCGTGCCTGGTGGACTCGCCCCAGAGTCTGTTCCTGTGGCCCGGTTGTCTGAACGATCCTGAGCCTGTTGTTGACTGGGCTGGACAGGTCTTTCTGACAACAGTTCTGGGTCCATGCCATCCTCCTCTGAGTCGGGTTGGTCGCACAGATTTGTGGGTGCTGCAGGGTGGCCCACCTGTTGGTTGCTGTCCCATGGTCTTTCAGGAGCTCGTCTCCTGACCTGATCGATGTGTCTTCTGATCTGTCAGCCCCCCTCCACCCCTACAATGTAGGACAAGGGCTCAGTTCTATCAACCACCACCCCCAGAATCCACACATGTCCAGGCCCATAGTTTCTGGCCCAAACCCAGTCACCAGTGTGTAGTTCTTTTGGGGGTTTGGGTTGCTCAGTCTCTGCAGCCAGTCTGTCGGGGTGGAGCCTGTCCAACTTTGTGATGAGCCTTCTGCCCCAAAGGAGTTCTGCTGGGCTCTTTCCTGTGGCTGTGCAGGGTGTGGTGTGTTGATTAAGTAGAAATTGGGCCAACCTTTGGTGCCAGTCCCCACTGATGATGCGCCTCAACGCGTCCTTGGTTGTGTGCACCATGCACTCTGCCTGTTCATTGGTTGCTGGGTGAAAGGGCATGGATGTGACATGCCTAATTGCGTTGCTCCTCATGAAAGCCTGGAATTCAGTAGAAGTGAATTGAGGGCCGTTATCCGAGACCAACATGTCAGGAAGGCCATGTGTGGCAAAGAGTCCCCTGAGTACTTGGATTGTTTTTGCTGTGGTCATGCTAGTGACTGGTACTACCTCTAGCCATTTAGAATGGCTATCTACCACCAATAAGAATAGCTGCCCTTGGAATGGCCCCTTATGAGTGGATAACTCATGCCTGCATGTGAAATATGCCTGGAATTCCGGGCCTGGACTCTTCTCCTGCCACCCGGTTGTTACCCATGTTTGGACCCTGCTCAGTCTTTTGTCTGCTGTTGTTTCCGCAGCAATATCCTTTGCATGGAGTGGGCATTCTGGTAGGTCTTGGATGGCCAGTATCTGTGCTGCAGGTGCCGGATCGGGTTCTGAGTGTGTTAGTGGTAACCTACTTAGTCTGTCAGCATGGCCCATATCCTTCCCTGGTCTATGCACCAGTTTGCAGTTATATGCGGATAGGAAAATGGACCACCTGAGCATCCTAGGGGATAGAATTTGGGGGGGGTTGCCTGTCCGTCATGAATAACCCTAGCAGGGGCTTGTGGTCTGTGAATATGGTGAACTCCCTGCCATACAGGTAGTCGTGAAACTTTTTGACTCCAGCCACTATTGCCAGGGCTTCTTTATCAATTTGGGTGTAATTCCTCTCAGCCCCTGACAGTGTTCTGGAGTAATAGGCAATAGGTAATTGATCTCCATTCCCTTCCAAATGACTCAGTACTGCACCCACTCCATAGGGGGAAGCATCGCAAGCAATGCAGATGGGCTTAGTCTCTATGAAGTGGGTCACGGTGGAATTACTGGACAGCAAGTCTTTTAAATCCCTGAAGCTTTTTTCGTGGACCTTGGTCCAGCTCCAAACTGCCTGCTTGTCCAGGAGCCTGTGCAGAGGCTCAGCTATAGCTGCTTTGTGTGGGAGGAATGAGTGGTAGAAGTTAAGTAGACCCAGGAAGGCTTGCAGTTCAGCCTTGTTCTTGGGTGTGGGGGCCATTTTAATTGCCCTTACCTTGGAGTCAGCCGGATGGATTCCCTTGGCATCAATCCTGAATCCTAAGAATTCCGTGGATGCCACTCCAATGCTACACTTGTCCCTTTTAAGTTTGAGCCCTGCAGAGCGGAACCTGCTTACTACTGCCTGCAGTCTCTCAGCCAGCACCTCCTCAGTGTCTCCAGCGATGAGGACGTCATCAAAGTAAGGGCATACCCCAGGGATGCCCTTCAGCATTCTCTCCATCACCTCCTGAAAGATCCCTGGAGCTACAGTTACACTGAACTGTAAACGGTTAACTCTAAATGCTCCTTTGTGGGTTACTATAGTTTGTGCATCTGCCATCTCCCTGGTAACCGGGAGCTGCTGGTATGCCTGCGCGAGATCCAGCTTAGCAAAGATGGCACCGCCTTGGAGGGAAGCAAGAACGTGGCTGACCGTTGGGACCAGGTAAGTGTGCGGATTAAGGGCCCAGTTAATCGAGCATTTATAATCCGTGCAGATTCTCACCTTCCCATTTGATTTAAGAGAGGTAACTATCGGGGTCTCCCACTCTCCCCCATCTAAGGGCTCTAGCACCCCCTGTTTGACTAGTTTATCCAGTTCGCTCTCAATCTTATGTTTGAGAGCAAAGGGAACTCTCCGGGGCTTGATTCTTACTGGTAGGACATTGGGGTTTAGTTTAAATGAAATGGGGGGCCCGGTGTACCTGCCTAGTTTGTCATCGAATACATCTGCAAACGTTTTGCAGACGGATTCGATGCTGTTGGTCTGGGTGTTGTGGATACCTGAGATCCCTATGCCTAAGGCCTTAAACCAATCCAACCCCATTAAGCTAGTCCTCCGGCCCTCGACCACGAGGACATCCAAGTGCCCCTGGAACCCCCTGAACCGCATGGACAAGGTGGCCTCCCCCTTGATTTTAATGGGGGCTTGTTGGAAGTCAGTTAATTTAATGTCAGAAGGCCTCAATTGGGCCCACCGCTTGCTCCAGCCACACACGAGTTTAAACGTCTCGTGCGAGATCACTGAGACTGCAGAGCCAGAGTAAAGCTCCATCTGGCAGGGAATACCCTGCAACTGGATCTCCAATTTAATTTTGGGGGTGAGTAGCCGGTGGACCCCTGTGTGGCAGACGGCCCTCCGGCTTTCAAAAAAGTCAATGGTGGTGTGTTGGTGGGCCCCAGTACCTTTTGCTGGTACGTCCTCAGGCTGGATTTCATGTAGGCCGTCTCTGGAGCAGTTCCAGCAGACCACGGCGATGTGGCCTGTTTTTCTGCAGGCCCGACACTTAGCAGACGGGACACTTGAGGGTAGTCGCACCGCAGCCACAGCCGGTGCACTTGTGTGATGCCGGGGGTTTCCGCTGGGCCCCCTGAATGCCACACCATGGGGGTTGTTGTTGATCCGGGCTCCGGTGAACCTCGTTGATTTTGGCCTCATCTGCTTTGCCTCTCCCGCCATGCGCAGCACTCGCCTGGTGTATGGAACCTCCTGGGCTGCTGGGTCGGGAGGTGGTCTGGTCTGCACCATCAGCCATTTCATGGGCCAAAACCTCGTCCTGGACCTCCTGGAAGGTTAGGTTGGGTCTCGCGAACAGCTTTTGTCGCAGCCGCTTGTCGCGTAGGCCAAAGATGATCCAGTTGTGCATCCTCTCATCCAATTCTGTGAACTTGCAGAGGCAGGCGGCCTGCTGCACGCCCGTGATGAAGTCTGCCGCCGATTCACCCGGGAGCTAGGCCCTTTGCTCGAACTGGAACCACCAGGCTAGTTCAGACATTCGTGGGTTGAAATGTGAGATCTCTGTAGGAGACACTTCCGATGGCATCTGGCGAGCATGCTGATGCAGAGCAGGGCCGCCACCTTCATGCCGTCCTCCGTGATCCGGTTTACACGTAGATAAAATTCGACCTGTCCCAAGTGCGATTCCTATCACTCAGGGTGACAGATGTCGAATGTCTGGATCTGGCCAATCTATGCCATGCTGCGTCCGGTCATGTGGATCCTGCTTCGGGTTGACCTCTAGTGCGGTAGCTAGCCGGTTGTTGTAGAAGCAGGGAGAAAGATGCCTCTTTCCTCCAGCAAGTGATGCCGTCCCTTCGTGCCTTCAGCTCTCGGTGAAGCAGGATCCCACCTTCGTCACCACTATTGTGTAGTGGGTTCTGGAACGCATGGATGATGCCAGGCACAGGAGTACAGCATAACCATCTTTATTAGGAGGTAGATTGTACTGGGGAAATAGGGGTTACCTGTGCCCTATTTGTACCTGTCCAGGTACACTTCCAGCCAATAGATTTAAACCTGGCTTTCCTGCTGAAACGCTGCTCCCGGCCGCAGCAGTTTTGGCCCAGTGCCACCTGGTGGTATCAGTAGAGCCGTTGCTTGCAGTGTTATTAAACCCCATACATAACAATTTTCAGATGAAGGAAAATGGCATAAAATTAGCCCATTCAGTTCAATTTACATTCTTTCCAAAACAAACTGAATGACAAGCAGATAGTTAAGTCTGTTGATCCCATTCATCATTCTCTGTTCAGGATACAAGATGCCAATCTTTCTCTAAGGTCACTCATGGCCAGAGAGGTGCTCCACATGGCGATCTTTTTATTGTCTTTTATTGCCCTGGCTCTTGCATAAGGCCAAGGCACTCGAGAGAAGAAAACAAGTTATTTCAGCAAATGCCACTATTTCATAGGCAAATGCCCACAAGGCAATCCAAATAAAGTTGTTGAGGCAACTGATGCTCTCAGCACAACCCATGGCAAAGTATATACAATGGGAGGGGGATTGATTGAACAAAATTGAAAGTCAGTGAGACTGTGATGTATCTGTAACAAAATAAACATTTTTACTCCATGATGAAACTTGCATTCTTGTCAGGGACAATGAAAACAGAAAGCATGGATTCCATAGGCTCCATCATGTGGATTGGAAAGAAGTAGTCTGTACAGTATCTCTTCATAGAAGAATGTATTGCTGCAGTGATTTAAGGCTAGGTAGCTTTAGCAGAACAGGAACTATGTTACAAACCAAGGCCTTGCAATGCCTTGAAGAATTATAATATCACTGCATAAGCTTTTAGGGAATATAGTTCAGTTCATCCAATGCTCAGAGTGCACAGACCTAAGATGCAACTTGTTGCGTGAGGATGGGGTAGGGATGACAATGGAGATAGATAAAAGGATGCCTGAAACAGAATTACCTCTAAGTTGTGGCCATTGAGAAGAATAGTTATTGAGTGTGATGAAGGCATTCTTGCACTGACAAGCCAGCTGGCTATAAGATGGTTGTTATCTGCTGCATTAACAAGATCAGACTCTTTCAAAGAACTTCACAAACTGCAGACTGAAGTTTCTAACTTTTACTTCTTCAACTTTTAAAAGAAATACATATAACTTCCATATCTTAAATAATCAAATCTTCTCAAACATAATCATTCCAAGTGCCTGTAGCAGGAGCACAAAGGGAATTGTTTGATTGCTAGAATAAGTCTACAGCCGAACTTCCAATAGATTTATGTGTGTCTGTGCATTTGCTTTCACTGGTAAAAATGAGTGCAAATTAGATATGCCTGTCCCTGCTACATTTTTGCTTCTAAAAATAAAATAAAGGAGAGAATAATAGTTTGAGGGCATTTATGAAGTTTTCTGGACAGGGTTGAATGCATTTGCATGGTACTTATATGTGCGCTGACAGCAAAGGCCTTTAGCCAACTGCTCCTCCTGCATTAAGTACCCTGCTTAGTCGTTTGTGTGTCAGAGTTTCCAGGTCTGTATTATTTTCCCTTATTCAGAGAGTTGGCAGCTGGTATGGAGATCATGTACATAACAGAATATACAAAAGCCAGCACCCAGTTTATATCACACTTCTTCCTGTCCTCTAATAAGACACATTGTGATCTAAAACATAAGTGACCAGATGTATCACTCACTTTCCTTTATCTGTAGAGCAGGGGTGTCAAACTGCCGGCCTGTGGGCCAGATGCGTCATGCCAAAACCGTGCCCACCCCAGCTCTGGCAATGGGGGAAAAGTCGCAATATGTCATGACACGTCATGTGACGTGGCGAGTTTGACACCCCTGCTGTAGAAGGTTTGGGCAGACTTTTTTTCACATCCTTCTTTCCTGTGACAACCAGTGGTTGTACAGCATCCTACAATCGCCATGCCAGTGACTTGGAACACAGGAGAGTTTCCTAGAACTCTTTCCCATTAGAGAAGTCAAGGTCTATTATGAAAGCAGTGACAATCAGCCAGCCCTGAATTAGAAAGTGTATGGGAAGGGAGGGGTGCAGAGAGAACAGCATCATACAATAATAATAATAATAATAATAATAATAATAATAATAATAATAATAATAATAATAATAATAATAATAATAATAATAATAATAATAATAATAATAATAATAATAATAATAATAATAATAATAATAATTAGAAGAAGAAGAAGAAGAAGAAGAAGAAGAAGAAGAAGAAGAAGAAGAAGAAGAAGAAGAAGAAGAAGAAGAAGAAGAAGAAGAAGAAGAAGAAGAAGTAGAAGTAGTTGGAAGGGACCTTGGAGGTCATCTAGTCCAACCCCCTGCTCAGGCAGGAAACCCTATACCATTTCAGGCAAATGGCTGTCCAGTCTCTTCTTAAAAACTTCCAGTGTTGGAGCATTCACCACTTCTGGAGGCAGGTTGTTCCACTGGTTAATTGTTCTAACTGTCAGGAAATTTCTTCTTAGTTCTAGGTTGCTTCTCTCCTTGACTAGTTTCCATCCGTTGCTTCTTGTCCTGCTTTCAGGTGCCTTGGAGAATAGCTTGGCTCTCTCTTCTTTGTAGCAGCCCCTGAGATATTGGATCACTGCTATCATGTCACCCTCACCCTTCTTTTCGTTAAACTACACATACCCAATTCCAGCAACCGTTCCCTATATGTCATACTGCTTTTATAATATTGACTAAACATATTTATGAGGAGGAGAATTGGGCATTTCAGACTGGCATAAAAACATGGCTTTGTGGCCTTGATTGGGGCTAAAGGAAGATATGCATCTCTGGGGTTGGTGAGTGTCCTGAAAGCCTCGCCCTGCCTTTTAATTATTTTTAATATTACTTTTTGATCCATCCTTAGCTTTTCAATTGTAAACTTTATATACTGCTTTTACGTTTTAACATTTTTGCTTGTACGCTATCCGGAATCCCTCTCTGAGGCATACGTAGTTTTAAAAATTTGGTAAATAAAAAAAAAGTAAATAAGGCAGGCTCAAGGGGGACACTAACTACTGGGAAAGCAACAATTTCCTGCCATCCTGGCCAGTGCTAAGTACTGAAGCATCTTAGAGAAACAAGAAGAGAATGGCTTTCCTACCAGTTGGGTTTCTGACGGGTGCCATAGGTACAGATTGCCTGCTGTTTTCTTGTCCTGCCTTCATGATCAGATGCACATTGGAACTGATGTTCCACTGAACTTCGTGAATGGAGAGGCAGTCAAAATGGAAGGTGCAAGTGAGGTGAGGGAGAAGAGGCATGCAGTTGTGGCATACAAACTCATGCAGAAGAGAACAATGGTGGTGGAGACAACTGGATGCAAAGGCAACGTGTGCAGAAGAAGCTTATCTCCCTCTGTGCTGAAGAATGGAGGAAGAGATTCCTTTAGCCCAGGGGTTCCCAACCGGTGGGCAGTGGCCCAAGAGTGGGCGGTGAGGGGATTGCAACTGGGCTATGGAAATGACTGGTGAGCGCGTGCGTGCACACGTGCATCCTCACTTGGCTAAGCAGTGGGCAAGAGCATGTGTGTGTGCTCCATTTGTGTGAGTGGCAGGTGTGCTTGCCAGCTGCTCAAGCAGAACCATCCCTTTCTCACTCCCGCCAGTCTGCAAAGCTGGAAATGTTGGGCAACTCTGCTTTAGCCTACAATCCTACCTATTCTTCTGGAGCTTGGCATCTCCTATCAGTTACTGCTGAGGAATCCTGTAGATGTCAGAAGGATCATAACTGGTTCTTGCCTAATTAAAATAATTGAAGGTGCATCAATTTGGAGCCAGACAAATTTTCAACAGTAAAATTCTAAATCATCTGCTCAGGATTTAAATTCAGTTTCTAACTTTTCAAAACCATTTTCCTTAAGGAGATCAAGGGATAGATCAAAGCAAAAACCAAACCAAATCAAACCCTGTCCAGGAAAACGTAGGCTTTGGGGAAAAGATCAGCTTCTCTGGATGGAGAAGGACTGAAACTGCCATCTGATTTAGTCTTGTTAATCAATAGGCAGTTGTTAGCAGCATTGTCTTTAGCCAGTTTGAGACCAATCAAATGCTCAAAATAGGAAGCCTACTTTATTTGCATGCAGGCTGTATTGCTGCAGTCTGCAATATATGAGCATGTTGAGGAGTCTTAAGAATCTTCAAGTGGATTTTGAGCCTAACTGTCCTCACTGATGGGACCATTTAAGAGCATTTAAGAGCAAGAGTCACACTAGATAATAGACACAATTCGACATGTGGATAATTTCCCTTGAGAAGGTCTACCAGAGAATGGGAAAGGGCTGGGATTTATCCAGACACACATACACTTATTTTTACAAACTGAAGAGTTGCTTGTTATTATATTGCCACTCCAATAAATAGGCAGTGGCTCAGTTAACAAATTACTGGATAACTATATATGTACGTATAGTTCTTTTTACAGTTCCTTAATTATTGACTCCCACCATAACTAATGATATTAGTTATCACTGTGGAACAATAATTCCTTCCTGGGCCTACACATTGGCCATACTTTCCCAAGATTCCTGTTTTCTCCTTTCCAAATGCAGCTTTTAGTCTCTTCATCCACAGATCTCCCTTTCTGATCTGCTGACTTATCAGTTGCACATTCCTCCTTTCTCCCAGGATTCTTTGTTCAGCTCTGTGTCCAATTTCCTTCAACAACTTCAATCGTTGCACATTCTTTTACACAGCACCTCCAGCCTACCCAGTATAAACACAATACCAAAAGTCTCCTCTGTTTGCCTAGCAGATGTGCCCCTTATATATTTTCCTTAAAAGGCAGATTTGCTACCCACAGATACCTTAATCAGTCTAGAAGCATTGGCATGGAACTAGCAAAGAGGTGGGGGGAATCAACCTTAAAACCAATGTTATAATTCCATCTCAATCTAGGCAACTTATCTCACACAGTATCTGTCCATATTACCTTTTCCCAGCTTAGTAGTATTTCTCTTTGTAAAAACTTCCTGCCTATATAAATAATAAATTGGCTTTTGCACCAGAACAAAGAGCCATAAGCACAATAAAAACTTGTGACTTTTGGAGATTAATATTTGGAGAATATTTTGGAGAATATCTATTGAATAGTACACATTTCCTGTATTCAGCCAATCCTGTGTGGCTTTTCAATTCAAACTCCTTTCACCCAATGCCTTCTAAGCCCCTGCAGATAGACTAAAAGTATATGAGCCTCTAGCCCTCCATTTCCTAATATAGCTTCCCAAAATGGGATTCCCTCAAGTAGAAATTCTACAACAGTTATTGTTTAACAATAAAGTTTTCTGGTGCCATTATGCTTTCTGAACAATAACAACCTGTATGTAAGGGCTGTTTCCATTAGTGCTTTATTTAAAATTGTTATTCACTAAACCTATCAAGCATGACTAAAGGACACCAAGATTGAGGGTAGAAGTTCAAATAACATTGCACAAGCAGGCCTATAGATTTCATGCCTGTGAAGAGGCACCACCCATCTCATCTGGACCCGTACCAGTCCGGTTTCAGGCCCGTTTACAGCACGGAAACAGCATTGGTCACACTGGTAGATGATCTCTGGCGGGCCCGGGACAGGGTTTGCTCCTCTGTCCTGGTCCTACTTGACCTCTCAGCGGCTTTTGATACCATCAACCATGGTATCCTGCTGCGACAGCTTGAGGGGTTGGGAGTGGGAGGCACTGTTTTACAGTGGTTTTCCTCCTACCTCTCGGGCCATTCACAGTTCGTATTGGCAGGGGGGCAGAGATCTACCCCGAGGCCCCTTTCTTGTGGGGTACCTCAGGGGTCGGTTCTCTCCCCCCTCCTGTTTAACATCTATATGAAGCCACTGGGTGAGATCATCCGTGGCTTTGGGGTGAGGTATCACCAATATGCGGATGATACCTAGTTGTTCATCTCCACCCTGAGCCAACCCAGTGATGCTCTTGACGTGATGTCCCGGTGCCTGGAGGCGGTGCGGGTCTGCATGACTCAGGCTGAACCCCTCCAAGACCGAGTGGCTTTGGATACCGGCATCTCGTATTGTCCAACATGTTCCATCTCTTTTGATGGGGGGGAGGTACTGCCCCCTCAGAAAGGGCCCACAACTTGGGTGTCCTCCTGGATTCACGGCTTAACTTGGAAGACCATCTAACTGCTGTGACCAGGGGGGCCTTTGCACAAGTTCACCTGGTGTGCCAGTTGCGCCCCTTTTTGGACCGAGATGCCCTATGCACGGTCACCCACGCCCTTGTCACTTCTTGCCTGGATTACTGTAATGCTCTCTACATGGGGCTGCCCTTGAAGTGCACCCAGAGGCTTCAGCTGGTGCAAAATGTGGCCGCGCGGGTGCTTATGGGAGGATCTCGATACTCCCATGTTACACCATTCCTGTGCGAGCTGCATTGGCTTCCGGTTGCCCTCCAGGTGTGATTCAAGGTGCTGGTAATTACCTTTAAAGCCCTACATGGCTTAGGCCCGGGTTACTTGCGAGACCACCTGCTGCCATTATCAACCTCCCTTCGCCCGCTTTGCTCCCACAGAGTCGGCCTCCTCAGGGTTCCATCGGCTAGGCAATGCCGGCTGGCGACCCCCAGGGGGAGAGCCTTCTCTGTGGGCATGCTGACCCTCTGGAATGAACTGCCTCTGGAGTTGCGGATGGCCCCTGACCTTCGGTCCTTCCGCCGTGACGTGAAGACATGGATGTTCCAACAAGCGGGCCTGGACTATGGTTTTAAATTTGGTTTTTATTGGGTTAAATTGTCATTTATTTATTACATCCATTGTTTAATTCTTTTTTAAATTTTGTACTTTATGTTTTTTAATTTTTTATTGTTGTGAGCCGTCCTGGGCCCTTGGGTAGAAGGGCGGCATATAAATTTAATAAATCTCAATCTCTCAATCTCAATCTTCCTTGTGTCCTGGCTGGGTTGCACTGTGTCCAAGTAATTAACACTTTAATCTTTTGATCACTTTGAAGTTGGAATGTCTACCTCAATCAACATCATTTCTATTTTTATAGAGAAGAAGAAAGAAAGCAACCACCACCCCCACAAAACATCATTATGTGATTCCTAATGTAAAGTCGCTCATATGCTGATCATAAAGTTTCTCTTAGATGAAAGAAATACAATTTTATTGGATATGATACAGTATTTCTATTAGAGAAGATGGTGTATCTCCAAGCTAGGTATGCTACCAGACACTGAAAATGTCGTATCCATCCTTAATTCTGATGCCTTTTTTATTTTAGCTTCTACAATAGCAACGGGGGGGAAAACATTAGTACAGTAAATCAATAGCAGGATATTTTGTTTTTGTGTATCTAACTATAACCATTTCATTATATTATAAATAGGCTTCATGAAATCTTTAAGAACAACCTGAATATGCTGATCATAAATCAGGAGTTCATTTCAGCACTTTCCAGCTTTGGAATTTAAGTGGAATATTCCAAGGTGGTATTAAAAGCGGGGAGACTCTATTGCTGTATGAGGTCTGCATTTTTCTGATTTTGCCTTGTTTTCATTTTATTTCTGTGGGATTTGATAGTCACGTCTGCTTAATCTGTGTTCTGCCACAGCAAATTTTTCATCACTTATAAATAGAATTGAAAGCCAATGTGTAGCAGTTCAAATATTGGATTAGGTGCCCATAGAACGGGGGCATGTGAAAAAATGTGAGTCACAATGGACCAGTGCAAATTTCAACCCTTATGTAGCAATAGCAATAGCACTTAGACTTATACACTGCTTCACAGTGCTTTACAGCCCTCTCTAAGTGGTTT
The DNA here is from genome assembly GCF_964194415.1 of Vipera berus. Classification (NCBI taxonomy): domain Eukaryota; kingdom Metazoa; phylum Chordata; class Lepidosauria; order Squamata; family Viperidae; genus Vipera; species Vipera berus. Next base: position 220,339,005 of record NC_138203.1, read on the forward strand.
TCAGAGTCAGCCTACTGCCCCCAACAATCTGGGTCCTCATTTTATCAACCTGAGAAGGATGGAGGGCTGAGTCGATATTTGAGCCAGTGAGGATTGAACTCCTAGCAATGAGCTGAATTAGCCTACAATACTGCATTCTAACCACTTTGCCACCGGGGCTCCTACTTGCATGCTACATCACAATGTAAAATCAAAGGGGCAGAGATGACATCCTGATGCACATTTTAGCCTTTTGCTGTCATTGTAATTAGTTGCAGTTATTTATAGATCCATCCTTGGCCATTTTATACCCCTTTTATACCCCTTCATGGATTACTGCCTTGTCGTGGCGAAGGGGCTTGCGTAATTCAATGAAGCTATGAGCTATGCCGTGAAGGGCCACCCAAGACGGAAAGGTCATAGCAGAGAGTTCTGACAAAACGTGATCCACTGGAGAAGGAAATGGCAACCCACTCCAGTATCTTTGCCATGAAAACCCTATGGACAGTACCAAAAGGCAAAACGATATGACGCTGGAAGATGAGCCCCTCAGGTCGGAAGGCGTCCAATATGCTACTGGGGAAGAGCAGAGGGCTAGTACTAGTAGCGCCAGAAAGAATGAAGCGACTGGGCCAAAGCCGAAAGGACGCTCAGCTGTGGATATGTCTGGTGGTGAAAGGAAAGTCCGATGCTGTAAAGATTCTTTCTCCATAGGAACCTGGAATGTAAGATCCATGAATCAAGGAAAGCTGGACGTGGTCAAACAAGAGATGACAAGACTAAACATCGACATCTTAGGTATCAGCGAACTAAAATGGACAGGAATGGGTGAATTTAATTCAGACGACCATCAGGTATACTACTGCGGGCAAGAATCCCTCAGAAGAAATGGAGTAGCCTTCATAGTCAATAAAAAAGTAGGAAAAGCAATACTGGGATACAACCCTCAAAATGACAGAATGATCTCAGTTCGAATCCAAGGCAAACCATTCAATATCACACTAGTCCAAGTCTATGCCCCAACCACCAGTGCTGAAGAGGATGAAATTGACCGGTTCTATGAAGCCCTACAGCACCTTATAGAACTAACACCCAAAAATGATGTTCTTATCATCATGGGAGATTGGAATGCTAAAGTAGGAAGCCAAAAGATAACTGGAATAACAGGCAAGTTTGGCCTTGGAGTACAAAATGAAGCAGGGCACAGGCTGATAGAATTTTGTCAAGAGAATACGATGGTCATAGCAAACACTCTTTTCCAACAACCCAAGAGACGGCTTTACACATGGACATCACCAGACGGTCAACACAGAAATCAGATTGACTATATGCTCTGCAGCCAAAGATGGAGAAGCTCTATACAGTCAGTAAAAACAAGACCAGGAGCTGACTGTGGCTCAGACCATGAGCTTCTTGTTGCAAAGTTTAGGCTTAAATTAAAGAAAGTAGGGAAAAGCGCTAGGCCAGTCAGGTATGAATTAAATCATATCCCTGTTGAATATACAGTAGAGGTGACAAATAGATTTAAGGAATTAGATCTGATAGACAGAGTGCCTGAAGAACTATGGACAGAGGTTCGCAACATTGTACAACAGGTAGCAACCAAAACCATCCCAAAGAAAAAGAAATGCAAGAAAGCAAAATGGCTGTCTGAGGAAGCTTTGCAAATAGCTGAGGAAAAGAGGGAAGCGAAAGGCAAGGGAGAAAAAGAAAGATACGCCCAATTAAATGCAGAATTCCAAAGAATAGCTAGAAGAGATAAGAATGCCTTCTTAAATGAACAATGCAAAGAAATAGAAAAAAACAATAGAATAGGGAGGACCAGAGATCTTTTCAAGAAAATTGGAGAGATGAAGGGAACGTTTCATGCAAAAATGGGCATGATAAAGGACCAAAATGGCAGGGACCTAACAGAGGCAGAAGAGATTAAGAAGAGGTGGCAAAATTACACAGAAGAACTATACAAGAATGAGCTTAATGTCCCTGATAATCACAATGAGGTGGTCACTGAGCTCGAGCCAGACATCCTAGAATGTGAAGTGAAGTGGGCCTTAGAAAAGCTGAGCAACAACAAAGCTAGTGGAGGTGACAGTATTCCAGCTGAGCTATTCAAAATCTTAAAAGACGATGCAGTAAAAGTGCTTCACTCAATTTGCCAGCAAATTTGGAAAACTCAACAGTGGCCACAGGATTGGAAAAGATCAGTTTACATTCCAATTCCAAAGAAAGGCAGTGCCAAAGAATGTTCAAACTATCGCACCATTGCACTCATTTCTCATGCTAGTAAAGTTATGCTTAAAATTCTACAAGCTAGACTCCAGCAGTATGTGGATCGAGAACTACCAGAAGTACAGGCAGGATTTCGAAGAGGCAGAGGAACTAGAGATCAAATTGCTAACATACGCTGGATCATGGAGAAAGCTAGAGAGTTCCAGAAAAACATCTACTTCTGCTTCATTGACTATGCTAAAGCCTTTGATTGTGTGGATCATAACAAACTCTGGCAAGTCCTTAAAGAGATGGGCATACCAGACCACCTTATTTGTCTCTTGAGAAACCTATATGCAGGCCAAGAAGCAACAGTGAGAACTGGACACGGAACCACTGATTGGTTCAAAATTGGGAAAGGAGTCCGGCAAGGCTGTATACTGTCGCCTTGCCTATTTAACTTATATGCAGAGCACATCATGAGAAAGGCAGGGCTAGATGAATCAAAAGTTGGAATTAAGATTGCCGGAAGAAACATCAACAACCTAAGATATGCAGATGATACCACTCTAATGGCAGAAAGTGAAGAGGAACTAAAGAGCCTCTTGTTGCGAGTGAAGAAGGAGAGTGCAAAACTTGGGTTGAAACTAAACATTAAGAAAACCAAGATCATGGCATCTGGCCCTCTCAATTCCTGGCAAATAGATGGGGAAGAAATGGAGGTAGTGACAGATTTTATTTTCCTGGGCTCCAAGATCACTGCAGATGGGGACTGTAGCCAAGAAATAAAAAGACGCTTGCTCCTGGGGAGGAAAGCCATGGCAAATCTAGACAGCACACTAAAAAGCAGAGACATCACCCTGTCAACAAAAGTGCGTATAGTCAAGGCTATGGTCTTCCCAGTTGCAATGTATGGCAGTGAAAGCTGGACCATAAGAAAGGCTGAGCGCCAAAGAATTGAAGCCTTTGAACTATGGTGCTGGAGAAGACTCCTGCGAGTCCCTTGGACTGCAAGGCGATCAAACCGGTCAGTCCTAGAGGAGATCAACCCTGACTGCTCTTTAGAAGGCCAGATCCTGAAGCTAAAACTCAAATACTTTGGCCATCTAATGAGAAGGAAGGACTCACTGGAGAAGAGCCTAATGCTGGGAAAGATTGAGGGCAATAGAAGAAGGGGACGACAGAGAATGAGGTGGCTGGATGGAGTCACTGAAGCAGTAAGCGTGAGCTTAAATGGACTCCAGAAGATGGTAGAGGACAGGAAGGCCTGGAGGAACATTGTCCATAGGGTCGCGATGGGTCGGACACGACTTCGCAACTAACAACAACAACCTTGGCCATAGAAATTCACTGGATAATGTTGGCCAGTCACTCTTTTAGCCCAATTTGCCTCACAGGGTTGTTAATATGGGGGGAAATGAGGCAGTTGAGAGCCCTGTTGGAGCAGTGGTTAGAATGCAGTACTGCAGGCTACTTCTGCTGACTGCTGGCTGACAGCAGTTCAGTAGTTTGTTCCTGACCGGCTTAAGGTTGACTCAGCCTTCCATCCTTCCAAGGTCAGTAAAATGAGGACCCAGATTGTTGGGGGCAGTAGGCCGACTCTGTAAACCACTTACAGAGGGCTGTAAAGCACTGTGAAGTGGTATATAAGTACTATTGCTATTGTAAATGCCCAACTGAGCTCTTCAAGGAAAGGGACATCATCCTAACAAATGACAAATTTCCTAACAAATGCTCTGCAGTGTGTAACTACACAATGTGATTACACAGGTTTTCCTACTTCTGCCTGCCTACCTCATTCATTGTTTGGCACCAGCCATTCGCATTGATAAACTGCAATACAGGAGAGAGAAAAAAGATTTGGCAAGCATCCCAAGATAGGTTTTGCCCAGATGGGAAGCCTCCCTTGCTGGTGAACAGGAGGAGAGATCAAGTGACATTTGGTGGCTTTTTGCTCTCGGAAGGTTGTAACTACAGAGCAAGTTGGAAAAGATGAAAAGCAGCTTTCAGTTCTCTCACTTTTGTCCTCGGATCTAAAAAGCCAGTGCAATTGGGCAAATAGCCATGCAATCAACCTCCTTGGGGTTTCAGATCAGGCTCCTTGTTTCTCCAAGGCATTGAAAATGCTCTGCAGACAACTCCCTATCAGCACAGGCAATTCTGATTTTTGCTTTTTTCCCTATGCTGAAAGGTGATCGTGGACCAAGCAGAAGAGAAACACTGCTGCTGTTGGAATTAGTGTTACTGGTCCACCCCTTCCTTCAAATTACAAGGCTGGCTTGCTCCTCTGTGACTTTCCATTGTTTTTGAATATAACTTGTCAGCCTTCCATCCATTACAGAGACCAAATGCAGTTTGAAAGAAGGGGAAGGATAGGCTGCAGCCATTTAAGCTGTCACTGGCATGATCAGCATTTTTAAATCACTGACATCGAATAACAACACTATATATTAATGCTCAGAAAAACAGCTTATCACTAAAAATCATCCACAGGACAGAATAAACGAACAGTCTTATCCCCCTGGTTGTTTTCCATTTGAGGGCAATGCAACCCCACATAACTAGACAATGACTAAACTTTTATACATCATGAGCCTACTTTGTACAGATGATGAACACATCTTGATTTATGATTTTATAACAAGCATTATGCTGCATCACTCCCAGGCTGAGGGAGTATTTCTATATATTTTCTTACCTCTCTTACATTTATGATTGACTGATTGTTTGATAAAAGTATTATCCAATTTCATTATTAAAAGGGATCCCAATGCAGGAGTATAAATGCAACAAAAACATTAGAAGCATATAACAGTCCAAAACTAAAGCAGGTTAACCACCACAGAAGATGAAATAGCACAGCTTTTTGAAATGGAACTAAGGGAACACATGAATCCTCAGCTAATGTATGCAAGAGTCAATGTTAGACACAGTTAAACAAGGAAAATAATAAACAATTGGATGCTACCACCAAGAAGCCATATCCAAAGCATACCCACCAGTGAGAAGATAAGTCTTCTCGTTATCTTTTAGTTTCTTTTGAACTTCTTACTCCTCGCGTTTTTCTTATCTTTTTCATAGGAAAAAATAAGTTGTAATATTGTTCAAAATGCGGCACATGAAATGTGTTATTATGATACTGTATGTACCTCTGCCTCCCATTCAGCATTTTTCATTAACAAAATGTTTCTCTAGTTTTGTTTCATGAGAAAGATCTTCAAAATAATTATGTCCTAGGCCACACAGATATCTTATATCTTAGTAGAATAATGTGTTTTACTTTTAGCAGCCTTTTAGATGGACAGGAAGGAAGAGAGAGAAGATAGCTGAAAAATTACTGATGTTCTTTGTCTTGTCAGCACTGTATTTTCTTTTCCTTAAAATTATTTAACTTCCTCTGAAAGATACAATTGCAATGTCAAATCTTATTTTTTGGGATGACAATGATGATGATGACAATGATGATGTAACTAGATTTCTATTTTGCCTCTTTGCCAGTGGCTCAGGGCAATATATATGGCATTCCTTCCTCCCATTTTTCCATATGAAAACCTTTTGAGACGGGTTGAGTTGAGAAACTGTAAATGGCCCAAAGTCACCCAGTAAGCTTCCATGCCAAAGGCTGCATTTGAACTTTTTCTTAACCACTGCCCCGGAAACAGCAGCAGAGATGAACAGCAACTACTGTGAATTATAGAAAAAAATAATAGGAAGCAATTGGGCAGGAACATTTTCTGTTCCCTAAGAAGATGCTTGTTGTGTCCAGATGGGCGACAGATAACACGGAGACGGATCTGGGTACAGACTGTTTATTTAGCTGCACGTGGTAGAACTGAACTCACATGGCCCCGTGTTGCTTATATGTCCGGCAAGCACCGGACGCTAGCCAACCACCCGACTGGAATCTCCCGCCTTGCCGCAGGCACCCAACCCGGTGTCCAGGAATTCCCGCCAGCTGGATTAGCCAATCACGAGGCTGTGCAGTTGTGTACAGAACAATGCTTACCTCTGAAAATCTGACCCAACTGAGTTATGTCTTCCTTATAACACCTCAACTTCCAATGGCTGTAATCTTATATCTCCTAACCTGGGGATGAACCCCATTTAATTTAGCTGGAACTGTTTCTGAGAATGAGAGCTGGCACTGTAGAAAGATGCCAGCACTGCATCATCGTTGAACTCAGACTTGAAAGACTTTTCCCTTATCCCTGTACTCACCCAGTGGTATTTTTGTGCTATATATGCAATGCAAGCAAAGACTTCCGTAGTATGAAACAGAGGCAATGATGCACATAGAAGAATTTTATCTTATTTTATATTCACACAGAAGATCCCATTTGCAAGGGAGGGGGCTCTCTCTTTTTTCTTTTTTCTTTTTTTTGGGGGGGGACAACTGGTATGTTAATTACCACTCTCTTTAAAAGAAAAACAAAAGGATAGCTTTTTGCCTTGTGGACTTTACCAGTTCTTTCACCAAATTGAAAGGGCCATGATAAAGAGACAGGGTTGATTAACTCGCAGGAATTCAGCCTTTGTCTTTGATTGCTTAGTATTAACTGGATAAAATTATAGCCTTCTGGAGGTTGCATGTAAAAATAATTTTTTAAAATGTCAAAAGAAAGAGAAAATATCAATGCTGACGATAACAGAAACAATGGCTTGGTTAAATTAGAGCCTTTTGAAAACAGCAAAACAAGCCTTCATGTGAAGGGCAGAGAAAGAAATTCTAGCTTCTTTCCAGCTTAACAAAATAATCGGAATATGGGGAAGAGATGGACTGCAAGAAATAATAGGCGCTGTCCATGGTTCTGAAATGTAGTTTGTTGTGCTGATCCTACAGCAGGGGTCCCCAACCTTTTGGGCACCAGGGACCCGTTCCATGGAGAGAGGTTTTTCCATGGAGTGGAGGAGGCGTGGTTTCATGCATTGGCTGCATCCCACGGATGGGGCTTTGCTTGTTTGCGCTGACCGGTTTCTGGCACGCTGCTGCCTGGTGTTGGTCCATGGACTGTGGGTTGGGGACCCCTGTCCTACAGCACAAGGCAGAAAAAAGACACTTAAAGTGGATACCATCTCATTTCACATTAAACAGTGGAGCATCAGTTTATTCGAATTTAAGCTGCAATCATGCAGAGAAAGGCCCTCTGTTTGCTTAAAGGTCAAGCGATTAATCTTACCTTTACCTCACCCAATCTGATAGTCCTCTACCATATATTTTTGTATATTGTGCATAAAGTCACTCCAGCACACCTAGAATTGGTCAACAATGCTATCAGCCTTGATTGTTATACTTATCAGTAAATTGATTCAGGATGGCATACAATAGCCCGAACATGCAAAGATGAAGTGAGGAAAGCTAAGCTTCAAAATGAACTAAAGCTTGCAACAAAAGCCAAAAATAACAAAAAAATGTTTCTTTCAACATGTAAAACACAAGAAAAAAGTCAACAGAACTATTGGTCCATTATTGGGACAAAGTGGCAAGAAGGTGATAAGCAACAGGGAGAAAGCAGAACCACTTAATTCATTGTTTGTATCTGTCTTTACAAAAAGGGAAAAAACAGTGCAATCTATCAAAAACAGTACTGTAAAAAACAGATTAGAAACACAAGTTAAGATGGGCAAGAAAATTATAATTATAAATTATAAGTCCACCCTAGATGTGCTCAAATCAACAGGACCAGATGGATTACACCCCAAGGTTCTAAAGGAACTGGCTGATGTGATATCAGAACCACTGAATTATATCTTTCAAAGACCCTGGAGTACTGGGGAACTAACAAATTGGAAAACAGCTGATTTTTGTTTCCCATCTTCAAAAAAGGGGGAAAAAATAGATCCAGGAAACTACAGACCTATCAGCCTGACCTCAATACCTGGGAAGATTCTGGAAAAGATAATCAAGGAGTGAGCATCTAGAGGCAAACAAAGTCATAATCAAAAGCCAACATGGGTTTGTCAAAAACAGATCATGCCAGACAGATCTAATTGCATTCTTTGATCAGGTGACAAAATTAGTGGACCAGAGGAATGCTGTGGATATAATTTACTTGGACTTCAGTAAGACATTTGATACTATGTGATAAGATAGAAAAATGTGAGTTAGACAGCATCACCACCAGATGAATTCATAGCTGGCTGACTGGCCGTGCTCAGCACATGGTTCTCAATGGAACTGCATCTACATGGAGGGAAGTGTGTAGTGTGGTATCCCAGGGCTCTGTTCTAGGCCCAGTGCTCTTCAACATCTTCATTAACGATTTGGATGAGGGGATAGATGGGGAACTCATCAAATTTGCAGATGACACTAAGCTGGCAGGAATAGCCAACACTCCAGAAGATAGGCTTAAGATACAGAAGGATCTTGACGGATGTGAACATTGGGCACTACCTAACAAAATGAAATTCAGTGGTGAAAAAAGTAAGGTTCTACATTTAGTCAAGAAAAACCAAATGCACAGATACAGTATAGATGGTACCTTGCTCAATAGTAGTAACTATGAGAGGGATCTTGGAGTCCTAGTGGACAATCACTTAAATATGAGCCAGAAGTGTGCTACAGCTGCCAAAAAAGCCAACACAGTTCTAGGCTGCATTAACAGAGGGATAGAATCAAGATCACATGAAGTGTTAATACCACTTTACAATGCCTTGGTAAAGTCACACTTGGAATACTGCATCCAATTTTGGACACCACGATGTAAAAAAAGATGTTGGGACTATAGAAAGAGTGCAGAGAAGAGCAACAGAGATGATCAGGGGACTGGAGGATAAAACATATAAAGAACAGTTGCTGGAATTGGGTATGTCTAGTTTAATAAAAAGAAGGACTAGGGGTGACATGATAGCAGTGTTCCAATATCTCAGGGGCTGCCACAAAGAAGAGGGAGTCAAGCTATTCTCCAAAAGACCTGAGGGCAGGACAAGAAGCAATGGATGGAAACTAATCAAAGAGTGAACTAACCTAGAACTAAGAAGCAATTTCCTGACAGTTAGAACAATTAATCAGTGGAACAGTTTGTGCCCAGAAATTGTGGATGTTCCAACACTGGAAGCTTTTAAGAAGAGATTGGACAACCATTTGTCTGAAATGGTATATGGTTTCCTGCCTGACTAGGGGGATTGGACTACAAGACCCCATGGTCCCTTCCAACTCTGTTATCCTATGTCTTCTATGTCAAGGCTTAAAATTGTGGCATTTTATCAGCACAGCTATTCTGGTGCCCAATGCAACATACATATTTGCCTACACAGCAGCTCATAGGATTTAACCTTAAAGTATCACTGTATTTGCAAAAAGAAAGAAGCAGCAACTCAAATCCATAACTATGAGATCTGGTTTATCAAAATGAAGCAAATTTTGTGGAATCAATTTGACCTCAGGATCGAGTCGTCAGCATACATTGTCCAAGATAGATTAAATCTATCTCCATATGCATATGCTAGTGAAATAAAGTGAAAAACTGCTCTACATCTTATAAATTGTTGATAAACTATAGTCCCTCCCTCCTTCCTCAAATATCTTAATGCAGAAGGTGCACAAGCTTTTAAACACCTTGAAAGTAAAAGAAATGATAGAGATGTTGGCATGAAGATAACATTTTAGACAATAAGGGAACAAAGGTTTATCTTAGACAAAATAGGACTTGCTTGACATAACTCTGAGATTCTAGCACTTCTAATTAAAAGAAAGGTCTGCCTCATTCAGTATTCCATATATAAGAGGATATTGCTTCTTTTATTCTAAATAAAGGATCCTGTCTGATTGGTAATAGCACCAGGGATCTTTTGAATTTCTCTGCTTTTTCAGTTTAAAAAATTAGCTATAAAGAATATTATAGTGGATGTTTGAATTCAGCATATATATTAAGTCCTTTAGAAGGCATTTACTAGGTATGATTACCTAGTTGCATTTGATGTCTACAGTATCCATGAGAACTGCAGATAGACTGAATAATTAAATAATGTGTATTTTAGTTTATGTGTACGATATTGATTTGTATGTCACACTGAAGATTGATGTCTGGCATAAAACTCTGATGGATGGATAGATGACACCTTAAGCATGGACACAGTTGTTGCCTTTCGTTTAGGCTGAACAACAATGGGAATGACTCCTGTGCAATTAGAACTACCCACAAGGAGTGACATTATAATATCAATACAAGAATAAACAATATAGTAAGAATAACATCTCTTTGTGCTTATTCATTTTATTAAGGTAATAGTAAAAGTATATGTCATCTGCAATATACCCTAAAGAACTTTTTAGAGTAGCTCAGTATTCTTCCTTCCTTCTCGTTAGGAGCTACTCATTACTTGTGGAAAAAAGAGAAAGAAGTTTTTAAACTTCTTTGAATTGAAATGAGCAGTCTGTAACCTACGTATGTACCATGGTTCTCTAGTTCTCTATTATTTGTTTATGACTACCTATACTAAGATGGATTTTGGGAATGAGGAAGCATAAATACGTATAATGGCTGTACATATATATCCCCCCCCCTCGCCAACCCAACACCAGGTAAAAATATTTCCTCCCTTTAAGTTGAAGCTTAGAGTGACAAGTAACTATAGCTGTCCTCTTAGACTGATGTCAGCTGCTGATCTTCAAGGCCATTCACTTGAATTCAGCCTGTGTTACTATCCTAAAGAAAAGCATAAGGTAAGTAAAATGCTTTGCTTATTTTTTTTCATGCTTAAAGGGAACAGCAGAATAAGCAGCAATTGCAAGGAGCTCTTGCAGAAAGAGCAAAAGATTTCAGAGATGGACTATGGGCCCCTTGCAGTGTCTGAGCATCAGTAAGTATATTACCTGCCCCTGATCCAGCATTAGGCCATCCTTTCAGCTTTTTATATTGAATAAATGTTTTGAAGTCTCTGTGTCATAGTCAATAAGTCCAAGCGTGTGTCTATCTGTCTGTCTCTGATCATGCAGCAACTGCATCTATCTCCCAGCTGTTTTCTTTCCTATAAGAAAAGAGAAATGATTTTTCACTTTATGGGTCCTAGTCATCATTGTACTACTGAGTTATAAATGTGACACACAACACAACATTGGTAAGAAGTTGACCGTGTCACAATTTTCTTGAGTAATAATTCTTTTAAAGAACAATAGCAGGAAATGTAATTTTTAAAAGGAAGACTACTAAATCAATAGGTGCTACATGACTAATCATTTTCTATTTATTCAGCGGACAAAGGTGGAGCCGTGATCCGAAATCCTGAACACAGAGCTGAGATGGTGCTGCAGCACTCAGAATAAGGGAGGTGATCTTTTTTGTCCTTATAGCAGAAAGGTTGGGCTAGCAAAAAGATGGTAACAATGTGTATTTTTAATGATGATAATAAAACCTCTGAATAGTTAAAGCAGGCAGCCTTTTTGTCATTATTATTTAATAATAATTTATTCAATTTGTATGCCACTTGACTCCAGCAGCTTGAGATAATGTTTCCTCTAAGCTTCCTCTAAGCTTCTCAATAGCTAATCTTCAGATTATATGTATATAAAGTGTATGTGTCTATATACAGTATAAGTTCTTTTGTATCTAGAATAGGAAGGCATCTTTCTGCATGTACGCAAAATATTAATGCTGCCTGATTGTGTTCAAAAGTTTAAAGTGATTCAGAAAACACAATTCAATAAACATGTTTGCATTCACTTTGTAGAAAATGCAAAGGGCCACAATTGTGGAAAATATCAGAATTAGTCCAAAACAATTAGAATCCAAAAATCATGGCAAGAATTAAACTAGTCAAAATCGAAACAAGACAAAATAACCAAGGAGCTGCAAAACCTATACACAGAAAAGTGAGAAAAAGACTTTACTGCTTGCCATGTTTGAAGGTCTGCTCCAGAACTACCTGCCCTCTTCCTTTTGACTGACTTTCTGGACAAAAACATCATTTAAAGCTGACTAGGTAGGCATCAATTTCCTCCAGAGTAGCTGGTTCCTTGAGAGAATTACTTTGCTGCTAACATAAAGGTGAGGAGCTTACATGTCTGGGTGTGGGCCTCATGTGTCTGTGTGAGAACTTATAATGAATGGTGTTTTGGAGAACCAAGAATAGCGGGAAGATTGCTTAGGAAAAATCCAGCTGGTCTCCTTGTAAGAGGAGAATTGCTGACAAATGATATCCTTAGTGAAGTTCCAGATAACCACTTTATGGAATATAGTCTTTGTATCACCCTTTCATAATATTTTCACTAAGCATTGTAATACAATGATCATCATATGTTATCAGTGCCATTTAATTGCATCCAGAACACTCTGTGTATGAAAATAATATCCAAATTTTGCAAAACAAAGGAAGAGAAGTATGGATTTAAATTCAGTCCTAATAAGAGCTAACTTGTGGAACTAAATGAGGAAAGTTACTATCCTAAATCTCATTGAAGTTACAATCAAATCTGACTCCAACTTGATCTCTGTGCAATCTCTGGATTAATCATAATTTTGATCAAGGTAAAGGTAAAGGTTCCCCCACACATGCATGCTAGTCGTTTCCGACTCTAGGGGCCGGTGCTCATCTCCGTTTCAAAGTCGAAGAGCCAGCGCTTGTCCGAGGACGTCTCCGTGGTCATGTGGCCAGCATGACTAGATGCCAAAGGCGCATGGAACGCTGTTACCTTCCCATCGTAGTGGTCCCTATTTTTCTACTTGCATTTTTAATGTGCTTTCGAACTGCTAGGTTGGCAGAAGCTGGGACGAGTAACAGGCACTCACTCTGTTACGCGGCACTTGGGATTCGACCCACCAAACTGGCGACCTTCTGATCGACAAGCTCAGTGTCCTAACCCACTGACCCACTAATTTCTAAAAATCAACTCAGATCTAAAACAGTCTGAATCATAGACAGGTTGGCTCCAGGGGTCTGTATTTAGTTTGGATTTCTGGGGTAATAAATTCTTAAATCTCTTACATTCTATCCATAACAGCAAAATGCTGAAGTGCGGGAAGGTAGGAGGGTGTAGTTATCATTGAGGCAATAGTTTTACTAGAGAGCCATTTAGACCACTGGCTCCAACCCCCTGCTTAGTGCAAGTATCCAAATTAAAACATCCCAAAAATGTCTGTCTAATCTTTACTTGAATAAATCCGATGAAGGGAAGCCAAGTGGATCATTAGTTCCACGACTCTTAATGTTAGCAATGCAGTTTTCCCCCTAATATTGCATCAAAATCCTTCAGTCAGAAGTAATGCTTTTCAGAAAGATAACCAGAGAATTCCTCAGCATTGCTGAAGTGCTTTGAATAAACTGTACAAATTTTTATAGCATCTTGGCCACGTCAGAATTACAGGTAGTCCTTGACATATGACCACAATTGACCCTAAAATTTCTGTTGTTAAGTGAGACATTTGTTAAGTGACCTTTGCCCCATTTATGACCTTGCCTCAGTTGTTAAGTGAATCACTGCAGTTGATAAGTTAGTAGCCCGGTTGTTAAGTGAATCTGGCTTCCCTATGGACTTTGCTTGTCAGAAGGTTGCAGAAGGTGATCACATGACTTTGGAACACGGCAACGGTCATAAATATGAACCAGTTGCCAAGCATCTCAAGTTTGATCACATGATCATGGGGATGCTGCAAAGGTCGTAACCATAAACATTGGCCATAAGTCACTTTTTTCAGTGCTGTTGTAACTTTGAACAATCACTAAATGAACTGTTGTAAGTCGAGGACTACCTGTATTTATAAAAGTAAAGTAGTAAAGAAGAAGTAGAAAAAGAAGTAAAGAAGTAAAATTTGTTTGAGGTTTGTTCTTTGTTGCTGTTGTTGTGGTTTGCTAATAAAATCTTGTTATTCCAGTACAGACTAGACATTTCCTAATTTATTTTGAAGTCTACCTCTTCTGTCCAAAAACGCTTAGGTAACACCAGTGTCTGTAATGTGAATTTCACCTTCATTATTAATGGTTAAATAACTCTGTTTGCACAACATGCCTAATGTGATTAGCTAATTAATTCTTTTTATGGCCCTGACACCATCCTTTTGCATACACTTAATGGAGTATATGGAGAACAGGTACTTACTGTATTGTGAGAACATCAAAAAGTCCTTCAGGAAAAGAAACAGAAGAGGAAGAGTGACTGAAATCACAAAAATCTCCATTCCAGAACTCTGTGCCGAGAACTAATAGCAGAGAATGCAAATATCTAGCCAGTCCTGATTGGTCAATGGGAGCATAAGCAGAGATAAAATGATGGGTTAGAAAGCAAGCTTGTGTCAGGGCATGTATGGAAGAGACTGCAGGACTAGAAAGCAGTAAAGAAAAGCAGGGAGAAACAATGACCACGTCTCTGTACCTGTACATTCAGCTTTACACCTTCTGTGCATAGGATCTACTGGATGATACCTTGGGAGAGTCAGAAGACAAATATTTTAGATTTGGTTTGAATGAGGGAAATTTAATTTCAAATTCCTTCTCACCTATTGAGCCCATGTTATGCCCTTTTTTCTTTGTTTATTTTTATTTTACTCAAGACAAGGTTAAAATACAAAACTCCCCAAAAAATCCCAAAAAAAGGACAAAAAAGAAACACAAATCGAGACATTTAAAAAAGAAAAAGGTGCATTAAAAAAACCTCAACACATATACACATTTTATCCCTCCTAGTTGAATACTGATTAATACATTACTACGACATTGATTTCTACCCCTTGTGAAACAGCCTCCCCCCCCCCAAATTTTAAACTAACAAATCTATTTGCAAGTTATTGACCTGTCTTCTATATATTATATTAATGACAAAATAGTTAACAGGAAGAATAATAATACTAAAACAAAACAAAATTAAAGTTTGAAAACTCTCTGATAAAAACTGTTATTGTAATCCACTCGTAGAAAGTTTACCACATTATCTATCCCAAATCATCCCAAAAGTTAAAGTATAGTTCATCCTGGATCACATTTGTCTCTTAATGTCATCTCTTATCAATTGTTGTCTAATTAAATATAATAGATTCAGTCTCCCCAATAGATCTATCTTCCCACCAGGGTCCATATAGAAGTGGTTTCCAGTTAGATGTAATGAATCCATTCAGTCTCCCTCAATCTTCATAGGAAAAAGGAATTTGTCACTTCCCCCATTCAATCAGAGTCCTGTTATTGTAGGGATATGCAGGCTTAAACTTCAGAGAAACAGATGGAATCATCTCAGTACTCCAGCCGTGAGAATATCTCTTTGGTCTTGAACTGAATCTTTTTGTATATATGTATCCAAAATTACATGCCCCAACATATTTTGCATGATCAAGCTTTTTAGAGAGACTTTCAGCTAGAAGCTGCATACTATCCAACCACTTTTCTTAGGTTTCAGCCACTCCTTAGTCTGTCAGATTTGATCAGGGAACAAAGAACACTGAAGCCAAAGAAAACCAAAGAGATATTTTCTAAATGTTTCTGTATATTTCAATCCAAGGCTAAAAGAAAAATTAAAAAAGATAAACTCCAAACAGTTCACAAATTCAAAAACTACAGAAATCTTGTGGTGAGAGTCTTAATATTGAAATCAGTTGAATGAAAGCTCTTTGCCCTCCAAAGGCATTCTGTGGTTCCTTATGGAGGGAAAATATACATCAACATATATCAAAAGGGGGGGGGACAGAGTCCAGCAAGGGGTTCAAATAAATCAGCATTCAACCACTGATCAACTTTTAAAGCAAAACACAAAATAAAACAATACATTCAAAAAGTGAAAGTTAAGATACCAGGCATGCTTAAGAAAATGAAACTGCTGACAGGAAGATGTACTATATGCCCAGTGACTTTTCAATAGCTTCCAGAGGGAACTGGAATCTTCATGAATCCCCTTCCCAACTGGGTCCATAGTCATCTAAAAGTCATCTTGGGCCATTCCTAAGTGCTCCCATTCAAATCCAGGGAGCAGCACTGCCAGAAAACCAGCTTTAGTAGTAAAATCACCAGATCATTGGTTACAGAAAAGAAAAGCTTTAACCATGTAGTGGCCATCTTGGGGAGGACCGGCCTTTTGTGTAGTTAAAGTTGTACCATTATGTAGAATTTACTTGAAATCTAACTGAAAGTAAACTCATATTGCAGTAAACATACCTTTGGCTGATACGTGTGACTATCCGTCTATCTATCTATCTATCTATCTATCTATCTATCTATCTATCTATCTATCATCTATCTAATGTCTATCTACGGCTTTCACTATTGACTCCTAGTGATTATCTGGACAAGTCCCTGCAGTTTTTGTGACAAGATTCAGAAGTGGTTTCTTTTGCCTCCTTAGGGTTGAGAAAGAGTGACCAGTTCAAGGTCTCTCAGCTGACGTTGTGCCTAAAGTAGGACTGGAACTCAGTTTCCCAGTTTCCAACCCAAAGCCTTAATCACTGCATCTAACTGGCTGAACTTTATCCACATGATAAATAATAGTAAAGCATTTAGGAAACAATAGACATTTATAAATGTTGTTCATAAGAATGATTAAGTCAACATTTCAGAGAACCTGTTTAGTTGTTTGGCATATAACAGCAATAGGGGGTTAATAGTGCTCCCTGTTCATGCCTCAGTCTCCACTGTTTAAGAATTTCACAGCAACAGATTGTTGGTTTGTTTTAATAATTACTCACATTCTTGGAGTGCTTTCAGGTAATCTTTTAAAGAATATTAATTAAGCTTTATGCACTTCTGTGATACTGCACAGTTCACCAGAGTAACAACCGGAAAAGTATAGGATTCTGTTCAACAGCAGAAGCAGGAACGTGTAATGTTGTTTACTAAGGTTATGTAATATTTCAAAATCTCCTTTTTACCAAAGATAGATTAGGCAGCTAAAAATATATCAGCAGGAAGTTAGCTATAGAGTCCTGCTTGGGGGTTCAGTTTATACAGTAACAGTGTAAAACAGCAACATCACAAGTTACAAATATTGGTTGCAATGATACTCCATCTAGATATCTGCCGTAACATTTGACCAGCAGAACATATGGCATCCTATCCTGAGGTCAAAAATTGTTCAACCAGCATCTGCTGCTGTCACTGATCCAAGAACCACATTAGCAGGATCTTTCTACACCAGTAGTTATGAGGTACATTATTTAAAACAAGAGCATATTGGACTTGGCCTCTTTGATAAGCACCTTAATTTCAAAAGATAACCATGCTGATAGGTGTTTTGTTGAGAAACCCAACTGATTGTGTCTTCCAAACGAATGTTTCAAATAGTTTAGCAAAATAGCCTTTAAAAAAGGGAAGAAAAACAGCTTGAGGAGGGAATAATTTGAGAGTAACAGACAATATGGGGAGTAAAGTGCTTATTGCATTTTCCACTTGTCAGTGTTGATTCCAAATTGTTATCTTTTTGCTGCTTTCTACCCTCACTCCGATGGGATATGAACTAGCCTCCATTTCATCCAGCAGGTTGTTCTAAAAAAGTTTTAAGGATACAAATTCTTGTATTTGTAGGGAGGTAATGCATTTAGACAGACCATAAACTAAAATTTCTGTTTGCACACACTTTTAGATTAAGCTAAGATGGAGTTGTATTGTTTATGGATCAGCCTCTTGTAGGAAACTAGTCATTGCTATGTGTATCAGGACATCACATCAACCTGTAATATGATTTATTTGGACATAACATGTTATCTCAAGAGAGGTATTTTTTTCATAATAGGGTTATCATGCTATCTGAACACAGCCAAGGGATCATGTGAACATAATTCACAGATAAACTTTTCAGATGCCTTTCCTCTCCAGAAAACCAGAGGAAGCTTTTGGGAGTGTGTATACAGTATTATCCTTTTATTTGAATATATCTGTCCCAAATTGGATTCTGATATGAAAACAAGATAGATAGATGATAAATATAGATAGATAGATGATAAATATAGATAGAAGATGATAGATAGATAGATAGATAGATAGATAGATAGATAGATAGATAGATAGATAGATAGATAGATAGAGATTTAATGAAACGTGAATGTTAGATGTTTTAGAAATATAAGTATAGAAAGCCATTTTACTGTACTCTCTGCGTCATTTTAACATGTCACTTACTGGTGATATTCATTCTCAGAATATAAAGACTTATCTGTGTGATACATTTTACAAATTATGTCTAGAAATCTGAAGAACCTGCAAAGGAAGAAAGTACAAAAAAGGAGTTTGTAATAAGACACAGCAGTGTTCAGCTGTTCAAGAAAAGCAATCATGTAGAAAGTGCAAACTGACTGCATGATTTGAGTAGGCCTTTAAATCGAAGCTGATGCCAGTGTATTTGTATTTATTTTAAAATACCTGCAGTTTATTCCAACAGTAACTTCAGCTGTGAAATACTTGTGTCTAGGGCTAGTATTATCCAAAAGGATAATGTACAATACATGAAAAATAGCACATTTTTCTGAAATTGTAGGTATTCAACAAATGTATCAGGCACAAAAAAACCCAGGTCGACACATATAAATCCAAATTAACTGATTTATTGCTAAAAACCTATGCACAAGAATCGTCTCAACTAACAGTCAGCACCTGGTTAAAATTAGCTAAGGTTCAATGACAATCAATCAGAATTGGACTTTGTTTGTGGCTATGCAAAAACTCTAAACTGGTCCCTCTTTTTATTCCTTCCCTAGCTCTGCCAATTTTTCTCCTACAAACAAGAACTATATATTTTCAGAGTACAGAATTCTACTTCAGCACCTTAGATAGATAGCCCTTTAACATGACTGTTTAGTCATCAACTTACAACCACAATGGGGACAAGAATTTCCATTGCTAAGCAAGGCAGTTGTTAAATGAGTCAATTTCTTGTTGGATTCACTTAAACAGTTGTTAAGTGAATTATGTAGTCTTTAAGTGAATCTAGATTTCCCCCACTGACTGTGCTTTTCCGAAGCCAGCTGGGATGGTCTAAAATGGGAATGCTGTAATCTTTGTACGTGCGAGGACCTGTTGCAAGATACTTTTTTCAGTGCCATTAGAACTTTGAACTGTTGCTAAATGAATGGCTATAATTTGAGGAGTACCTGTATAGAGTTTCATTTTTAAAAAGTCATTGCTTAAATGATCTTCTCAACCTCCTCCAGTTCTCCAAAAAGTACAGTGTCGTAAACTCCCAATACAAAGATTGTGGCTATTTTGGTTTGTTAGTGCAAACCTGACCAACCAAAATTATTTAACAAGCCATGTTTAAATGACAGCCTGAGGTGGGAGCCCAGTTCATTGATTTTAGGGCACATTGACAAATGTTACTCATGACAATAAGAAAATAACTAACCTTTTAAGGGCATATCATGTGAAAATTGCTAATATAGATTAATTTCTGCCACATTTTACTTACTTGGTGACTTTTTGTGTGTTTGTTTTATTTAGTGTTAGGTTCTGAAACTTTTAGATTTATCAAGATTTGCTTTATTTAAAGCAACTTAATTCACTCCTTAAAAAATCACCAATCTCTCCAATTTTATATTCCCCTGAAATTTAAAATGATGTCTACTCTTTCATATAAGATGAAATACTCCCAAAGCAACTTTACCATTAGCAGATGAATTGATATCTATGGTAATTGTTAAGCTATCACCTATGAAGGAAGAAATCAATAACAAATAAAAACTTATTTTGAAAAGCTGCTCTTCAAATTAATTAACATGGTTAAATAATGCATATTTATTTATTATGATTATTATGTACATAACAGTCAGTAAGAATGTTCTAAATCTGGGCATAACAAATTGACAGAAGACTTTACCTATTAGACAGATGGCATTGTATTTAACAAAAATCATTAAAGTATATATTGTACATATAAAATTGCCTAAATGTTTATACCTTATGACACTGTCATGGCCATTTCCAGTAATATAACTTTTACTGCATTTGTTTATACTGTGTTGACCTCATATAAGAGATTTAATGATCAGACGCCTTATCTGATTCAAGTATGTATTTAGGCAGGATAGAGATACAAGATCATAAGAAGTATTTCCATTTTAGGTATAAGAAGTTTACAGAAAGATCAAGAACTATATTACATAATGAATCAACACAAATATTGGTTCTGCTAAAACAAACAATATTAACATTTCAAACTGAACACACAATTCTCTAGAGAGAGATATTTAGGCAGGAAGCATATCTATTGTATAAGGATAGAAAGAAGAAAAAGTATATGAAGTTTTACAAAGAATATCTAACCTCAGGCAATGTACCTATTCTGGGTTTCAAGAAGTCTTTTTGGCATTTAATTTTGCTCTTCTAGCAAACCCAAAGTTTCTGAATGAGTAAAGAGTAGGGCCCTTTTTCCACTCTTGAGCCTCAGGAATAGCAAACCTAAAACATCTCCATTTATCATCTACGTGTTTCCAGATGCTGAAAAATCTTTGATATACTTTGATTGCGTCTTCACGGTTTTGTTTGTTTACAGTAAATTTCTAGGCTTCCTCAATATGTCATGATTCTGGGCAACTTACAAAACACAACAATAAAACAGAGAAGTACATCATCAAATAGAAAAAGTTTGGAATAAACCCAAACATCATTCAAAAAACAAAACATTGAACAAAGGGTCCTTTGCCTTTTCTATTCCAGTGCCTGTGGTAAACCAGGTTTTAGGAACTCATTCAAAGAGGGATAGGGTGAAAACTATGTAAATCTTGGATTTTTAAAAAAAGTGTTCCAGAGGACAGATATTATGACAGAGAAGGCCCAATTCCTGGGTCTCATAAGAAGACATTATTTGTTGGAACTTGGAGGAAGCCATAAAGGATGGGAAGAAATTGTTGGAGAAGCATAAGAATACAATCCCTCAGAGGAACTCTATTCTATGAAGGAATTTATGAGTGATATGTTATCCAAAGCAACCAGTGTAGCTCACAAAGCAGAAATGTTACATGGCACATGCAGTGCATAGAGGTTGTAAGCCTGGATGGAGAGAAAGCAGTTACAGCTCAACCCTACCAAAATGGAGTGGTTGTGCGGTTTGGGCTCTAGAGTCAAGACAATGGAAATCTGGGTGAGGTAAACACTGCTCCACAAATATCTGGTGCACAATGTGGGTGTCCTCTTGGACTCCCAGCTCCTGCTGGAAAGCAAGGGGCAGCCACGGCTACAGAGTGCCTTTGCACAAATCCATCTTGTGCACCAATTGCACTCGTTTCTCTGTTTGAGAGGTCTTCCTTATATTTATCCATGCCACTTTCACCCACTAATGGACCAATCATTTCCTTAACTTTTTTCTTGTTTTTTATATATTGAAAGAAGCTTTTTTTGTTATTTTTGGCTTGGGTTGCAAGCCTTAGTTCATTTTGAGCCTTAGCTTCCCTCACTTCATCTTTGCAGGCACGGGCTGTTTGCTGATATTCTGACTTAGCTATGTGCCCCTCTTTCCAATTCTTATACTTGTCCTTTTTATCTTTCAATTTATCAGAGAGTTCTTTATGCAGCCATGCTGGTTTCTTTTGAGAGCTGTTATCTTTCTTCTTTGTTGGTATTGTGCTAGACTGGGCCGTTATTATCTCACTTTTCAATATTTCCCAAGCTTCTTGAGTTGTTTTCCCCTTGAGGATTCTCATCCATGGAATTCTTCCCAAGGTCTTTTAGAAACATATGAAATTTATTTGGGAGGATTACATGCTCCAGAAAGAAGCTGTTCAATATTTTGACAGGTGCAAGATCATAATAAATGATTCATCCTGCATTCCTGACTCTCTTACTTTCTCATGCCTTTCTGGGGTTAATGCAAAATAGTGATTTGGCAATCTCTTGCTGTTTCATCTAAAGAAAAAACTGAGGGGTGGGGTGGGGATAAATCAAACTATATGTAAGTTTCTCCTTCCTAGACTGTATGCATATATTACTAAACTCTCTTTGTATATATATATTTGTGTGTTTGTAACTTCAAATGCATTATAATGAAAACAATTTTTGAATCAAGGTACCTAAAAACTGCTAATTTAATCTAGGGCTCATTACTCCTATGGAATTGAAATGTGGCCACATGATTTCCAACACACTCTGCCAGCTTCCTACAAGCATAAATAGTGGGGAAATTGGCAGGAAGTCAGATATTGGTCCCGCTTCTACTGCTTTTTTTGCCTGCCCATAATCTATTTGTTTGGTAAAAAGAATTGATTTATTATTAAAGTTCATTTGACACTAGAACTCTTCTTAAATAATCACAGTACCGGTAAAAAAATATAGTTAGCTAAAATTTCATGTTCATTGTGATCACATTAGACTACACTACTTTTCTCTCAAACTTTCTCAAACTGTCTCAGAGGCTTGCCTAGTATATCCTAAAATCTTGTGCCAAAGAAAACATTGTTCAAGTCTTTTACTTTAGCATTCTCATTCTTTATGTGTTAATTCTTCTTCTGGATTTTGAGCTAAATTCAAGAGTTCAATGACATAAATGTAACACAGCCAGGTAGTGAAAGTAAATATCACAGTGTTTAATCACTGTTAGGACTGTGCTGCTTTGGAATTTGTAGTGACACATTTACAAGGGACCAGGCTGCCAAGGAATCTAGCATTATTCTACTGTAGCATTGCCACAGTAGAATAATTTACTGAGTCTTTATCCTAAACCAGGTCATTGTTCCACTGCAGTTCAATATCTTAAATAGGGATTGGCAGCAGTTTTCTAGAGTTTTAGGCAGGAATTCCCCATCCTAGTCCTGCATCTCTACCTGGCTTTATTAGATTCTGAATTCTTATATGCAAAGCATGTGCCATTCTCAGTGCTCTGCAACCTGATCAGATTATTCATTGCTCCCTCAAATTGCTTTCAACATCTTTTTTTAAAAAAATGAGGGAGCCAAATGCAAACTGTTTGTCATTTTATCCAGATGCAAAGAATTGGAACAGAATAGCACAGGATGATAGAATAGAGAGGGGTCAGTTAAACAATCAAGTCTAGCCTCCTGTTCAGTGCAGGAATCCAAAATTGAAGTATCCAGATAAATGGCTGTCTAGCTTTTGAACACATTCAACGAAGGGGGGGGGGAAGCTCACCACTCTGGGTAATTGGTTCAACTATCAGATAGCTCTTACTGTCTTCCTGTAATCCAAATCCATTATTCCATGTGTTGAACTGAGTCTTGATCTTCTAGGTCTGGGTCTCAATCATTTTTCTGAGTACACTCCTTCAGGTTCTTGGAAAATGCTACCCTATCACCTCTGTGTCTTCTTGTCTCAAGGATAAACATATCCATTTCCTACAATCTTCTTTTGTTAACACTTACAGTATCTTCTTTCCAATTTTTTAATGCAATTAACCCTTTGGTCTCATATAACTAGCTTTCTCTTTATATATATATATATATATATATATAAAGCAAGTCAGCAAGTTAAAACAACTGCCTAATATACAATCAGCCCAGGTTCGAATCTCAGATAAAGGGTATGACTGACTGATGAGAACATAAAGAGTTCGAAATGGCCATCTCAGCCTCCCAAATTCTTTATTAGCAATTTGAATAATTTGCACAAATAATGAGCTGTCATAGTTGACTATATCCTGTGGATAAGCCTTGAGACAGGCCAAAACAGGAATGAAAGAGTTAATTAGCAAGGTGCTTTCAAAAAGCCTTGACAAATACTTTATATATATATATATATATATATATATATATATATATATATATATATATATATATATATATATATATATATATATATATATATATGTGTGTGTGTGTGTGTGTGTGTGTGTGTGTGTGTGTGTGTGTGTGTGTGTACACACACACACTAAAGAACCTATAGTTGCCAACATGTTATGGCAAAATGCTTTTCCCACCACTGTCTGACATGGCTAATAGGGATAAGATCACACCTGTGTTGTTTCTGCTAATTAAACAAATATTTGAATGCTGCTGTAATCCTGGCATCTGTTCATTTTAGCTCTGAAATCTCCCCAGATGGGTGACTATTATACACACACAGAGATACACAGACACACCATAATTTGGATATTATACTTTGACTAAAATTGCATTCAACCTTGCATTCAATCAAGCTAGTCCCCCATGTTTTACCTGTGTATTTTATTTCTTTTTCCTACGTGAAGAACTTTGCATTTGTCTCTCTTAAATTTAGGTTAGCCTTATTTCTCTAACTTATCAAGAACATTTGGAATTTTGTTTTTATCTTCTAAAGCAGTGTTTCTCAAAATGTAGGTTTTGATTCATAGCAAGAGTGTTATGAAAAAATGCATAGAGGGACACCAGGAAGTCACTTTCTTTGATGAGCACCTTGACGGATGTTGAATGAAAGGCATTCAGTATGAGTCCAGAGGCCTGTAGGAAGCCTGAGTGGTTTTATAAAATTAATATTTTGTCTTTTAACACACTCATTGCCTTTCAAAAGAAAAGAAGTCATGCCTAGAGATGCAATGGAATGTGGAAATGACAGGAAAAAGAGCTGAAAACTAGACAGCAGGTAAAGAGGCACCTGAATCCAGAGAAAGAAGGGACAGAGGGATCTCAGAACATACCTTATCTAGTTCCTTGGACTTTTGAGTTAAGTAGGGATAGATGTACTTTCAGACCTTGTAAGATTCCGAATAATACTGCATCCAGTTTTGGTCACCATGATGTAAAAAAGAGTACAGAGAAGAGCAACAAAGATGATCAGGGGATTGGAGGCTAAAACATTTAAGGAACGGTTGCTGGAATTGGGTATGTCTAGTCTAATGAACGAGGGGTGACATGATAGCAGTGTTCCAATATCTCAGGGGCTGCCACAAAGAAGAGGGAGTCAAGCTATTCTCCAAAGCACCTGAAGGCAGGACAAAAAGCAGTGGATGGAAACTAATCAAGGAGAGAAGCAACCTAGAACTAAGGAGAAACTTCCTGACAGTTAGAACAATTAACCAGTGGAACAACCTGCCTCCAGAAGTTGTGAATGCTCCAACACTGGAAGTCTTTAAGAAGAGACTGGACAGCCATTTGTCTGAAATGGTATAGGGTTTCCTGCCTCAGTAGGGAGGTGGACTAGATGACCTCCAAGGTCCCTTCCAACTTTATTATTATTATTAAAATTCTTACTAGTCTGAAAGTACATCTGTCCTGAATAATAATAATCTTTATTCAGAATTTATTCTGAATCATCTTTATTCAGAATTAACCCTAATCTCCAATAAGATTAGAGTTAATACTTCTGGGTGTGCTTCTGTCTGGAAAATCTTGCAAGGCTGACAAGAGGACACAAAGCTTCTATGCAACAACAATTTTTTTTAAAAAAAACCTCTGACTATATGACCTGACATACTCTGTAAAAGAAATCAAGGGCCAGGGCTGTCTCAGTATGGCTATTCTGGGAAAGAGAAAATTAAATCAATTTAATCTTGCTAGTGTTTTGCCCATTGTAGCAATTTTAATCTGTTTTAAGAGAACTTGTTTTAAGATAAGAAGATACACTTTATTGTTTTCTTTTCTGAGACCGATGAATGAAAGTGACTATTGTCAAAATGAAAATGAAACTCAGGAAATAATGTAAGCAAGCTCAACCTTCCCATGAAACATATGATCAATTTTTATTGAGAAGGTATTTTATTATGATTTGTCACACAGTCAGCCAGTTGTTCAGACTGGGTTTGGCATTTGTATCTATTATTATTATTATTATTATTATTATTATTATTATTATTATTATTATCATTATCATTATTATCATTATAATTATCATCATCATCATCATCATCATCAATGGATCCATAATGTTCATCACCCAGTCAGTGGAATATTTAGACTGAATTTGGGTTTTTTATCCACCTATTGAGTCCTTCCCAAGGCTGATGTTGTTACTTGGTGGTGATAAAGTTATTGTCACAGGATTTAAGCTGTTCCAAATAAAGCTGCCTTTTGCAATTGACTGATGGTGATTTTGTCAATGCCAATGGAGTTCAAATAGTGCTCCATGTGTTTTGGGATTGCACCAAAGCACCTATTATTATTGGTATTATGGATGCTATTGTTTGGTTTGGGGGGGTTGGTAATGAAACTGTTTTATTTTATGAACTTATACAACATTTTTATTTGCTATAACAGCCAACATTTACTTATTCAAAATAGTGAAAAGTAAATATATTTCTTGCCAATCCTTCCTAGGTCCAATGAAATCACTAGTGAGGGTAGGAGAAGTCGCACAGAGTCCTTCTAACATTTTAGAAGTTCATAGTATTTAGGTATCTTTTAATTCTTATCTTAAAATTTGACAAGCTTTCCTCCAGATGTTCATCTAAATCATTAATTGAGGCATTTAAAAAATATCAGTGCAGTAATTAGTACATCTTCATATTTTCTTCCACTTTGATGAAGACTTGTTGAAAATAATTATTTGTAGAGAGTTTTCAGACCAGTCCTGTATTTTTTCAATAAACATGATATCCAGTTAATTACTTGCTGATAGAATGTCATGTGATAATTGGCAAATGTTTTGTTGAAGCTGAGATATATTACCTCTATACTATTCATAGAGTCTACAAAAGATAGCATTTTATTTAAAAAAATTAATCAAAAGAATAAATGAATAAAGCTACTCTTACAAGAGTTGATTTTGGAAAAATGCATGCTGATCTCTTGCAATCTCTGATTTATTGCTTAGAAATCAACTATTTTATGATTTGGTCTAGAACACGGGTGTCAAACTCAATCGCATCATGTGACGTATCGTGACTTTTTTGCCTTTGCAGAGACGGGATGGTTGTGGCCTGTGTATGACACATCCGGCCCGCAGATGCCAGTTTGACACCCCTGGTCTAGAATGATCTCAGATATCAATTTTGGGCTGACTGGTCTATAATTCCACAAGTCTGCAAACTCAGTCGGAAAAGGCCTATCCTTAAGTTGCCCACAATGTGCAATCAATAAATCACCCTTGCAATTAACATCTGTTCAGGAAATTATCTTTTCACTCCACACTGAACTCTTTTCCCAAAGTAGACGTTTCTTTCTTCCATGCCTTTTTGTCTTGATTAATACGATTGCTAAAATCCTGTTAGCATTCCCTGTTTGCTAACACTGATAAGAAAGTAAGGGAGATAAAGAAAAATCACTTACACTGAAATCTGTTTGACCATACAACAAATAGTGACAGTGTCATGGTTAGTGAATGGCTTTGACAGTTCTGCAGAAAAACATGCTGACTTGTTGAGCTCAATGTGAACCAGTTGCCAAGCATCCAAATTCTGATCACCTGACTATGGGGATGCTTCGATGATTGTAAATGTGAAAAGCAGTCATAAATCACCTTTTTCAGTGCTATTGTAACTTTGAATGGTCACAAATTGTTGTAAATCAAGGATTATCTATAAAGTGGGTTTATATAACCAAGTTTTTTAAAAAGAGGTTGTTATTTATGTTATGTTATTTATTAAATTTATATGCTATCCCTTTTACCAGTAAGGTAACTCTGGATCTTTTTATTATTTTTGGCAATTTGGACAATTTTTTGACTAGGACTGGAAAATGATGTTTTAAAGATTTTGCTCTACAGCTAAAAATTCTACTGTGTTTCTGGCAATTTATGTTTTTTTTCTGATTAGGATTGTAAAAAAGATATTTTAAAGTTTTGCTTTTAATGATAAAGAATTATATGGGAAAGAGGTTATTTGTTACATTTTAAAATGATTAAAATGGTTATGTTATTATTTCTGATAACATTTATTGAGGGGTTTATTGATGTTATTTCAGTGATCAGGTGTGTGAGATTTATTTAAGAATAGAAAAAGAGATATAAATGTAAGAAAAAGAAAATTAAGTGGGTTTGTTAGATTAAGTTTATAATACTGTAGATATGTGATTATTTCTGGTGCTGCTTAATGGACTTTTGCTGATTAGCATGGGTGATGGAAATGTTTAGGTATGTTTATAGAAAGTGAAGTGAGACATGGGGTGAAGAGATTGTTGTATTTTAAGAGATGGTGATAAGTTGTTAACATTGTATATACTTGCTGGAATGAGGAGGGAAGTAACTTCTTTTTTTTCATCTTTTTAATGTTTTCCCTTTCTTTTTTTAACCTTTTGTACTTTATATTAATTTTATTTATATATTGTAATCTTTAATAAAACATTTTAAGAAAACCAAATGACATTTAGTTAGTTTACCTAACCTAGCTCACTCATATTTTAGAGCTGTCATAGTTATCCATGATGTGGCTATATATAACAAATGTAAATAAAAAGTACATGGTGTCAGGACTGAAAACAAGAATCTTGCAAAACAACAACAACCCAAAAATGGAAGTGGCCTGGATTAATTCAACTCAATATTCTGAATATAGCCAAAGCACCTACTATACTCATTGATCCAATACAGTAAGGATCACTGAGTATTGTCATATAGCAGGTGTTGTTAGGTAAGAATTTGTGACGCTTAATGCCTTTAAAAAGGTAAAGGTAAAGGTTCCCCCGCACATGTGTGCTAGTCATTTCCAACTCTAGGGGCCGGTGCTCATCTCCGTTTCAAAGCCGAAGAGCCAGTGCTTGTCCGAGGATGTCTCTGTGGTCATGTGGCCGGCATGACTGGACGCCAAAGGCGCATGGAGCGCTGTTACCTTCCCACCGTAGTGGTCTCTATTTTTCTACTTGCATTTTTACGTGCTTTCGAACTGCTAGGTTGGCAGAAGCTGGGACGAGTAACAGGCGCTCACTCTGTTACACGGCACTCGGGATTCGACCCGCCAAACTGCCGACCTTCTGATCGACAAGCTCAGCGTCCTAAGCCATGAGCCACCATGTGCCTATTTAATGCCTTTACCTTGCAAGATAAGTTCATCTGGTACATGTTTCCTTGTGTAGCCAAGTCAAGGCTTATTTATATTAAATAAACTGAAAAAGAAAGACTTAAAGATATTCTTGGAAACAGTTGCAGTGGAAAAGACACTGATTACAAGGCTTATTATATATACAGCTTTAAAAAACGGATATTTTGGCTGCTATCAAGGATATCATTGGATGGATATACAGTGTGACTTCTGTCAACTAACAACTGTTCTTAAGCAGCAGAAAGAGATGGGTCATATAATGGGGTTTCTCCAACATGCTTGCTTTCCACTACATCAGAAGGGGGACTTGGGAGATAACCAGATTCTACGTAAAGAGCTGCTAATTTCTGTTTAATTTTCTCCCCTTTATTACTAATCATCTCACTGCAAACATATGGCATATGTTTATACGGCAATATAAATAGGCTCTGTAGCTGAAAGGAATTGTGCAACCTTTGTCAGGCTTTTAGCACCCAAATGTGAAACAGAAGCAATTAAATTCCAAGGGGAAATTGTAACAGAGTGGAACATATAAAAAACTGGGTCATGAATTCACACAGATGGAGAAGCCAGGAAACAGTGGGAAAACAGAATTTGATTGACTCACCATCAACAGTAAATGAGCCACAAGAGTGTTACTATCTAATTCTTTCATTTAATCCACAAGTTCCTTAGGTCAAATTCAGTAGAGGGGGGCGGTGAAAAAGTTAGAAGTAATGAAATGTAGGAAATACAAGTGAACCAAAGTCAGGCCAACCTCTTAAGCAACTTGTATTAAGAGATAATTGTTTAGCTAGGTTTTATTTCAGTAGGATACACCCAGCACCAATCATTGGTATTCATTCACAGGTGTAGCAGTGTCTCCTTCTTTATGCAACCAGCCAAAGTCTTTGCCCTAAAGTATATAGAGATGTACTGGTTCTAACTGAAATTAGTTCACTTGCTAAATTTTTCATACCACCACGATGTAAAAAAGATGTTGAGACTCTAGAAAGACTACAGAGAAGAGCAACAAAGATGATTAGGGAACTGGAGGCTAAAATATATAAAGAACGGTTGCTGGAAATGGGTAAGTCTAGTTTAATGAAGAGAAGGGTGACATGATAACAGTATTGCCACAAAGAAGAGGGTGTCAAGCTATTCTCCAAAGCACCTGAAGGGAGGACAAGAAGCAATGGAGAGAAGCAACCTAGAACTAAGGAGAAACTTCCTGACAGTTAGAACAATTAACCAGTGGAACAACCTGCCTCCAGAAGCACTGAATGCTCCAACACTGGAAGTTTTTAAGAAGAGACTGGACAGCCATTTGTCTGAAATGGTATAGGGTTTCCTGCCTGAGCAGGGGGTTGGACTAGATGACCTCCAAGGTCCCTTCCAACATTATTATTATTATTATTATTATTATTATTATTATTATTATTATTATTATTATTATTATTATTATAGATCAAAGAAATGTATTATTAATATATTAATTATGGAATTAGCAAATTTAATCATTATTGACTGTTAATTAATTATTACTGTCGTTTTTTTTCTTGTTAAAATATAAACCAAGACAACACACTATACACCAGGCACTGGAGATGGTTATAGTTAAAAACCAATAAAATATCTATATATATAAAAAAGAAAGATATTTACTGCATTATGGCAGTCAGTCAGGAAATTTAAATTGCTTACTCCATTTGTATAAATGTTGAATGTAAGGAATTTCTTATATAAATGTTTAGTTATTTTCTTTGTGGAAATGTTCACTCTGTCCTCAATAACAGGAAGGAAAAGATTGTATGCAAGTCAATCCTTATGAATCTGGCTTAATAATTATACTGCTTTAATATTAATATGATTCCAAGGAGCAAGTATTTCATTCAGTATGAATTCTAAGATAATCATACCATCTCTGTAATGTTGCAGAATGTTAATTGTGCCAAGTTCATTGGTGATGAGAATTATCTTTCTTTCTGGAAAAAAAACCCTAATGACTTCTGGGAGAAGTACAATACCATGAATATAATGTTTAATCAACATGAATGAGTGTGGCTAAAGCCAGGTATTATTTCACTTTTCATATAACGTCTTCAATGGACTCCATCTGGCCTATGCATAATATGAGCTGCAAAACATGCAGCTAAACTTTATAGGACCAAATTGCATAGTGCTTGTTGTGAAGTAATATAAAGTTGTATAATTAAAGGTACTTATCTGGTGCATGCTTTGATGAATTGAGGTTGTGAGTGTGTAGCTTCTAATATGTCTTTTTCCCCTATATAGTGACGTGTGTCACTGCAATAAGGAAAGTCATAAATGTACTTTGAAAAGGCAAAAATAAAGAACAGGGTAAGTTATATAGAGGAGATCCTTTCATCTTATATTTTTAAAGCTGCCTATTGGAGCCAGATGTTTGTGACAAAGTTCTTTAGTTCAAACTAAGAACACAAAGTTGCATGCAAATACCTGTGTAAATGGAGCAGAATAACAAGAGGCTTAAAAATTATAGCCTTCACTTTTAAGGAGTTTTGATCAAGAGGCACAGATATAAACATATGCTGATATAGAACACAGAACATAGAATAACAGCATTGGAAGGGATCTTGTAGGTCTTCTAGTCCAACCCGTGCTCAAGCAGAAGACCCTATACCATTTCAGACAAATGGTTGTCCAGTCTCTTTTTGAAAGCCTCCAGTGATGGAGCACCCACAACTTCTGAAGGCAAGCTATTCCATTGCTTGAATGCTCTCACTATTAGGAATTTTCCTGACCGTCAGAACAATTAATCAGTGGAACAACCTTCCTCCAGAAGCTGTGAATGCTCCAACACTGAAAGTTTTTAAGAAGAGACTGGACAGCCATTTGTCTGAAATGGTATAGGGTTTCCTGCCTGAGCAGGGGGTTGGACTAGATGACCTCCAAGGTGCCTTCCAACTTTATTATTATAACTCTTATTTAGAGTGTAGTTGTACAGTGTTGTTGTGGGGATAAAATAAAAAAAACAGATCCCCATGTAAGCTTTTGTGAGCTCTGTTCTTCAGCTTCTGTGTGGAAGGATGAATTGAGGACAGCATGGTAAACAGAATGGCTAAAAGATACCATGTTGTTGAGGCAGTGATTAGTCTTTGTTGGCCCTTGACTAGTTGATCAGTAATTCCTGCAAATGAAAAATGGCAGAACTGAGTATATTTTTATATTCTTTCCCATGAGAACTGCTTTATATATGGATTGACATAGCCTCACTGGGAAAACTGGAAATATTTTAACATGTAGTGACATTTATATATCAAGGTTTTCTCTTAATCAAAAGTCACACGGTTTTGTTAAGAATTTCCACATGAACTTTAAACTCAAATCTGGCTAGAATATATATCAATACAAAAAATTAAAAATGAAGTTTACATAGCTTGCAAACTTTATGCAATTTTCAAGGAAAATGTATTCAGCACTATATCTAAATACATTGTTTGGCTTTATTGTGATTTTCAAAAAGAAAAAGGAAAAGGAATAGGCAGTAATTATTTAAACAAGTCTATTTGTCTTACATTTCTTTATTACAGTATAAAATGAAAATATTGTTTTATCCTACAGAATTAATACCAATTCTCCTCTGTAAAAAGGCACAGCAGGATTTGTCACAAAGATGGCTGAACATGGGAAAAATAAATCAAACTTATTTAAATTGTACCAGGACATTTTCTACTGTAAGGTACTGTTACATAACAACATGCAGAATGCAACTTGCAAAAATCAGTTGTAAAGCTGTTTTGAACAAATCTCTCACAGCACACTGCTTGTCCTATAACTGCATCTCACTTCCTTTGTATTTTTTTTCCCTTTGGTAATGTGCAACAGCTCAATTGGAAATCTTAGTTCTCCTCCCAACCCCCCCTCCAAGAGTTATCTTTGCCTTTTGTTTTGTAGCTCCAGTAACTTTAATCTTACAGCCTTAATAACTTTAATCTTCAGTAACTACACTTTGATAAAACACCTGGGCTCTTCATCTGGATAATAATGGAAGGATATATTAAAGATATAGGTCAAAACTGGTCACAGGCTCTGGAAGGAACACCCAGTAAACTAGGTACTGACAGCATCCATAGAAGCAAGTCAGAAAGACAACAAGCTTAATGCAGATATTGTGATTATTTGTGTTGGAAATGCAAAATCATAGCATCTGTAAGGGCCTGCTTCAGCTAGTGCTCCCAAGAAAGCAGATCTCTTAAAACTAGCATCATTTCAAAAGGAACTTTTATTGAGAGTTAGTGATAGCAGGAGAGCTAGGCAAGATCTGAATTTTTCCTGCATAAGATGTTACATTAAAAATGCCCTTTCAACCCCTCCCCAATGTCTGGCTGTTAGGTTTGATTTTGGCCAATCCATAAGTGTGAAGTTATTACGAGAACTAGGCAATAAAAGTGTAGTACCCAGGGCTTCAGTTCCTCAGCTGTCCCGTCTCCTCTAACTAGAGATAAGGCAGATGCCTGAAGGCACATTCCTCCCTCCTTTCACTCCCGGAGAGGGTTACTTCAAAGAAGATAGAACAAAGCAAAGGAAACACATCTCAGAGCCCACAGAACCTTCCCCCCCTCCTGAAAGAGCAAGCCTCCCCCTCCCCAACAGAATGGCAGTACCTGAAAATGAAATGCATAAGAAAAACAAATAGGCATAAAGCATTGAGAGTCTGACAGCATCTGTGTGATGATGTCACTGTGTGCATGTTACCATTTTCTCCCTGCCTGCCCACAGTGGACAGTCAGGCTAGTTTATTTATTTATTTATTTATTCGGTTTATATACCGCCCTACTCCCAAAGGACTCAGGGCGGTTTACAAGGCAGAAGAGGCTATCTGCTATTTTCTTCCCCATTTGTAAAGGCAGAGTTAGAAAATATAGTAGTTGATAGAAGGGCTCTGGAAGTGGGAATAGCTTCCTCCCCGTTCCTTTATATCAGCAAACATTAGCAGTTCTGACACAATGGGGCAATTTTTAAGATTTTGGGATTAGGTTATATACCAAGTTGATGTTAGGGATAAGTCAAGAGCCAGAAATATTTCAAGGCAAATATGTCAGTTATGTCAACAGCCAACACCCAACTTCAAGGCCATGCAGGAAGCATAAAAGGATAATATATCCTTGTACTGTTGGAAGGTAATCAACAATTTAATATGGCTTCAGTCTAATTGTGATAAACATACTTCCCTACAATAGTTGTGCATTTCATATATCTGAAAGATTTCAGCCAAGAGGGAGTTTAGCAGCCAATATAAGCCATGTACAGTGAAAGGTTGAAGATTTGTGGTTGAATCCAAGTCTGGGAAGCACGAAACCTTACACAGAGAAAGCATAAAAGCTACTACCCACTATTTGAATGACTGGATGGACAACTCTAACGCTGGTTGTCACCTATGAAATCCTGCATGGCATAGGTACTAGCTATTTGTGGGGCCACATTTCTCCCATTGTTTTTGCTCAATCCATCAGATCTAGCAGAGTGGGCATGCTCCAGGTTCTTTCCTTTAAACCTGAGGTGGTAACAATGGCATCTTTGTGACTTTTGGACTTCAACTCCCAGAATTCCTCAGTCATCCATGCTGGCTCAGAATTCTGGGAGCAGAAGTCCACAAGTCATAAAAGGGCCATCTGTCATGGTTCTGACGGACAGAGACGAATAAAGCAGAACTTCAAGGCTTGCAAATTCCTCAAAGAACATGTTTATTAGTTACAAAGTATCAGCACATCCCAAGTGAAACCAAGTCTGGAGACACACGTAACAATTCCCCAATACCAAGTTTAAAAATCCCACCCCTAAAACTATGCAAGCAACTATGTTCCCCAATACTGTACATCTTCTCGGTGGGCTTTTTACACAATGCCCAGCCTGCAGTCTCGGGAGCAGACCTTGGTTCCCACGGGACAAAAGATTATTTTGACTAGCGAAGCACCTGGGCAACCCCCCTCCCTCCATTCTATGTGGCAACCAAAAATGAGTAGGAAAAATGGCTGCAGCCATGCTCATTTGTAGAGTTGATACCATAGTTCCCCACCAATGCTTTAAACAATCTCTTTTTGTGGACCTAAAGTCATGCCTTCTCAGTGGCAGCACATGTATGCCCTGACTCTATTGGCTTTTCTTAAAACTCTGAAGACCTGGCTGTTTCCTCAGGCATTCAGGCCAAGAGGTTAGGCTGGTCCTATTGTTTATGTGCTTTTTAATACTATCATTTTCCCACAGCGCCTTGGAATATTTTTTTTATTGTTGGGTTTTAATCTTTGTACATCACCCAGAGATACCATTATGAGATAGGTGGCCATATAATTTATTTAAAGTAAAAAAGAAAATAAAGAAAAAGAGTTTGTTCATGTGCTTGTCAGTCCTATGGGTCCAACTCTTCCACTGTACATGTGTCAGTCCTACTAGCTAAGATTGGCATAATAACAGGATTTTTTGCAAATCTGATTTTATTGTACCTCCCACATCCCTTGCTCCTTCTTATACCCCAGTGAGTCAGGGGAGATTCTAAACCTGAGCTGTTTCTAAATTTTATCTGGTTTCTCAGGGCTTAAAAAAAATCAGTCCCTTGCATCTTTCTCTTAAGATTATCTTCCTTACTCTCTACAATAGATTAGATAATATAGAGGATAATAAATAATGAAAATGTCCAACATTTATATAAGGGACATTAATGTCTTTTGGTAAAATTGAGGCTGGGAAACCAGGGTAATAAATTACTTACTGCAAGTGTAATCTACTGCGAAGAGCAGGAGTATGCTGCAACATTTTCCACTTTGGGGAATATTTATTTATTATTAATTATTAGATGTTTCAAGATGAATTACAAAAGTGAGCATTTCTGCTAGAGTTCTAAGACAAGCATACAATATGAAATATGATCCAAATGACAGCAAGAAAAATGGACTCTTTTGTGATTTCCGCTGAGAGTGGGACGAATTCTATGTTTTGAAGATTTGGGAGCAAAATACTTAAATTGCGAGTCTTTGGTACTTCACATGCAACATCTGCACAACTTCCAATCAGCTTTACATTCTTGGGACCCCAAGCCTTTGTCTCTGTGCAATGACTTCTGTCTATATCTGATTTATTTCTATATCAGCTGCAGTATATCAGATATTGCTGGAAGTCTGGCTTTTCCTGTGAAATGATGCATCCCTGCAGAGCTGCTGTCCTATTTTCCAAAATTAGGTTTCCATGTTCTGGGCTTTCCTCCCACCTCACATGGAAAAGCCATGATTCTTCATCCCTGCAGTTCATCAGTCTTTTGAGCACAAAGGATTAGGTCTTTTTTTTAAAAAAAAAAAAATCCAACTCCATAGGGAGAAATATGGGATGAGCTTTTGGTGTCATTAGCTTTCTAAGTGTTCTGCTGGGAAGAGCAATGCTTTGCTCGTGTGCTGTTCTTAGCAGAGGAATGCAAGGTGGTCATACCTGGCTTCAATGAGATGGGGAAATGATGTCATTTGGTTCATCCTAGCCTGGGATGCATCTTGCCTCATGGAAGCACTTTGTATCAGCTCCAATAGATGCAAGAGAATTTCGCACACAAACTCAGCATGCCTAGAAGCCCCATTTGATGCTCTTAGTAACTGCCTCAATGAGAAACGTAAGTATTTCACTTTCTGAAGAATGAAGCACTCCTTCAAAGTTTTCACAACCTTGGTTTTCAGCATTTCAAGATTTACTGCTGTGAGAACAAACATGGGTTGGCTAAAAAAAATGTGGCAGTGTGGAAGGTAACTAAATCTTAAGATATATGAATCTGGGTCATCAATAAATTTTCCTAAGCCTTGATAGTTCTTAAATTTTCCTTCTGTTGACAAAATCTATCCTCTTGATTTTCAGCTATTCCTATCATAGTTTTTTTTTTTGCCAAGGGTCAAGATCAAAGCCTTTCTGTTCCTCCTTATATTTTGAAGTTTTTCTCATATATCATCAACTTCTTACTTATTCTACTGCCTGTGGCTTACTAGGAAAAAGAAACACAGCCCGCAGTATTCTGGTAATAATGCTTTGGGGTAGCCCTGACCTTCTGATAAGGAATTCAGTTTTACAGCACAAAAAGTTGGCATTGAGTTGTGCTGTAAATTGTTACGTCCATCACTTACCCATTTACCACTATCTCTGCTGTTTCTAAAGCCCCAATCAATGTAGCAGCTAGGCAGTAACAATGAATAGCCTCACTGACAGTACTCAAGGCACTGCATTCCTTTGCCTTTTTGCTTCATCCAGATGATCTAGTTTGTTTTCCAGTCTTTCTAAGACTAAAAGGGGTTGGGTGTGTTTTTTTTGGACAGCTGTAAGGTGAAGGACAGTAGAGTAGTAAAAGATTTTCAGCTAGGATGTTCAAAAAGAGAGAATTTTCAGTCCAGTCATAAAATGAACAAGCACTCCATGTGTCTTTGTGTGTGTGTGTGTGTGTGTGTGTGTGTGTGTGTGTGTGTTTGGGTGTGTGCATTCCCACTCCAATCTGAATTATTCTGGCCAGTACACAGAAATATGTATATTTTGAGCTTGAGTGTTTTTCCCCCACAGGTGGCACAAAACCTATTACTTTTATTCATGCATGATACATAAAACATGCATTACAAGTTTAAAAAGAAATCCATCCAAAGCAAGTAACTTTATGCAGTAGCTTGATCTGGGCTTGTATGATCATTCCAGGGTGTCAAATTTGATTACTTTGATTGGTTTATTGGTTGGCAGGATTATGCATCACAGGCCAAGTAATAATAAAAATAATAAACCTTTATTGTCAAAGTACAACATGTGTACATTGAGATTAGCTGAGCCTCCCCCTGTGCTCTCTCCCCCCAACACACAGTGACATGAGGTTGAGAGGCGCCACTGTTTCCCACACAAGTCTACCAAAGCATTGGACCAACACTTCTTTCACCCACAGCATCACAAAACTGTCTCCATAGCCTGAGATAGGGAGAAAACACAAACAGCAAAGTCAATAAACCAACAATGTAATTAGATGTGCTGGTTAGGTGAAATTGGGTGATAAATTAAAAAATGGTCCTGCAGGAAGTGTAAACCATGGATATTGACGATCTTCAGGTGATCTAAAAACTATCAGAGGGGAATTTATTAATTAGATGCTGACATTTAATTCCCTTTCTCCATCAACTCTCAGCACTATGGTTCTTGTTTACTTGTGCCTTTGGCAAAGGCAGCAGGTAAATTTCTTTAATCTTTGTTCTCTCTCTGTGTCAAAGAACCATGAAGTGGAAATAAAAAGCTCATTAGACACAAAAGGACGGCCTTTGGTCCTGATCTTCACATCTCCCACTCCTAGTGCTGATAATTTTTTTCATTACAAAGGTCTCTGGTATATGTTTGTCTTCTATGCAGTAATACCTTCCATGGGGTGAAAAACATAAATGAACCCATAGCTATCACCATAACCTTTTCCTTAATGGGACAGAAACTTGTGTCTATGCTGCATAACTTCAGAATGTAGAAAAGGACAATTACTCATTCCATATGTGTTGGATTATTTTTCTATCACCTCTTGAGATGATGAGAGTTAAAGCCTAACCACCTAGAGGGAATGGGCCTCAGGAATACTGGTTTATGTAGATTAGATTAGATTAGATTAGATTAGATTAGATTAGATTAGATTAGATTAGATTAGATTTATTGAATTTATTGAATTTATATGCCGCCCTTCTCCCTAAGGACTCAGGGCGGCTCACAACAAAAAATTTAAGAAACATGGAATACAAAATTTAAAAAAGAATTAAATGATATATGTAATAGATACATGACAATTTAACTCAATAAAAGCCAAATTTAAAAAAAAAACATAGTCAGTCCAGACCCACTTGTTGGAATAACCAAGTCTTCAGGTCACGGCGGAAAGACCAAAGGTCAGGGGCCATCCGCAGCTCCGGAGGCAGTTCATTCCAGAGGGTCGGCGCACCCACAGAGAAGGCTCTCCCCCTGGGGGTCACCAGATGGCATTGACTGGCCAACAGCACCCTGAGGAGGCCGACTCTGTGGGAGTGAACCGGGCGATGGGAGGTTGATAATGGCAGCAGGTGGTCTCGCAAGTACCCCGGGCCTAAGCCATGTAGGGCTTTAAGGTTATTACCAGCACCTTGAATCGCACCCGGAGGGTAACTGGAAGCCAATGCAGCTCGCGGAGGAGTGGTGTAACATGGGAGTATCGAGATACTCCCATAAGCACCCGCGCGGCTGCATTTTGCACCAGCTGAAGCCTCCGGGTGCACTTCAAGGGCAGCCCCATGTAAAGAGCATTGCAGTAATCCAGGCAAGAAGTGATGAGGGCATGGGTAACTGTGCATAGGGCATCTCAGTCCAGAAAGGGGCGCAACTGGCGTACTAGGTAAACCTGTGCAAAGGCCCCCCTGGTCACGGCCGTTAGATGATCTCCCAAATTAAGCCATGAATCCATAAGGACACCCAAGTTGCGGGCCCTTTCTGAGGGGGGCAGTGCGTCCCCTCCATCAAAAGAGATGGAACTTGTTGAACCATACAAGATGCCGGTATCCACAGCCACTCGGTCTTGGAGGGGTTAAGCCTGAGCCTGTTC
The DNA here is from genome assembly GCF_964194415.1 of Vipera berus. Lineage (NCBI taxonomy): Eukaryota > Metazoa > Chordata > Lepidosauria > Squamata > Viperidae > Vipera > Vipera berus. The sequence goes on from NC_138203.1 coordinate 220,378,490, forward strand.
CTTCCCATCCAGACCCGCACCACCTCCAGGCACCGGGACATCACGTCAAGGGCATCACTGGGTTTGCTAGGGGTGGAGATGAACAGCTGGGTAGCATCCGCATATTGGTGATACCTCACCCCAAAGCCATGGATGATCTCACCCAGCGGCTTCATATAGATGTTAAACAGGAGGGGGGAGAGAACCGACCCCTGATGCACCCCACAAGAGAGGGGCCTTGGGGTAGATCTCTGTCCCCCTGCCGATACAAACTGCGAACAGCCCGAGAGGTAGGAGGAGAACCACCGTAAAACAGTGCCTCCCACTCCCAACTCCTCGAGCCATCGCAGCAAGATACCATGGTCGATGGTATCAAAAGCTGCTGAGAGGTCAAGTAGGACCAGGACAGAGGAACAGCCCCTGTCCCGGGCCTGCCAGAGATCATCAACCAGTGCGACCAATGCCATTTCTGTGCTGTAGCCGAGCCTGAAACCGGACTGGTACGGGTCCAGATAGTCCGCTTCATCCAGGAATTGCAGGAACTGACGCACTACAACACTCTCAACAACCTTCGCTACAAAGCGGAGGTTGGAGACAGGACGATAGTTATTGAACGAGGCCGGGTCCAGAGCAGGCTTCTTGAGGAGGGGCCTCACCACCGCCTCTTTTAAGACGGAAGGGAAGACACCCTCTATCAATGAAGCATTGACAACTGCCAGGAACCAGCCCCCTGTCACCTCCCCGGTGGCTGAAACCAGCCAGGAGGGACATGGGTCCAGTAAACAGGTTGTAGTGCTCAGTTTATGCATAATCCTGTCCACATCATCCAGAGTCACAGGGTCAAACTCACCCCAAATGATATGATCAAGATCTGCTCTCTCCAGTCCGCCGGACTCTGCCCAGTCGGAGTCCAAGCCAGTCCGTATCTGAGCGATTTTGTCCTGCAGATACTGTAAAAATTCCTCAGCCCTACGCTGCAAGGGGTCATCTCTCAGTCCCTGGTTAAGCAGTGAGCGGGTCACTCTAAACAGGGCGGCTGGGTGGTTATCTGCGGACGCAATGAGAGTGGAAAAGTAAACATGCTTTGCTGCTTCCATCGCCACTAGGTAAGATTTAAGATAAGTTCTTAGCAGTGTTTGATCAGATTCAGATCTGCTGGACCTCCAACAACTCTCTAGGTGCCTTTTCCAGTGTTTCATCTCCCGGAGTCCCTCAGTAAACCAGGGGGCTACCCGGGATCTGTGCCAGGTCAGAGGCCGCAAAGGCTCAACTCGATCCAAGGCCCCAGCAGCAGCCCTCTCCCAGGCAGAGTCGTGAGCAAGGGAAGCAGGAAAAGTCCCAAGCTCCGTCTGGAACCTCTCAGGGTTCATCAGGCACCTGGGGTGGAACCACCTGGTCTGTTCCACCTCCCAGCGGCAGGGGGTGGCGTACTGAAAGTCTAGCAAAGTCTAGACTCCGGCTCCAGTTCACTCAGCCCAGTTCACTCAGCTCAGCTCCGCTTGGCTCAGCTCAGCAGCAAAAAGGTCGAGTCGGCCCCGCCCAGCCGCCAGCGTCGTCTCACCAGTGTATCAAATGGCCGGCTTCTCTGGCTTCTCCTCCTCCGTCCTCTATCATTCCCAGGCGTATCCCAATGGGGGAGGGTGCCAAAGCTCCACCGGTAGTTCCACCGACTGAACGAGGGGTCAAACAATGGCAAAAAGCCCCATGGCCACCCAGCAGAGCCGAAAACCGTTCCGCCCTAGGAGCTCAGAAACCAGCGGACAGCCATCATGGACATGCACAGAATCACAGAATGCTTTGAAATATAATGGAAAGTTGATGTCATGGAGTCACATTATAGTCTATTCTTCCTTCAGTGTACAGCATTTTAAATTTTTTTATTTATCTTTTGGTCTGGAGAAACAGTCCTGTGAAGCACAGCCATGTGAATATCAACCATGTACAGATTATAATGATGATAAAAAAGACTAAGCACAATTGTTCTAGGATGAAATTACAAGTGGTAACATAATTTATATAGTATTCTGAATATCCACCAATGCCAAATTCAGATTCGCACTGGGCTTATAACGTTATGAGCAGTTAAACTGCATATTTGCTCTTGACTCCAGGGAAAATTAATCAGACCAACAATTTGTGGCCTTGCATCCCGTGATTCTTGACACTAAATTAGAAGGGAGATATAATATTGTCTTCTATTGCTCCTATTAAACATAAAATCAAAGACCACAAAGGCTTTCCTAAGGTTTATTTTTCATGTCTAGTTAGCCATGGGCCTCAGGGTTTTTCCAATCTGATTCATGTGTCTTTTTGCTGGCCCTTAAAGTTAATCTGTTCTCATGAGCTGTTGGCAAGAGTAAACAGGCAAAAAATATGAACAATTGAAAAGGGCTAAAAGTCTCAAAGCTGTTTTCCAAAATTTACAGAGATGTGAGTGAGCACCCGAGGCAAAAGCAAATGCACACAACCATCACCTTTTGTCCAAACAAAAGTATAAGATTAATGTGACAATTATTATAGACAACTGGTTTATGTTGGTAATGTTTTAGTATTTGTGCATTTCATTGTTTACATTTTGTTCAAGTATTTTATTCATAAAACAAGCTCTATTGACTTAGACGGATCTGATAATTTGATGCAAGGCCAAATCTGTACGGTGATTTGGAAATACTGAGCTTTCTAACATATAATGACTATATGTGGAAAATAACAAATGTCCCATTTATCCTCTTAATTGACAGACCTGACTGAAATTTAGAGAGCTAACTTCAGGCAATAATCAGTGCGAGTGTTTGTATTAGATGCCCTTAAATTCTGAAAAGTATATTTTTCTTTTTTACTTTTTCACAGAAATAGATGGAGTTTTCAGACACAATGTTCAATCTGTTCAGGTCTTCCAATGGTGCAGTCATTACCACTCTAACTGAGTCTATCCAGCTTGCTGTTGGTTATCCCTTTCTTCTCTTTTCCTCCATTTTCCCAGTACTGCAACCTTCTTCAGAGAATGGTTCTTCACACAATGTGTCTGAAGTAGGATAATTTGAGCCTGTGGGCTGGGGGTGGAGAGAATAGCTCTAAACTGAGCTTGGATCCCAGCCCTCTAACCTTCATCTAACTCAAACTGAAAGGCCCTCATTCTGCAAAAGATGAATTCTGGAATCACAACTGATTGTAAGAGGGAGGAATTATTTTTCCATGAGCTTCCTTTTAACTTGTCTTATAATCCAAGTGAATTCCTGACAGAAGATAGTGAGAAATGCATTTTTGTGGCCGTTAAAAATTAAAATGCATTTTGGCATACTAGTATGTTGTTCGTAATAGAGAAAACACTTGGCTATTTATCCAATGGCTAAATAAAACAATTTCCTAGAACAAATGAAATATAATTTCTTTCTCATGGAGCAGGCAGTGGGAGATCTTTCTTCAGTTACATTTTTGCTTTCAGCTTCAATGTGGGAACACTATTATCTTATTGCCATTTGCAAATCAAATTAGGTTCAATAAGTTAACAAATCTATCTGTTATATTGTCTTGCCTGTACCCAATAAAAGTGTGCGGTTGGAGAATGTTGATTTTTGCCAATACAGTAAAATCTAGCTTGAGTTATACTGTTATTAAAAAAAAATCCTAGATAGTACTACCTATCTCAGAGAGGATTAAAAGAAGAAAACAGAAATGGATCTCTCCTACTTTCCTCTCCTGCTTGAGTTCACATCAGAGGAAGAATACTAGACAGACAAGACAATTTATGTGACAATCTCTGAGGAGTGACAGCACTGCAGCTATCTTGGGCTGCTAAGTGGCAAAGCTGGCCAAAAAAGAGAAAAAGGGGGGAAAGAAAAAGGACTAGATAAGGTTATGATTTTCTTTCTGAACTTGAAAAACTGTGGATGATAAGGACACATCCCTGAACTCTTTGAACCTGTAAAATACCTTGTGAACAAAATGTGGCTTTGTGATCAGTGGAAAGCACAAGGGACTCTTTCTAGATCCATGCCCAATTTATTAAAAGTTTTTTTTTACATATCACATAGCCCAGGACATCAACATTAGAACTTCTAGAATGGGCACTGATTATATAGCACATATCAAATTAATCTGCAGTCAAAGAAACAAGATAATTATTTTAACATAATGCACTCAGAGGTGATCCCTAATCCGATTGCAGAATGCTAACTTCTAAATACGGTGCAGGGAGTCCTCACCTTATGCCCACAATTGGCATCAGCATTTCTGTTGGTTAAGTGGATCATGCCTGACTTTACCACCTTTCTTGCCACAATTGTTAAGGAAATCCCTGCAGTTGTTAAGTAAATCACATGGACATTAAGCAAATCCAGATTCCCCCATTGACTTTGTTTGACGGAAGATGGCTAGGAAGATGGCAAGTAGCAATTGCATGATCTGACGGTGTTGTAACCTTCAAAAATACATGCCAGTTGCCAAGTGCCCAAATTTTGATCATGTGACGTGACGAGGCTGTGAGAGTCATAAGTGTGAGGACCAGTCATAAGCCACTCTTTTCAGTGCTGTTTTAACTTCAAATCCTTGCTAAATGAATGGTTGTCAGTCAAGAACTACCTGCACACCTTTTAAAGGTATGGTCCATTTCAGAAGAAGACAAGTTTCCATGCATCACAAAGAAATATGTCCATATTCCTGTAAGAACAAATTCAAGTTCAGTCCTCTTGCTCTTGGTTGTTTATATACTGCCCATGCTTAAAGCTTGCTTCCTACATTAAAGAGCTGCTTAGTGCAATAATGTAAATATAAATAATAGACTAGATTAGAGTTTATTTTATGAGTCAGTGCAAAAAAAAAAGCCATCCAGTACTGTTTATTGTGACAAAGAGGGGAATTAAAAGTATGCAGCTACAAACATTTCTCACACAAGATGTAGTTGTCTTTGTTCTCTACAATTACCCTATTTAGTCTGGAATCCATTTTTCTTCCAAGCTCTACCTCTTCTAACTTTCTTGAAAGGACTTCCTCTTTTCTTGCTCCAGAAAATGCTCAAACTCCCCTTGAAGTTCTTTTACCAACTTCATCGCTCTGCATTAGCTGCAAGAGTTAAATGTTTTTTCTTCTGCTCCCATGAACTAAAATGAGCATCCATTTTTAGAGCACCACTTTATACAATCTGAAATAGAAATATAACCAGTAACAAAAAGAAATTTTTAAGGAATATACTTCATTAAATTTCTGCAAAAGCTAAAATATAAAAAGCAAGAAAAAAGAAATTACAAAGGAATAACATAGGGAAAGGAAAGATGCAAAGGAATAAGGCAGGCAAAAGGATACAAAAAGGATAACTTCCAACTTCCTTCAGCACAGTTACAAGCATACAATATATTAACCTTTTGATCTAAAATTCAATATTGCACAGTAATTTTATAATCAGAAACAATTCTAATTGTTCAATCCCAAAATTAATATATATATTATTTCTAGCCAAAAGTCCAAAAACGGTTTCCAAGTAGAAACAAAGCTGAACAAAGTTTTTAAGAAGAGACTGGACAACCATTTGTCTGAAATTTATTTATTTATTTATTTATTGATGGGATTTATATCCCGCCCTATCTCCCGAAGGACTCAGGGCAGCTAACAACAAAACATATAATAAGTACAGAAATCAAGATAAAAATAAAATTGAAATCATCTGTGCAATAAATTAAAATTAAAGATTAAAAAAATAAATTAAAAATTCTAAATATAATTAATTAAAATGCCTGTCAGTCCAGGTCAGCCTGGTGGAACAGGAGTGTTTTGAGGCCGCGGCGAAAGGATTGGAGGTTTTGGGCCATCCAAAGCTCAGGGGGGAGCTGATTCCATAGGGCTGGCGCTCCCACAGAGAAGGCCCTCCCCCTGGGGGTCGCCAGCCGACATTGCCTAGCTGACGGTACCCTGAGGAGGCCTTCTCTGTGTGAGCGTACTGGACAATGGGAATTTGTTCCCGGCAGCAGATGGTCCTGCAAGTATCCCGGGCCTAAGCCATGTAGGGCTTTAAAGTTAAGTACCAGCACCTTAAATCTCACCCGGAGGGCAACTGGTAGCCAATGAAGCTCACGCAGGAGGGGTGTAATATGGGAGTATCGGGGTGCTCCCATCACAACCCGTGCAGCTGCATTCTGCACCAGCTGAAGCCTCCGGGTGGTCTTCAAGGGCAGCCCCATGTAGAGAGCATTACAGTAATCTATACGGGAGGTAACGAGTGCGTGGGTGACTGTACGTAGGGTTACCTGCCTGAGCAAGGGGTTGGACTAGAAGCCCTCAAAGGTCCCTTCCTACTCTATTATTGTTATAAATACATTTGAGAAACAAATGTATAAAAGTCTTACTACAACAAAAGAAAGCTTGCATCTATTTCTTTCCTAACATGCTCTATCTATCCAGCTTCTTAATGTTGTATGAATGTCTAAGCCTCCACTGATGTCCTATAGCATTTCTTACAAGCGCAACATATACAGGCGTTAGACAATTGACAAGCATAGGACCCAACCCATGCCCTCTCCTCATTCAGCTTTCCATGTCCTTTTTCTTACAATGCCACTGAGTCCATGCAGCGCAAACGTAAGCCAGTCAGTTTATGCCAGAATCCTTCAAAGCCACTTCTTATTTTGTAGCAAGTTATTTTGCTTCTTCCATCTGGCTGGCAAACTCATGTAAAATCAGAGGATAACTAAAAGTGACAGCATATTTTGTTTTGTAGCATTGCTAGGTAACAGTGTATCTTGATCAAGCTGCAATGCAAGGTCTACTGAGTAGAAAAGGTCAGAAATGGAGCAGACTATACCAACAGGAGACCTGGATCAGGAAGGGCAGGAAACCAACCATGGAGGAATCCAATTAACAGAAGCTGAGTAAGTCAATGATAAGAGCAAAGAAATTTAACTGAGGATGTTGTTCCAGCAGTGGTCTGTTCTTCACTAAAGGCTTTAATGCTTCTACCTCCAAAAGCACCAGCAACAATTAGCTTGTCAGAGGAGCTGTTTCTGCATTCACTTGTTATTTCAGGGAACCATTCCATGTACTGTAACTGAGCTTCATTGTTTTGCTTCCTGAATCTTTAGTCCTCTGGTTTCTTTGAAGGCTGGATGGAGTCTGAACATGTGACATCTGGAATGAAATAATACTTCTGAGCTTCTCTCACTTTTTCACTTCACTTTAGATTTTAAAATTTTGAGTTTGCTGCAGAAATATATCCCCCTCTTCTCCGAATCTGCCATGTGATAGGATCCCTTTTGTTTATCGTTTTTTTCACTTTCCCAACACTGTGAGAAAGATCAAAGGAAATCAACAGAAGTGGGAGGTTAGGGATAACAGAAGGTGATCTCAGCTGGATTCCAATTAAAACGGAGCGCAATTGATTGTACATCGAAAGATACAAAATGTGGCTTCATTCAGCAAACAGCAAAGCTGCCATGGGTGTCACTTTTACCAGATCCATGGCTAAGAAGCAGATTACACAGAAATTAGGAACACCCAATTCTCTGAGTCATGAAAAATAGTTGCCACTAGGCAATACAGTAGGTATTAAGGATAGGTAGTCCTTGGCTTATGACCACAATTGAGCCCAAAATTTATGTTGCTAAGTGAGGCATTTCTTAAATGAGTTTTGCTACAAATTACAACCTTTCTTGCCACAGGTATTAAGTGAATCACTGTAGTTCTTAAGTTAGTAACACAATTATGTGAATCTGGCTTCCCCATTGACTTTGCTCGTCAGAAGGTCACAAAAGGTTATCACATGACCCCAGGACACTGCAACCGTTATAAATATAAGTCAGTTGCCAAGCATATGAATGTTGAATGGTCACTAAACAAAGGGTTCTAAGTCGAGGACTACCTGTACTGCAAAATCAAAGGTGTTTCTTTGTGCAGAAATAGTCCAGTCATGCTCACAAACCAGGGGTATTTCTTTTGCTCACTTCTGCCTTTCTCAACCAGGATAGACCAGAGAGATGCTGCAGTTATTGTCTTCAGCTGATATACGCTGTCACTGCTTCGTTGTCCTCTCCTAAATGAGAGATAGAGAAGCAAGGGCAAAAGATGGAGACTGCCTTTACTTTTCTGTTAAGACAAAAATACAAGGCCAATTTAAACAGACAAAACATAAAACAACAGCAGTATTGAGTGTTTGTTAAAACATGGATGGATGTTATGTTTAAAGAAAAGGCATAGGGTTCAAAGAGCAACTGTAAACACACAAATCCAAAGTGGAGAATAAGCTTCGCAGAAAAATACCTTGGAAAAAAGCAAGGCTTAAGTGTGTCTCAGCATACAATCAAAACTCCAGTACATTTTACCTGATTACCTACTGCATCTTACTAAAACTCTCCTTGTCATGACCTCTAACTGGGTAAAACGGCATTACAGCGCAACAATTTTTGAAGGTACCTCAAAAAGGCTAATTTACAGAATGTGTCAAAAATCTGGGACTTACGACTTCCAAGGGAATGAAATTTGGGAAGGTTGTAACTGCTTCAATTCTACTTACCTGCTGGGAAGGGGCGGACAGGATGAGATGGGGCAAAATGGGATGGGAAGGAAAGGAAAGGAAAGGAAAGGAAAGGAAAGGAAAGGAAAGGAAAGGAAAGGAAAGGAAAGGAAAGGAAAGGAAAGGAAAGGAAAGGAAAGGAAAGGAAAGGAAAGGAAAGAAAGGAAAGGAGCCCATGGCACCACTCTCCCTCATGTTCCCCCAACTTTGCTGCCTCCCCATGTGCCTTGCCTGATCTGCTCAGAACCTATTGCACAACTCCATGCATCCTCCCCAAATTGTACCCCTCTTGTGCACCTTCACTGACCTACAAGCACCTCCTGTGCACCCCCATGCTCCCTTCCCAACTCATGCTCCCTTCCCATGCACTGGCCCTGACTTGGACAGCACCTCTTACACATTTCCAACCACCTCCAGGCACCCTTCCCAAACCATGCTATCCTCCCACATGCCCTGAAAATTAAAGTATTTTTAATTTCTTGGGATGGTACAGAAAAAAGTATTGTTTTATATGGAATAAAAAATAATGCAATAATAGAGGGAAATCATAATTGTAACACAAATAACTGATAAAAGAATGAATATCTAGCAAAAGATCCCACATTCATTATATATCCAAGTTTCTTCCTTTCCTTTCCTTATTTCCTTTCCTTTCCTAAACTAGCATGGCAATGACTCTGGGGAGCTTTGCAAAATTAAAAGCACTTTACCTAAAAGCAATAATCATGCAGTATCCAGTGCAACAGAACCATCCTTCCATCTTCCTGGTAGCTTAGGGATATCTGATCACCCTTCTGATCCCAAGCCCTGGGAGAAAAGGCAGATCTTTAAAGAACATTTGAAGACAGACAAGGTGGAAGTGACAAGATTCTCCAAGGGGATGCTATTCCAAAAACCGGTGCAGTAACAGAGAAGTTGGGCTGGAAAAAGAGTCCAGTCTAATAGTCTGGAAAGTTGGTGAGAGGAATAAAAAGCAAGATGAGCTAATGGTCTAACTCTATAAGATACCTTCTTTAATGGTCTGACTCTATAAGATATCTTCTTATGTTCAACTCTGTCATCCAGGGATTTCTTATTCCTTCAGAGGAGGATATTTTAATTATTACTCAAAATACTTAATACTGGGATTTGTATAGGGTCTCCTGCCTGAGCAAGAGGTTGGACTAGTAGTCCTTCAAGATCCTTTCCAACCTATTATTCTACGTACTATATTGTAAAACAGTTTTCAATAAATGTACTTTCTCTTCCAAAATTAATTTATTCTGACTAATGTTTATATTATTTTCTTGCATACATATTCTTGCCTTTATCCCATTCAGTCATCAACTGAGCTTTGACATTTTTCACTATTTAGCATAACAAAAGCAGGCAGCTAGTATCATATGCAATATTAATTTTCAGCAATTAGATTAGATTTTAGGATGGATTAAAAGAAAGATTGTTGGGTTACCAAAAAATCGCTCTGTGAGAGATACCATTTTATTTTAAAATGTTTTAATGATTTATTTGTATCTTTCATTTTCATTTTTCTATCCATTTACAAATGAGAATTTTTTGTCGGATTACATGCATAGCACACACACACACACACACACACACACACACACACACACACACGTGTGTGTGTGTGTGTGTGTGTGTGTGGAAATTCCTTTTTTTCTTCCATTTTCAGCATTTTTTTACTTTATGGAAAAATAAAGGAGAAAGATGCTGCATATGTAATGATTTTAGATTAGAATTCAGAAAAGAGAAATAACTATGTTAATTTCTTGTAAACCAAAGCCTAGTCCACAAAAAAGCCATAATAATTTTTCATCTTTAATTCAATAAAAACCCACCAATTTCTATGAACCATATCCATATGTTGCTACAAGCCAAATCATGCATACTTTTATAAATAAAGGTGATGAGCCCGTACATTTAATATAGAAAGGCAAATCTGATTGATTGGAAATAAGGAAAAACTGGAATAATGATTTCCATTGTTATAATAAATCAAGTCAAGCAACTTCTTTGTTCAAAAGGAATGGAAGGAATGGGAAAGCAGGAGAGGCTGCATTACACACAAAACTATCTACCTCTGCCCTGAAATCCAAATGAATGTACCTGGCAACACCGTACAGAGTGTTGGAGTTAAAATTAGTGGGGGAATTAGTGAAAACAATATGGTAGCAACATCCCCCTCCCAAGGAAGAAGATTTACTGTCCAAAAATAAACTGCAATTTAAAGATATCTGAGTTGTGAATTAGGCCAACATCTTTTCAGAGGTAACGTGGGTAAACACAGCCCATCCAGAATAGCCTTATTTTACTATGAAATCAGCATTTTCATTCGGAAGTGGAGGAAGTCACAGGGACTTAACCAAAGAAAGCCTTAGCTGAGAAAGTGAAATAGCAGGAACATTGATGGAAAATTATCATATAAATGCTAGAATTTTAATTTTGATTTTGTTGGATTTTATGGGAAATTAAAGTCAAAGATTCTTTTTCCCAATAAAATCACATTTTAATACGATCATAGAAGTACTAGGTAATATTGTTGATTTTAATGTAAGAGATTAATGTAATGTAAGCCGCCCTGAGTCTTCGGAGAAGGGCGGGATATAAATGGAATTAAAATAAAATAAATAAAATAAATATTTTATATCTGTATCCATACCAAAAAAAAAGTGAGAAGTTATTCTTTTTCCCCTTTCCTTTTCTTTCTTTCTTTTTCTTTCCCTTTGCATTCTTGACTTTGTTTCTTCTTTACCCTCTCCATTCCCTAGCCCTTCCCTTCTTCTCTTTTTGTATTTTATCATTTGCTAAAGCTTTACAAAAACAAAAATGCATTTTAATAAACCCAGTGCAGTGATAAGTACAGTTCCATGATCAGAAAAGCTAATGGGAACTCAAGGTGATGGAAGTTCCTTAGAAAGGAGATGTTAAGCATTGCAAAGAATTGACTATAAACTATAAGTGTCTGCACAGAAATAATCTTGTCTCTGTTGATCTGACTACTCACTGTAGATATTTAGACTTGGTATAAATAAATGCCCCCTGTTCTCTTCTATATCTCTCATGCAATTAAGCTATATTACTTGACTTACAAATGACTTAGATAAGGGAATAGAAGGGGAACACATCAAATTTGCAGATGACACTAGGCTGGCAGGAATAGCCAATGCTCCAGAAGATAGGATCAAGATACAGAAAGATCCTGTCAAACTTGAACTCTGGGCCTTATCTAACAAAATGACATTCAATGTAAAGTAAGCTTTTACATTTAGGCAAGAAATGTACCACAAATGTACAGTATAGAATAGGTGGTACCCAGCTCAACAGTAGTAACTGTGAGAAGGATCATGGAGTCCTAGTGGACAATCACTTAAATATGAATCAGCAGTGTGCTGCAGCTGCCAAAAAAAAACCCCCAACACAGTCCTAGGCTTCATTAACAGAAGGATAGAATCAAGATCACGTCAAGTGTTTGTACTACTTTATAATGCCTTGGTAAGACCACATTTGGAATATTGCATCCAGTTTTGGTTGCCATGATATAAAAAAGATGTTGAGACTCTAGAAAGAGTGCAGAGAAGAGCAACAAAGAAATGTTAGGGGACTGGAGGCTAAAACATATGAAGAATGGTTGCTGGAATTGGGTATGTCTAGTTTAATGAAAAGAAAGACTAGGGGTGACATGATAGCAGTGTTCTAATATCTCAGGTGTCAAAGCAAGAAAATCCAATGTTAGCAGCGTTGACATCCAGGGTTGCCACAAAGAAGAGGGAGTCAAGCTATTCTCCAAAGCATCTGAAAGTAGGACAAGAAGCAATGGATGGAAACTAATCAAGGAGAGAAGCAACCTAGAACTAAGGAGAATTTTTTTTTGATAATTACAACAATTAATCAGTGGAAAAGCCTGCCTCCAAAAGTTGTGAATGCTCCAAGTTTTTTAAGAAGAGACTGGACAGCCATTTGTCTGAAATAGTTTAGGGTTTCCTGCCTGAGCAGGGGGTTGGACTAGAAGACCTCAAAGGTCCCTTCCAACTCTGTTATTCTGTTATATAAGGTACAGGGTAAATTTACACATAACATTAAACCATAATATATTTAAATCAAGTTTATTAAATCCTGGTTTTAAAAACATAATATCTGGGTGACTATACTTCCACATTCTTAAAACTCTAATGAACCTTAAATCATCCTCCCAATTCTCTTTTTCTCTTGCTTTCTGGATAGGTTTATAGCAACTAATTGCTCCTAGCAAATGGAGAATGGAATGATCAAAAAAGAAAAGTTGTTCCCGCAGAAGAGGGAAATTATCTACCTGGATATGTGCTAAACTATTTTAAGAGACTAGACAGTTATAATTAATTGTGCTTCTTTATGTTCTCGCCTCTTTCCTTTTTTTGTTTTAGTAATAGCCTATAATCAAGGCACTGATGCGTTTACTATGTTGCTTGTTATTTTCTTGCTTGCCATTCTTCTCTGGTACAGAATTATTGTTTGCTGAGCAGTAGCAATTGTATCTTATTGATAGCCTTTCTGAGGTGACTGGTAATGCTTTGGGGTGTCCATTCCATACCCCAAGAGAAGTATGCATCATGTAACTTTAACTTCTATGTGACTGAGCAACTGATTATCATTAAAAGATGCATCTCTTCTGACCTAGCAAGAAATGGCCAGGAAATGGTGGGATTTATTATACACAAGAAAAGACCTTTTCCGGGTCTTCAGTCTAGAGCCCAAGAAGCAATATATATATTATCAAAGTGAACTGCCAATTAAAAGTTAGAGAGGAAAAATCACGCTGCTCTATCATATGATGTGCTCCAGATCTGCTCTTTGGTGTAGCAAAGATGTAGGCCCATTGAAATTGGATGGTAGCTGGGCAAACCAAGTGTATCCGTGTTTGCCATGGAAACATTGTAGTGAGTTTTTGTGGTGACAGGAGGTGATGATTTAAAAAAAAGTTGTTGCAGAGGTTTATGCCTCCTTTTGTAAATGGCACTGTGCTTTTAAAATATGAAAACAACAGTAATGCCTGATGGAAGCAACATAGAATTAAGAAACAAGAGATTTCGGGTTTTGTTCCCATTTTTTCTTCCGCACCTCAGGTGGGTGGCTTCACAAGAACCACAGTTAACAATATCACCAGGAAAGAAGGGGTCCACACCGATTGTGGAGATTGGATCTTGGCCAAAATGCCTTATCTGGCTTCTTCAGCAATACTCATATGAGGACACTTAAAATCTGCATTTGTGAGAAGGATGTGAATCTGCAGGATAATATGTATAGCTGGAAAATTTGAAAGGGTAACTCTTTGAAATCAGAGCAGCCTTCCCCAGTTTGCTACAACACCCATCGGTATGCTGGCTGAAAAAGTTACAGGCTGTAAATCTTTGTCTATTCAGTGTTATATGTGTCCTTTGGGGAGGCATCCCTACAACACCTGGAATAAGTGGTTAAGGGAGCAGCAAACAAGAATCAGTTGCTCCTTCCAACAGCTTTCTAAGATTGAATAGATGTATAAGCTGTCAAACTCCACTGTGCCTCTGGGCAATGCACAATGTAACTTCATTCATTCTCAGCTCATCCTACCCCATAGGGTTGTTGTGATGGGAAGAAACCAGAGGAGAGAGTGAAATATATCCTGCTTTCAGTTCCTTAAAGAAAGAGTGGGCATACATCTAAAAATTAAATATTTTTGAAATTGTTATTTTACTATAAAGGTTTTCAACAAACATAAGACATCCAAGGGCAGCATTATAGTAAGTTATCCAGTTAAAATATCTACAGTAATTAGGAAAGAAATAGACAAGATTAAGAAAAGACATTCATTATTATAAGACTGATGAACTAATTTCTGTAATGTTTTGAACAAGAAGGATTAGGGGATTTCCAAACTTTTGCATAAGCTTGTTTATTTATTTAGTTTGACAGTCAACCCTAACTGAAGACCTCTTTAAGTTGGTCTTGAGCACTGTTTTCTGCTTTAAAATTAGTTTTAAACTCCTTCTCTTTCTTCTCCCCAAAACAGTCCCTCCCTTCAACACTCCATTACAGGGGTGTCAAACTGCCGGCCCGTGGGCCAGACGCATCATAGCAAAACCGTGCCCACCCCATTGCCGGCAATGGCAAAAAACTCACGATACATCGCGACACATCACTTGACATTGCGAGTTTGACACCCCTGCTCCATTGGATATCAATCTGCTGATGCAATAAGGAAGAGAAGCATACGGCTGAGTGTGAACTGTTACCACTGCTCCCATCACTATGGCACAGATACCTTTCAATCCAATCAGGGAGAAGTTATTTTTCTCACTCTATTCCACAGAGGTTCCTTTCCCTTTAGTCATCTTTGATACCCAGGAACCATTTAATTTTCTGTCTGAAAAGGAGAGATGCTGGTGGTCAAGGAAAGTGTGTCAGGGAAGCAGCTGCTTACATTCACTACTCAGAAGTGAACAGCAACCAGGAAAACTGTGACAAAAAAGCTGAGAACTTCAAGTTTATCTAGATTTCATTTTTCTGATTCAGTTTCATTATTTTAATTTACCGGTATTCCCATTGTAAGTTCATTCAGTTTAGGTCTATATCAGTTCCTTATCTGTCTCAGTTTTACCCTGGGAATGGCAGAGAGGTCCATCAAGTTTGCCCCTTTTTAATGCCAATTCACTCTCCTTGAATCTATGTATGAACTCCTTTTAAACTTCTGTGGTATGGTTTATAAATCTACAACTCAGATGTACACAAAAATAACACAGTACACATATTTGCATCATGAATTTAAAATAGGTTTGTAAATTCACTATGCAAATATATGGACTTTGTGTATTTTTGTGCACATCTGAATTGTAGATTTATAAACTATACCCCAGAAGTCTAAAAGGAGTTCATATATAGATTCAAGGAGGGTGAATTGGCGTAAAAAATGCAAACCTGACTGATTTCTCTGCCATTTCTAGGGTGAAACTGGGCAAAATAAGGAAATTGGAACAGAAACTTTATAGATTAAATCAGGGGTGTCAAACTGCCAGCCTGCGGGCTGGACGCGTCATGCAGAAGCCGCGCCCACCCCATTGCCAGCAATGGCAAAAACGTCCCAATACATTGCGCGACGTCGCGTGACGTCACGAGTGTGACATGTCTGGATTAAATCATTCCACTATATCAACTATATAAAACTGATACAAAAATACAAATAAACTAGTTTATAGTAACAGTTCTGGTAAAAGAATTTTGCAAGTCTGGAAATGCTTCCCCCTCATTCACTTTACCTTTTTGGGGATGTGGGGAGCTTGTCTGAGATATTTTCTCCAGTTATTTTCTGACTGTTGCCTTGGAAGAAGCTCTTCCTCCTGTCCTTCAAGACCATTCTCTCTCCTCTTTACAATATGACCTTCTCTAGCTTCTGAGTCCAGAGTAGGTCAGCCAGTTGCTAAAAAAATGTCAGCCAAAGTTATATATACATTTAGAATATACTGTGTGTGTGTGTGTGTGTGTGTGTGTGTTTAGTATGTGTGTATATACAGTATGTGTTGCAGAACAGAAGCAAAATTGGCAGAATGGTGCATGTTCTCCTTGCCTTTAAGCCAGTGGTGGGATTCAGCCAGTTTGCACCAGTTCGGTAGAACTAGTAGCTAATTTTTTGTTGCCCAGGCCCAGAATGGACTTCCGGAAGTGGCATTCACACAGAGAACCAGTTGTTCACATATTTGAATCCCACCACTGCTTTAAGCCATATGTTCTGAACAACATACCCCCATCTCCAATTTCTGTGATCCCAGCTTTGCCACTTTATTCAACATGGATGGCAACAGGTGGCCCTCCAGTATCTAATCTTAGACACACACCTGTTGCACTTTTTGGTGGGAGCTATATAAAAGGATAGTGGGGCAGGATGGGAAAAATCAAGGAAGATGTCTTCTCTAGAATTCATGCCACCTTCTCTGATGGAACCAAACCAGAGAGTATTCAGATCTTCAGCTGATTTAATACAGCATGTCTTATGGGGATTCTTTGTTCCATATAATAAAGAAGGTTGGGGACTAAGAATTTAAATGTGCCTATCTACTCTCTCCTGTTAAATTTCCAGAAAGTTTGGCAGGATGCTGGATCTGGACCTATTCAGCAAACCAAATATTGTAGCCATAGCAACACACAATTCAACTTTAAATTCTCCATCTCACAGAAAGGCAATTTATTTTATGTTGTCTTTCTCCTTTTCTCTGCATTTTTATATATTTATGAGGTTTATAATGGCAATCATGGCTTCAGGTTCCTGCCTCACTCAGTCACTAACTGCCTGGAAAACTTGACTTAAGATCTCAATCTAGGAAACAGGCAGGGTCCTTTGAAATCACTAGCCTGCTGTCTCAGAGAACATCATTATGGGGTACCTCTGGGAAACAGAAGCAGGGAACAGGGTTCCCACCAATGTGCAGGTAGAAATTGCAGGGGGAATTAAGTAGCTACCTAATTCCACCCTGTCTTGGCCTCCCCCAATTCTGGGAACTGCAAAGTAGGAATTCTAAGAGATCCAGCACAATTCATTTTGGAAACACCATGTTAAGGGAAGGCTACTAAATGGACTCCAGAAGATGGTAGAGGACAGGAAGGCCTGGAGGAATGTTGTCCATAGGGTCACGATGGGTCGGACACGACTTCGCAGCTAACAACAACAACTACTACTCTGGAATAACAAAGTTTCTTGAAGATGAGGTTTCCTAATACTTTATGTGACTGAGCTTACAATACATTCCATATTTTAAAAAGGAAAGACAGTGGGGAACTCATGGAAGTGTTTGGGCTTTGATTTCTGTAAGGGTCACTGCTGTTTCTATTTTGTGTTACTACAAAAAAAACCCCCGAGAAATTACATCACTGGGTGGGGAGGGATTTAGTGGGGCATTTTCTAGAGTCTCTGGTTAGGGGCCACCAAAAATGGGTTTGTGGCTGCATATCATTCATGGCCCAACATTGTTCACCTTTGCTTTAAATAAAATTAAATGTGGAAATAAGTAGTATTATATAAGTTGATTTTCAAAAATTATGTGTATTTGCTTTCACAGCTCAGGCTGTGATTATCTTTTTTTCTGGCTGTCTCAACAGCACACTTGCTAGTTAACCCTCATAGCTGCCATTAAAACAGAGAAATGTTATTGTATTTTAATGTACTTATTCTGTATTAAACACTAAGATTCGGCACCCTTCAAAAAAAATCTAGAGGGAATGTTGAGATTCCCATAAGCACCACACCTTCATTTTATTCACCAGAGCTAATTGAAAGATGATACAGTTATTTTAAGAGCCAGTTAATGAATAACAGAAAGGTGCTGTCCTTGGGTAAGGACCAAAGTACTATTGGGCACCCTTCAAAATCATTTTGTAGGATATTTGATAGGTTATGTGTTACATCTAGCTAAGTGTTTTCCTGGTTGAGAAGTTCAAAATTCTAGATCAGGATTGCAATTAGGCACCAACTTTAAGGCTTGTGGAGAATTCTGGCAACTGAAGCAATAGCAATAGCACTTAGACTTATATACCACTCCATAGTACTTTATAGGGACGCGGTGGCTCAGTGGGTTAAGACGCTGAGCTTGTCGATCAGAAGGTCGGCAGTTTGGCAAGTCGAATCCCGAGTGCCGCATAACAGAGTGAGCGCCTATTACTCGTCCCAGCTTCTGCCAACCTAGCAGTTCAAAAGCACGTAAAAAATGCAAGTAGAAAAATAGGGACCACTACGGTGGGAAGGTAACAGCTTTCCGTGCGCCTTTGGCATCTAGTCATGCCGGCCACATGACCACGGAGACGTCCTCAGACAAGTGCTGGCTCTTCGGCTTTGAAATGGAGATGAGCACCGGCCCCTAGAGTCGGAAACGACTAGCACGCATGTGCGGGGGAACCTTTACCTTTACCTTAGTACTTTATAGCAATGTCAGCACATTGTCAGCATATTACCCCCAACAATCCTAATTTTACCGACCACTGAAGGATGGAAGGCTGAGTCAACCTTGAGCTGGTCAGGATTGAATTTAAGGCTGTGGGAAGAGTTGGCTTGCAAGACATCCCTGACTACAATCATGTAATCCTTAGGATGGACTCAGTTCTACTGTCCTTTTATAAGACCCAAAGACCTTCTTCTGTGGTCCAGTCTGGGGCGCCGAGTCTGTGAATTGTCCAGTCTCTTAGTTTATTTATTGTGTCATCATCCTCAGCTGCTGTGCATTCTAATAATTATATTTATGATGGACAGTGCTTTTTTTTAAAAGAAAAAGGTGCCAGAACTCACACATGTCATACAACCTGCCTTGCCTACCCTACAAGGTTCCATCCAAAAAAGGTGCTGAAACTCCGTTCTGAGCGTTCTATGAGAAAAAAAAGCCCTGATAATGGAAATGTGTTTTTTAATTTCTTTTAAGATTGTTCATCACCCAGAGCCACTTGCAGAGATAGGCAGCCATAGAAATTGGAAAAAAATAAGTAAACAAATAAAGCCCAACCTGGCTGGCCATAAACCCTACTAAATCAGTAGAATTATTTCAGAGTTAAGGGATTCATATACAGCAACTCATAGAAATCATCCCAGGCTATGTGTGTGTGTAACTTTATTTTTAAGCTTGAATTCTATCTATCGGCTGTTTGGCAGAAGAAAATCTCCTTCTGCAACAGTGAATGTCTAGTTATGTCAAAGAACTATCTGGTGCAAGTGGAAAACATCTATTAGTAATGTGGAATTGTAATGTCTGAGAGAGTACTGTGTGAGACTATGATGTTACATCAGCTTCCTTATTGTTTCTGAAACAAAAGCTGGAAGGCCATTAAGATATGTGTAATAGTAGAAGTCCTACATCAGCAGAAAGTAAGAATAGAAAGTGGTTGAAGTTCCATCTATTTTCATGATTCTATTTTATTTATTTTATTTTTTATTTTAATTCCATTTATATCCCGCCCTTCTCCGAAGACTCAGGGCGGCTTACAAGCTTAGCAGTAGCCTTCATTCTATGTATATGCCTGCTTATTAGGGCTTTCACACACACACACCCAAGTGGCATTATTACAAAGTCAGCTTAATTGCCCCCAAAAATCTGGGTCCTCATTTTACCTACCTCGGAAGGATGGAAGGCTGAGTCAACCTTGAGCCTGGTGGGACTCGAACCTGCACTAATTGCAGGCAGCTGGTGTTACTTAAGGAGGCATTAGCCCACTGCTCCACCAAGGCTATAACTACAAGGATGCGGGGCCCATCCTAAAATCTTATCTTTGTCTTTTATTGGCTGCTTGCCTCAAGAACATTAAGCAGATGTGCCCATTGGGGTAGGGGTTGAAATACAAGTAGTCCTTGACTTACAACAGTTCATTTAGTGACAGTTCTAAGTTACAACGGCACTGGAAAAAAGTGACTTATGACCGTTTTTCACAGTTGTGACCTTTGTAGCATCCCCATGATCAAAGGGTCAAAGTTCAGATGTTTGGCAACTGGTTCATATTTATGACCGTTGCTGAGTCCCAAGATCATGTGATCACCCTTTGCGACCTTCTGACAAGCAAAGTCAATGGAGAAGCCAGAAGTCACTTAACAAACCGGGTTAGTAACTTACCATCCACAGTGATTCACTTAACAACTGAGGCAAGAAAGGTCGTAAAATGGGGTAAAATTCACTTAATGAATGTCTCACTTAACAACAGGAATTTTGAGCTCAGTAGTGGTTATAAGTTGAGGACTATCTCTAGTGAGAAGGCTTTAACTTTTCTCGCTTAATATCTCCCTGTTTCTCTGTGGTTAAAAGTTCAAGAAAGGCTGAAAGGAAGAAAAGAAAAGCAGTCCCCATGACACTGACTTTCTCGGTTTGCCAGGTAGGGCTATTGTTAAGTGTGCCAACATTTTACTGGCCGGCTGCTAGGCTTTTGACAGGAGCCTGGCAGCCCGGCATTTAGCAGATTGAGCTGTTTTGGCCAGGGGTTAAGTGCTGAGGAAAGCTTCTCCATCTAAATGTGTATATCACAGACAGAGAAGAGCCTGTAAAAAAAAAAAGCTGCCTTAATAACAGTAACTTTGTCTCCCCCCAAAACCTTCAGAAAAGCTGGATTTCTGAAATAGAATGCATTATTCATAAATATAAATTATTTGGGAAGTAGTTACTAATTCTTGCCCGATTAATTTTTGGCCACAGTGATCCTTCATGTGATGTATTTCTTCCCCACTCTTAAGTGCTGCTGCGCTTATTTTAAAAGAGACTGGAGACAGCTGGATACGGTGGTAGGCTAGATAAGTGGCTTTTTTTTCCATTGCTGGGTATGCATCACTATATTTACAAAGTGGTAAGAGGGCAGCTGGGGAAAGTGTGCTGTTTTTGTTCACAGTAGATTACAATAGCTTCTAAAAAGGGTCAGACTGCTTGACTGCCAGAGGCCATAAGCTATTACAACATTCATGACCAGCATCTTTTGAAGAAGGTCGTAAACAAGTACATTGGATGATTTTAGGTGGCTAAGAGGGCTACAGAAAGAATAGCCAAGGTCTCTGGTATGAGGGCTCAGCATCCATCAGTCCTGCCTATTCCCCAGACCTCAGCCGTCGCAAAATGAAGCCATTTCTCCAAAGATTTCGGCCATTTGGGGCCACATAGCAAAGATGCTGTGGAGCTAAATTTTTCAGAGAAGGTCTCAGTCACGAATGGCTAAAAACAAAATTATAGAGCAATTTTGCTCATGGAGAGCAGGAGGAAATGTGATTCATTTTCCTCTGCCAGGCAGAGTCGGCAGCAGAAATGACTAACTTAACCCTTTCCCCTTTGCAAGTGCCAGGCCTCTTATGTTTTGTTTTGTTTTGTTTTTTTAACTGCCTGTTTTCAGGAGTGGGGAGAAATAATGACAACTGAGGTCAGCCGTTGCTTGAGAGCATGTGGTTCCTAATGTGATGTGGGGAAATGGTTAATGGCCAGCTGAGTGATGCTTCAGACTAGATGCAAACCCAACACTTCTCTGCTCATCTTTTTCAGGGTCTCACAGCTGTCTTCTACTGCTGCCATATGATCCAAGAAAAAGGCCAGCCTCTTGAAGCTATTACAGACAGGGACTATGGTTTCTCATGCCCACCCCTGAAATAACTTTCTGGAACAGAATCCAAAGCACGGCACAGTCTTTGTCAGTAAAACTGCTACTTTCTTGCTTATGCAAGGGCAAGATGTGGAACAGTCTGTTTATCTGACGTGTCCTGGTAACCCCCTTTTGAAAGAGGTCACTTTTATTCTCAGGTTTCATCATAATGGGCCTTGTGTGACATAGTAGAAAATGGAGGGTTAAGCTACCCTTCTGCTCCACTATGCAGATAGTCCTTTGACTTACAATGACAACTTGGAACAGAAGTCCTGTTGCTAAGCCAGGCAATAGAGTTGGCCCTGATTTTATGACTTTTCCTCCACAGCTGTTAAGCAGATCACTGCAGATGTTAAATGACAAAGTCCCCCATTGACATTGCTTGTTGGAGGCTAGCTGGAAAGGTGGTAAATAGCGATCACATGACACACACACACCCTCAGATGTTGCGACATCATAAATACTTGCCAGTTGCTAAGTGATCGTGGAGATGCTGCAATGGTTGTAAGTGTGAGAACTAGTTGTAAGTCACTTTTTTCAGTGCCATTGTAACTTTGAACAGTCACTAAACAAATGGTTGTAAGTCAAGGATTATCTGTACAGTCTGATTTGTCTAACCCAGGGGTAGGCAACCTCGGGTTTTTTATGACTCATGGACTTCAACTCCCAGAATTCCTGAGTCAGCTATGCTGACTCAGGAATTCTGGGAGTTGAAGTCCATGAGTCATAAAAGAACTGAGGTTGCCTACCCCTGGTCTAACCTGTTTGCAAGAAGCAAATCTGGGAGCACCTGAATGTTTCACCAGGGAAAATGAATGGTGCCAAAGTAATTGAGTTTGCTGGCATTTCTGACTGCCACTCTAGGCTTCTCTTTCCTTCTTCTCCTCCTCTCTCAGAACTACTTCAAAAAAATTGGGGAGCGTGAAATTATTCTCAGTGTAATGTATATTCAACAAACAATACGTCAGTGTCAAGATTGGGAGGGAAAGACTGGGAATTTAAAAATCCATTAAGAAAAATGCTTTTTGACTTTGTAGATTAATATAATGTCTACAAAGCAGTTGAATGTTATTTCTGGAAATTCTTTAGATTTAAAGGAGGGATTCAAGAAAGCTTATGTTCTGTTCACATGTAAGGCAGTTCAGCTGAACTTCAGGCATTCTCAGGTGTGGATGTGAATGATAGCTGCATGTTTCTCAGGTTACTTACTCCTGCTGTACTTTCCATAATCGTAACAATCCTTTTATTTGACCCAGTGAAGGGAGGCCAGCGAATAGCAGAACAAACCAGCTGGGTTAGCATAGTCAAGACAGAAGCAAGGGACTTTTTTCTTTTTCCCTTTTAGACAACCTTAGCCAACCTTTACTTCTACTGAGAGGAGAAATTAGTGCTCCATCTTCAGAGCTGGACTTAAGAAAGGGTAGATGATAGCATTATATCAGGAACTTCCAACTAGCAATAGGAAATCTTCACAGAGAATCACTGGGTCTTTGATCCAATATATATTCAATTCCATGAAGCCTTCTTCTGGATATGAGATAGAGGGATCATATTACCAACTCTGTACCAGGCATTTAAGTATTGTGATTTAATCTAATCCCAGTTATGGGCATGGGCTGATCTAAACCATATAGTATAAAACTGTATTTTGTGTTGGTTTCTGAGGCATGCACATTACTATTGCAAATGGTATTTGTGTGATAAATAAGCAAGTACCAGAAGACCATTGTTTTGTGCTCTCCATAACATAATTATGTTTCATAACAAATGAATAAAACAGGACCAAGAAGTGTGCAGAACTAAAGAGGTGAAAATGTATATAGTTAACATGAATTGATGTTAATTGTAAGCATATTAGTATTTGGCTTCAGAGACTAAGATATTATGCAGGTTATGTTGATAATACTGAATTTCAGCAAGTGAAATTTCTGCCTCTGTCCCTTACTTATGCTGAGCTGGGGAAAAAAACCTTGTTTCTATATCAGTATATGATAGACTGATTACACCAGTAAAATATACAGAATCATTCCATGGGGAAATAATAGACTTGATTAGCCAATATCAAGTGAGTCAGTCCAGCTCCATTTATGGATGAGTTCATTTTGCATGTCCTTTGTGACTTTGCTAAAGATACTTTTATTATTTATTTAAACAAACATTTTCTAACCAATTCTTAAAAGGTTTAGGAAAACACTGGTTTCCAGCTTACAGTTTAAAGGTTTTGTGAACTGTATATACCACATCCAAAAGAGGCATGATGGTTCAGTGACTTAATCACGCTGGATATGGCCTTTACTTTAGGGGGTTTGAGTTCTAGCATCATGAGATGGGGTGAGCTCCCATCACTTGCCTCAGCTTCTGCCCACCTAGCAGTTCAAAAACATGTTATATGTGCGTAAATAAATAGGTACCACTTGGGTGAGAAGATGGGCCGGTGCTTTGTGCAGATTGTCAAATCCTTGCTGGCACTGGACTTTTCCAGAAGCAACACCATTTTGTGAGGTGATTTTGGTGGACGGAGAAAGCTATTTGTGTTTCTTTCTGGTGCAGAGCTAGCTTGCACCCTTGGTGCACCATGAATAGCATGAGAGCATGAACCAAAAAGGAGCCAAATAGCTACTCTATATTAGCACTGTAATCTCCTGGCTAATGTAACATCACTATATGATAGATAGATAGATAGATAGATAGATAGATAGATAGATAGATAGATAGATAGATAGATAGATAGATAGATAGACAGATAGATAGACAGATAGATAGACAGATAGATAGATAGATAGATAGATAGATAGATAGATAGATAGATAGATAGATAGATAGATAGATAGATAGATAGATAGATAGATAGATAGATAGATAGATAGATAGATAGATAGATAGATAGATAGATAGATAGATAGATAGATAGATAGATAGATAGATAGATAGATAGATAGATGATACATACATACATACATACATACATATTTCTCTTTCATTAAACTAAAAATATGAATCCTGGGCATGTTAATGCTAGAAAAGAATACTCAAACACTGGGATAAAGTCAAAACTAAACAGTTTAATAGCTTTTGTTGGCCAACTGCCAACGTCGTCAGAGTAAAATTGCCAGAGATGAGGGAACCCGGTTTCATTGCAGGTGTTTTTTGCACTCTGCCCATAGAGCGAGTCATGGGTCTGTTCACCTCAGCCAGCCGTATTGTCCTGAGCTGCCCCGCACTCACTTTCATCCGTGTGTTCTCAGGTTGAGGGCATTGCGCCCTCCTCGTAAAGTGTGAATGTGTCCAAATGCCTGTTGTCAAGGGTGGATCGTGAGCTGTTCCCATCATCCCATGTGCCTCCATGGTAGGTGTCTTACGGGTTCCCCCCTCCTTTTTACCAGTCATGATGCGCTGACACTGTGCGGCCAAGG
Source organism: Vipera berus (assembly GCF_964194415.1). NCBI lineage: Eukaryota > Metazoa > Chordata > Lepidosauria > Squamata > Viperidae > Vipera > Vipera berus. The sequence goes on from NC_138203.1 coordinate 220,403,465, forward strand.
GGTCCTGGTCCTGCCTTGAAGGCACCCTTCGTAAGTGTTTGCGTTGCTCGCGTTGCTCTTCCCAGCTCCTCAGTGCCTGATAGGTGGGGAGCAGATCTATATTGCGGTTGATAGAAAATTCATCCGAAAACCAAGCCTCCTTGAGCAGTCGGCCACCCTTGGTGCTGTCCTGAGCAATGGCCTCGCCAAGTCAAAAGTATGGTTATGACTGGCCATGTGCACCCACACCTGCGAGTGTTGTCCTTGCTGTCTAACGGCAAGCTCATGCTCATGCATCCTAGTTCTCAGCCATTTTGCTGTCTCCCCAACATAGTTACAACAGAAATCCTCACATCTCACCCTGTATATCACTGAGGATCTTTCCTCATTGGGGAGCAGGTCCTTTGGATGTATTATCCAGGCACACAGGGTTTGGTCAGGATTATGGGCAATACTGACGTTATAGGGAGCTAATATTCGCACCATAGCTTCATATACACCATTGATGTATGGCAGCATTATCCATGCCATTGGCATGCCCTCCTGTTGGTCCTTAAGGGGCTCATGTGGCCTGCTGTACCATCTGATAAAATGCAAGAGATACCCATTACTCCTGCAGATACGGTAAAGGTGGCACCTCTCCTCTTCCCTTGCCCTGACCATACTGCAGTGTGTATCCACCCACTTGAACATCATCCTGATACAGCCAACCTTATGGGCTATAGGGTGGTTGCTCCTATAATGAAGAATTATTTCAGTATGCGTGGGTTTGTGGTAGATCAATGTGTGGAGAGAACCACCCACACAGTGGAGAAGGAGACCAATGGAACCTTGGTTTTCGGATGAGTTTTCTATCAACTGCCGTATAGATCTGCTCCCCGCCTATCAGGCACTGAGCAGCTGGGAAGAGCAACTCGACCAATGTAAACATTTATGAAGGGTGCCTTCAAGGCAGGACCAGGACCCCTTGGCCATGCAGCGCCAGCGCATCGCGACTGGTAAAAAGGAGGTGGGGGGAAACCCTAAGACACCTACCATGGGATGACGGGAGGACTGATCGCAGCAGAAAGAACAGCTCACGATCCGCCCTTGACAACAGGCATTCGGACACATTCGCACTTTACGAGGCAATTTTACTCTGACGACGTTGGCAGTTGGCCAATGAAAGCTATTAAACTGTTTAGTTTTGACTTTATCGCAATGTTCGAGTATGTGTGTGTGTGTGTGTGTGTGTATATATATATATATATATATACACACACACATACATACATACATAATAACATCTATGATTGGTCACACAGTCAGACAGATGTTTAGGCTGGATTTGGCATTTTTATTGACCTATTGAGTGCTTCCCAAGGACCTGGGATAGGCAGATGTCATTTTTTGGTGTTAAAGGTATCATTGCAAGATGTAAGCTATTCCAAGTAAAGCTGCTTTTTGCAATTGACTGATGGTGATTTTGTCAATGCTGATGTCAATGGCACAATCAATGAACCATACTTTCTTCTTTTCAATAACTATTTTATCAGGCACCTTTTTAAAAAAAGATGCCTGTTTGCTTGGATCTTAAAGTCCCATAAGATCTTAATGCACAGAATAGAATAGAATAGAATAGAATAGAATAGAATAGAATAGAATAGAATAGAATAGAATAGAATAGAATAGAATAGAATAGAATAGAATAGAATAGAATAGAATAGAATAGAATAGAATAGAATAGAACTTTGGAGGTCTTCTAGTCCAGCCCTCCGCTCAAGCAGGAGGACCTATACCATTTCAGACAAGTAACTGTCTAGCCTCTTCTTAAAAATCTCCAGTGATGGAGTGCCCACGATTTCTGGAGGCAAGCTGTTCCACTGGTTAACTGTCCTCACTGTCAGGAAGTTTCTCCTTAACTCCAGGTTGCTTCTCCCTTTGATCAGTTTCAAACCATTGTTTCTTCTCCTGCCCTCTGGTGCTTTGGAGAATAACGTGACCCCCACAAATACCAGAATACTGCTATCATCTCCCCTATTTCTTCTTTTCTTTAGACTAACCAAACCCAAGTCCTGCAGCCATTCTTCATATGTTTTAGTCTACAGGCTTTTAATCATCTTAGTTGCTCTTCTCTGAATATTTTCCAAACTCTCAACATCTTTTTTGTGGTATGGTGACCAAAATTGGCTGCAGTATTTCAGGTGTGGTCTTATTGTATTAGCTTTTTTGGTGGTGGCTGTACACTATTGGCTCATAGTCAAGTAATCATCCAATAGAACTCCAAGGTCCCTCTCACAGTTGCTGTTTTTAAGCCAGGTCTCACCCAATCTGTACTTGTACCTTTGATTTTTCCTGCCTAAATGTAAAATTTTGCTTTTCTCCACATTGGAACTCAATTTGTTGGATAAGGTATCAAAGAATGAAATAAGATTGGTTTGACACAATGTGTTTTTAACAAACCCGTGCTGGCTACTAGTTATGACTTTGTTTGCTTCTAGTTGCTTGCAGATCTGTTTTTTGATTATCAAAACCACCTCAACTTGATGGTCCCATAAAATAGTTTAAATCCAAAGCTCTGACAAAGTTTTCAATATATAATTCTGGCAACCCAGGCATGACATTGCTTGCAGTCAGTTTGCAAAATTTTGCTGCAGCCACTTATAAAATGGTCAAATGTTTCATCCTATATTATTATTATTGTTATCTATTCACAATGTGAAATCATAGCTGTCAATTCTTTACCTGATGTTAGTCTTCATGTACTGTATATTGAGTTGTTTTCAAGAATCTAAGATGTTGTAATTTATCAGTGTAGTATATGTGCAGATTGCAGTAGTGTGGCTTCCACAATTGACAGAAGGATATTTTGCAGATGCGCAGATTTTCTAAGTGCTGTCGGAGATTTTTTGGTATGGCACCTAGTGTGCTGAAAAATCACTGGGACCACCACAGCCAGGTTATGCCATAATCTTTCATAATCTTTTGATCATTATGGTTATTCAAAGATAATAGATGATCTACAGTTGTGGCCAAAATTGTGGAAACCTTTTGGGAAAAGTGTACAGTAGAAATGGCACCTTTGGTTAAGTTCCCACCAATTTTTCTTCTATTTTTTTTATAACTGTAGCCTTGTTCACTTAATAATACTATTTTACATCACTGTCTGGGCAACCAGTCAACTCTTTGCACCATTACTTTAGTTTTATTACATTTTACAAGCTCACTAAATGAAAGAACACAAAAAAACCACAACCAACTTGACAGTGATCACATAACACACTGACAAATGTCCTCCTCTCAGCTTCAATACATGACATCAATAACTGATTCCTACTGTGATCTGATTGGCTCATTTCCAAAACAAGAGGACATCTGATTGGCTCTCTAAACACTCATGCTCATTGGCTACAATCAGATGAAAGAAAGCTACCTGATATCAACCTAAGCAAGTTGCTTCCTTTTTCTGGTTATTTGGCTATAATGTTTCATGGAACACAGTACAGATAATTAAACAAACTTTGTTGCATTACATTCTTGATTAAATTATCTTTCCATTGATATATAATCTTATGGTACTACTCCAAAAAAAGTGATGTTATTAGCCATCAAACCTCAAAAATATACTTTTCCCAAAAGGTTTCCACAATTTTGGCCACTACTGTATACTTTTAGATTTGATACTCTGATAAAGTTGAAAGCTTCCAGCAGAAGTAAGTATCTGAACTGAATGTCAATGAAAGAGATAAGAGAAAAGTTAAGTGTAATGCTACTGTTAAAAAAAATATTATTGAGCAGAATCCACATCAATTTTAGTTAGCTGTTCAGGCCACTAATTTTATAGATAGATTTTTCAGAAATACTACAGTAATATTTGTTGTTGTTGTTGTTAGTTGCGAAGTCGTGTCCGACCCATCGCAACCCTATGGACAATGTTCCTCCAGGCCTTCCTGTCCTCTACCATCTTCTGGAGTCCATTTAAGCTCACGCCTACTGCTTCAGTGACTCCATCCAGCCACCTCATTCTCTGTCATACCCTTCTTCTATTGCCCTCAATCTTTCCCAGCAATAGGCTCTTCTCCAGTGAGTCCTTCCTTCTCATTAGGTGGCCAAAGTATTTGAGTTTTAGCTTCAGGATCTGGCCTTCTAAAGAGCAGTCAGGGTTGATCTCCTCTAGGACTGACCGGTTTGATCGCCTTGCAGTCCAAGGGACTTGCAGGAGTCTTCTCCAGCACCACAGTTCAAAGGCTTCAATTCTTTGGCGCTCAGCCTTTCTTATGGTCCAGCTTTCACTGCCATACATTGCAACTGGGAAGACCATAGCCTTGACTATACGGATTTTTGTTGACAGGGTGATGTCTCTGCTTTTTAGTGTGCTGTCTAGATTTGCCATGGCTTTCCTCCCAAGGAGCAAGCGTCTTTTAATTTCTTGGCTACAGTCCCCATCTGTAGTGATCTTGGAGCCCAGGAAAATAAAATCTGTCACTACCTCCATTTACAGTAATATAGCCCCTGACTAAAACAGAATCAATAAAACTCCTATCAATTTCAGTGGATATTACTGAGCACTTTTAAAAATTTAATCTGGAGCACTGTACATGATTATTTTGAAAGACAAGATGACTTGCTTGTAATTGTGTTTACCTGGTGCTGTTTTTATATTCTCTACTAGCTTCGATTTGAGTTGGCATTTTGAGATGCATTGTACCAATCTAAAACAGAAAGCGCATTCATTTCTTCCATAAGTTTGGCTGTTTCATTCCGGAGAGAAAAGGATTCCTTTCATAGAATCTCAAGAATCTCAACCAAATTAGACATTTTAAAAAAACTAGAAAATAATTTAAAACATTAAGGCAGGTGATCAAGCCAAACCTTTGCGTCCAAATCATAGGTAAAGAGTATATTGGAAGGAAGACAGTGTGTTCTTGCAAAATTAGAATGTAAATAGTAATGTAAATGTAAAATGTAAATGTAAATATTGTAAATATTTATATGTAAATATATGTAAATATGTAAATATTGCTAAGCACATTTGATTTGTGCTTAGATTGTAAGCCGCCCTGAGTCTTCGGAGAAGGGCGGGATATAAATGGGATTAAAAAAAAATAGTCCATAGATGCTCATAGCCTAAAGCCAGAAACAGCCCAGATAGAGATAGATGGAGCTTTCCAGTGGGACTACAGACAAAGAGGAGGGAAGACATTTTGTCAGCATTTTGCAAATCCAACAAATGTTTGTGCAATGGTCTTTGGCAACGTGCTCCAATAGTGTATACAGTCTATGCTTGTCTCTTTCCAGGTTCAACACTGCAGTGCTATCCATACTCCAGGAAGGAAACTCTTCCCCTTTATCATGGCAGGTATGGTCACTGGATAATGGCATTGAAAGCCTTCTTCTCTCTTCAGGGAGGCTTGAAATTATGGTGTACATCTGAAACCCAAAATTAATTGTACAAAGATCAGAATGGCTGTGACAATTGTCCTCCAGACTACACACATGTTGTTTTTGAAAAGAAGAACTTGGAGAGCTCCATCTTATTTGGACCCCATTTAAAAGTCCACCACCACCACCACCATTCCTTTGAAAATGCCTTTACTGTTTCCTGCAGCACCTGCCTTTATTTGCAACTTTCCATCTATGCAAGACTGGCTCTGATGCTCATTAACTTATAGGATCTGACACATCCACTATCCTGGGTGTTTTGGCTGTGGTTTGCTGTCATTGCTTTCCATCACTGTTTATCAGGATGCCGCACTTCCTCAGAGCATTGTTTATGGTGATGTTTCAATAGTCCTTCAAGTGGCCCTGTGAGCTCATATCTTTTTACCCAGGGCCAGCCTTAGTGTGTAGTGCTCTGGGCAACTGACACAAAACGCAGACATTATCTTCTGACTTCCATCACTGAACCCCATTTCAAAATCTGACTATGTTTATTCTGATGGCTGGCATGGTCTGGAGGGAGAAATTATTTGATGTTGTGTTCAAGAAAGAGGTTTAAGGCTAGCATTGCAGAAACCCTGGTGTTCTTTGACCGATGGCCTTTAGGAGAATAATTTGTGGTTCTCGGGATGTTTTAGTTTGAATTTTCTATATTGCAGCTTAAGGAATGAGAAACAATGTCCTTTCCCCATAGGAGTGGTTAATTGGTGACCTGATAGACCATTTCCAAGGCCTCATACCAGCACTAATCACAGTGCTACTAAATAATCTTTCCATGTATTAACAAGGCATTTTCTAAATTTCATAAACAGCACCATCCTTCCAGTAAACATAAGAAGTATAAATTGGAAGCCTTTTCCTTCCTAGAGGTATAGATTCCCAGAGCTATCATTAAAAAGTGGCCTCGTGCTCCTGGTTTATGACTGTAATGAACCTCCCACTAACCAGCAGGTCCTTCATAACAGAAGTCTGCCCATAGTCAGCAACAGATTAGACAGAGAAAGAGAAATCGCCAAGTGGCCGTCAGGCAGTTAGTCAAGGCAGAGTCATGCAGATAGCTATACTGCTAGCCCCAACATGTTTGATGGGGAAGCTGTTCTATTTTATATATTAGATATTTGGAAGCAAGAGTCATGACCAGCCAGCATGGGAAATTCTGGGAGCTGAAATCCAGCAACATCTTAAATTTGCTAAGGTTGAGAAACACTTCTCTACAAGTACAGAGTGCAGGGGATGGGAGCTGGAAGGCAGGAAAGGGGATCAGGGGTTCAGAGGCAAGGTACTCAGGGATGTTTTCAGGAGAAGTTTAAAAAAAAAGATTTGAGAGGATGGATATATCCCAGTCCTGTTGTCAAATCAGGGTTATTTAATGAGACTCAGGCATGAGTTCTGTGTCATAATCTCTGCCTTTAGAATAGTACCCCATCCCTAAGGATGCAAGTTGTACCAACCCCGCCACCCTTTTTAAAAAGCCTGAAAGACTTGAGATTTTCCTCAGGTGAAAGGTTAGGAAAGCATGCACCTTCTGAAGGGATTTTATTAAGTAATTGGGTCAGTGGTGGGATTCAAACTGGTTCTCTGTGTGGATACTGCTTCTAGACGTCCATTTTGGGCCTGGGCAACAAAAAATTAGCTACCTGTTCTGCCGAAGTGGTGAAAACTGGCTGAATCCCACCACTGAATTGAGTGTATTTGTCCCTGGGTTATTGCCTATTTTTGCTTTTATTGCATTATGTTGTATTGTATTTATTTTTAACTTGTATGCTGCCCAGAATCATCATGTTGAGAAGCCTTATAAAGCAGATTTATAAATAAATACAAATAATTACATGTCTGTGGAGAATGAACATTAGAAAGACTAAAATGCACTGGAATTGTGATAAAAATACATATAAAAAAGATTCCAAGGACTTGTATTGATATGAGCAAACTGAGAAAAGTGGAGAATATGTAAGTCAATATGGGCTGGTGTGATTTTTGAAAGTCATATAACGTATCTCTGTCTATGTGAAATCTTCAAAGCCACTCTCTGACAAAATGTTCTTTATTCTGTGGTGACCTCTTCTTAAATGCTTCACCCCTGATATTTTCACTTTAGAAAATATAGATAATATATAGAGTCTGCTTTGTACATTATGCTGTTATGACCGAAGAGATATTTCAGTGGAGAGAATCACAGAACAGAAGAATCAAGGTGTTAGTGGACAGGAAGCCATTGGTCCTATGAACTCAATGTTTTCATTTCTTTTTAACTTTTGGGGCAAAAGGGAGAACCTGTGTTACTTCATTATCTTCTATACTATAGCCCATCATCTGCTCCATTTAATCTATGTGGTGTCCCATAGGCTCTGCCACATCTGAAATGGCAGAGCCTATTCATGTTGGGGGCAGATTAGCTTTTTCCTGGGATGACCTGAACCTTCACATTGTATTTTTGCCATGATCATCCCCAAAATATTTGCAGGGTGTGATTAAAAAAAATATCAGGATGGCAGCTACAACAATGCCACAGAAGTTCATAGGTCACAAATAAAAAATGAATGGAGCTTCCATCTTCACTTTTTGGACTTCACCCGTGGTCAGCATTCCTGATCATCAGCTTCTCACAATCTGGTAACAGCAAGTCTGTCACTTTCCAGGGGATTTCAAAAGGCACTGAATAAAATTATGAATGACTATATATGCCTTTACAGCCCTAGTCTACATGTAAAGAAGCTGTGTAACAAAGGAACAGAAATGACAGGTCCTGTTTCTTTAAGTCGAGATCAATTAGAATGTGTTGAAAGGAGGATGGCTTTGAGTATAATTAAATATTTAAAATAGTACAACAGCAGCCTAAAACAATGGAGGAAGTGGAATGAAAATGATTAGCAAAGAACAAAACAGAAATGGGAGTGATATTAATTGAAGCTATTATAAAACAATAATGGCAGTCAAAAACCTAATTTCTGTATTGTCAGACCCATTTTGATTAAGTGTTAAATGCTGCTCTTACAAACTGGTCTCAGTTTGTGCTGAAATATTAATTCCTGCCTTTATTCAGCTATTATCTTTTGCCCTCCAAAATGGTATTTCTGTGCAAAGTCAAGTAGCACTTTCTACATTGAAAGAATAGAATAGAATAGAATAGAATAGAATAGAATAGAATAGAATAGAATAGAATAGAATAGAATAGAATAGAATAGAATAGAATAGAATAGAATAGAATAGAATAGAATAGAATAGAGCTGGAAGGGTCCTTGGAGGTCTTCTAGTCCAGCCCCCTGCTCAAGCAGGAGAAACTATACCATCTCAGACAAGTGACTGTCTAGTCCAATGATGGCGAAACTTTTAGAGACCGAGTGCCAAAACTGCAACGCAAAACCCACTTGTTGTAGGGTGCCAGGTGGGCATGGCCCATTGGGTTGGTTTGGCTCATTGGGTGGGTTTGACTGCGGTGGTAAAAAGTTCAATCAATTAATTCCAACTATGTGAGATTTTTTTCCCCGCGAGTTGAAATTGATTGATTGATTTTTTTTGCACACGACGGCGGAGGCCTAAAGCGAAAAAGTTTTCTAAAAGCCAGCTGAAGGCTTAGGACTGGGACGACAGTCCACAGAGAGGGCTCTGCATGCCACCTGTGGCACGCGTCCCATAGGTTCGCCACCATGGACATAGGGTTAGGGTTAGGTCACCATGAATTCGGAGAGCAAAATGGACATTGCCAACAAATTCGGATTGCTTCAGTATGGTTAGAAAGGCACTGACTTTTCTAGCCTGCCCTATCTATCTTTTTTACACTTAGGGTTAGGGTTAGGTCACCATGAACTCATGGCAAAGTGGAATTTTCCTCCAATGGGATTTCCCAATGTATTTTACCAGGAAACGTACTGTATATAGGGCAGCCTAGAAAAATAAGTGCCCTCCTAACCATACCCAAGCACTCCGAGTTTGTTGGCAATGTCCATTTTGCTGTATGAGTTCATGGTGAACTAACCCTAACCCCAAGGGGAATTTTCCTCCAATGGGATTTTCCAATGTATTTTACCAGGAAACATAGATAGGGCAGGCTAGAAAAGTAAGCACCCTCCTAACCATACCCAAGCACCCCGTGTTTGTTGGCAATGTCCCTTTTGCTGTATGAGTTCATGGTGACGTAAGCCTAACCCTAAGTGGAATTTTCCTCCAATGGGATTTTCCCATGTATTTTACCACAAAAGATAAATAGGGCAGGCTAGAAAAGCCAGTGCCTTTCTAACCATACAGAAGCAATCCAAATTTGTTGGCAATGTCCATTTTACTCTTTGAGTTCATGGTGACCTCACCAAAACCCTAAGTCCATGGTGGCAAACCTATGGGACACGTGCCACAGGTGGCATGCAGAGCCCTCTCTATGGGCTGTCACCCTAGTCCTAGGCCTTCAGCTGGCTTTTATAAAACTTTTTCGCTTTAGGCCTCCGCCGTTGTGTGCAAAAAAAAAAGGTTCAATCAAACAATCAATTTCAACTTCTCGCGGGAAAAATATCTCACAAAGTTGGAATTAATTGATTGAACTTTTTACCACTGCAGCCAAACCCACCCAATGGGCCAAAACCACCCAATGGGCCATGCCCACCTGACACTCGACAATACACAAGTGGGTTTTGTGTCACTGTTTTGGCACTCAGTCTCTAAAGGTTTTGACATCATTGGGTTACGGTTAGGTCACCATGAACTCATGCAGCAAAATGGACATTCCAACAAATTCGCAGTGGTTGGGTATCCTTAGGAGGGCACTAACATTTCTAGCCTGCCCTATCTATGTTTCCTGGTAAAATACATGGGAAAATCCCATTGGAGGAAAATTCCACTTAGGGTTAGGGTTAGGCCACCATAAACTCATACAGCAAAATGGACATTGCTAACAAACGCGGAGTGCTTGGGTATGGTTAGGAGGGCACTTATTTTTCTAGGCTGCCCTATCTATCTTTTGTGGTAAAATACATGGGAAAATCCCATTGGAGGAAAATTCCACTTAGGGTTAGGATTAGGTCACCATGAACTCATACAGCAAAATGGACAGTGCCAACAAACTCAGAGTGCTTGGGTATGGTTAGGAGGGCACTTAGTTTTCTAGGCTGCCCTATCTATCTTTTGTGGTAAAATACATTGGAAAATCCCATTGGAGGAAAATTCCCCTTAGGGTTAGGGTTAGTTCACCATGAACTCATAAAGCAAAAGGAACATTGCTACCAAACTCGGAGTGCTTGGGTATGGTTAGGAGGGCAGTAACATTCCTAGCCTGCCCTATCTATGTTTCCTGGTAAAATACATGGGGAAATCCCATTGGAGGAAAATTCCACTTAGGATTAAGGTTAGGTCACCATGAACTCAGAGAGCAAAATGGACATCGCCAATCTTTTTTTTTTTGCACTTGGTGGCAGAGGCCTAAAGCAAAAAGTTTTATAAAACCCAGCAGAAGGCCTAGGCCTGGGGCGATAGCGCATGTGCCAACAGAGAGGGCTCTGCATGCCACCTGTGCCACACGTGCCATAGGTTCGCCACCACGGGTCTAATCTCTTCTTGAAAACCTCCAGTGATGGAGCGCCCATGATATCTGGAGGCAAGTTGTTCCACTGGTTAATTGTCCCCACTGTCAGGAAGGTTCCTTAATTCCAAGTTGCTTCTCTCTTTGATCAGTTTCCAACCATTGTTTTATTTATTTATTTATTTATTTATTTATTTATTTATTTATTTATTTATTTATTTATTTATTTATTTATTTATTAATATTTTATTAGTTTTTATAGGATTAGGAATAAGGTGGGGTCGCGAATGGGGTTGGGATTAGGGTTGGGGTTAGGTTTTTTTTAAAATAACTTCTCAATATTTGGCAAACAGCATAATGTCTGGGTTCATGTATTAAAAAAAATGAGTAGTAATTAATTATCATAAACAATATGTTAATTAATTGCTCGATGGTCTTCTTGCTAATATATATTTAAAGTTATATATCACATTCCTTTCTGTCTAACTCATTTTTCTAGCCATTGATAAAAATTATCCCATGTTCTAAAATACACTTAGCCTTCTTTCTCTTTTATCTTTAAAGTCAATCTGTCCATTTCTGCACACTCTAAAATTTTCTTAATTAATTCTTCTTCAGTTGGTAAATTTTCATTTTTCCAATGTTGGGCAAATACAATTCTTGCTGAAGTTAGTGCATGTAAAGTTAAATATATACAGTCTTTCTCATAATTTCCTCCTATTATTCCTAACAAAAATAATTCTGGCTCAAAGTCTATTTGTTTTTAAGTTATTTTCTCCAACCATAAATGTATTTTTAACCAAAATCTTTTTGCTTTAGGGTATGTCCACCAGATATGATAATAAATACCTGGTCTTTGTTTGCAATTCCAACACTTGTTTGAAGTATTTTTTAAACATTTTTGCTAATCTCACTGGTGTCATATGCCATCTGTAAGACCTTTTATATAAGTTTTCTTTATATGCCACTGCTTTCATTAATTTAGCATTTCTTTCCCATAACTTTTGCCAGTTTTCTAATTCTATATTATATCCAAAGTTCTTTGCCCGTATTATCATTGTTTCTTTTACTTGTTCTTCCTCCATCTTTAAGCTTAACAGATATTTATAGAGTTTCTTAATTAACTTTTCATCTGTTTTTAACAGTATCTGGTCAAATTCTGTCTGTTCTTTATAAAATCCCATTGTTTTAACATCTTTTTCATATCTTGTTTGGATTTGCAAATATGGCCACCTTGATAGATCAATACCCTGTTCTTGTAAATCTTGTCTGTCTTTCAATTTCCCTTCATTGTCCAAGATACTTTTATAAGTCACAATTTTGTCGTAATTAATTAAATTTTGGTAAGCAAATGCTTCCATTGTTGAAAGCCATCCAGGTATCTTGATATAAATTTTCGCCTTTATTTTTTCCCATTCTAAAAAAAGTGCATTTCTTATAAAGTGGTTTTGAAAGTATCTATGTATTTTATTCTTCCCATACCACAGAAAGGCATGCCAACCAATTTGTAGGTCATGCCCCTCTAGATATAATAGTCTTTTGTCTCTAAGCATTATCCATTCTTTAAGCCATGTTAAAATAGTTGCTTGGTAGTATAAAATCCAGTCTGGCAGTCCAAATCCTCCACTTTCTTTTGCTTCTTGTAGCATTTTCAGTCTAATTCTAGCTTTTTTAACTTGCCAGATAAATTTCAGTATTGTTGTATTCAGTTCATAAAAAAAGACTTTTCCCAGTCTTACAGGAATTGTTTGAAATAGAAAGAGTATTTTTGGTAAGATATTCATTTTCACTATTGCTATTCTCCCCAGCATTGAAAGTTGTAAGTTTTTCCATTTTTCCAGATACAATTTTATTTGTTTTAGCAATCTTATGTAATTATCTTCTTTTATTGTTACACATCTTGCTGTTAGGTAAATTCCCAAGTATTTAACTTTTTTAACTATTTGAAGATTTGGGGATTTTTTTGCTAATTGTTTTTTGTTGTTGTTAAATTAAGGACGTTTCTCCTTAATTCCAGGTTGCTTCTCTCTTTGATCAGTTTCCAACCATTGTTTTATTTATTTATTTATTTATTTATTTATTTATTTATTTATTTATTTATTTATTTATTTATTTATTTATATTTTATTAGTTTTTATAGGATTAGGAATAAGGTGGGGTCGCGATTGGGGTTGGGATTAGGGTTGGGGTTGGGGTTAGGGTTTTTTAAAATAACTTCTCAATATTTAGCAAACAGCATAATGTCTGGGTTCATGTATTAAAAAAAACAATGAGTAGTAGTTAATTATCCTGCCCTCTGTCCTGCCCTCTGGTGCTTTGGAGAATAACGTGACCCCCTCTTCCTTGTGGCAGACCCTCAATTCACCTCTCTCTCTCCTGTCTGGGAGACTCTTCTGGCAACCTGTTTGCCGGCCAGGTGAGGAATACCAGCCACATCTTCCCTGCCAAGAAGAATGAAGCTGGGGGGCTGGTAAAGGGACGTGAGCAGTAAATGGAGACATGACCATGGATGGGGTGAAATGCCCTTGGCAGTATAGCAGCTTTTTCAAATGGAATCAAGGCAAAAATTAAAAGGAAGATTCATATTACAATAATTAACAGGAAGCTTCATCCTGAAAAAAGGGATTGTTGTTTTTATTTTTAGCTGCATCATTTGTGCATTTCTTTTACACAATTATTGCTTTAGCAGAGGAGAATGACTGTAGATTTTATAACTATGTAGTTATTATATTATACAACTATAAGGCATCTCTGATTTAATTTATTTGGATACTATCCAACTTCAACTGGATGGTATATAATAACAAATAGAAAAACAGTACCAAAAAAAACAGTACAATAACTCTAAGAAAATAAAAGAGTAGAAGATCTGGCAATCACACCATGCACCCTACCTCAAGATTTGGAAAAACAACCAGGCCTTTAAGGCTTTTCAGAATGTCTTCAGAGTGGAAGCCACATGAATATTGTGGAAATCTCATTCCAAAGGGTATGCACCACAATAAAGAAAACATTATTTTGGAGTCCTAATATATTATAGTGTTTAATGGGAGGTGGGGGGCATGAAGCTCACCAATTTTATTGGACTGAACCAATCAGACTGATACCTAAATGGGACCTTTAATTAACCAGGCCCTATTCTTTATAGGGCTTTATAAATAATAACCAGTACCTTGGATTGAACCTGGAAGTGTGAAATTCCCAAAGAAGTATCCCATGAGCATAACAAGACATGCCCATCACTGTCTATGCTGTTGCATTCTGGACAAGTTGAAGCTTCTAAGTGATCTTCAATAGCAGCCCCAATTTCCTGAGGTGACTAGGGTGTGAGTGAAGGACTTCCTAATCTAAGATTAGGCACTAATGCTGCTCTCTTGATCATAACTACCACCTGTTCTTTGAGCAGAAGCTATGAGTCCCCAAAAATACTTGTACTGCTCACCAACCTCAAATGGTGAAATGCTACTCCATCCAAGAATAAAAATGGAAAGTCCCAGAGCCAGAAGGCCTAAACATCCACAGTCACTTGGTTTTCTCAGGACTATAAGGATAAGACCTCAAGAACATAATTTTTTTATCTCCACTTCCTTCTCCCAAAGTCTGCTTTCCTGGGAGGAATTAAGTTGGATTGTTTTGCTGTTTAATTAACTGATATATCCATTGCTGTTTGTAAAAAAGCTCTGCTTGTCTTTCTGTCTCTGCAGCAGACAGAAAGAGGTCGTGAAGAGCCAGCATCCATGTCACCAGACTCGGCTTCCTCTTAAACAAAACTTCTACTCACACCACCTGGTCCCAGCCATGTGTGCTGCCTTCCTTGGGCTGGGCCCAGCATTCAGAGGCATGGATGGGTCTGTTCCATGGCAGCAAAACAAACTGTCTTGCCAGAAAGCTTTAACAAGGCACATGGGCCACTTCCAATTCATTCCAATTGCTTCTGCCTTTGAAGTTCTCATTATGGGCTTTTGGGCACAAGGCTCGTATGCAAACTTTATGAAGTGGAAATGACATAAGGGAGAGCTGCGTCCCTTTATTTACCTTGATTGAGACTCTTTACTATCCCTTTCTCATAGGAAAAACAAAGTACAATGCTTTGTGGTAAAATGATTTAAAGTAAAAGTAAAGGTTTTCCCTGTCCGGTCATGTTCAAATTTAGGGGGCAGAGCTCATCTCCATTTCTTAGCCAAGGGAGCCAGTGTTGTCCAAAGACATTACCTTGGTCATGTGGCCAGCATGGCTATACAGCAAAGGCACAAGGAATGCTGTTCCCTTCCCACCAAAGTGGTACCTATTTACCTACTTGCATTTGCCTGCTTTAGAACTGCTAGGTGGGCAGGAACTGGGGCAAGGAAATTGGGCTTTCAGCCCATCATGCAGCAGTTAAATCTCAAACCTGGGCTTTCAGCTTTCCAGCTGACAACTCAGCATCTTCAGCCTATGAGCCATCGTGCACCCTAAAAATGTTTTATGTGTGGAAATTCAATGGTATGTGGCCAAACTATGCATTACATTGGGGTCCTGTGATAAAGAATCCACTAGAGGTTTGTTTTGCATTGGGACTATGGGAGATGGGATAGAAGGGGAGATGGAGGAAGTAATGTGGAGAGAAAGAGTCAACATGGCTATTCTACAGCCTATGCATCTGGTGTCTGTGGCATAGCCATCACTCTCTGCCTAATGGTAGGGCCGGCCTAAATCCAAACAAAAACAAAGAAGGGAGGAAAGGAAAAATTACTCAATCAAAGTCTTATTAGAGATTGTTTACAGCAGACTCTGGCATTGCCAGCAGGGTTGCCAAGTAACTAGGATAAAAGACAAAATAAAACTGTCTAGCCTGTTCTAGTGCCATTAACTTAATCTGCTGCAATTAGTGGATGGCCACACTTATCTTTTAGCATGAAGAGTGTTATCTGTTAATTCCTGAAAACCAAAAACAGAATTAGGGAGATTCATTTCAGATATTGGCTATTCAACTTTACCACCTGTATAGAAGTTGGGTCAAGAACCTAGGGGAGAAAACAAAATGTTTGCAGGAATCAACTGAGTTGCAGATTGTTAGCAGGATAATGCCTGTACTTGCCTGAAGCTCAAAGAAGACAAGGCTGGATTGTGAAGAGAACTGGATTAATTATATGCTATGCTATTTCAATATAGTCAACATTTTCTATGTTTCCATACCTTAGAAAGGAAAGAGCTGGCAGAAGGACTGGCCTGCATTATCATATCATTCAAGAGATTCTCTCAGGCCTTCTGCAAATGGTGGGCTGTTCTCAACTTTCCAATAAGATACCATCATTTCCTTCTGAGAAGAAGACTTGTCTTCATAGCCATTGCATCATATTTCTGCAATGTACATCTTGACTTTCCTTATATAGCCATGTGGAAAATAAATCTCTAGGCTGTCAATCAATCAATCAAAATAGAGCTGGAAGGGACCTTGGAGGTCTTCTAGTCCAATCTCCTGCTCAAGCAGGAGACCCTACACCATTTCAGACAAGTGACTGTCCAGTCTCTTCTTAAAAACCTCCAGTGATGAAGCACCTACAACTTCTGAAGGCAAGCTGTTCCACTGGTTAATTGTTCTCACTGTTAGGAAGTTTCTCCTTAATTCCAGGTTGCTTCTGTCCTTGATTAGTTTTTATCCATTGTTTCTTGCTCTGCCCTCTGGTGCTTTGGAAAATAAGTTGACCCCCTCCTCTTTGTGGAAACCTCTCAAATACTGGAATACTGCTATCATGTCCCAACTAGTCCTTCTTTTCTTCATATGTTTTAGTCTCCAGGCCTTTAATCATCTTAGTTGCTCTTCTTTGCACTTTTTCCACAGTTTCAATATCTTTTTTGGAATGTGCTGACCCAAACTGGATGTCATATTCCAGGTGTGGCCTTACTAAGGCTTTTTAAAACTGTACTAATACTTCATGTGATTTTGATTCTATGTGTCTGTTTATACAACCCAGGATTGAATTAGCCTTTTTGGCTGCTGCCTCACACTGCTGGCTCATGTTTAAATGATCATCCAGTGGAACTCGAAGATTCCTCTCACAGTTACTGCTTTTGAGCCAGGTTTCACCTAATCTGTACTTGTACCTTTGGTTTTTCCTACCTATCATAAGTGTAAAACCATGTAAAACCTTGGTACATTGTATTAAAGATAGTTTACTTAGAGGAGAAGACATTTAGTTGGTGTAAAATGCCCCTCCACAATCTATTAATTTCTCCTTTTTTGCAGTGCCTCCATGATATCCCATCTCTCTTCCACAGGGTACTCCAGATTTTTACCAGCATAACCCGGAATGGCACCCAGGGCATTATTTGGAAAGGGAAGCAGGAAAATTACAATTCTTATTGCACATCTGTAACCCATTCTTCTTCTTGGTGTCTGATTAAACCAAAGACAAGAGAAAGTCCTAACTCAGAACTACAAATTTCTGTTGTAAGGAATAGCTAAGATAAGCACACATCTTTTTATTCTTTTTTTTAATCAAAAATTGAGAATACTTTTTTTTCTTTGACCCTGTGGAGGCTTAGGTTTGGGTGGGGTTTTGTTTGTTTTTTTGTTTTTAAGTAACATCCCTCATCTTCCAGCTTTTGTTCAAGCAATAGTATTGATGCCATACCATTTCATGGTGCAATCACAGCTATGGAGATTACTGAGAGTTTGAGGCAGCTTTCAAAGCGGCGATTGCTTTTCTGCTACAATTTTATTTTTTCCACTGCAGTGTCCATCCGATGCAGTTTGCTACCAGGTAAAATGAATATGGATTTAGGCCTTCCTGATATGCATGTGCATGCCTGAGAGAGAGGAAGGCAGGGACGGAGAGAGGGAGAGAACGTGCACTGCCATTATGGATTTTTTGCTTCGCTGCATTTTAAGGATATGCTCTAGTTAATGAAAAAGAGGCTCTGATGCTGACTGGTTTTATGGCTACTTCTAGGGATGGCTTAAAAAAACACAGCTTCATTGCTTGCTTACACAAATCTCTCCAATGCCTTTGCTTTCATTGTTTTCAACAAAGGTTTAATAATGTTATATTCATTCTTTTTCAAATATGTATCTGAAAGAAAGGAAGGAATAGCCTACTCTCTCTTGGATGAGGAAATCATAAGGCTAGCAGGGAGATGCGGTGGGGGATATGCAATCCTTTTCAAAGCCCACTGGCTTGCTGCAATCAAGGCAAGACGAAGGCTTTTTTTTTTCAATTTCATCCTGCCCTTTTTTCCCTCCTCCCTCCCTGTATTATAATCAAATAATCTGTATTTTACAGTCAGTGTGGCAAAGACTTTTCCATGAGCACACTAAAGCCTAGGTCCAGTTTTCTTCACCATATTAGGTTGAGTTTTATGGACACTCTGGCTTTGTAATTATCAGTCTCATTGGTGGACCTTATTTTCTGCAAGCAGCATAACTCTGATTCCCTCACACTTCATCATAATATGAATACATTCTTGGTCATCTTCAGTCATGTCTTTCCTAGGCTGGGAGAGAGGGTTAGAGTCTTTACCCTGATCGTATATTTAGAATTTATTTGAAGTTACTCCAGCAGTTTCACAAATCACACTCACATGCCAACATCCCTCAGCAGATAAAATGGGTAGGACATAATAAAAGAGCCTTTTCATTTGTGACAATGCCACCACAATTATAGAGTCATAAAAGAGCCAGGGTTGCCTACCCCTGACCTAGACAGATGACCGTCTGAACACAGATGTTACAGAACGATTTCATGGAGAAGAAAAAAAAAGAGTTATCACAGGGTTGGCTAAGCATCTTTTAATTCATTTCTAACGAAGTTGCCAGATTATCTCACAACTCACCACAATGGGGAAAATATGGCTCAGAGCATCCTTGTGCCTCTTTCTGAATAGCCTGACCACATTGCTAATCATCTGCTTTGGATAGAGACATATTAAATTCTACCATTTGTTTAAAGTAATAAGAGTATGAAGTTTGCCAGTTTGCTGCCATCTGTCAAGAATTCTTTTCCCTTGCATGCTTTACATCCTGTAACCTATTGACTGGACATTTTGTAACTGTTCCTATTTCCTCATTCTGTTATCTTAACTGCTTGTCGTAATGATGTATTTATCTGATATCTTGCACCTTATTACAATACATTTGACAGCAGCAAACCAGGAGTTTTAATAAGTCCTCATTTTGTTCAGACAAAGCTTTTTTGTACAGTGTCTCTGGTGAAATGCTGGCACTAACAGTAACAGGCACTTCCTAAGTAACTAAGAGAGGTTTGCCTTGTAGGTCAGAAAGTCTTATAATTCAATCAAGTAGCACCACTTCTCAAACATGGATAGCCTACTATAAACAAAAAGCATGTTATCTAGCTGTTGAAGACACACTGAAAGTCCTCCAAGTACCCAAGGCCAAATGAGATAAGACTTTTGAAAGTATTGCAATTACTTATTTATTTATTTATTTAATTTATTTTATTTTATTTTATTTTATTTTATTATTTTATTTTATTTTATTTTATTTTATTATTTTATTATTTTATTTTATTTTATTTTATTTTATTGAATTTGTATACCGCCCTATTCCCGTAGGACTCAGGGTGGTTTACAGGGCAGTTAAAACCATGAAATACAAAAATTAAAATCAATTAAAACAATTAAATTCAAGCCCCAAGAGTAAATCTAAAACCCAGTTAAATTAACAACCCCACTGTCTGGACCAAACAGATCAAAGAGCCAAGTTTTCAGGCCCCGGCGAAATGAGCGAAGGTCGGGGGCAGTCCTAAGTTCCGTGGGTAGTTGGTTCCATAGGGCAGGCGCACCCACAGAGAACGCCCTTCCCCTGGGAATAACCCGCCGGCATTCATTAACTGGTGGTACCCTGAGAAGGCCCTCCCTGTGGGGGCGCACAGGACGATGGGAAGATGATGCCGGCAGCAGGTGTTCCCTTAGATAGTCCGGACCCAAGCCATTTAGGGCTTTATAGGTCATTACCACCACCTTGAATCTCACCCGGAGGGCAACCGGAAGCCAATGTAGCTCACGGAGACTTGGCATCATCCTAAAAATACACCTAGAGAGAGTGAGTTTGGTGTGGTGGTTAGGTCACCAAGACCTTGAATTTTCGATATGGAAATTTTTTCTAGAGCAAAATCTTAAATAAAGACAATATGTTTTTAAAATCCTTTTAGAAATAAAAGGATCAGCAAAACATAAGGAAAAAACTGATTAACACATCTGTGCTAAATAATCACTACATTATACACCTCCCTCAACAGTAGCAGTGAGTTTTACTACGTTTGTTTGAAAATAAGCTTCATTCAGAAGTAAGGAAGGGAAGACCAAACATTATTGATTATGATTGAAACTCCAACTTAATTCTTTTAAAGCAAAAAAGTTATTATTTGTGATTTCTGGTGCTAGTCAATGGAAGAGAAAGGCAGGAAGTTTGCATTGAAATGGAGCTCAAGATGATTCTGGCAGCCTGTGTTTTAGTGAAAAGTGGGCTAATTTTCTGAGAAAAGCTCAAGCTGAATCTTGTGACTAGTTCTCACCCCTATTACATAACCATCTCAAGCAGGATTCTTGGTGGCTTTAGGAATATAGGTATTTAGTGTCAAGGTTCTGATAGACAAGACCAAACAAATCAGAACTCCAAGGCTTGAGATTTCCTCAAAGAACATGTTTATTGGTTACATAGTATCAGCATCGTCAAAAGTAAAACCAAGTCTGAAGAGAAACAGTATTACAAAGTTAACTTCCCACCCCAATGCTATGCAATCAACTATTTTCCCCAATAGAAGAGTTTGGCGGGCTTTCTAAACAAATGCTTACGCCCCCATCTAACTGACAGAAATGACCTTGGTTCCCATGGGACAGTAAAATGTTTAGACTAGTAGAAATCTTTTGCACCCCCTCCCATTCTCGTGGCAACCTAGAACAAGCAAAATGGCTGCAGCCAAGTTCATTGTAGAGTTGGCATACACTACAGTATCATAAAGCTATTTCTCATACCAGCTAGTAGAACCTAGAACACATATCTCATGATATGCATAGCAGATATTCCCAATTATATCGTAAAAACATAGAAAACATAGAATCATATGGCTGTATATGGCTATGGATAGGACATATTATTACACTTCCTACTTCTACTGAAAAGGTAAAGATTGGTTCTTTTAAAACTAGAAGCTACAAACTAGAAACTGTGAATTAAGTCCAGGAAAAGCAAAAGACTAAGATAGTTCCTTCTAGTCATGGATTAAATTTTGGGGATTTTCAAAAGCCTGGGAACCCTAGGTGACTAAAGCAGAAGAATCGGTAGATTCCTTTTTAAAAAGAAATGAGCAACAAATGCAGAATGTGAGCTGCAGGCTGCCATCCTATAATCTCTATTTCTTGGCATTTTCAAATATTATCCAGTTCTGAGCTGTTTAGCATTTTCATATACAGAGTTAATGCTGCTCCTAATTCTTTTATATTATTTTTCAGTAAGTTGGTGGTAGTTCTGGGATCAGGTTCCTTTGGAAGTCATTGAAGCAAGTATGCAATTGTCATTTTCTCACCATCCATTTTTACCTGAATGCAGAAACTTTCTTAAAAAAATTAAGTTAGCGGCTCACAACCATAAAAATTAAAAAACATAAAGTAAAAAAATTAAAAAAGAATTAAGTAATAGATGCAATAAATACAAAACAATTTAACCCAGTAAAAAGCCTAATTAAAAAACGTAGTCAGTCCAGGCCCGCTTGTTGGAACAACCAGGTCTTCAGGTCACGGTGGAAGGACCGAAGGTCAGGGGCCATCCGCAGCTCCAGAGGCAGTTCATTCCAGAGGGTCAGCATGCCCACAGAGAAGGCTCTCCCCCTGGGGGTCGCCAGCCAGCATTGCATGGCCAACGGCACCCTGAGGAGGCCGACTCTGTGGGAGCGAACCAGGCGATGGGAGGTTGACAATGG
Organism: Vipera berus; assembly: GCF_964194415.1. Taxonomy (NCBI): domain Eukaryota; kingdom Metazoa; phylum Chordata; class Lepidosauria; order Squamata; family Viperidae; genus Vipera; species Vipera berus. The sequence continues at coordinate 220,425,287 of NC_138203.1, forward strand.
CAGCAGGTGGTCTCGCAAGCACCCCGAGTCTAAGCCGTGTAGGGCTTTAAAGGTTATTATTCCAAGTTGCCTGATGTTTCCTTTCCCCTGTGCAACCACTTCCTGAGTAGTTTAGCTCCTATTTTGAGACAAAAATGTATCAATGAGAAATCATGTGGAACTTTAATGGTACAGTAAGCATGATCCATAGAAGGCCTTGGCTGACAAACTCCAATTATGTTAAATCAATGGATCTTATTGACCACAAAATATCTCCTAGTTAACCGAGAAAAGTGAAAATTAATCTATGAAACATGGTTAGTTGTAGCCAGATTGCTGAAACTTAGAGCTCTGGAAATATTTTTACAAAGCTTTCTAGTAACCATATGAGAGGAGAAGTATGCATTGCAGTATTCTTGGGAGTGGATTGCCATTATGTTACATCTGTTCACACATCAGTCAATGCAACAATTGCAAATGCAAGTCATCGCTAACTGTTTAAAGGCAATTAAACCCTAGCCAAACTACTTCCCCATAGGAAGTGCCTGGGATTCAAGTTGCTCATAGCATTGGGATGTAATATTATTTGCCCCATATCTGTCTCTCTTGCACAATAGTGATTAAGTTCAAATATTGCAAAAATCATGGGAATGTTAACCCAAACATGATGTCCTAATTTTCATGCAGGGTTTCTTTGATGTCCTAATTTTCATGCAGGGTTTGTTGTTTGTTTGTGACAAAAATCTCTTTTAGTCAGTGTTGACTCCTAATAACTGCTTAGTTTCATCCTTGCAGTTTTCATGGCAAGATTTTCATAAGTGTTTTCTCATTGCCTCCTTTCTAGGGCAAAGAAAGAGAGAAACTGGCCCAAGGTCATCCAGAATTCATGTCTGAGGTAGAATTAGAACGCATAGCCACCCAGGTTCTAGCCTGGTAATCCTGCAACAAACATGGTCTTCACAGTACTAAACCATAAAATCCAACTAAACAACAATGGTGGCTGGATTCACACAACATGGAATACCAAAATCAAATCACTTCTATTACGAGACACACACAAACAGCAAAGGCACTTCATAGGTATGTGGAGTGGAAGAAAAAATATTTGAACATATATGCTTACATAAATATGCAGATTAACACCAGAATTTCACAAAAGGAGGCATGGAGGAGAATGGTGGATATTTGCTCTTCTATAAAATGAACTTGCACTATTCTTCCAGAATTAACTTCAGTTTCTAAAATTATGTCTGAACCCGATTGTTGCAACCCTTAAAGAAAAGATTCCATCACAGACTAAAGCCAAATTCCCAACTAAGCTATAATGGCCATCCTTGTGCCAATAGAATGTAAAGATTGGTCCCTTCTTGCAAAGCATCTTCTTTCATCTAGTACTGAATGAAATTGCCTAGTTCTATTTGTCCTTAGAAGCCAGGTACCAATGTGCATCTGAACAGGGAAATGTTGAAAAGAGGCCACATTGTTTATTGGAGGAACAAAAATCCCAAATCTGTTATTTGTGGAGGCAGATAATAATTATCTTTGTCGTTCATCTTGTTGGGCATTTAACAAATCCTAATCCTGTGTGCCCCAGTTTGGATTTCTGTTGGTACAACACAAGAATTGGATAACTTGTTCTTTTTGCCTAATACAATTAGATAATTTTATATTGTTTTATCAACTTCTTCTCATATGACTTAAGTATCAAGCTTGCATGTCTGGGAATAAATTTAATGCTTGCCCACCCACGTGTTCTTCTTAAATTGTCAGCTAATCTGTCATTATATCAGACCTTGCAGCCTGGCATTTGCCACTGAATTGCTGTGCACTTGGTAGGTTTTTTAGAGTAAATTGCCTGCAGCATGCTTGCTTATACATATTGTAAGAGTCTGAAAGGAAAAGGGGCTGAGAGTGGGGTTGTTAGGTGTACAAAAATAGGCAACTTTAAATGAATGGATCCTGGTGGATGTCTGGTCTATAGGAGGAGTGTGTTTCTGTGGAGATGTGTTCCTCTGTAATGTTCACCATCTGATAAAGACAGATTACAGATGTGACAAAGGCAAAATACACTTATTAAATCAGTTAAATGCAAAGAGAAGAAATCAGTATGGCTGATTTATGTATGGGCAGTGGTGGGATTTAGCCAGTTCACACTAGTTCAGCAGAACCGCTAGCTATTTTTTTTGTTGCCCAGGCCCAGAATGGACTTCTGGAAGCGGCATCCACACAGAGAACCGATTGTTCACGTATTTGAATCCCACCACTGAGTATGGGTCTGTATCCATCAGAGACTTATTTAAATAAATAAATCAGACTTGTTTAACCAGATTGTTGACTAAGCCATAATCCATGGTTCACTTATAATATTAAATGCAAACATGATTTACAAGCCTTAGTTGCTTGCAAAATAAACTAAAATTAAATAAACATTATAGATGGTCCCAAACCAAATTTGAACTGCAAAAATCTAGAAAAGCATGAAGGGCAGAAAAGTACCACATTTTTTAAAAGCTCAACTTCCATCATTCTTTTCATACTGTGGGTATGTATTAACCCCCCTTGCCAAGACCTCTCACTCCTTTTATAAATTTCAATATTAAAAAGCTTGTCTGTCCAAGAATACACCCAATTCCATCTGTCTTTTTTTTAAAAATTAAGCCACTCCCCACTTTTGTACAAATCAGGAAAAACAGCACATATTTTCTAATATTCAGTAGCACTTACAACCGAAAACATCTCTAGAAAAGAAAATAATTCCATCCATGCTTAAGCAGTTGCATGGGATTTCATAGTTTCATTGAGATTATAATTTGAGATAGTGCATTTTCCCCTAAAGTTTGATTTCTGGAAGGTAGAGATACATTCACATTTTAGTAAAAACATACAAATTTGTATGACTTACCTTGGGGTTTGTTTGTTTGTTTGTTGGCAAAATTTCAGAAGTAGTTTGCCCTTGCCTGCTTCCTGGGTCTGAGAGAGCATGACTGGCCCAAGGTCGCTCAGTTGGCTTTGTACTTAGGTGGGATTAGAACTAAGTGTCCTGATTTCCAGCTTGATGTCTTTACCATTTCACCAAACCGACTCTTGTATTATCTTTTACTTTGTCTTGTTATACAGAAGATGCATTATATGATATTTGGAGCAATAAAGTTGGTGTCTTTTATCAAAAAATAACAGGCTCTTGTCTCCCTACCCCCAATCTTCATGAAGGGTTTTGAGAGCAGCGTGTGCCTCAGTAATGATTTTTGCAATTACAGAAGTTAAGTGTACTTCCTATAATTCCCAACCACAGCCACAGCTCTTAGAGAAATATATTTAGAACAGAGAAACAGCACCACATACTAAATCCTCATGCTACCTGGGCAGCTAAGTAACCATGCATCTTGCCATAAGTCAGTAGTATAAGAGGAAAATGTCAAATGGCTTCCCTTGAGGTATGTGCCAGGAAAAATGCACTACTGTTCTAAAATGACATTCAGTGAGTCTCCTTGAGGCCCACAGTGAGAATGAAGGAAACTGACCTTTTCCACAATGTGACATATTTTGTGATGTTTTGGGAAGGGTGGCAGAAGACTAGAGATCCAGATTCAGATCCACACTGGATCATGGATCTCATTAGTTAGTCATGAGTTAGTCATTCTCTCCCTTAATTCAAATTACTTCACAGGGTTGCGCTATAGACATTATAATAGGGATACTTCCATTTATGCTAAGTTCCAAGTCAGTGCCTCAACTACAACTACTTTGATGCTTCAGAGGTCACTGGAGGAAATAGAATATCCGTAACTTTTTAACCAGGTTTCAGACTAGATTTAGTATTGAGATGGGGCAGATGACTCAGAAGGGGTCTGTGTGCATCTTTTTTGGTCATTCTTGAACTCTCTATGGCTTTTGATACAGAAGAGGTGTCAGACTAATTCCTCCTCATTGAGGGCATGGGGGAGGGAGGAGAAATTTAGTCCTAAAACTCTGCTTTGTGGGGTTCCTCATAGTTTTCTACTATCTCCACTGCTATTTAACATCTACCTCATGGGTACATCATTGCCTGGGCCACATTGCCTGGAGAGGAATTGTCTTGGGTGGTATGTAAAATATATAATATAGTTAATGTATATAAATCATTAAATAATGTTAAAAGTTTGTGATTTTATGGGGCTGCATTAGTAGCTGTCCAGGGTCACATGCAGCCATGCATGATCTACACAAAACCATTGGATGATGTAATCTATCTATCAGAATGGGATCAAGTATCACTTTTAGTTCAGGTTTGTCACAGTGTCTTAGAACTGGAAGTATATTTTGGTTTACAAGGATGGCAACTGATGCAGAGAAATACAATAGTGGAGTTTTTTATGCTTTCTGACTAAAAATAGTGATGCTATTTATAATGACTATGTACAACAGGTATCTATGCACAATCCCAGGTTTCACCAGGTGTCAGGTTGCCTCCTAAGTCTCCTTCCTCAAGACTATTCCCTTCTAGCTCTTCTGTTGAATGCTTCAGTTCCTCCCTCTTCACTCCAACTCCCTCCAGTTTCTGGGCTTAGGAAGAGAGAATGAAAGGAAAGGAACGTTCTGGATTTATGCTTATGTGTCAGCAGAAACTGACTCAGCCAAACACCTCTCCCTCCACTGGGGATGAACCTCTCTCAGGGTATTCTGCCCAGTCCTTCCCCAGAGACCAGGGCTTTGCCAATGATAGCCAATTCCTTCCTTCCCATTTTGTATCTCATATGAGGTTGCTGTCTGTGGACAGCCCAATTCCTCTTTCCCATCTTGGGTCTTGGGCAAAGATGTCCTCTTTCAAAGATTTCTTCACTTCCTTTCCTTCAGGGAAGCCACCTATTCTTCTCCTTTTCTGGCCAGGAACCAAACAGCTCCACGCACTTGTATAACTTCACTCTCCAAATTTTCTCTCCAGCCACTCAGTTTGGGACTGACTTTTTCACTCCTCTCCCTCTCATTCTCTCTCTCTCCAATTTTGGGTTAGATCAGCAGCATGTGCTTCAGCAAGGAACCCTCTCTAGTTCTCTAGAAAGGAAAGGCAAAAGTGGGGAAAATGCTTTCAGAGTTGCAAGATTTTGTTACTGTAACCTTAAAATAAAAGTAGCACAATTATTCGTGGTTTTGTTTCTCTTCCTGGACTACTCAAAGGACTGACATCAGCACTTACTTCCTATAGGCTCCTGGATGCTATTCAAGATATTGTTTACCTATAGGTTATAAAGCTCTATGTGGCCTGGGGCCTGGTTATTTACAAACCCATCTATCTCAGTTGTTTCTACTTGTCCCATGAGATGTGACAGAGTGGCTGTGTTTTGCATTTTTTTCTATGCAACACTGCCAACTAGTGAGACTTGGAAAGCATGTCTTCTTTGTCCCACCCTCATGAGATTCAAATGGCTCCAATCCCATTGGCCTTCTGTAGGCCTTGAAAAACCTAGATTTCCTGTTCAGGGATGATATTGTAACTGTTTGAAGAATGTGCACATGGTTGCAGTTTGACCTGGATTGTATTATTGTATTATGTTTTGCAGAATTTATGTTTACTAGTCATGCTTGCTTTTTCATCCTACGTAGGCTGTTTAGTGTCACAAGTCATGAGTTGGGAGCATTACAAATAACTTCAATCAATAAGCAGACTAATTACAAACATCTGGCCAAACATCTTAATACAAGCTGGGCAATACTTTTCAGGATTGTCCTGTGCAAAACCAAATATTGGACTCTAGCCTGAGGAGCTACTTTCGTATTCTGGTTCCTCTTATGTTAGCATGAATGCACACGTTCTTCTTTGCTATATGATTTCAGGAGGCTGCTGCTACTGTACAGCAATCAATATCAGGCTCCCGAGTCAATCCAGACAATGTCTGCCTGTTGCTTAGTCTGGCATCAATTCCTCTGACCTTCATCTCTGGCCATTCTTGGTCAGTGAGGTGTAAACGAGGGGAGGGAGTATCTCTCCCATCTGTTCTAACTGAATTAGACCAATATCTAACTCAGTCATTAGAGAAAGGTACGCTGTAGTATCAGCAAAATTAAACTGGGGAATAGATCAACCTCTCAATTTTATTATTGTTCTGTTGGCAAAACAACACAAAACAATTTCGTTTATGAAAGAATGTGTGGATGGTGGGTTTTGCCTTAAAAATCAAAGCTGAACAAAATTGTTACCTTTCTGCAGTGCCCAATTGCCAACATGACTTAGCTGCCTGCTGAATGATGAGGCACCCATCAGGGGAAAAAATGGCAGTCCTAATTTAATATCATATATATTGCTTACTTTTCAGAAATTCAAATACAGCATAACTGCCAAATATCCTTTGCCCACATTCAAATTATGTCCCCTTATTAATGAACATGTCCATATTTTATCCATAAAAACAGGGAAAGTTCTTAAATAATGTTATTCATTCTTAATTAATTGAAATAATTTTTGTCCATCCAAAATTATATTGAGATCCAGAAAGTAGCAATAAAGCAGGATAAGTGAAAGGAGATATTGGCATTCAGGTTTATTAACATGGAGAGACAGACTTAGATGTTTGGTTGAGTGCATTCAGTCTATGCCAGCCTGCCAATGAAATGGATTTCAGTTATTTCTGAATAAATTCCTCCAAAGAGGTTTGTGATTTTTTCGTCAAAGTGGGGAACAAAATAGAGCACACTCTAATTCTTACATAGTGAAAGTTCTAGAGAAATCCAAAACTTGAGAAATCCAAGCCTATAAAGAGATTACGTAACTCTGGCTATCGTTGCTTTTTTTGACTGCTTAGGATACATTCTGTTTGCAGATAAAAAGTATATATATTTAACCTAACAGGGATGCGGTGGCTCAGTGGGTTAGGACGCTGAGCTTGTCGATCAGATGGTTGGCAGTTTGGCGGGTCGAATCCCGAGTGCCGCGTAACAGAGTGAGCACCTGTTACTTGTCCCAGCTTCTGCCAACCTAGCAGTTTGAAAGCATGTAAAAATGCAAGTAGAAAAATAGGGACCACTACGGTGGGAAGGTAACAGCGTTCCGTGCACCTTTGGCATCTAGTCATGCCAGCCACATGACCACGGAGACATCCTCGGAAAAGTGCTGGCCCTTCGGCTTTGAAATGGAGATGAGCACCGGCCCCTAGAGTCGGAAATGACTAGAACACATGTGCGGGGGAACCTTTACCTTTACCTTTTAATATTTAACCTGAAGAAATACTGCCCATTTCCAAGTCCTATTACTTTCAGCTATTAGGTAATGTTTTATAGTTTGACTTAACTGGTTTTAAAAGTAGTGCACCAATAACATTTAGCATTTCTAAATGTCTGGATTGTTGTCTTACTTTGCTTCTATTCTCTGCCAGGTCAAGTCATCTGTATATAACAATGGACAAGGCAATATCAATTTTCTTCACCCCTAAATGCTATCTTGGGAATTTCTATCTTGGGACTGACTTGGGACTTCATTATTGAAACAGGTGGCTTATACATTCATACATATGTTTTTTTCTTTTATTTTTTTTTTTTTGCTTCTTCCCATCCCATTGCACGAGGAAGAGTTTTGGAGAATTCAAAAGCTTATATCATCCTGTGAGCTCATTTTCTCATCCACCTAAAATATGGCATTAAAATTATTCCAATAAACATTTTTAGCACCACCTGCTTAACATTTTGCCATTTCTCTCATCTCTAAATCACAGCTGAAGTTGTATTTTGCTATTCCTAGTTTAAAATGGTGCTTTCACTGCTCGTGTAGTGATGCTGCCTAGCACACTTCATCAGTTATGGGATTGCTGACGTAGTCAGGACTGGATTCTGCCTCATTCCTATTGATCATTTTAGACTGCTGGGGACCCAGCCTGTCAACGCTGCTAACATCGAATGTTATTGCTTGACAAGAGATGAAGAAGTAGCTATTTCATATGTTAAACTTGTGTATTGCTTTAAGACTTGTGTATTGTTTTAGTTTAAAATTGGTGGGAGGGAAGAGTAGGAATGCACTTTGAAGGCCATTTGTCTCTCTAAAGATGATAAGACTTTGGTTGTTCTTCTAATGGAAGGGAAGCCGATTCTTTAAATTAATTGGAGAATATGATTAATGACAAAATTAGAAAGGTGGAGAATTGTGTTTTAATATATTGTGCAAGGGGCGGAGATTTCAGATTCCAGCTTCCTTCGAGCAAGCATTTGCCGGTGTAATAGGCTAATAAAGGACTTTTAAGGTAAACAATGCCTCAGAGTAACTTGAAAAGCCCATACGTCGGAAACTTGACATCCCTTTGGTCCCGGAGAAGGTCCCTCCCTTTCCATTTTGGCTTGAGCTGCAGGAAAGACTGGACTCTTCAAAAACATCAGCTCTTGGATTGCTTGGTGGTGCTTTCCTCATTATCAGATCAGCTCCTTAAACCCACGGATTTAGCATTGTTTTGAAAGAGCAATGTAGGCCTGTGGTTAAAAAAAACAGGAGCAGGATGAGAGAGACAGAGAGAGAGAGAGAGAGCTAGTCTAATACTCCACAGAAGGTCAATTTAAATTGGAAACAGAACCAGGCATTGCCAATTGTGGGCTGCTAATTTCGTTACCAGTGGTGGGTTTGGTTTTTTTTTTTCTTTTCTATTTCTGCCAACAAATTATTTAGCATGGCTGTGCTTTTTTGCCATTTTTGTTCATCAGAAAGAGAGCAGCCCTTTATCATCCCAGTTCCGTGACTTGCTGCCACTTGCTGCCAGGACTACCATTCCTTTGCAGCCAAAAGTGGAACTGTCTCATGATTGATTACTTCCTCCTGCACACTTCCTCCAGACCTGTAACCAGCCAGCCAGGTCCCAGATTGTTGCAGGTAATATGCTGACTCGATAAACTGCTTAGAGCAAAGCATTATAAAGCACTATATAAGTCTAAGTGCTATTGCTATCTCACTTGCAATGCGATTCCTATGGCTTACTGCCCTACCTCCATCCATCTCCTTCTTTACTACGCTTTATTGAGAGCGATTGGGGTTTGTTTTTCCTGCTGGTAGGCAATATTCAGTGGGAGAGACAGTGAAGGCAAGGGGATCCTACCAGTTGCATTCCTTAGATTGTCCTGCAACAATAAGGACCACCTCATTCCCCAGCACCATTAGAGGAAAGAGATTCACTGTGAGGGCCATGTAGCCTATTGCTAGCTGAAAGATTAGAGGACAGTGGGGTGTTTTTTTAAAATAAAAAAAACCTATCTGACTGCACCAGGTGACATTCCTGGTTGGTCCTAATAGAGGTATTTTTTAAAAATCCAGTGAACCAAATGGTGATCAGTTTCTTTGCTAATGGCATCTGACGTCCGTGATATCAGAAAGTGAACAAAGGTTGCTGGCTGAAGGTGACCATATCAGTCAGAGGACAGATGCTGAATCTCGTGGCTGGATCTGATGAAGTTATTTCCTTTTCTATAGCAGCAGCTGTCACCCTCTTTTTTTAAATAAAAAAAAATCTGCCTAAATAGTTTAACCCGGGCAACAGTTTAGTCTCCGCAGACACAAACTTGGAATCCTGGGGCTGTCTTTCCTAACCAGATTGGTTAGCAGGGGCTGGGATAGCGTGACAGCCTTCCTTGACCTCCTTCTCCTGCTTTCTGTGCTGCTTGCCAAATTCTCCAGCCCCTGCCTGCTTTCAGGGAGGCTTCTCTGTTTGCTTGCCTGAAAATGAGAGACAAAAGCCAGTCATTTTGCTAGGGAGGATAAAACACGGCACCAGGCAGGCGTTCCCGTCAACCCCCGAGAGTACTCCGCATCTTGTCACCCATTCTGGTAAGGACTTGCCCCCCCCGCCCCACTTCATATTCGCCACACTTGACAGCACAGTGAGAATGTCATTGATCTACTGATTTCTCTTTGGGAGCAGAGGGAACACTGAATTTCTTTCAGCAACAGAGAGCAAAATGTGCCCACGTGGCTCTTTTTTACCCTATCCCCTCACTAAGAGTGGGATGCCGTGCAGGATTTGAGATATTTAGGTGCTCAATATAAAATGACACAAATTGTCTGCAACAGCAACACAGGGCTTGGCTAGCATGGTTGTGCTGCACGCTTGCCCTCCTTTCTTAGGCAGATGAGTGGCAGTGGCACGGCAGGCAAAAGGAGATGGATGAAGCTTTCCCAGGGAGAGAGTGGTAGTCCTTAGAGGGGGGGAAACCCCTTTGGCAGCTGTTATAAGCTCAAATGTTTTATCCAGTAAAAGATAGAACTGTGCAATTATTTAATGACCCCAGGATCTTCCTCCTAAAGTCCATATAATGACACAGTGTTTCCAAACATTTTTTTAAAGGAGGGTTTATTTAAGTATATAACATATATAATAAGAAATACATTTTTTAAAAAATATAGTAAATGTAAAACAGAAAAAAAAGGAAAGGAAGAGACAAAGAAAAAGGAGATAGAAAAAAGAAAAAAAAAGAACCAAGCAGAACAGAAAACATGAGAAAAATGCAAACAAGTGGTTTCCGATTTTCTTCTTGGCAGTTATATACATAATTCTAATTAAACCTTTCTACGATTACAACATAATTCCCTTCTTTCTATAACCTATTCTAATAATCAAAATCATAAATCAGAAAATCATTTTCTATGGAAAAAAATCCACAAGGGGTTTCCAGTCATTAGTGAATGTCAATAATGACCTTTCTCTAATCAAAATCTTTCCAAACATTCTCAATCTTCATTTGGACATTAGTTTTCCTGCTGACAAAGATGATGAGTCAATGCCAGAAGTTACTATGTCAAAAAGACACAATTAAACACAAACTCTTTGAAAGACTAAAAAATGAAGAAACAAATCGGCTATCACCAAGGCTTGTCCATTCTAAATCTATTTACAAAGCTCCATTCTAAATCTATTTAGAACGTTCTGCTGAATTCAAACGGTTTTTATTTTTTAAAAAGTGGACACTTTTTCTTTGTTTCATGAATGTTATCACCAGAGATGACTAGATAAGAAGATTTGGCCTTTTTTCATGGGACATTCAGCACTGTAACGTCAGGAGTCTCCTGGGCTATAAAATTAAGGTGAGTAAAATACAGCCAACAAAACATTGTCTGATTCTCACACTGAAGCACAAATGGTTCCTGTAGTCTGCAATATTTTCTGAAAACCCATTCATACTCTCTCACCAGTTGCCTCCTGAAAAAAAGCACCTTTGGGACAACAATACCTGGATGACTGAGAATCTCCAGAGACATTTAGCTATGCATTTTGGGATGAACACCCTTTGAATGGTGAGAGAGTATGAATGGATTTTCAGAAAATATTACAGACTACAGGAACCATTTGTGCTTCAGTTTGAGATTCAGACAACACAGACTCATCCCCAACAGCCTGTGCCTGTCTTCACAGTGAAGGGACACAGGGGAAGAAAACATCCTGCAATCAAGAAGGCTCCACATATTTTTGCACTATTCAGGTGACCCTGAGGACACAGGTAAACCTCCAAATAGCTTCAATGACTCTCTAAAAGAATGCAAATGACCAACTATCTGCAAGCAGTATACATCCTTCCACTCCCCAGCATCTCGTCAGAGCTGAAGAAACTTTTTGGATGAGAAGCAAAAAGTCTTCAAAGAAACACAAGACAGTCCCGTTGCCTCCTGAAAAAAGCACCTTTGGGTTCTTGTGCAAATCCGTTTAATTCCTGTTTAATTCCCCACCGTCCTGTGCGCTCCCACAGAGAGGGCCTCCTCAGGGTGCCACCGCTCAAGGAATGTCGGCTGGTGGCCCCCAGGGGGAGGGCATTCTCAGTGGGTGCGCCAGCCCTCTGGAACACCTTACCAACCGAAATCCGGATGGCCCCTGACCTCCGTACCTTCCGTCGCGACTTAAAAACTTTCCTGTTCCAGCAGGCTGGCCTGGCATGATAACGTTAATTGGGGTCCCAGTTTGTGTTCATTAGTGTTTCTTATTATTTTATTGTTCGGTCTGTATACCTTCCTTCCTCTGTACACCGCCCCGAGTCCCTCGGGAGAAGGGCGGTTTATAAAAACTAATAAATAAATAAATAAATAAATAAATTCTCTGAGGTCACACATCATTTAGTTCTCTTCTTACACAGATCCCTTGTTCCTACCATTCCTTTGTTCAAAGGTGAAAATAAAGATGAGTCATCCTTGGAAATCACCTACAGCTGTTTAGATTTCTTAGCCTGTTTACTGTAGGTTATAGCCATCTTTTACCGGGTTTAGTGAGAGCTGTGAGTTCCAAGGGATGGTCTTGACCAGCTCCCTTCTCATAACTGCGCAAGATCATCTAAAGCAGCCTATAAGACAGCTTTAGTTATTGGATATATTAAAAACATAAAGAAAAGCTCGCATCTGTACTTATGAACCATTCAAATCTCCTGGCATAAGATTATTAAAGGCTTCTGTGCCTTTAATAATAGTGCAGTTATAAATTCAATAGGAGAAGTTCATAAAGATCTATAAAGATGATGAGAACAGCTCCACTTAGCTACTATACCTCTAGCCCCTGTGAATATGAAGAGTGTACAGTATATCACTGGAATTTCCAGTGGTTTGCTTGAGACTTATTTTTGTTTTGCACAGCCATTCCTCTTGTTCTCCCAATCCATCCTGAGCAACCCAGCAAAATAACTGCAGATGCTTGGAAACAAATGTCAAGGCAGCAATTTGTACTTTTATATAAGAGTTGGTCTCCCATCATTCTGTTTCTTCTCTGAAAAACCAATTATATTGTACAATACAATCCTAGCACTTCCCTTACAGGGGTGGTTGGCAGTCGCTTGCCTTCAATGACCTATGACCTGTGTTGTTGTAGGCATTTATACATGACTTGAACAGGTGAAATCTGAGCTGAGAAAGTCTTTGGATATTATCCTAGGTGCCATATGGAGTAACTGTGATGTATTAGTTAGATTTCTCCAACTTGGCCTCTGCAGCTCTGTTGAACTAGGCTCCCAGAGTTGGTTGGAAAGCTTGGAAAGAGTAGCCCAGTATAATGGAGGGCATAACCTTGGGCAAAGGTAAGTTAAAGGGTGAGAGAAGAAGAAGAAGAAGAAGAAGAAGAAGAAGAAGAAGAAGAAGAAGAAGAAGAAGAAGAAGAAGAAGAAGAAGAAGAAGAAGAAGAAGAAGAAGAAGAAGAAGAAGAAGATGGAAGGGACCTTGGAGGTCATCTAGTCCAACCCCCTGCTCAGGCAGGAAACCCTATACCATTTCAGACAAGTGGCTGGCCAGTCTCTTCTTAAAAACTTCCAGTGTTGGAGCATTCACCACTTCTGCAGGCAGGTTGTTCCACTGGTTAATTGTTCTAACTGTCAGGAAGTTTCTCAGTCTTCAGCTAACTAAAGTAATTTAAATGGTGCCACATTGAAGACAAATCCATTTCCTACACTACCAGATCCTTTAGAAACAAAGGACTCTCCAATTGTGTGGAAAATTAGTATTCATTGAGGAAGGAAAGAGCAAATATTCTCTAGCTCAGGGGTCCCCAATCCCTGGTCCATTGACCAGTACTGGGCCACGGCATGCCAGCAACTGGTCCGCACAAACAAGCAAAGCCCCATCTGTGAGATGCAGGCAGCACATAAAACCACACACCCTCCAGTCGGCAGAAAAACCAATCCCTGGAGCTCAAAAGGTTGGGGACCTCTTCTCTAGCTGTCATTTCAGGTTTCTTGTTTTGTCAGTTCCTTTTTCACCATATCAGACAGTGCTATTTGATTCAGATCCTGGTCTGGGTGTTGCCAATATTTAGATAACACCGAGAAAGCAATTTCAATTGCTTCTCATTGCAAAGACAGGGGAAAAAGAAGTTCAACCTTCTTTGAAGGAACTTTTTAGCAGTCTTGAGCTTGGGGATAGATGGGGCCAGATGGTCGAGGACTCAGAAACGGTAGGAAGGTAACTTCACCCAACTTATAACAAAGCAGATTGGAGAAATGCAAAATGTGCTGAGGTGTTAACAGATAGATGCCTGTCAACAGAGGGCAAAGATCACAAAGGAACAAAGCTTTTAAAAAGCTAGAGAAGGGCACAAAGAGCAAACTGTGGGGGGGGGGGACATATCTTTTATATATAAAAAACCCCTATCAGATAATTAGCTTTTATGATTTATTTCAAGGGAAAGTCCAGATATAACATGCTGACACTTTCACCCCATACCCACATATTTTAGAGCATAGTTCTAGGTCAGTGTTGTGTGTGTCCTTGGTGAGATGCAGCAGAAGTCTAGAGAAGAGGGAGGCAGCTGTCCCAGAACCGTCAATCCTCAGCAGCAGAAAGGACATCTCTAGCAGCCTTCAGCCATTTGCCTGAGTAAATGGAGAGCTTAGAGTGGGGCCGTACACAGAGCTTCTACTCTCTAACAGCAGACTTCAGGTGGTATCGCTGAAGTGCAGCTAGAGTTGTATTAGCTGCAAGAGAAGTCCAGCTCTCCACAGGGTCAGTGAGCCCTCTGTCTGCCCTGCCTTAAACTTGCCTGAATGCATTAGAGCAGTAAAGAAGCAGGGTGTTTTGAAATGTCTTTGAAACTAGATCTGTCCTCCTTCCAATCATGGTGGGGCCAGGATTATTTGATAGAATGTATGGTGAACTGTAAGACTGTGACTAGAGCAAAAATACACTGTTCAGGTTAACTTCAGAGTTAGCCCAATAGCTTAGTGGGCTTGATTCTGAGTAAATATGACAGCATTGCTCTGTCAATGTTACTTTGGACACCCTTAAAGAAGCAAGGCCAGAGTCGCCTACAAATACAAAATAACACAAAAGGGGGGAAAGGGTGAAATTTAAAAGATGACAAAAATACATAAAACAAATACATAAAAAGACTAACTTTTGACTTTTTCCAATATAGATACAAATATACAATAAAGAAACCTCTTACTCTAAATTTGAGTAAATACATTAAAAAGATGCGATAATACAATAAAAATAACTTCTTATGTTAAGTTTAACCAATAAATAAAATGCCAATTGTTAAATGAAAACAAAACATACATATGTAATATTTCTCTAATCAAATGTGATCTAATTAGCCAATCCCAAAATCAAACTTTCATTTATCTTTTTCAAACATAAATTCCAAGAATAATCTGCCAATAACACACACAGAGAGAAACACACATATAAAGATACGTATAAAGAGTAACTTAAAAATTACAACACAAATAACCTCTCATTTTAAATTTAGGTGAATACATTTAAAAAAACCTATAACTTTTACTGTATTTCTGTAATCAATTCAAATTTAATCATCAATCCCAAAATCAAATTTTCATTTTTATCTTTCTCCAGCAAAAAATCCAACAGTGGATTCTAGGAAGCAAGAAACATTTCCAACCCCAGAGTCTTCTCAGAGGAAAAAAAAATCTAATCAGTAAAAAAGAATATAGAAAGGGGAGTGTTCAAAAAAGCTAGATTGAAAAGCTGGATCTTAGCTCCATCCCTAAAGGTGGAAAGAGTAGAAAAGTGAAGGTCAGCCATGTGACTGGAGGAAGGTATTCAATCAGCTGCAAGTGACACAAATGAAAGTCCTCCCCCACCTGTCCACTCACTGGAGTACTGAATGTGGGATGGATATCCTCTTAGATTCATATTTATTAAAAGGCTGAGGAAAAGAAATTCACACAAATAACCTGCATTTCTCATTCTAGGCATGCCCTATACCTACAGTGCTTTGTGATACAAGCTAATTGTACAGGTAGGAGACAAAGCAATAATTGATACGTAAGGTCCGGTGTTATGGGCACTATTTCCTTTTCTTACAAATGGGTTTCGATCCCTGATTTGCACCAAAGTACTCTGTAATTGTGGATGCTCTCTGAGTCTTTGGGGCAGAGTCTGCAATAGGAAGGCAGTGGTGCCCCCAGAAAACACTGAGGCATTTCAGTGCACACAGAACCCCAGGAGGCTCTTAACAGTGTCTCTTCTGCAAGATGCTTTCAGACAGGGAGGACGCAAAAGTACAAAGTGGAACAAGTATAATGTCTTTGCTGCCGTTGCTGTTTAATAAGAGAAACTCACAGGGCAGAGTGTCTGCTGTTTTTTTTTTAAAAAAAACAAGTTTTATTAATTTTCCAGTTTTACATCCAAATATTTAGAAAGCAGTGTGGTGATTGGGTAATCAAAAGTCCAATAACAAAATCTTTTGTACATGTCTCAGGTTGCATCATCAAAAATTCCCTCTCTATTTCCCTTAATTACTATAACACATTCAAGCTAGTATATTTCTAATTATAACACGTTCAATTAAGACATTTATCAATATATTTTTATTTATACATATCCATGTCCTGTTTTTAAATTTTACCTAATTTCAATTACAGTATTCCAATTTAGCCTTTAATATCCATAGTATTTAGATTTCAGGTAACCCAAATTTCCCTTATTTCACTACATAATAATTGTCATATCTAAAGTACACATATTACTTACTTAAATACATTCTTATTTTATTTCACAAATATATTCTATTTCTCATCCTAGTACCTCATCACTTACTAATAAAATATCCTTTATTGTCTCAATCCATCTTCTCTATTATAATTCAAAACTATATTCTAATAGCTAATTTTCTTTTCTGTTATAAATCTAAATCCTAAATATTAAATCAATTAATATATTTTAAAGTCTCCCCTTAGCCCATTAAGTGGAATTTTAGGCTCTTCCATCATAAATCAAACAATCCCATTTTTTAAGTCTAACTCTGGCTTTCTTTTTGTACCAAGCAGCTTCAATACCAGTGCCTTTAAATCCTCAGGTGGATCTCCCTTCATTCCTACACATGTTATTTGAATCAAGGGAGACCATCCAGTTATCAATTTTTTAAAGGAACTGGTCCCTTTGTAATAATTAAATTGTTGCCCAAATCTCCATGTTTGGTTTAGTATATTTGTCGTCAGTTCAGTCTGGTCTTCTTCTTCTTCTTCAGGTTTCATCTGGTTTGAGTAAGAAGTCATGTCCAATGTTGTGATTGTTGTTTGGTTGTCTAGGTTTTCAATATGCTGTACTTGTTGATCTTTAGCACCCTCCATCTTAGTATTGCTTTCTTTCACTTCCGTTGCTTTTTGAATTGTAGATTTTTTAGTTGCAGTCAGGGTTTGGCTATCAAAGTTCTCTGTAGATTGTACTTGTTCTTTAAAGTCCTCTGTCTTGATATTAATTTCTTCCTCTTCTGTTGCCTTTTGGATTGTAAGTTCTTCAGTTGAAATCAGGCCTTCATTTTGTAAATTTAAGCTGGCACCTTTGTCTTTCAGTCTGGATTTCACTACCTCAGTAGCTTCAAGGATTTTTTCAAGTATAAGGTTATAGTTAATTTGTTGGTAGTATTCCTCCATTTCTATGATGTTTACAGGTAGTCCTTTAGTGGAGGCTATTTTTGATAAGAGTCAGTGAATGTCCACCTCCACTATTCCTAGGAGTTGTTTTCACCATCCAGCTGTTTCAAGTTCTTATCTCTTTTAGATAGTACCAAGGACAAATCTAGGCTGCAAGCAGATCTCACAAAGAAATTCACTTGCTATACCAGGCTTTGCCACAGGATGTCCCTGATAGCGTGTAAAGTCTTTTTCCAAACTCAAGTTAGGTTTTTATCCAGTTTAATTTTTTTTCCAGCTTAACAAGTAGATAAGGTAATAGGTCCCCATAGAAATAGGAACTTTTTGGGACCCCAAATATCCAAAAGGTGCAAGTCCAATTATTTGTTTACTTTAGTTGTTCTTTTCTTTTCCGTGATCAGTCAGGAGTCCTACTCACAGTCATCACCCCTCCAGGGCAACTTTTGACCCTTTTCAGGTCTCCCAATGGAGAAAAAACCGGACAGCAGAGAGAGAGCTCTCCCCGTATGTCCACCGGTGCTGCAATCGCAAACCAGAACCTGGGCAGAGTGTCTGCTGTTGATTGGCTTTACTAGACATCCTTCTACTGACCTTTTCACTTTTTTTAGCCTCTCTCACTCCTTGGGTACACCAATAACTTGCAAAATTAGATGCTGTACTTTAGTGCTATTATATTACTATTATGATACGTCCTGAAAAATCAGATCTGAAATGAAAACATCGTGTGTTAAATACTGATGATGTTTTCAAAGTACCAAAGAAATGAATATTGCAAAGGATGTTAGGGTAAACTTGCAATTCTTTTGTTTTCAGCCATGCTGTTAATGGGAAGAAGATATAAGTTAATTTAACTCAGGGAAGCTAAATGAATATATTTTGCAGAATGATAGGTGTGTGTATATGTGCATGTGTAGGTTTAAAATTGCTTAGAAATAAAGCAACTCTGCATTGCTTATAATTTGCTGCTGCCTCCAATCGTTTCATTGTATTATGACATTAGAGACCTTGAAGCATTGCTGAATTCTTGTTGGAGTTGAAAGCAAATCCCCAGGAGAGATACAGGATCTGACTTGTATCTCTTGTTATTATGTACACTGGCTGGTACAACATGATTTGACTTAACTGTAACACTGAAGAAGCTTTATGGGGTCAGACGGACAGACCTTTTACCCCAGTAGGCTGTTACAGCTATATATGCATCAGACATTTCCTTTGTGCTTTTCTTCCAGACACTCTCTTACCAATGCTGCTTTTTAAAAGGGGGGAGAGTAAGTTCACAGCTGAGTACACTGATGAAACGGAAAATTCTCCCAAATCCTCCAATATATGGTAAGCCTATCTGGGTCATTTCCTCGGATAATGGCCAGCACTAAAGACAATTGTGTCTTTCAGCTACCTTTGACCAGTTTAATTCACTCCATTTTGGTTTGGAGGAGAGTCTTCCCCATCACACAGAACAATTTCAGAAAAGTAGCCATTTCATCTATAGTTGTGAGATGGCAGTCCAGAGGCAAATTGTTCTGTTATGAGCTGGCCATTTGCATGCCTTTTAAGAGCTAACTTTGCTCCCATTCTTACTGGCTCTATTGTTCTTCTCTTTACATAATGTGGTCATGCCACATTTTCACAGTAAAACTGTTAGGAATTGTTGTGCAGAGGTCTCCTTGTGCTAGCAAGGAGTTGCACAGACAAGGAAGGGTACTGAGAGCAGTAAGAGTCACACAGTAACCACAGGAGTACACTGAGTTGTGAAAACAGAAAGTACTTTACTTTTGAGGTGGTGTAAAAACAAAAATGCACGATCAAAAATAAACAGTCCAGGTCATACACAATAGCAACAGTCCAAGGAGTATTCCAAATACAAAGTCTTCTTACCGGTCCAGAGGTCAAAAACACAGTTGTTCAGGTTTATCACAGTAGTAAACCAACAATACAGCAAAACAGCAATAATAATAAACCTTTATTGTCAAAGTACAACATGTGTACATTGAGATTGGCTGAGCCTCCCCCCCCCATGCTCTCTCCCCCCAACACACAGTGACAACAAACCCTCCATCCCACCACACAATGTGAACCAACTACACCACACACCGGCCTCCCAAGTCAATTCTGCATAAGATTACAGTATGTAGAGAGAGCAGAGAATTCAGAGAGAAAGAAGCTACATTCCTAGCTCCCTCTTATGGCCATGAGAACACTTACACACCCATTGGCCAATTAACATCTTCAAGTCACAACATCATGGTTTATATATTTTCAACCCAACTATGTAGGCTATCACCATATGCCTAACAAAAACTTTCTCCATAATTTTTTTTTCATTGCTAGGATAGTTTACTTGCAAGTTTTGTCTATATTACTGCTGTGAAAACATATGTTAGAAATATTAGTTATCAAGATTTGGTAGACTGTATCAATTCACTTCCTTTTGCCTAACCAACAATCACTGCATAATATGAAAAATGCATTTCCATATTATGTTCAACCATTATTCGTATATCCATAGTTTGTCAAATAAATTACAACTCTGGATTCACATAACTCATTAAGAAATAATAGATACTATGAATTGTTTGTGTGAACCTGGTTGAAGAATTTAACAAGAATAATGTTTCTGTGATTGCTCTTCCAGAAAGATAACACCTAGAGTCCTAGGGATGGGAGGTAACTTGGAAGTCTTCTAGCCAAACCCCTTACACAAGGCAGGAGTCCTCATACTATCTTGGACAACTGGTTCTCAATTTTTCTTGAAAACTTCCAGCAATGGAGCACCCACAACTTCGGAAGGCAAGTTGCTCCGTTGGTTAAGACCTCCTACTGTCAGGAAATTCCTCCTTATTTTCAGATTGGATCTCCCTCTCAAGAGCTTCCATCCATTGCTTCTTGTCCTGCCCTCTGGTGCTACAGAGAAAAAATTGACACATTCCTCACTGTGGCAGCCCTTCAAGTATTGGATGACTGCTATCAATCTTGTCTTCATTGAAGTAAGCATAACTAGTTCCTTTACTCATTCTTCATAGGATTTAGCCTTTAGGCACCATATTTCTTTCTTTTGTCTGCACTCTTTTAAGGGCCTCAGCATCTTTTTTTATATTGTGGTTACCAGAATGTGGCCTTTTCATTGTGATACAGATATATACTATCACTTTCCTCAATCTTGATATTATCCCTTGTTAGTTTTCTGCCTACCACATAATGCAGCAAATATAAACACCATGCGATAGTGTAAGATAGGGACTAGATTAAAAAAGGAAATAGAATAAAAGATAAACTGAAATAAACTTTCTATATTTTAATTTTATTCTTCCCATATTTGCGGTTTATACAATCACAGTATTCTTTATATATCTATTATATATTGTATATCTTCCCAATTGCAGATGCTGCAACCAGAGCTCTCCTATTTGCTTTGAAACATACTGCATTTTCTGCATATATGGACAAAAAAAGAGGTCTGGCAAAGCAATACAAGGAGAATAGGCAATATCTCCCCTGTTGACATTAATGTTCATGCACATCTTTGATCACATCTTTGCCTCATCTGACTGTAATGTTGTCTTCTTTATTTTTAGTAAAAAAAGTAAATGCTACCTTATCTGCTTATCTGTTTACTACAATATCTGTAGCCATTTGTGGGAAACACGCAGCCCAGGGTCTTGTCTAGAAATGCACCCCCTTTATACTGGATCTGAGTGTAGATGGTTAATATATTTATCTTGGTCTTTCACTCTGGGAACACACTCTTATTAAGATCTGTTAAATGTTTGTACTGGCATGGCCTCATCAAGGTATAGAACCTACTGTAAAAAAAGTCATCAGACGTGAGCCGTGGTGGTGCAGGGGTTAGAATGCTGCATTGCAGACTAATTCTGCTGACTGCCAGCAGTTCAATCCTGATTGGTTCAAAGTTGGCTCAGCCTTCCATCCTTCCGAAGTCAGTAAAATGAGGACCCAGATTGTTGGGAGCAATCGGCAGGACTGTAAAACCCTATGATGCGCTACATAAGTCTACGTGCTATTGCTATAATATAGCCTAAATCAGCCCTCCCTCTCCAGGTTGCACTTTGGAATTTTACCAAAAAGTTGGACAGCCTGAAAACCCAGGTTTCCACCCTTCCCCAAACTTGGGGATATGTAATTCCTCCCCAGTGCAGGTGATATTACTGTGCCCATTGATAACCAGCTCATCACTGACATCACAGTATGCCTTAAATTGTGGAAACCCCATTTACTCTTCTGCCTGTATGGAATTCTGCATGGAATTCTACATAGCATCTAACCACAGCTGCTTTGTTATACTTTTCTTATAGATAAAGAATCTGGCCACTTGAAGGGGAAGGGGTCCAGCTTTTTGAGCATGGGGATAAGAAAATGTATTATCTGGTCATTTTCTTACATATGTCTGCCTGTATTTTAAGCATTTTATTACCCCAAATCATCAGATCAGGAAGTAACAAAATAAACTCTAAAGGTAAGCATGGAGTCTAAAAGACAAATAATGATAAAAAAAGAAATGGGGAAACACAGGGATTGATTCAAATCAGACAGGGCAATTTTAAGAAGCAGCTAAGACTGAAAATGCTCAGGGAGATGAAAAATAGATGCATGGCTATATTGGAGATTGCAGTGGTGGGATTCAAATATATGAACAACCGGTTCTCTGTGAGGATGCTGCTTCAGGAAGTCCATTCTGGGCCTGGGCAACAAAAAAATTAGCTACCGGTTCTGCTGAACTGGTGCAAACCGGCTGAATCCCACCACTGGGAGATTGGCATCTGTATCAATCACAGAGGGGGGGGAGGTTTAAGAAATGCAAGATGGAACATTGTGCATTGTGGTTGTGATGCAGGTAAAAAACCCCAAAGTTTCTATTGTGCAGTTGCAGCCCCCACCTTGACTTTTTATCCCACTCCACAGACACCTCTGGTCATCACAACCTAAACCATGAGTCAGAGTGTGGTTAAGGATAAGTGTCTTAATAGGTGTCTGTAACCATGTAATTTTGTAGGTCAGCTTATCTTAAGTATGGACTGACATACCATCCTAATGTAGGTTAATGGTTAAGCAACTGTTAGTTCCCTCAAAGAAACAAGAGTGCCTGTGCAGAATTGATCCTGCTGCAGCTTTTCCTATTTGGGAGCTATAAAAGATACACTGTTGGAGATAAAGAAATATTAGATGTGTGTGTGAGAGAGAGAGAGTGATGATGATGATGATGATGATGATGATGATGATGATGATGATGATGATGATGATGATAGATGAGAAAGAAAGAGAGAAAGAGACCAACTGGGAGAAAAGCTAATCTTCTCCAAACGGTGTAGCTACTTCATCTCTGATCAACTCACTACACACATTTTTTTCCAGCTTAACAAGTAGATAAGTTAATAGGTCCCCATAGAAATAGGAACTTTTTGGGGCCCCAAATATCCAAAAGGTGCAAGTCCAATTATTTGTTTACTTTAGTTGTTCTTTTCTTATCCGTGATCAGTCAGGAGTCCTACTCACAGTCGTCACCCCTCCAGGGCAACTTTTGACCCTTTTCAGGTCTCCCAATGGAGAAAAAACCGGACAGCAGAGAGAGAGCTCTCCCCGTATGTCCACCGGTGCTGCAATCGCAAACCAGAACCTGGGCAGAGTGTCTGCTGTTTATTGGCTTTACTAGACATCCTTCTACTGACCTTTTCACTTTTTTTAGCCTCTCTCACTCCTTGGGTATACCAATAACTTGCAAAATTAGATGCTGCACTTTAGTGCTATTATATTACTATTATGATACATCCTGAAAAATCAGATCTGAAATGAAAACATCATGTGTTAAATACTGATGATATTTTCAAAGTACCAAAGAAATGAATATTGCAAAGGATGTTAGGGTAAACTTGCAATTCTTTTGTTTTCAGCCATGCTGTTAATGGGAAGAAGATATAAGTTAATTTAACTCAGGGAAGCTATATGAATATATTTTGCAGAATGATAGGTGTGTGTATATGTGCATGTGTAGGTTTAAAATTGCTTAGAAATAAAGCCTGGGCAACAAAAAAATTAGCTACCGGTTCTGCTGAACTGGTGCAAACCGGCTGAATCCCACCACTGGGAGATTGGCATCTGTATCAATCACAGAGGGGGGGAGGTTTAAGAAATGCAAGATGGAACATTGTGCATTGTGGTTGTGATGCAGGTAAAAAAACCCAAAGTTTCTATTGTGCAGTTGCAAGAGACCAACTGGGAGAAAAGCTAATCTTCTCCAAACGGTGTAGCTACTTCATCTCTGATCAACTCACTACACACATTTTTGAATTCTTTTCAATAAATAATCAAACAGGAATTTACAGCCTGCTCAACATTTACTGAGATATGACTATCAAACCATGGCTAGTTGTTTACTATCTCATCTGGAGAATATTCAGTGGGTAACTTAACCATGATTAATGCTAAGCTCAATAAGCGGATCCTATTTTCCAGCCTGACACCAAGAGGGCCCTGTTTCCTTAAGAGATTGTTGCCTCATTCAGAATGTCTGTCTTGCTCCTATACAGAAAAAGTGAAGGGCCAATTTAAAGAGTGGGTCTGTTTATTTATGTATGTAGTTTGTGTTTATGTAAAACCTATTGATGTTGTTCGTTGGGCAATTTGAAGCAAAGCAAGATTGATTGTTTGACTGATTGGCTGACTGAAGTTAAGCTAAGTGTAGTGGAAGAGCTTTTAAATGTATCCAGTGATATTAGGTAAATGTACTGCATTCCCATGCTCAATAAATCAGAATGAAAATCCTACATCATACTTTTCTTCCTTGCATGGCAATTGAATGACATGGAAAGTCATTCTTTTTAAAATATTCAGAATTTAGAACTGTTCCCAGGCAAGTGTGAACATTTGTGTACACCATTTCATCTTTTATAGTTGTCAGATTTCAAGGACTAATCTGTTCAAGATATTGATAACAAATCAATTAACTCAAACAATAGATCCCACAAAAGCACTTTCACTACATTAATAAGTGACTCTAAGAAAAGTGTCAGATAAGGACCGTTTAGTCTTCAGGGACAGCAGCCTCCAGAATTCAGTATCCAAAGACAATCTGCAGAAAAACCTTAACTTAATGCTATTTCCCTCTGTATCAAACATTCTGAAATTCTTATAGTATTGAAGATTGCAAAGAAGCTATGAGACAGCTAACTGTAATTTAGAAGGATCCATATATTTGCCCTTAGGCAGTTCTGAACATCATGCAATGTCCAGCTGTATCTTTCAACAATGCAACTGGCAAAATAAAACTAAACTAATTTTAATGGCATTAGTGTTTAGTAAAGTTAATTCATGTTTGGGATGGATATATCATCCTTAGCAACTTTAAGATGTATTGATGTTAACTTCCAGAATTGAACTCCCATGCATGCTGGCTGGGAGATTCTGGGAGTTGACGTTTACACATCTTAAAGTTGCTAGTGTTAAGATACACTGGACCAGTTCACCTAATAACTTACATTAAGCTTTATGCTTCTATGTCTGTGCCCTTAACAGCTGCATAGGATCTGATGTTAAGTGCAGTTTATGTGATAGGGTATTCTTAAAAATGTCAAAAGGTTCAGTTGGTGCAAAATGCTATAACTAGGCTTCTAACCAATGCAAGATATCGGAATTATATCATTCCCATATGACAAAGTTTGTTCACCTGCTCAGTTGCAGGTGAAATTTAAAGTGCTATTCCTAACCTTTGTAGTCCTAAGGATACGGCTATCCAATTGCTTTTAACTTTGCTTGTAGAACATGTAAGTCACTCAGAGCTGACTGAAGTATTTAAGCCCAATAAAATCAATCAATCAAATAATCAGTCTAATATCTTTTTCCTGCTTAGCTCCCACTGATACCTTGTTTAGCAGCTGTGACTTTAATCAAATGTTTCCTGAATATGTTGATCAATCTTAACAGCCCCCCAGCCATCTTCAGGATGGCAGTTTTCCTTTTGATTGAGAAGCCAATCATTTCCTAAGAGTTTCATGCCACAGCACACAGATTTTCCAAGCCCACCAAAAGAAACCAGCATGGCTGCATGAAGAACTCTCTGATGAATTGAAAGACAAAAAGTACAAGTACAAAAAGTGGAAAGAGAGGCACATAGCTAAGGCAGAATATCAGCAAATAGGCCAAGTCTGAGAAAAGTGAGAAAAGCTAAGGCTCAAAATGAACTCAGGCTTGTGACAAAAGTCAAAAATAACACAAAAAAACACTTCTTTCAACATGTAAAAAAGTCAAGGAAGTGATTGGTCCATTAATGGGTAAAAGTGGCAAGAAGGTGATAAGCAACAGGGAGAAAGCAAAACTCTTAACTTGGTTTTTTGCATCCATCTTTATACAAAGGGGGAAAAAACAATCCAACCTATCAAAAACAGTACCATAAAACAGATTAGAAACACAAGTTAAAATAGAAAAGAAAATGGTAAGTGAGCACCTGTCCACTCTAGATTAATTCAAATCACCAGGACTAGGTGGATTACACTACAAGGTTCTGAAGGAACTGGCAGACATGATCTCAAAACCACTGAGCTATATCTTTTAAAGATCTTGGAGTACCAGGGAACTATCAGAGGATTGGAAAAGAGTTGATATAGTTCCCATCTTCAAAGAAGGAAAAAGTAGATTCAAGAAACTACAGACCTATCAGTCTGACCTCAATATCTGGGAAGATTCTCAAAAAGATAATCAAGCAATGAAACAGCGAACACTTAGAGGCAAACAAAGTCATAGCCAAAAGCCAACATGTCTTTGTCAAAAACAGATAATGCCAGATAAATATTATTGCATTATTTGACAAAGTGACAAAATTAGTGGACTAGAGGAGTGCTGTGGATATAATTTATTTGGACTTCAGTAAGGCACTTGATAAAGTAGACCACAACCTACTACATGATAAGATAGAAAAATGTGGGTTAGACAGCATCAACACCAGAAGGATTCGTAACTGGCTGACCAACCGCACTCAATGTGTAGTCCTCAATGAAACTGTATCTACATGGAGGGAAGTAAGCAGTGGGGTACCCCAACTCTGTTTTAGGCCCAGTACTCTTCAACATCTTCATCAATGATTTGAATGAGAGGATAGAAGGGGAACTCATCAAATTTGTAGATGACACAAACTGGCAGGAATAGCCAACACTCCAGAAGATAGGCTTAAGATACAGAAGGATCTTGACAGACTTGAATATTGGGTGCTATCTAACAAAATGAAATTCAATGGTGAAAAAAGTAACCTTCTACATTTAGGCAAGAAAAAGCAAACAAACAGGTATAGTATGGGTGGCACCTTGCTCAATAGTAGTAACTATGAAAGGGATCTCGGAGTCCTAGTGGAAAATCACATAAATATGAGCCAGCAGTATGCTACAGCTGCCAAAAAAAACAACAAAGTTCTAGGCTGCACTAACAGGGATAGAATCAAGATCATGTGAAGTGTTAATACCACTTTATAATGCCTTGGTAAAGCCACACTTGGAATACTGCGTTCAGTTTTGGTCTCCACGATGTAAAAAAGATGTTGAGACTCTAGAAAGAGTGCAGAGAAGAGCAACAAAGATGATTAGGGCATTGGAGGTCAAAACATATAAAGAACATGGTTGCTGGAATTGGGTATGTCTAGTTTAATGAAGGTCTAGAGGTGACATGATAGCAATGTTCCATCCCTCCGAAAGCCCACCAAAAGTTTGCCCAGCCTTCTCTGCATTGCATTGCCAATAATTATGGCCATGATGAGTGGAGGAGTCTCCCCTTCCTCAGCATTAGGCCTGACAAATCACCCCTGCATCTCTCTTTCTCACCTGCCACCTTTCAATTGCTTCCAGCCAACCATCAGTCCTTCCTCTGCCATCGGGCTCCTGCATGCTTCCTTTGGGAAAATAACTTGGGCAAAGGGAGGGGAATGAGAATTCTCTTTCACTCCTCTTTTTTCATCTTTCTTTTTTTTTCCTTGGGTAAAAAAATAAAAAACAACCACCCCAAAATGGTAACTAGCACATCAAAATCTATTTGGTATTTGTTCTTCCTTGATAAGCAGTCAGCCGATTTCTATCACTGTGCTGAGGCTTATCGGCTCCCTCCAGCTTCTCTGCTCCAGCAGCAGCCTGTTCTTCTGTGGCCTTAGAAAGAGGCTGTCAGAGCAGGCAGGGGACCCTTTCCTTCCTCCTCTGGCCATCCCTTGGTTGGGTGCTCAGCTTCAATATTCCTGGCCAAGAGCAAAAGATAAGGAAGAAGAAATAGGCCTGAGGGAAGGGTCCCAAAGTCTCTTGAAAAGCTTTCCAATTGCCTCTATACCTTGCTGGTATGATATAATCTATATAATAATAATAATAATAATAATAATAATAATAATAATAATAATAATAATAATAATAATAATAATAATAATAATAATAATAATAATAATAATAATAATAATAATAATAATAATAATAATAATAATAAGAAGAAGAAGAAGAAGAAGAAGAAGAAGAAGAAGAAGAAGAAGAAGAAGAAGAAGAAGAAGAAGAAGAAGAAGTAGTAGTTGGAAGGGACCTTGGAGGTCATCTAGTCCAACCCCTTGCTCAGGCAGGAAACCTTATACCATTTCAGGCAAATGCCTGTCCAGTCTCTTCTTAAAAACTTCCAGTGTTGGAGCATTCACCACTTCTTGAAGCAGGTTGTTCCACTAATTAATTGTGCTAACTATCAGGAAGTTTCTCCTTAGTTCTAGGTTGCTTCTCTCTTTAGTTAGTTTCATTCCGTTGCTTCTTGTCCTGCCTTCAGGCACTTTGGAGAATAGCTTGAGTCCCTCCTGTTTGTGATTTATTGATTAATTGAGGAAATTTTATACCATGTCAATCACAGTTGTCTCTAAGCAATTCAGTCCAAAAAAATTGACATAGGACTGTCTGATCTTTACCTAGAGATGATACACATCAGGCTGTGCACCTTTGGTTGTTTTCAGGAAGATGTTAGCCATTGTACAGTATGTCAAGAACCACATTAGTTGTGATTGCTGACCAAGAAGTTTTGGTTTTAAAAGAAATTCCTCCAAAGATTTTAAGGAGAAGAAAAGATTATGCATTTCTTGTGCAAGAGCTCAAACAACGTGATATAAGGTTCAGATGGGAGATTCCAGTTGGATTGGTGGCGATGCATGAAGGCAAAAGGTACCGTCTGGTCACTGTGACACAGGCGCGGGATTTTTATAACAATGTTTTAAAAGCAACCCCACTATCACTTCTGGAAGCTGCAAAGGGATCTGGAGAAGGAAAACTTCAAGAGGCTGAAGCTGGACAGACAGAGGAGAATGGTGCTGGAGGAGATCAAGCTACAACTTCTTTGGATGATCCTGGAGAGCAGAGGGTGACGCGTGCTGCTTTAAAACGAGCAAAAAAAATAAAAGAACAAGATCAGCAGAAGTCTATGGAACTTCCAAAACGTACTTACAGCCAAGCAGTGGGAGGAGCACGGCCTAAAGGAGAGCCTATTAAAGATGTGCTCCAACAGCTTTGGGATGACATGCATGGCGACTAAATTCTTAACCTGGAACGTTAATGGACTAAATTCACCACAGAAGAGGAAGAAAGTTTTTCAATATTTAAAACAATTCAAGATAGATGTTATATGTTTGCAAGAAACGCATATTAGGGCTATGGACCAAAAGTATTTATTGAACTTAAGGTTGGGCACGCAATTTGTTGCTTCTGCAATGAATAAGAAAAATGGAGTGGTTGTTTATGTTAAAAGTGCCTTAACAGCGGACTTAATTGAAGCAGATAAGCATGGAAGATACGTTATGATAGAGTTGCTGTTAGAAGGTAAAAAGACGCTTTTAGTTGGATTATATGCTCCTAATCAACAACAAGCTGATTTTTTTAGTTTACTTCACACAAAGCTTACTCAGTTGGATTATAAATCGTTTATTTTTATGGGGGACTGGAATGGTGTTTTGGATGTACAGATGGATAAGGCTGGTTCTTTTAAACACGTTCCAAGTCATGCTAGACTGCCTAAATCCTTTTTTGAAATGAAGGATGACTTGGAACTGCGAGATATTTGGCGTGAAATACATTTGCATGAAAAGGATTATACTTTTTTTTCTGACAGACATCAATCTTTCTCCAGGATCGATTTTATTTTGCTGACTAATGACTTTTTTTCAAGGACTAAAAAGGTGAAGATATGTGCAAGAACTATTTCTGATCACAGCCCAGTCTGGCTAGAGATTAATAAGGAGAATAGAGATAGGCGCTCGTGGCGCGTAAATGAGAATTTGTTTAGAAATCAGAGAAATATGGAAGAATGTAAACAGCGGATGAAGGATTTTTTTGAAATTAATATGAACAAAGACACTTATATGGACATGGTTTGGGATGCTAGCAAGGCCTATATGAGAGGGGTGTTGATATATATGAACAATAAACATAGACGTATTTTGGAAGCCAGGAGGAAAGAATTGGAGAATGAAATTAAGGAAAAAGAAAAGGCTTTGATTTTGAATCCAGCGGATGTGAAGACTAAGGAGGTTATTAAGCTATTAAAAGGACAATTTGATAAATTAATGGCTGATCAAGTGGCAACCAATTTGCGGTTTGCCAGGCACAACACCTTTTGCAATGCTAATAAACCAGGTAGATGGTTAGCTTATAGACTGAGGAAAAAGCAAAGGGCTTCTAATATAGATAAAATTGAGCATAAGGGAAGGGTTGTGTTTCAACAGGATCTTATTAAGGAGGCCTTTCTGGACTTTTATTCTAAATTATATGCTAAGGAGAAGATTAATGAAAAAGATATTGATGTATATTTGGAGAATGCTAGCATCCCGGTTCTTACGCAAGAACAAAAAGAGGGGATTAATCAATTGATAACAGAAGAAGAAATTCTTATAGCAATTAAGGAATTGAAGGTGGACAAAGCGCCAGGCACGGATGGTTTGACTGCGGCTTATTACAAAAATTTACAATTAGAGATGATAAAACCGTTAAAGGAACTGTTCCAGACAATTCAGAGGGGGGGAAAGGTGCCTCCGTCTTGGAGAACTGCTTTTATTTCTTTGATTCCGAAGGAAGACCAAGATGCTACTCAAGTTAAAAATTATAGACCGATATCGCTTTTAAATACAGACTACAAGATATTTGCTAAGGTGTTGGCTAATAGATTGATGAGGGTTCTGCAACAGACGATTCATGGGGACCAAACGGGGTTTATTAGTGGTAGGCAAATGAAAAATAATGTGAGGCATATAGTTGATGTGTTAGAGTTTTTGGAAAGGAATAACCAGATCCCTGCGGCGCTAATTTTTTTAGATGCTGAAAAAGCTTTTGATCAATTGAATTGGTAATTTTTGATGAAAGTCTTGGATAAAATGAATTTTGGGGATAATTTTTTGCAACCAATTAGGGCATTATATCAAAAACAAACTGCCCGAATAATAGTTAATAATAGCCTGACAGAAGCATGTAATATTGAGAGGGGCACAAGGCAAGGGTGTCCGTTATCGCCCTTGTTATTTGTACTAACATTGGAGATATTGTTGGTTAAAATACGGAATTCGGAAAAAATTAAGGGTATACAAATTAGAGATCAGGATTATAGATTGAGAGCGTTCGCAGACGATCTGGTTGTTACAGTGACCCAGCCGGAGAACTCTGTTGTGGACCTGATGGAGATAATAATACAATATGGGAAGGTTTCTGGATTTAAAGTTAATACACAAAAAACTAAAATTCTGGCCAAAAATATGACAGCTTCGCAAAAGGCTCTCTTAGAAGGATTAACTGGATTTGAGATTGTTAAAAGGGTTAAATATTTGGGGGTGCTTTTGTCGCCCTCTAATACAAAGTTATATAAAAATAACTATGAAAAATTATGGGGGAAAATTCAAAAAGAAATGGAGAGTTGGGAAAAATTGCAATTGTCTTTGTTGGGGCGAATCGCAGCAGTGAAAATGAATGTCCTGCCTAAATTCTTATTTTTATTTCAAATGATACCGGTTCTTAAGAAAGATTCTAACTTGGAGGAATGGCAGCGCGGTATCAATAAATTTGTATGGGCAGGGAAAAGGCCACGAGTTAAACTAAAGATAATACAGGATACTCGTGAAAGAGGTGGTCTTAAAATGCCTAATTTTAAATTATATTATGAAGCTGCTGCTTTAGCAGGAATAAGTAATTGGATCAATTTGACACGAGAGAGATTATTACATCTTGAGGGCCATGACTTGTTGTTTGGCTGGCATGCATATTTGTTGTATGATAAGAAGGTAGATAATATTTTTAGAGTGCATATTTTAAGACAGGCATTGTTGAGGGTTTGGAAGAAGTACAGACATAAATTAGATTGTAAGATACCATTGTGGGCAATCCCAAAACACGCAATAGAAAATATACATGCTGGTTTCAAACACGATGTGACTACGTACAAGGAGATTCTAAGCTTGGAAAGAAATGTCTGGTGTTTGAAACCATATAGTCTCTTGCGAGATGAGAAGATTGTTCAGACTTGGTTTCAATATACTCAGCTACGGGCCAGGTGGAAAGAAGATCAGAAAAATGGTTTTACAATGACTGATGAAAATCTGATAAAGCAAATCAGAAATCAGGGTCCAGCACATATTAAACGGATATATCTTGCCTTGATAGAAATTGACTCAGAAACAGAACTCGTTAAGGATTGTATGATTAAATGGGCCCAAAATATCCAAGAAGTTATTACAATGGACACATGGGAAAGGATTTGGGTGAGGAACGTAAAATTCACACAAGCTCAAAATTTAAGAGAAAATTTTTATAAAATGTTTTACAGATGGCATTTAGATCCTAAAAAGCTGGCAAGTATGTATCCGAACTATCAGCCTAAATGCTGGAGGTGTGGTGAAGAAGATGCAACATATTTTCATATATGGTGGACTTGTAAAAAGGTTAAGGCCTTTTGGATAAAAATTTGGTGGAACACGCAGAAGATTTTCAAGCAAAGGATAAAGTTTTGTCCGCAACTTTTTTTGTTGGGTATAATTACAGATGCTACGGTTGTGGACACTAAGCTGATGTTGAATTTAATTACGGCAGCAAGACTCTTAATAGGCCAATATTGGAAG
This sequence comes from Vipera berus, assembly GCF_964194415.1. Classification (NCBI taxonomy): domain Eukaryota; kingdom Metazoa; phylum Chordata; class Lepidosauria; order Squamata; family Viperidae; genus Vipera; species Vipera berus. The sequence continues at coordinate 220,457,661 of NC_138203.1, forward strand.
AAGGAGGAACTGCCGACTGTAGAAGAATGGACTTTAAAGGTTTCTGACCTGGCAGAGATGGCAAAGATCTCGGCTTATTTGAAAGATCACTCGCAAGAACGTTATGTTATGGAGTGGAGAAAATGGATTGAGTATATCCAGAACAAATATGGGACTAAGAAGTTTCATGTAGCATTTGAATAAGTCTTCCTTTTTTTTTCTCCTCTTTTTTTCTCTTTTCCTTTTTTTTATATATCTTATATTAATAGTGTTTGTAATTACCCTATATGAGCTAGAGAGAGATGGATTTCAGAGTTTATGGTTGTTAGCATATGAATGTCTACGATTGGTTTTTTTTTGGGTTTTTTATACCTTGTACTTAGCTCTGGGAAGTCGGGGGGGAGGGGGGGAGGGGTAGGGAGGGAGGGATAGGGGAGGGCTAGGGGGGATTGTTAAAGATAAAATGTATGATAAAACTTTTCAATAAAAAAAAAAGAACCACACTCTGAATTTTTGGTACAGCCACTTTTTTAAAAATGCTGCATATTTAGGTGTTTAATATTCTAAACAGCTTAAACTCAAATGCACAAATGTTCAAAAATAATGTAAACTACTTTTATATCTTTTATACTCTAGCATTATACTCTAGCATTGTAGCATTGCTTTTAAAAATGAAGGAAATAAATAGCTACTGGAGTTGGCAAGAAGAGAAGCCTGGGAATGTAGGAAGATGTTCTTTTTGTACACTTCACGCAATCTGAAAAACTTTGGGGTACAACGTGTTTAAAAAATGCTGAAGCTTTGATCATTTGTTCACAGCTTCTGCCTTGACTATTTTTTAACCTCTTGAAGGTGGCCCAGCCCTCCCTTCTGTACCTTGTCTCTTTACGCCTACTACTTTCTGTTGCTATGGCCACTGGCATGCCGGGTTTGGGCAAATCTGGATCCCTGTGTTGATGAAACTATCCAGCCATCTACCACTGTATAACCTTGTTCGATGAAACTCTTCTGCTCCCTCCCTTAGGCTTCTTTAGAAAGTCTGATGATGTGAAATGTAACTATTTTTTTTGCTTCTCTTGTTTTTCTTTAATTCCACACCATACACGAAATTGTGAAAAGGGTTCTGAGTGGATGAATATAACAAGAGGCCAAAGAGCAGTTAGTTCAGCTTCCTGCTTCCTGTAATGGCCAACCAGATGTTTCTAGGAAGTCCAAAAGCAGGACATATCAGCAAAAGCCTTTTTCTGTTGTTTGCTCCCTAGTTACTCATGGAGAGAGAGAGAGAGAGAGAGAGAGAGAGAGAGAGAGAGAGAGAGAGAGAGAGAGAGAGAGAGAGAGAGAGAGAGAGAGAGAGAGAGAGAGAGAGAGAGAGAGAGAGAGAGAGAGAGAGAGAGAGAGAGAGAGAGAGAGAGAGAGCCTCCAAGCTAGAGGTTGTTGCCATATCTTGTAGCCTTGAGTTAAATCAATTAATTGCACACCATGTGAAGTAGTAATAGAGTGGATTAGAACCATGGCTGGTTGCATATCACTCTAAGGAACCTGATTGAAGAGAAGGTTTATGGCTACAGGACATTTTATACATTTAACGCAGAAGTGTGACAGTATGTGAATGGGGTGGGTGGGTTTAATTAGCTCTAAGTTAAATTCTTCTGCAAGCCTGAATGAGATGCAGAGAGCCATGTATGCCAGTAGTAAATTGCACTCTGTGGTATCGCCAGCATTCTTCCTATTATACTTCTCTGTTTAAATGCTTCCTGAAGTGATCAGAATGGACTGAAGATTCTTGTTTATTTTTAAAAGGACAGATTTAAACTTGGAAATGGTAGCAGGTAAATGCTCTTGATGCCTTTTTAAGAAAATGTAGCAACAGCCAGGTTTTCTGTATGGGGAACAAGGGCATGTCTGAGTTGTGAGTACAGGAAATCCATTAAGAAATAGTTGTCAATGCTGCTCAGAGGTGAGAACTGCACGGAATTGCCCTTGTTTGCTCTGCTGGAAAAATTAGCATTTCTTTAGAAGCTGGTTGTATAGATTAATATGCTCTGTTGTCAGCCTGACAATGTGTAAAATGCCACATAAGTTTCCGTGGCAGCTTTTTACAGGGAGATAACACATAAGGAGGGATCGAGAATGACAAGAACCATGCAATCAATTGTTCAACACCAACAAATGGCTAGATACAATTTTTCATGGGGGTGAAATTATGAGATAGGTTTTAGAATAACAGATGGCTGGGTTGGAAAAAGAGCACCAAAGGGCAACGTGCAGCCACAGCAGCCTTTTCCTGCTTATTAGGAGGACCTGCCTGAAATGGTTCTTGAAGATGGACTATCTGCGGCCATTTTGTTATATACTGGACCATTAAGCTGGGAAAATAGATGCATAGGCTGTTGGAAGAGAGACATGTCCTTCCATCTCATAATTGCATTCTTGGAAAAGTCTCCTGTGCTGAAGTTCTATTGTCCCGAAGCTGTTATATCTAATGGTCAAGACAGGTGCCAACAAAGGTGCTCTGAGAAATGGGCAATCAGGGGCCTTTCAGCTAAGTAATCATTTAGTGCAAGTGCGATTCCTTTCAACAGAGCTTAACTACTAGTTCCTTAGAGTACTCCACTAGTGCAAGTAAATGTCCATGATTGCAGCCAGAAAGAACATTTATAGAAATGGGTCTTGATCAAGGCTAAAGAATAAAGGCAAATTGAATGATTTATTGCCTCTATTTAACATCAAAATTTTCAGAGGGAAATATAAATTGATGGAGATGAACTGGTAAGAAATTATTCATTTGGCTAATCATTTACCTTGTGCTTTATAGGAATTTTTACAGTGAAGAAAGTATAGCTTTTTCTTTTTGTTTCATCTAAGGCTGGTTCTTAAAGTCCATGAATTACACACATTTTAAGTACATCTAATATTGAATCTATATGTTTGTATGCATCTGTATTTATATAACTATATCTCTCTAAGACAGAGAGAAGATGTATTGTAGTGCAGTACAGTGCAGTGCAGGGTAGGGTGTGTATACAACTAAGATCCCATGCAGAACCCTCAAACTCCTAGGCCTCTGGTAGAGGACCAATAGTACCATGGGCTATATGGAAAAATATATTGCCAGATTTTCATAAGATAGGATGCTCATTATTCAAATTTCAAAATGAAATTATGTCTTCTGGGTTTCATGCAGTAGCTTATTGAAATATGGTTTAATGAAAGAGAACAAATAAATGGACATTGGGGGAAAAGATCTCAGTTGCAGTACAGGCTTGTGAAGCAGCAAATCAGGAGAGGAGAGGAGTGGAGAGGAGAGGAGAGGAGAGGAGAGAGAGGAGTGGAGTGGAGTGGAGTGGAGTGGAGTGGAGAGGAGAGGAGAGGAGAGGAGAGGAGAGGAGAGGAGAGGAGAGGAGAGGAGAGGAGAGGAGAGAGCTAGCTGAGAAACCAAATGATTGGCAGGTGGAAGAGCAACAGTTTGTCAGATGTGTTGTCATGTCTTTCATGGTATATAGGACAACAGGTATATGGATAGAGATTTACCATTGTTTGTGTTATTTATACACCATCGCTATTGCTATTATTTGGTGACTGCATAGTTGGTCAAAGTGGAGGAAGAAATACTGAGCTGAGATTGTACAGCTCAGCTTACTGGTGAAAATTATTGGTCCTGTCATTGCTGCTTGAAAGGATGGCAAGCCCAGTAAGGTCCTATTCAGTATCATGGCTGTTACAACCATTGCTGTCATTGCTGCTGAGACTGAAGGTTTTAACTGCATGGACATGGAAGAGGTGCCACTTGTCACTGCTACCTGCTACTTGCCATGGCTGTGCTTAAGGGTTCATTAGCTGTTAGGAAGAATACTACTCTGTGGGTGAAACAGGGAATGGCTATGGAGAACTACCTGGTCTGAGAGTACACCGGCTGATAGCATCTTCAGCCTAGAGACCTTAAGGCTCAGAAGTTAGAGAAGCGCCTAGTGTAATATTCTTGGTGAATATTGGTTAGCATTGGTAAAAAGTTGTATTGGAGAGGTATAAAGTAGGCTGTCAGGAAAGCTTTTAGATAGACTGCTGGTTCATTTGCTTAAAGTGATGGGAGGATTGTTACTGAATGAAGATAATGTTTCAGTTTGTGAGAGTAGAGAGAGGTGCAGAAAGTCACAGAGGGGTAATGATGGTGAAGATTAATTTTCACTGTGGCTGGCAGAAGGAGGAATTAGAGAAAATGCAGGGCTGGCCATTTTAGGGGAAGAAGAGTAAACAATTGAGTGTCAGTTTCCTTTCCAGTCCAGTTGCCTCATTCCTGGACCAGAGAAGTTGAATGGCTGGATCCAGTGACTTCAGATCGCTGTTGGTAATTAGATGGAGCATGCAGACCTGACACCTAAAACGGATTGGGCAAGCAACATTGCCTTTCACAGATATACCCTCCAAGGTTTCAGGTCCTTTAGCTATCATGATTCCAAGGCTAGGGGTGTGATGATCCTGTGTGAAGCTTTCCTGGTAACCAAAGTTGTATTTGAAGTTGGGTTTCAACCTGCTGTCAATGGCCTAACTAGCAAACCCAAAAGAAGTAGACACTCTCAGGAGCTTTGAATTCCCAGAAGTATAACTTTATTGGAGACACCAACTTGGTATTGCAGATGCAAAATCAGCTCCAGGGTTCCCGTGGAAAAGCCCATTTAATAAAACAATAGATTCCCTTTTTCCCCACCCCTGGGTATTCACATGGTCAATTATATGTTTCCCTTTTATTATGGGAACAATCCATGTTTCCGTCTAGCACCTGTGCTGTGCCCTTGGCGAGGTTCAGCTCTCAAGGTCCGTAGAGAAAAGCTTAGCATTCCATTTTCCCCCCCCTGTCCCTCTTGTTTGGCAAGTTGAAAAGCGATAGAAGCTCAGAAGAAAAAAGCGATTCAATCTTGACACCTGCATTTGAAGTTGGACTTCAAGTTCAGCTGAACAAGTTAAGTGTATTGCTCATGTACCACCCACTGCCCATTAGCATCCCTCATTGAATTCTGGGATCTCATCAGTTCAATCTCTATATTCTATGGATCTAGTTGGTTTTCAGCAGTGATTTGTCAGGCAATTCCACCTTGCACTTCATAGAGCACTGAAAAGATTGAGATTACTCCTAAGTGGTATCTCCCTATTTACCAGTCTCAGAGGGATTTTGGTTCACTCCTAGTTGAACCTGATTCATGGAGAACAAGAAGCTGGTAGAATCAATGCTTAGAATAAAGGCAGTAGAAAACAAGAGATATAAACATGAGCAAAGACTTCTTTCAAGCCTACACTGACAATGGCTAAACATTTGTCCAAAATGGTGTAGGATTTCCTGCCTGAGCAGTGGGTTGGACTAGGTGACCTCCAAGGTACCTTCCAACATTATTATTATTATTATTATTATTATTATTATTATTATTATTATTATTATTATTATTATTATTATTATTATTATTATTATTATTATTATTATTATTATTATTATTATTATTATTATATTTTTTTCATTTGTATTGCTTGTGCAGAGTCTTGTCCGGTGGCTGTTCAAGATGATCCTATCCTGTTAAGGAAAAATGGGAAAGATGATATTCCTGCAGGCATTTTGCAGATGAAAATACTCACATTTTTCTGGGGTGTTTTGTTTTTGTTTTTTTGTTTGTGGATAGTGTTCTCTACAAAATATGTTTTGCCACCAGCAGACTAGATTCATACCCCACCTTTCTCCTTTAGGAAATTAGGGTGTATTAGTGGATGGATTGGAGAAATGATTAATTTTATTTTGAAGGGACAGAGGTTGTTGTCAGTGAAGGAAGGAGGGGTGCCCCAAATCCTGTAAGTGCCATCTCTTGATCCAATAGTATTAAATAACTGTTGAACAATCCTCAGTCTTTCCTTTTTAGGATGAAGTCAGACGGTGATCATTTACATTGAGACGTTCTATCTTCAGACCAATCCAAGATGGCAATGTTTGGCTACATTAAGATGTGCAGCCTTCAACTCCCAGAATTCTGAGAGATTCTAGGATTTAAACTCTACACCTCTTAAAGTTGCCAAGTATGACAGATATTGGTCTAGAGCACAGGTCTGCAACCCGCGGCTCTGGAGCCACATGCGGCTCTTTCAGCCGTCTCCTGCGGCTCCCAGTCCTCTGCCATGTGCAGTCCCAAAAAAAAAAGTGGGACTAAAAAAGTTCAACCAATCAATTCAAATATGCAGGGTAGGTGCATATCTCGCCTTGGCTCCACTCTTCAGTCAAACCCTGTTCTGCACATGCGCACATGTACGCACATGCGCACTCATTTTTTGCGGCTCCCAGTTTTTCCTTTTGTGAGGGAACTGGTTCCGAGTGGCTCTTTCACTGTTTCAGGTTGCTGACCCCTGGTCTAGAGCATTATAGCCAGGCCACTGCACAACCTTTTCAACCCTATTCCCACTTAGGAGTAAGCCATATTGAAGTAATTTAGACTGTCAAATAGAGCTGTTTACAACTGCTCTGTAATTATGGATTCACCCATTGCATTGAGCTATAATATGACATAGTTTGGTGTGGTTTAGTTTTGAATGTTGTTGGCTTGTTCAGTAAGTTGTATTTAAAAGTCAGTTTTGTGGAATGAATGAATTCAGCCTTGGTCTTTTAAAAACGTATATTAATACAGTTAGCAATCCAGATTGTGAGCATGTTTTAGCTAGATTGTATGACTTGCTCTTACTTATAGGCAGTGCTTTTTGCGGGGGGGAAGGTTCCAGAACTCACACACATCATGCAATCTGCCTCGCCTAGCCTACAAGGTTTACCCTTGTATTTGGGGGGGAAAAACTTCCATTTTTAGTGTATCTAAATGACTAGGATTTTGTTCAAAGCAACTCTGGAAAATCCATCAAAAAAAAGTGCCGGAACGCTGTTCCAATGCGTCCTATGACAAAAAAGCCCTGCTTATAGCTATATCTGCTTCCTTTCTACATTATTTTTTTAAAAAGGTGCCAAGTAAACTGAATCAGAAGTGAAGCCATCACCTAAGGTCCTTCTCTGAGTACCTTAAAGGTTCCCCCGCACATGTGTGCTAGTCATTTCTGACTCTAGGGACCGGTGCTCATCTCCATTTCAAAGCCGAAGAGCCAGCGCTTTTCCAAGGATGTTTCCGTGGTCATGTGGCCGGCATGACTAGATGCCAAAGGCGCACGGAATGCTGTTACCTTCCCACCATAGTGGTCCCTATTTTTCTACTTGCATTTTTACATGCTTTCGAACTGCTAGGTTGGCAGAAGCTGGGACGAGTAACAGGCGCTCACTCTGTTACGCGGCACTCGGGATTCGACCCGCCAAACTGCTGACCTTCTGATCGACAAGCTCAGCATCCTAACCCACTGAGCCACCACGTCCCCTGAGTACCTTAGCCAATGCCAAATGAGATCAGACTAATGGCAAATGCAGATAGTAAAGTGCTGTCTTCTAAGAGGTTCACCTGGCATCTACATTTTCATAGTTTTAATCATGTTTAGATTGTACATTATGATTTATTTTATGTGTGGTTTATGGTCTAAGTTTTTTATCATATATTTCTGAACTGACTCAATAGTTATATGGCATAAGAAAATAGTGCAAAAGAAATATGGGGTGGAGATGAATTAAAGTTTATGGACTTGCATATTCATGTCACCCCTGTCTGTGTCTTAAATGGCATTGCTAAAGCTGAACAACAGTGTATATCAGGGGCCAGATGCATCACAATGAAACCGCGCCCACCCCATTGCCGGCAATGGGGAAAAAGCTCCAATACGTCACACGACATCACGTGGCATCATGAGTTTGACATGTCTGATGTATACAATAAATTATTCTACAAGAATGGTCAGCATACAATTTATGGCATTTCAGGGAGTAGGGAGAGAGGAAAAGGAAGGAGAAAGAGAAGGAGAAGGAGTTACACAGTCTGCATCTCTAATCTGTCCAATTGGAAGCTGACTTATATTGCCTGGAGCCAATTTCTGCACAGTGAAGAAATGGCAACAATCAAAATCTGCTTTCTATATAATTTCCATTTTACTACTGAAATGCTCTACTGAACTCATGTTTATATAACTGACATGAATTCTGCATGTTTTAGACATGCAAACTTCCTTCTCCAAATTCACAAATTCATTGTTTCTGAAAATGGATATTAAGAAATCATGCATTATTCTTCTAACAGCAGACCTGCCTAGGTACACAATCCCGAATAATCACATCTACAATAGCAGCGTGTTTTCTGTTACGTGGCTTGCTGGAGATAATCTATATTCAGAACAGTGTGAGGGGGTTTTTTCTTTGTTTTTTTCTTAAGCTATGTCACTCTGCTGACAACACCAAAACAGAACTTATTCTGAGAGACAGCTGAGGTAATATGATTTTGAAATTAAACATGGGAAAGATAAATCTCTCCATCAGGCTCCTTGGACACCAATCTTTCATCTGCAGGTCACTTCTGAAGGCAGTTAGGAGAAGAAAGAAAAATGAAAGGAGAACCATTCCTTGTGACTTTTTTGCTGCATTCCAGTTTCACTTCACTCCTTTCAAGGCTAGTAGGAACATACTGGTTTAAAATTAAACTCTCCAGTTGAAGTGAACAGATAATTCATGAGTCTTAACAACTTGTGAACTAATTTAAGGCTATTATCCAAGAGTCTAATAACCACCACAGTTCCCATCTTTGACTTGTAAAAACTGGTGGGGGAGAGAGAGTGATGTCAGCATTGAGAGATTTGGAGCAGTTCTCCACCATGTGGGCTATCAATCCAAGCCCAAATCACCACTTGGTCACATGCTGCCTTTCCAAATACTGTATAGCATGTTTTTTAAGAGCCTTGTGTTTTCACAAGATCTGTGAAGTAGGGGGGAAATCTTTCTGTCAAGTTTTCTGTTGAGGTTCATTATCCCATTAAGGGTAATTTACTGGCAACAGAGGAGCTTTTGTAATGATCAGTCTCTCAAAGGCCCTTGTAAATATGGATCCAGCATGTAAATGTTTAAAATATTTCCACATTAGGGAGAGAATCACACTTGCTTAGTTGGTATTTAACGACTAGATGGAATTTCTCCCTGCCAGATATCTTAATTCATCTCTCAAGATTCAAGCACACATGATAAATGAGCAAGGAGAACGAGCAGTGCATGGGCCATTGAATCCATATAAACAGCTTAGAGCTCTTAGCAGAGCTTCAGTCAGCTGAAGTGAACAACTGAGTTAAATCACAAACTACAATGACAAACAGGCCTGCAGTTTTTCTTGAATTTCCAGAACTAGTTCAACAAGATGACCAGCTATAAAGCACGCGTATCTGGAAAATTATTTTGACCTAAATATTTTGCATATTCTTTACAGAAGATGCAGATTTAGCTCTTGAAGTTATACTTAGTCAAAAGGAATCATGATTTTACTTGCTTGTCTATTGGAGACCTCTTAAATTGTTGTTTCAGAAGTATTTCCACATATATCAAAATAGGTGATAAAGCCACAAAGAAGCAGAAAAATAAAAGGTTTTCTGTAAATATTGATGATACTATGGAAGGGAAGAGAAAGAAAGGGAAGGGGAAGGGGAATGGTGCTGAAAAAAACATCAGATTTAAAATGGCAAAAAAAATGTTTTGGAAGGTAGAATGGGCATAGAAGAAAATGTTTGGGGGAATATGTTTCAGCAGCTGAGAAGTGTTTTCCTTTCTGAACACATCATTTCTGACCTGCAAAGTGAATATTTAACACAAGCTCATCTAAGCCCATACAAGATAACTCTTTCCTTTTCAAAGTCAACAAATTGAAGACCTATTAGTTACCAATATTGAAATAAATATAAATTATCAGCAAAGTATGCATAGATCTCATGGGAAATGGAAACAAATGAAGAATTTAGAGGGATAAATTAAGGCCAGCAAGCTCTGGAAAAAGCCCTAATTCAGTATCCACAGCATGTATAAAAACTCCCAATTTTTAATTTAAAAAAACTCTGCCAGATATGTGGCTACTTGATAGGATAGTCAACGCTCAAATAGAACATCCTGTAATGTGATGTAGAACACAGGAACATAGAAGTATCCTGTACAAGCTTTACGTGATAAAAAACTGTCCTTGGTTGTGCCACTAATATATTAAAGGGATCATATAGTTCATTTCTAGTGATCATCTCATAACCTGATAAGTTTTTTATGTTTTAATGATGCACACTGTTTAAAATCACTGGTTGAAATGAGTTACTGAAATTAAATAAATAAATAGACCTAGGTATACAAAAATCAACAGAAAAATGAATATGTCTTTTCTTAAGCAAGAGTACATCCTCAGGATTACTTGACATATTTTAGCCTTTTCCATAACAGCTTCTGCCCTTGGTAAACCTTAAGATCTGGTAGCCTCTCCCCCCACACACACACTTTCTTAAACTTCCAGAAGACTATAAACAACTCTCTCTCTCTCTCTCTCTCTCTCTCTCTCCCTCTCTCTCTCTCTCTCACACACACACACACACACATAAACCCATCACTTCAATAGTCAAGTTGGACTCAGTGATTATGTAGATGAACAGATACAGCTTACACTATCACCAGATTTATTAATATGATTGCGTAGTCCAGTTCTCATTTCTGTTGCATATCAAAGTATATCACAACGGCTGCAAGTTTTTTAACTTTAACTGCTAGATTCTATATTTCCAAAAATAAGGAACAGTGACATTTGCTTGTTTCTTCTTAACAATACATTTTGGGAGAACCCATAATGCACCTTAATAAAACATCTGTATCTGCTATGATCAGTAATATGTATGATTAGTGATTCATCATTTCTCTTTCTATAGTACCCTATTATAGTAGCCACATTTTCCCATCTTGCCTTCTTTTCTTCTTGCCTGATGAAGTAACTCTGTTGCCTGCATGTAACTCTTTTGTAAACATTCTTTCATTCTGAGAAAGCATTGCCTCAGTACAAACCTTCGATTTTCTTTCTCAGTGCACGGGGATTTTATCTGTAGCTTTTGTGCTCCTTAGTTAGCTCGTCTATCCCAACTCCTCAAGCTGCTGTCCATGGTCCTGCTCTTTTGCCTGGCTTTCTGTACCATAATTGCAAAACTTCACAGGGATTCTCCTACAAGTCTCTTCCAGGGCAGAGCAGATGCTGAAACACGTTCCAGAGCACATGAGCTACACGTGAGACCCTGTCATCTGTCTCAGAGCTCCTACAGCAGCATCGGAGTTTGACAGTGGGGTTGGTATGCTGGCTTTCTCGTTGTCGTTTACAATTGATCCTATTATCTGCTTCATTAACCCTAACATGGGTTTCAACCTCAAGATCTTTCTCTTTTGGCACTCAGTTCCAAATCCCAAATGCTCTGTGAATTGTGGGACCTGCCAGATCCTGGCTGTAGCGCAATGCAAGCTCGGAGACAGAGAGGAAATCGATGCTCACTTTATTTACCACAAACTGAGAAGAAGTGCTGCAGAAAAAGAAAAGCACCAATTACCATCTCTTGTTGACTGATTCACTAGTTCTAAGCTCAGGTTTTCTTCCTTCCAGTCAAACTGCATTTGTTTGCTTAATTTTGCCTCAGAAGTGGCCAATTTTAAATTTATATAAAGGGAAAGATTAACTACTTCTCTGCTCTGAAAAGTGCTAAGTATTATAGAGGAAGAGTTTCACAAGGAGAGTTAGATTTACATCCACTGACAAATGGTCTGAGGAATGGAAGGAGAACTATTTCTAAGACTGATATAGATATCATTCTGTTCCTTGAAACTGATTTGCAAAGTTAGCAATTGCATTAGAAAGCATTTTGCACAAGACTGTTGCACACAGTTTGACACAGCCTGGAGCCCATTTCTTCCTCCCTCTGTAGTATTAATTCTATTTATTATTAGGTGGGGGCAAAGGAAGAGGGGAAAATGCTCTTCAGGATTGCACTTGAAGTCAGAAGTTGAACCTAGTTAAGCCACAAAAAAACAGTATCATTAAATTAACAGTCTTGGTAGAATTCATGGCCCAATCCTAAATAATATTTGCCTCACAGCAGATCAGCAGCTTAAAGAGTTATCTAAATACCTACCATGATATGTTCTTCTAAAAACCTTTAATTGTCTCTCCCAAGCATGATGTTTCTAGTGCTGGGGCAGTTAGTTTTAATTCAGCCAAATAGCTAGGAATTCAAATAAGAGGTCTCTACTAAATCAAGACTGTGACTTCTTTGTGTTCTCTTTCTGCCCCCAATCATTGCCTTTTTGTTATTCCTAATAGTCTATCAGTGACCTTGAATATAAAATGTAGAACATACAGTTTTACCTGTATGACCAAATGGTTAGAACTCAGCCACAGTTTCTAATCATTTGTTCCACTTTCTAATCATTTGTTCCACTTTAGTCTGACTACTTTTTATCCCCTTATTCTGTACTTTTTTCCCAGAGCCAGATTTCATCTTTCCTTTTCTGAATCATCACCCTAACCCTCTTTGACCAGATAGATCCACTCACAGATTCACAGTAGAAAGTGCCCATTTCAGTTGCTTTGATACAATTTCAGATCTGCTCTTGAAACTCTCAAAAGTGTCCTCCAAAAGTAACTGGGGGAAATGCTGCATCAAAAGAGGAATTTAAATAATTGAATAGCTAAATCGAAATACCCAGCTATACTTACATGTATAGCATGATAGTCATTATAAAGGCACACCTTTTTTTATCCAAATGTAGCCAGCCAGTCACACAGCATAGATGACCAAAATCTAAAAGTCTTCTCTAATGTGAATTTCTGGAAAAGTTAACATCTTGCATGCATTGGCCACCAAATGTCACAAGGAGTAGTGAAAGGATAGAAAGAATGATGGACAGAAAGGGGAGGAGAGCAACAGTAAAGATTCTAAGAAGAAAATAAGACTGTGGGCTTTAGAAAGGCTGCTTGTAAAGAAAGATCTATGGTGGCTTTCTGTTACCTCACTCTATATATCAAAAGAAAGAAGGAAAAGTAACTCAAACATCAGCAGAGAATCTATATGTAAGTCATTGATTCTGCGCTCTTGCTCTCTCTGTGTGTGTGTCTCTGTCTCTGTCTCTCTCCTTCCCTCCCTCTCCCTCCCCCCCCCCCAATTTTCATTGGGATTCGTGAGCTCAGGATTTTTTTTTCTTGCAGTCAATGAAGCCTGGAACTTTGGATTCAAAACTGCAATGTTGGACATTTTTGTATGGACCCAATCCCCTTGTTCCAGTTGTTGAAACAAAAGCTTACTGGAACTGTTAAATATGAATGATTCTTCATCCTATTCCATATAACTCAAAACTGGTAACTTGTTTTGCTTGATTTTTCTTTTTCCTTCATTCCTTTTGTGTCATATCTGATTAATTGTAAGACTGCAAATCAACCCTGTTTTGTTCCCCTTTTGCATCTTATCCAGAAAAATGAAATCATTTCATAATGATATGAATTATAGGAGTAATAAGCTTTCCCCTGAGTATTACATTAAGAACTACAAAAATAATATTAAGGTTCTACTTAGTCTTTTAAGTATTCAAATATCTTACCTGGAGTGTTTTATTGAACATATCTACTCAGAAGTAAATCTCACTGAGGTAAATGGTGCTTAGACCCAGATCAGGTTTCCAGTTTAAAGTACAAAACATTTCTTTTCACACATATGAATGTTTTCAAAGTATTTCACCTTGGGCTCCACAGTTTCTGCTACATTAAACAAAACACACTTTTCATATTTCTGATTAGACTGAAAACATGACAAATGGAAGCAATCAGTGACCATCCTTCATTACTATTCCAAGCCCCCAATTAGAAGCCTGTATTTAAATTAACTCAAGATGGGAGAAGCTCCGTGAAATATGAATTCAGGTTGATTATATTCATCAAATGCTAAGAAGAAAATATATGATCCATTAACATAGTAGTCAAAGTACATCACCCCAAAGTTGGGTGTTATTCAAGCAGCAGAGCTTCTTCCAATATATGGTTAAATACATTCAGCTATTTTTAATTTAAGATAGACAACTTTGAATATATAAATATAATGTTATTAAACAATTACTATAACTCCTTCTTAGGTAACAGTTCTGGGGATAGGTAAAGAAGGGCGAGGTATTCCATATAGAAAGGAAACCTGACTATTGGATAATCTATCATATGGACTTCCAAAGAAACCTTCTCCAAATGCTTCTGACAATTCAATCTGTTATGAAATCAAGGATGAAAATTTGTAGGAGGAAGGGAAATAGTCCAAACTACCTCTACAGCTACTGGGGCATACCCAGTAATGAAGTTATGCAAGATAGACTTCATTCCAATAATAATAATAATAATAATAATAATAATAATAATAATAATAATAATAATAATAATAATAATAATAATAATAATAATAGAGTTGGAAGGGACCTTGGAAGTCATCTAGTCCAACCCCCTGCTCAGGAAGGAAACTTTATACCATTTCAGACAAATGGCTGTCCAGTCTCTTCTTAAAAACTTCCAGTGTTGGAGCATTCACCACTTCTGGAGGCAGGTTGTTCCACTGATTAATTGTACTAACTGTCAGGAAGTTTTTCCTTAGTTCTAGGTTGGTTCTCTCCTTGGTTAGTTTCCACCCATTGCTTCTTGTCCTGCCTTCGGGCGCTTTGGAGAATAGCTTGACTCCCTCTTCTTTGTGGCAGCCCCTGAGATATTGGAACACTGCTATCATGTTCCCCCTCATCCTTCTCTTCATTAAACTAGACATACTCAATTCCAGCAACCGTTCCTTATATGTTTTAGCCTCTAGTCCCATAATCATCTTTGTTGCTCTTCTCTGCACTCTTTCTAGAGTCTCAACATCTTTTTTACATCGTGGTGGTCAAAACTGGATGCAGTATTCCAGGTGTGGCCTTACCAAGGCATTGTAAAGTGGTATTAGTACTTCACATGATCTTGATTCTATCCCTCTGTTAATGCAGCCTAGCGCTGTGTTGGCTTTTTTGGCAGCTGCAGCGCACTGCTGGCTCATATTTAAGTGATTGTCCACTAGGACTCCGAGATCCCTCTCACAGTTACTACTATTGAGCAAGGTACCACCTATACTATACCTGTGCATTTGATTTTTCCTGCCTAAATGTAGACCCTTACTTTTTTTACCATTGAATTTCATTTTGTTAGATAGTGCCCAATGTTCAGGTCTGTCAAGATCCTCCTGTATCTAAAGCCTATCTTCTGGAGGTTTGGCTATTCCTGCCAGCTTCGTGCCGTCGGCAAATTTGGTGTCGTCTGCAAATTCCCCATCTATCCCCTCATCCAAATCGTTGATGAAGATGTTGAAGAGCACTGGGCCCAGAACAGAGCCCTGGGGCACTCCACTACACACTTCCCTCCATGTAGATGCAGTTCCATTGAGGACCACATGCTGAGTACAGCCGGTCAGCCAGCTACGAATCCATCTGGTGGTGATACTGTCTAACCCACATTTTTCTATCTTATCAAGTAGTAGTTTGTGATCTACTTTATCAAATGAAGTCCAAGTAAAAAGGTAAATGATTCTAGTGATTGCAAAGTGCTATATGTCTATGCAACATAGAAGGAATTATGTTGCACAGACATATAGCACTTTGCAATCCATACAGTCCAAGCACAGGAAAAGCCATGTGAATGTACTCAAAAGAACAGGTAAAACTATTCAATTTTCAGACTATAGTAGTCACTAAAACATTGGCTTCATTTTGCAGAGCATGTCCATTTTGCAAACATGTCCAGTTCATGCAACTTATTTACCTTTTAACTGATTATTGTTTGATTGAAGTCTAATTTACATAACTTCATTACTGGATATGTCCCTCTACCTACAGGACATTGAGACAGCATAAATAGCTGTTTCTACTCTGATTTTTCTCTGCAGTAGCAACAATCCTGTGAGGAAAGTTGGGCTGAGAAATAATAACTGTCCAAAGTCACTTAAGCAAGCTTCCAAGTTAAAGATGGGCCTGGATGAATCTCCCATTTCTATGCTAGTACCTTAAAATTACAATGCATTGGCTATCAGATAAGCTACTGATTGAAACACTAGAGCAGGGGTCAGCAACCTGAAACAGTGAAAGAGCCACTCGGAACCGGTTGCCTCACAAAAAGAAAAACTGGGAGCCACAAAAAATGTGTGCACATGCACGTACATGTGTGCATGTACAGAACAGGGTTTGACTGAAGCAGGGGTGTCAAACTCAATTTCATTGAGGGCCGCATCAGCATTGCGGTTGCCCTCAGGGGGCCAGGTGGGTGTGGCCAGGGTGGGCGTGGCCTACTGGGTGGGCGTGGCTAGAGTGCATATGGCCTACTGGGTGGGCATGGCCAGCTCTACATCGTTCGCATCAAGGGTGCCTATGGGGGCCTGGGCAGGAGTGGGACAGATCTGAGGGTCTCTGGCAGAAGGAGGGTCTCTGAGCCAGGGCCAAGGCAGTGGGGGCCGTTCCCTCACTCTTTCCAGGATGGCTTCGCGGGCCACATGAAACCACTTCGCGGGCCGGATCCGGCCCCCGGGCCTTGTGTTTGACATGTCTGGACTGAAGAGTGGAGCCAAGGCAAGATATGCACCTACCCTGCATATTTGAATTGATTGGTTGAACTTTTTTAGTCCCACTTTTTATTTTTTGGACTGCACATGGCAGAGGACTGGGCGCCACAAGAGACGGCTGAAAGAGCCGCATGCGAGTCCGGAGCCGCGGGTTGCAGACCTGTGCACTAGAGAGTAAAATATATAACTGGACTGTCAATGCCATCTGCCCAGGGACAAACACAGAAGCATGACCCAGGAGAAATGTAGCTCCTTCCTATGAAACAAGTAGCTAATAATTTCTGAATCACAGTAGAAGCAGACCATCTCTGCCTATTATTTCTGTATCCATCTCTAAGTTCAAATAACAAAAACAAATTCTCAAGAGTATAGGAAACCACTCTCCTACCTTCAGAATAATGTAGTAATTAATTATTGGTGGACTGTCCTAGGTGTATTTTTAATCTGTCTGTCTTCTATTTTTTTCTCCTTCTCCTTAATGAACTGGAATTTAAATCCATTGTTCTTACAGTGTTTGTTGTCTGGTCTATCCATATATAGCACTTTGCCACTAATCTACCTGTTGCTCAAACCTTAGTGCAGTTTTCCCCAACCGGGTCCCCCTAAACGTATCAATATTGCTCCTATCACCTCCAGCCAACATGGGGAAGACCATCCTGATGATTTTGCTAAAGCCTAGATAGCTTCTAGCTTCTTTATTTTTTTCTGCCTGCCATAAACATGAGCCCTGCTGCACTGGGCAGCTACAATTGGAACAGTCAGTGAATTCTTCCTGGAATGTCAAGAAGGTTGTGACAGTGTCTGCAGGATTTTATGAAATGAGCTGTCTTTTAAAAAAGGTAAAGGTTCCCCTGCACATGCGTGCTAGTCGTTTCCGACTCTAGGGGCTGGTGTTCATCTCCGTTTTAAAGCCGAAGAGCCAGCATTTGTCCGAGGACGTCTCCGTGGTCATGTGGCTGGCATGACTAGATGCCAAAGGCGCACGGAACACTGTTACCTTCCCACCGTAGCGGTCCCTATTTTTCTACTTGCATTTTTACATGCTTTCGAACTGCTAAGTTGGCAGAAGCTGGGACGAGTAACAGGTGCTCACTTTGTTACAGAGTGAGCTGTCTTTTAGGAATAGCTAAAAATGTTGAAGTCTATTAAGAGTTAACAGCTTCAGTTAAAAAATGAGCTGCAAGGAGTTAAGTGCTGGCAGCGGGTGTGAAACACTGTTGCATTTCTATTAACTCCAAACAGCTTCTTTAAATCCAGAAAATGGTGCCCAGATTTTAAGTCAATATTAATTTTACACTTGGCACCACAGGAGAGTGAGAGCAGCTGAGTTCCAAAGGGTCAGTCTAATAAAGAGACAATGGGGGGAAATCAAAAAATGCAAGACTGAGTTGTTTATCCAAGCATTGAAGATCTCATAAGTGAATAGGGGTGAATAAAATAATGGGGAATTCAGCTTTGCAATGAGAGAATTACTAGCCGGATGGAACCTTGAATGAGGTGTCAGTTCTATACAGGAAGCAATAATTAAGGCAGTATTAGCAGATTTGGCACACAATGGAACAGTTTTCATTGCAGGATGGAAGATGTCAGAGAAGGATGTTTAAAGCTGGAACGATCCACAGACAAATGGTTCAAATTTATCCCCTATGAAATTCTTCCCCAAATCAACATGGAAAAAAAGTACCTTGGTTATACCTCCCTCAAATGAGCCCTCTTGCAGGAAGAAAAGGGAAGAACAGGAGCTGAGAAAAGAAACTGTTGACCCTGGTCCAGCAGTACCGCAGTACCACGGCTTGGTCTTGAGATCATAACAAAATCGTTTTTCATCATTCCTGACTCACCAGTCCTGGGTCCTTCGTGGATGTGTGTGGAGATTCTCAGTCATGGTTGTTCTGACAGTTCTGTTCTTTGGTCAGAACTGAAGAAACTTCTTGGATAAAAAGTGAAAGGTCTTCAATGAAAAACAAAGTCCAGCTGTCTTTTGAAAAAGCACCTTTTTCTAAAGCATCTTCATGGATGCTGAGGTCACCGTATGCAAAGTCAAAGAGGAGATTCAGACAAACAGACTCTCTGGCAAATGCAGCAAGCCACAATCAGGTAAATAGATGGCATGCATGCAGTGATGTAGTGATATATCCTTGACCATGACATATTTATCTCCCAACATCTGATATAAGATTCTGTGTCAAGACACCATGATGCACTTGTTGCCATTTGCACCCCGTTTCCTCTCGTTGATGCTTATGGCTACAGTACTCGCAAGAGCAGATCTCAGAAATAGAGGTGCACTCAGAAGTAGGTTGTTCTTTTGCGTAGTCCAGTTCTTAGAGAAAGCTCTGATCGAAACTAGTTGCTGTGAATATGCTCGGTACCTTCCAATATTTAAGCCACTACCTGAGAGCAGTCAAATACCAGAGAAATTTCTATGACAGCCTATTAACAGAGGCATCTACAGTATGAAGAGGTAATGTCAGAAGTCAAGATGGTGGGCATAACTCTGTGACAAAAGTCCCACCATTTTTAATATGGATGGAGTTTTATTACTCGGTCGCATCCACCATCTTGCCTTTTGGAACCCCTGTGGATGCCCTGGCCTGTGAGCCTTCTCAGCAGCTGCTATAATCTTTTCCAACTTCCAAACTCTTCACAGAGTTTTTCTTTAACAAAATATGGTGAGTTTATAAGAAGACCAGAAGCCAAGTTATTTTCAACTTGTCAAAAAAAAATTTAGGTGCCTTCCAGTCAGTGTTGACTCATGATGACTGCCTGGACAAATCCCTGCAATTTTCTTGCAAAATTTCAGAAGTAGTTTGCCATTGACTCCTTCCTAGGGCTGAAAGAGACTTTGTGTCTATGGTGGAACTAGAACTCACAGTCTCCCAATTTCTAGCCTGGCCCTAACGACCACTCTCTTTTTTAATTGACGATCAACAAACACTTGTGTACATTAGTGAAAATATTTCCTGATTTTCACTCTAACAGTATATCTACACTTTAGTGGTAAGAAATTTGCATTTCATTATTTATAAAGGTAGCCCTCAACTCACGACCACACATGAGCCCAAAATTTCTGTTGTCAAGTGACACATTTGTTAAGTGAGTTTTGCCCCATTTTATGACCTTTCTTGCCACCATTGTTAACTGAATCACTGCAGTTGATAAGTTAGCAACATGGTTGTTAAGTGGATCTGCCTTTCCCATTGACTTTGCTTGTCAGAAGGTCGCAAAAGGTGATCACATGACCTTGGGACACAGCAATGGTCATAAATATGAACCCGTTGCCAAGCATCTCAATTTGGATCATGTGACCATGTTGTTGTTGTTAGTTGCGAAATCGTGTCCGACCCATCACGACCCCATGGACAATGTTCCTCCAGGCCTTCCTGTCCTCTACCATCTTCTGGAGTCCATTTAAGCTCACGACTACTGCTTCAGTGACTCCATCCAGCCACCTCATTCTCTGTCATCCCCTACTTCTATTGCCCTCAATCTTTCCCAGCATTAGGCTCTTCTCCAGTGAGTCCTTCCTTCTCATTAGGTGGCCAAAGTATTTGAGTTTCAACTTCAGGATCTGGCCTTCTAAAGAACAGTCAGGGTTGATCTCCTCTAAGACTGACCAGTTTGATCACCTTGCAGTCCAAGGGACTCATAGGAGTCTTCTCCAGCACCATAGTTCAAAGGCCTCAATTCTTTGGTGCTCAGCCTTTCTTATGGTCCAGCTTTCACAGCCATACATTGCAACTGGGAAGACCATAGCCTTGACTATATGCACTTTTGTTGTCAGGGTGATGTCTCTACTTTTTAGTGTGCTGTCTAGATTTGCCATGGCTTTCCTCCCCAGGAGCAAACATCTTTTAATTTCTTGGCTGCAGTCCCCATCTGCAGTGATGTTGGAGCCCAGGAAAATAAAATCTGTTACTACCTCCATTTCTTCCCCATCTATTTGCCAGGAATTGATAGGGCCGGATGCCATGATCTTGATTTTCTTAATGTTAAGTTTCAACCCAACTTTTGCACTTTCCTTCTTCACCTGCAACAAGAGGCTCTTTAGTTCTTCTTCACTTTCTGCCATTAGAGTGGTATCATCTGCATATCTTAGGTTGTTGATATTTCTCCCGGCAATCTTAATTCCAACTTTTGATTCTAGCCCTGCCTTTCTCATGATGTGCTCTGCATATAAGTTAAATAGGCAGGGCAACAGTATACACCCTTGCCAGACTCCTTTCCCAATTTTGAACCAATCAGTGGTTCCATGTCCAGTACTCACTATTGCTTCTTGACCCGCATATAGGTTTCTCAAGAGACAAATAAGATGGTCTGGTACTCTCATCTCTTTAAGAACTTGCCACAGTTTGTTGTGATCCACACAATCAAAGGCTTTAGCATAGTCAATGAAGCAGAAGTAGATGTTTTTCTGGAACTCTCTAGCTTTCTCCATGATCCAGCGTATGTTGGCAATTTGATCTCTAGTTCCTCTGCCTCTTCGAAATCCTGCCTGTACTTCTGGTAGTTCTTGATCCTCATACTGCTGAAGTCTAGCTTGTAGGATTTTAAGCATAACTTTACTAGCATGAGAAATGAGTGCAATGGTGCGATAGTTTGAACATTCTTTGGCACTACCTTTCTTTGGAATTGGAATGTAAACTGATCTTTTCCAATCCTGTGGCCACTGTTGAGTTTTCCAAATTTGCTGGCAAATTGAGTGTAGCACTTTTACTGCATCGTCTTTTAAGATTTTGAATAGCTAAGCTGGAATACTGTCACCTCCACTAGCTTTGTTGTTGCTCAGCTTTTCTAAGGCCCACTTCACTTCACATTCTAGGATATCTGGCTCGAGATCAGTGACCACCTCATCATGGTTATCAGAGTTATTAAGCTCGTTCTTGTATCGTTCTTCTGTGTAATTTTGCCACCTCTTCTTAATCTCTTCTGCCTCAGTTAGGTCCCTGCCATTTTGGTCCTTTATCATGCCCATTTTTGCATGAAACGTTCCCTTCATCTCTCCAATTTTCTTGAAGAGATCTCTGGTCCTCCCTATTCTATTGTTTTCTTCTATTTCTTTGCACTGTTCATTTAAGAAGGCATTCTTATCTCTTCTAGCTATTCTCTGGAATTCTTCATTCAATTGGGTGTATCTTTCTTTTTCTCCCTTGCCTTTTGCTTCCCTCCTTCCCTCAGCTATTTGCAAAACTTCCTCAGACAGCCATTTTGCTTTCTTGCATTTCTTTTTCTTTTGGATGGTTTTAGTTGCTATCTCTTGTACAATGTTGTGAACCTCCATCCATAGTTCTTCAGGCACTCTGTCTATCAGATGTAACTCCTTAAATCTATTTGTCACCTCTACTGTATATTCATCAGGGATATGATTTAGTTCATACCTGAGTGGCCTAGTGCTTTTCCCTACTTTCTTCAGTTTAAATTTTGCAATGAGAAGCTCATGGTCTGAGCCACAGTCAGCTCCTGGTCTTGTTTTAACTGACTGTATAGAGCTTCTCCATCTTTGGCTGCAGAGCACATAGTCAATCTGATTTCTGTGTTGACTGTCTGGTGATGTCCATGTGTACAGCCGTCTGTTGGGTTGTTGAAAAAGAGTGTTTGCTATGACCATCATATTCTCTTGACAAAATTCTGTCAGCCTGTGCCCTGCTTCATTTTGTACTCCAAGGCCAAACTTGCCTGTTATTCCAGTTATCTTTTGGCTTCCTACTTCAGCATTCCAATCCCCCATGATGATAAGAACATCATTTTTTGGTGTTAGTTCTATAAGGTGCTGTAGGGCTTCATAGAACCGTTCAATTTCATCCTCTTCAGCACCGGTGGTTGGGGCATAGACTTGGATTACTGTGATATTGAATGGTTTGCCTTGGATTCGAACTGAGATCATTCTGTCATTTTGGGGATTGTATCCCATTATTGCTTTTCCTACTCTTTTATTGACTATGAAGGCTACTCCATTTCTTCTGTGGGATTCTTGCTCACAGTAGTATACCTGATGGTCATCTGAATTAAATTCACCCATTCCTGTCCATTTTAGTTCGCTGATACCTAAGATGTCCATGTTTAGTCTTGTCATCTCTTGTTTGACCATGTACAGCTTGCCTTGATTCATGAATCTTACATTCCAGGTTCCTATGGAGAAAAAATCTTTACAGCATCGGACTTTCATTTCACCACCAGATACATCCACAGCTGAGCGTCCTTTTGGCTTTGGCCCAGTTGCTTCATTCTTTCTAATGCTACTAGTACTAGCCCTCTACTCTTCCCCAGTAGCATATTGGACACCTTCCGACCTGAGGGGCTCATCTTCCAGTGTCATATCTTTTTGCCTTTTGGTATTGTCCATAGGGTTTTCATGGCAAAGACACTGGAGTGGGTTGCCATTTCCTTCTCCAGTGGATCACGTTTTGTCAGAACTCTCTGCTATGACCTGTCTGTCTTGGGTGGCCCTGCACAGCATAGCTCATAGCTTCATTGAATTATGCAAGCCCTGTCACCATGACAGGGCAGTAATCCATGAAGAGGCATGTGACCATGGGGATGCTTCAAAGGTCATAGCTGTGAAAAACAGTCATAAATCACATTTTTCAGTACCATTGAAACTTTGAACAGTCACTAAATGAACTGTTGTAAGTTGAGGACTACCTATATAGCAGTCTCTCAAATCTTTGTCAGTCTGAGAATTGTCTATTACATGGGCTAGTAATGTGCCTTGATATCAAGTATAGGACAACTTTGTGGAGATTTATGACAGGTTATGGTAATACTTTATTACTGATAATAGACCTTCGTTATGCTATTGTCTGCTGGTAAATAATTTCTATTGCTTTTGGGGAAAAACACTGCCTGGTAGATTTGATTATTTTACTTGCTCTTCAGTGTGAAACCTGAGAAAGAAATCTGTTCATAAAATGCTGCAGCTGGAGGGCAGAAAGCAGGAGACCATGCCCAGAACCACAGCCCTAGAATACTTTTCCCTAAATCAATGTTTTCCAGATGTATGGGGACTGCAGTTGCCATGTCCTGTCCCATCTGGAAGCATAAAGTTTGGTGTGGATGATTTTAGGGAAAGACTTTTGAACTTGAAGATAAAATCTGTACTATAGGGAAATGGATAAGAAAAGGTTATATTTCATTGAATGAAGTACATGAACAATATTTACACCTCCCCATAGATGCAAACGGGCTTTTTAAAATTTGTGTGTTTTCACAGTGTGATAAATTTTGAACTTAATATAGGTTGTGGTTATTATTACAAGTATTATAAAGCAGCTTTATGCTTTGGCTTTATATAAGTGTTTACAAGCATGCAAAAATTTTCCATTTAGTTCCATGCAGCCTGAATCCCTAACACCAAAACAAATTGACCACTAACTTTTATTCTCTTTGGAAATGCATAAGAAAAGTTATTGTCTAATCCAGGGAGCTGAAGCCCTCATGTCTGAACTCCTGCTCTGGTCCCACAGTTGTGAGAACTATCACTAATTAAAGTTGTTACCTTTCTATCAACATCCTGTGCATAGTTATTCCCAGACTTTTTCCTATCTGCTGTTATTGATAATTATATTTCTCTTATGTCAACTATCATTAGTTTCTGGTACATAGTTCTAGCATTGCAATCATTAAACTTAATTACAAAACTCAGCTCTTAAGGATGTAAGTTTAATATGCATGGGGGTTTTTTTGGTTAACAATATAACTGTAGCAGTTTTGTGTAAAGCACTCCATGACAATCACTGATTCCTTAAATTGAAAAGCTTCTTTTAAGGAGTCTCAAAATTACTTTTTCAAATGTTTTGAAACCATGTTTTTTTTTCCTTGAGGGAGAAGACGTTTCTCCTCTCATCCAAGAAGCTTTATCAGTTCTGATGAACCTTCTTGGAGAAGAAGCAAAATGTCTTCTTCCTCAAGGAAACAACAAAGTCCCGGTTGCCTTTTGAAGAAGCACTTCAAGGCAACCATGACTTGGATTACTGAGAATCTCCAGAGACATTCTGATAATATCACACATCCAATGCTATTTCTTCCTCTAGGACTGAAATTTTGATAGCTCACCAAATTCTCATCTGTCTATGAAATATAACTGAATTGCTACTGAAAAAATATCAAAAGATAGATTCTTCTGAAATGTGAAAGATACAAAGAGAGCTGCAGTGGAACTCCTGTGCATTATGTCTTCTATCACCAGTACTTCTCTAACCACGTTTTGTGGAATGCGTTCAATGTCACTTACTTTACATTACCCAAGTGAGCATTCAGTCAATTGGTTTTATCTTTAAAGTCGTTGAGTCCTGAAATAGCTTCCAGATTGCCTCCTATCAAGTCTCACGTCCCGTTTATTAAAGTCAATATCAGCAATTTTTCCTTGGACACCTTTTCCTGGTTTTGAAATTAAGCAGTTGGTGAGAGGATACCTTCAGATACGGTGTGTATGTCTTGAATGTGTTTTCTGCTGCTTTTGAGCTTCTCCCCAAACCTATTCTTCTTTTGTCGTTTTAAAAAACCCAGTAAAGATTTTTCCTCTTTCCTTAAGCTTGAATTTGGTTTTCATCTGTTCTGAGTTGTAGCTTTTGTAACTGTAATTTAATTTTCATTATTTTATTTGAACAATGTATAATTCATGCTTAAGACAGGGATATAGAAAGTATAAATCACGATACATATTGGTTGCTTGCTTTGGTGGATTTGTCTAGTAAAAAGATATCCATTCAAAGCAGCGCTCTGCCTGTCTCTCATTCTCTTTTCATATGATTGCTTCTGAAATAGCTATTTAAGGGTAATTTTATTTAATTGCAACTTTTTATGGCTCTTCTATATTTAACTGCAGTTGTTGCAATAATAACTTTGGCAATTTATTTTAAGACAGTAACCTCAACTTGCTTTTTATGATAACATCAGCACCCATGATTGTCAGTCCGGAGCAAACAAAGGCTTCACGACATAGCTAACATTTATCTAGCCATTCCTTTACTAAATGTGTATTTTTCTCCTTTTTGTCAATTGTGGGTTGCAGGCCTTGGAGGTGGGGGGGGGATATTCCTGCTTCCACCCACCCACCCACTTACCAGAACTCATTGCAAAAAAGAGAAGGTAAGCTTCTCTCATGTATTTCCTTTGAAGACAGTCAATCTAAGGAGTTTTCCATAATGCTGATGTCTATCAAACAGGAGATTACAGTCAAAACTTGTCAGACAAGATCAGGATGCTAATGGTAAAATTTTAAAGTTCTAACCATATCCTCTGAGGTTGTGAGCAAAGATGTTTGACTTGGTACCAGAAGAGAGCCTATTTGTTCCCTTTGACAGAAATTCAGCTACTGAAAAAATGACAAGCAGGTGTTTTGACAAACATCCATCATTCAAAGACTTTACTTTTTGAATTATAAGGGGAATTGGAAACATTACAGATTCTAGATTCCTATGACTTTTGTCCCTCAGTAACAACTGTAGAAGATATAACATGATATGCTTAAGGAACTCTCAGGTTTGACAAAATCCCCGCTGTGCCAGAAAATATTCAGGAAAATGAAAGATATACTACCATGGGAAATTTAACTTTCCACCCAGTGAAAATATATTGGAAGAATATCCTGCATAAAATCAGTTGAAGACGTGAGCAAAACATGGACAGTCTAAGACTAGCCATGGATGCAATGTGCATATATCTGCTGCAGATCTGGCACCTGAATATTTATTGCTCTTGATTTCAAAAGGTTGCTATCAACAATTTATAGGATATAATGTAGCTCAATAGAGTCCCAGAGTAACAAAACCTGGATGATATGTGTGTTACTTGGTCTCTCTCCACCTTTAACTGTTATGATTGTATCAGGTCAACTTTCCTTTTTCACTTGCTAGTCATAGCTTGAAGCTGTCCTCAACCATATTGCATCAATACTTTTTTCTCTCAACAGAAAAAAACTATGATTTGCAAAGGGTACATTTCTTAAACACACACACACACACACCCAAGCACACTTTGCAATAATCTCTATTTTCAAGGCAAGACATTTGGCTCTAACCTTTAGTATTGCTGGTCACCCATTGTAGTACTGACTCACTACAGGCTGGAGCCCTAATGCTGTAGGCATTCAGCAAGAATTAAGTAATATTTAATTATACACAATTAGCTACAAAATCTCTCCCAGTCTTAACAAGACATAGCAGAAACTATTTTTTATTTTTTTATTTTTATTGAACAGTAATTAAGAAATGTTATTAAGTAAAATAAGTAACATAAATCCATGATGTATAAGTAATTTAATAAGTCTTTCTTACTAAAGTCAATTGAGGAACAAAAGATTAATACAGACTTACAATCACAATTAGCATTGGAGTGAAAATATCATTAAGCAAGACACCTATGTGACTGTTTCACTCAACAACTGCACACCTGGCTCTCCTAGTTCCTGTCATTAAGCAATCTCCCAAGTTCCTAAGCAAACAGAGTGAAAGAGCTTTCTGTCAAGTTCATCTTCCCTCTGGAAGGGAACTGCTCCAGCGGATTGCTGGAATGAAGTGAAGTTTCTTCATCTGCCAAGGGAATTGTTCAGCTCACCTCAGCAAGCAGCTTTCTGGGAAGCCGACAGAGAACATTGCAAATGGTGAGCATGCAAGTTTGCACCTAAGTGCAAACAAGTTGCCAAGCACCCAAATCAATATCACATGACTGGAGGTGGGAGGCATGACAACAGCCAGGACCCTTTTTGAGGCTGTTGTTTAAAAGGTTGTTAAGTGGCCAGTTGTAAGTTACTTTGCCCCTACCAATAGTCGGCTTGCATTACAGGTCCTCCTTGGCTTACAACCACAAATGAGCCCAAAATTTCCTTTGCTAAGGGAGAGAGTTGTTAAGTGATTTTGCCCCATTTTATGACCTTTCCTGCCAGAGCAGTTAAGTGAATCATTGCAGTTGTTAAGTTAGTAACACACTTGTTAAGTGAATCTGGCTTGGCTTGTCAGAAGGTTGCAAAAGGTGATCACATGACCCCAGGACACTGCAATTGTCGTAAATATGAGCCGATTGCCAATCATCCAAATTTTGATCATACAACTGTGGGGATGCTACAATGGTCGTAAGTGTGAACAACTGTCATAAGTCACTTTTTTCAGCGTCACTGTAACTTCAAACAGACACTAAACAAATAGTTGTAAGTCGAGGACTACCTGTACTCAAAAGCAAGTACATAAAGGAATTGTTGCAGCAGCGAAAACTATATTTGTGCAGATGATGTCATTTTGGCTACATAAACTATGGTTTCTGAAGTCTGAACACTGGAAATATGGGAAGATGCAAAAAGGCATCTTAACATACCAGTTAACCAGCAAAAGAACACAGGAAAACTATTGGAAGAACAAGGATCAGGGACACGCCAAGACCTTCCAAATCATCTGACGATTATCCCTTGCTACTGATCTATGTGAGGGCAAATAATACAAATTGCTAACTGGCTGTGCTAATTAACTAATTCTGATAGGGGATATTTGGTTTCCAGGGTTATGGGCAGAGTTATCTAATACGCAGCTCCCAACCTTTTCACCCATTGTACCACTTTTAGGATATGGCAATATCCGAGTACCACCAGTCGCCTAGCAAGTTGTCAAAAACTTGATGACCAAAAAAAAAAAGGAAAAAAGTGATGAAGTACAGGTAGTCCTCAACTTACAATAGTTGGCTTAGTGACTGTTTGAAATTACAATGGCACTGAAAAAAGTGCCCCCAAGCCACAGCCGAGCAAGACACCTGGCTGCCCGCCCAGTGGCACTCTTCCTCCTGTCCGAGGTTGTCATTATTGTGAGCATTTCTGTTGAGGATTGGCAGTGGGGGTGGGGTGGGGTGTTTGGTTTTTATTCCCCCTGTCTGCTGGGTAGTTGCAGCAGGTTTTGGTCACTTCACATGACCCTGGGACACTGTGAATGTCATAAATATGAATCAGTTGCCAAGCATCTGAATGTAAATCACAAGACCCTGGAGATGCTGCAACATTCCAGCTGATAGGCGCTTCTTCTGGGCTCAGCAGAAGTGCCAGGATCAGTGCTGAGCTCCAGCTGGAGCCTGACGCTGATCCTGGTGCTTCCACTGAGCCCTGATAGCCCCAAAGAAGCACTGATCCTGGTGCTTCCACTGAGCCCTGACAGCCCTGCAGCTCCAGCCATCTCTCGCTCAGGCTTGTGCGGTGCTGCCACTGGTTCAGCTCATTCCCCTTCCCCTGCTACCACTTTTCTAGGATGGTCGCGTACCACCTGCCAGGTGCCAATGTACCACAGGTGGTACCCGTACCACTGGTTGAAAAGCCTTGATCTAATACGCGGCTCCCAACCTTTGGGGCACCAGGGACTGGTTCCCAGGAGAGAGATTTTTCCACGGACTGGAGGGAGTGTGGTTTTGCATGCTGCCTTCATCCCGTGGATGGGGCATTGCTTGTTTGCACGGCCTAGTTTCTTGCATGCCGCAGCCTGATGCCAGTCCATGGACTGGGGGGTTGGGGACCCCTGATCTAGATGATGGATTGCTGGCCCAAGTAAAATTATACCTTAAAAACAACAGTAAAATGTGTTGGGCCAAAGAATGGTGAATTTAAGTGTTTAGACATTAGATTGAATCGAGTTAGCATTGGTTTACAAAAGTCCATACCTTTGTTGCTTATCCATTAATGTATATGAAAAAGTAAACAAGGTGTGCTTGAGCTTTTAGCATAGAAAAGCAAATATCTTTTAATACTGTAAATATAACAGAGTGGGAGGACTCCAATGACTGGAGCATAGCAGCTGAAGGTTATGATTTATTTGAAAGGAACAGAAGGAAAAGAAAGCAAGAGAGAGTTGCATTGTATGTTAAAAGCATACATTCCCTATTTAGAAATCCAAATG
The DNA here is from genome assembly GCF_964194415.1 of Vipera berus. Lineage (NCBI taxonomy): Eukaryota > Metazoa > Chordata > Lepidosauria > Squamata > Viperidae > Vipera > Vipera berus. The sequence goes on from NC_138203.1 coordinate 220,487,042, forward strand.
AATGTGTGTGGAATACAATTGCGATCATCTGGATTAAAATAAATAGAGAAACAAATCAAAACAATACTGATGATTATGCCAACTGTTGCCTGCTCAGTCAAAAGAGAAGATGATCCCTTCCCAAAGCAAACCAAATATCTTTCAGTGACAGAAAAAACTGAAGTGATGGGAGGCACTGAATATCAACATCCATTGGGAAGCAAACTCTCAGTGCCATGCCCGTTCAGGAAATGTCTTGACCTGCTGACATTTTGCTGCTTCAGAATATGGCTGAAAGTAACAGGATGTGCTTGTCTTTGTTAAATTTCAAAGCTCTTCATTTAGCAAAAGTAAATCAAAATCACAAATAAAGAATAGAGAATATTTGACTGTTTGATGAAATTTTGGAAAAGATAGCAGAATGCTAGTTGCTAGAATGCTAGAAATAAAACAGGGACCCGCAGAGCTGTAGGGCCACAAAAAAGACAAGTGCCATTTTAAGTTGCATAATTATGATTGTTTGATACTGCTTTCTTCAGACTCATCTCAAATACTATATTTTCTCCCCTAGTTGAATACTGATATATGTATTACAAAAGTGATAGTTTCCCCCCCCCCCTTGCATTGCAGGCTTACAATTTATAAACTTCTACAAGTCTGTTTGCAACCAATTGACCTGTATAATAATAATAATAATAATAATAATAATAATAATAATAATAATAATAATAATAATAATAATAATAATAATATCAATAATATCAATAATATCAATAATATCAATAATATCAATAATTAATTGGAAGGGACCTTGGAGGTCATCTAGTCCAACCCCCTGCTCAGGAAGGAAACCCTATACCATTTCAGACAAATGGTTATCCAGTGTCTTCTTAAAAATTTCCAGTGTTGAAGCATTCACCGCTTCTGGAGTCAGGTTATTCCACTGATTAATTATTCTAACCATCAGGACAATTAATCAATGGAACAACCTGCCTCCAGAAGTTGTGAATGCTCCAACACTGGAAGTATATTTTAAACAGTTCTCCTGATAACTTCATCAATGTGTCGTTAGCAAAAATTTTAAAAATCTGTTTTATTTCATTTTGCAGAGTCTCTACTGCCAATACAGTGATCAAACCTTTTATATGTATAATTGATTTTTGAACTTTTTTGTATAGTTTTTCCGTATATTTCTGTATTATTTTTTGATATTTTTTTCCTCCCGTAGATCTTTGACTTCTTAGTCTTTCATTGTAGCAATCTTTAGAGAAAACACTTCACTTATTTCATTTTCTTATATAAACCTCTGTTTTTCCCATTTGATAACTATCCTCAATTTCTTTACATTGTTTATTTAGATACTAGTTCCTTGTCTTTTGTTTTTCCCCTTAAACTCACTGTTTAGTCCAGACATGTCAAGCACAAGGCCCGGGGGCCGGAACCGGCCCGCGAAGTGGTTTCATGTGGCCCGCGAAGCCATCCTAGAAACAGTGAGGGAACGGCCCCCACTGCCTTGGCCTTGGCACAGAGACCCTCCTTCTGCCAGAGACCCTCAGATCTGTCCCACTCTTGCCCAGGCCCCCATAGGCACCCTTGATGCGAACGATGTAGAGTTGGCCATGCCCACCCAGTAGGTCATACGCACTCTAGCCACGCCCACCCAGTAGGCCACACCCACCCTGGCCATACCCACCCCGCCCCCTGAGGGCAACCACAATACTGATGCGGCCCTCAATGAAATTGAGTTTGACACCCCTGGTTTAGTCGATCATATTGTCCTTCGTCTCTTCTGTCTTTCTGCCTTTCTTTAGTTACCTGTAACATGTTAACAGAGAGCCATTTTTTCTTATTTTGCATTTTCAGATATTCTTGTTTAGTTCATCTTTAATGATGTCACAAATATCCATCCTGAAGTTTTTCAGGCATTCTAACCCATTTAATATCTTCTTAACTTTCATGGTATAGTCATATTGTTCACGTTGCATCTTGTTGGTCTGATTTTTTTTTCAGCAAAAAGACCACTAGGATTTTCCAATCATTAATGTAATTATTGTCCTTTCTCTAATCAAACATATCAATGTTGCCATCTCTTCTAATCTGTTATCTTCATCAGCTCTCCATTGTCAGTATTTCAGTGTCTTCTCAGTTTTGTATATATAATAATCTCACAGCACTGGTCCTATATAAAAACAATCTTTCATAACTCTTTTCTAATTATCTACCATTAGTCCCAACAAGAAGAGTTTGGGTTCAGTTGAATATTAATCTTTTTTAAAAAAAATTGTATCACTTTGTAGCAATGTATTTGAACCCCATATTTTCTGGTTATTTTCCAAGTTGATCAGACATAATAAAAAGACTCTTCATATTTTCCACATTTCCAACATAAATTTGAAATACCTTTCTATTTTCTAGATAATTTTTCTAGATAATTTTAAAAAGTTCTCCTTTAAATTATAATGTAAAATTCAATCCTTTCAACCACACATTTTTCCCTTTTTCTATGGGAATAATGTACATTAATATAGATTTAAGTTACAGGAAAACAGACTCCAAATGAATTTGGGGTGGGGGTGGGGGAAGGAATGTTAACAGTTGAACAGTAAGAATGGTTCTGTCTAAAAGTGGGACCTAGATAGCCTCATGACCAGGATGCTTTAATTTGGATTCCAATTATGAGCAGAGCATTGGCTTGATCTACTTTGCCCCTTCCAACTCTGCTTCAGTGACAGCTGTCAGCAAATTTCCCCTCATCCATTTTATAAATTGTCCTTTCTTATAAATGAATCCTTCCAAAAAGCCATTGAGGAAGAGGCCAATGGCCAATTGCTTCCGTCTTGTTGCCAAGAAAACCACATAAGGATAGCTACATAGTCAGGAATCAGACTTCATTCCAAAGAGATTTGACTTTAAAGTGCCTAGTGCCGTGGTGGTGAACCTATGGCATGCGTGCCACAGGTAGCACACAGAGCCCTCTCTGTGGGCACGCACACCACTGCCCCAGTCCTAGGGCTTCAGCTGGGTTTTATAAAACCTTTTCACTTTAGGCTTCCGCCGCCGTGTGCCAAAAAAGAAAAAAGAAAAAAAAAAGTTCAATCAATCAATCAATTTCAACTTCTGGCAGGAAAAAAAAGATCTCGCAAAGTTGGATGACATCGCCAGGGCTCATTGCCTTGGAAGAGTGAGGAAGATTCTCAGGGATGACTCACACCCTGGTCGGTATCTTTTTACTCTCCTACCATCCGGTAGGAGATATAGGAGTATAGCCAGCCGTACCAACAGGCTGAAAAATAGCTTTTATCCGTGGGCTGTTAGGCTTTTAAATGGGATATAATCTCTGTGAACCTATGCCGAATTTACTTGGGAGGCCAGTGTGTGGTGTAGTTGGTTCACATGGTGTGGTAGGATGGAGGGTTTGTTGTCACTGTTGTGTTGGCGGGAGAAAGCACGGGGGGAGGCTCAGCTAATCTCAATGTACACATGTTGTACTTTGACAATAAAGGTTTATTTATTTAGAATTGATTGATTGAACTTTTTAGTCCCACCCAGTCTGCCATTAGCAGCGCAGCCACGCCCACCCAATGGGCCACACCCACCCAGCACCCGAAGATACATAAATGGGTTTTGGGTTGCAGTTTGGGCACTCGGTCTCTAAAAAAATTCACCATCACTGACCTAGTGTCTCACTCAGCCTACCTTATCTTCCTCAGATGCCATCACTTTGAAACGCCTACCTTCTCTTACCCATATCATCTCAGAGGTAACAAAAAGCATACAACTTAGCTATTGCCTAATTTGATCATTTGGCTTCAGTGACATGAAGCATTTGTGGTGAAGCTTCGAGTGATCTGTGCTTTTGGTATTCCAGGCAAAGTTTTCCTAGGGTAGACATTGGGGATGCTTATTGGTATGTATTTGTTTCTTGAATATCACCAACCTTTCCCCTCTGGTTTTAAAAGTTTACTGAATTAAAAAAAATCAACTGCACCATTTAAAAGCCCAGCCAGCCCAGAAACTATAGAACTAAACAGACCATTAAATAAATGGATTGCAAAATTCTTCAGTTTTCATCAGTGGAATTTTGAAATACTGCATTTACTCCATCATTTTATATTTGTCCCAATTCTGTAAAAAGTATAAAGAGAAATCTCATGAGTAATGGTGGTGGAAGTGCCCCACCATGTGGCTAGTAGAAATACATAATCCAGTACTTGATTAATTCCTTAGCTATTTATTCCCTATTGGACAAATTGTAAAACTTCAAAGTATGAGTTGCTCTGCCATTTTGCATCACTGTGTTCTTCTGCACCAAAAGGCTACATCAAGGAAAAAAGTAGAAAAAAGAAAAATGTATCTATCTGTGTGATATGTTGAAGCATACTATTTATTATTTTCCAGGCAAGTAAATACATATATAGTCAAGTTCAGGTGCATCAAAAAAAAACAACCTCAAGACATAGTCAGGTTCATATATATTGGGACAATCATAAGTTTTTTGGCATTTGGCCTCTGTACACCACCACACTGAATCTGAAATGAAATACTCAAGATGTGAGCAAAGCGAAGACTTTCAGCTTTAATTCAAGAAGCTGGACAAAAGTGTGGCATTAACCATTGAGTAATTACTGCCATTTTAATACACCCACCGCCATTTTTGGAGGCTGTAATTCCTCAATGGTTAATGTCATACTTTTGTCCAACCCCTTGAATTAAAGTTGAAAGTCTTCATTTTGTTCATATCTTGAATGTTTCATTTTAAATTTGATGTGGTGGGATAGAGAAGCCAAATGCCAAAAAAACCCTTATCATTATCCTAAAATAAACGAACCTGACTAGTGGTGTACACAATGTTTTAAAAATCATATTGATTTTATTCAGTACAGAAAAGGTAATGTATCATAGCCATAAAGGGGGACAAAGCTGTGGAGTGGTTTTTGTTTTGCTGTCAGTTATTTTACAAAACAGAATATTTCTATAATGGAAAAGCTTACCACAATTTAAAGAGGCAAATGGCATGACAGATATCTCAGAATTCATGTTTGTTTGTTTGAATGTAGTTATATGTAGTGCAGATAGTAAAGTAGAATGGCAGAAAACCCTTTAAAATGTAAATCATTTGCATTTTTAATTACCCAAAGAAAATGTATTACTGCTTTCCTGAAGATATTTTTAATTGTGTGCACTGCACAATAGCATGTTGTTAGATTTCATCTATAAATTTTGGAGTTACAGTTTAAGAGAAAAACAGTGTGGAATACAAAATAAACAATACTCTTTTGTTCTTTAACTGAACTGCCACAAGTTTAACTGAATAAACTATCTAACTTATTTTATACCACAGAAAGTCAAGCTTAATATTCCATTCTTGAACAATTATCCTTTCCTCCTTTAAGCTACAAGCATTTATTTGAAGAAAAAAATCAATACATTGCAAACAATATAAAATTCTGAAAATATTTCAATTTCATTATTTCCTTTCTATTATTCAGTTCAGCATTTGGTTATCATCATAGATTTACTTTATTCTGACTTAGTGTGCTCAGCACTACTATGATTTGTAAATGATGGTTTATGACATAGTACTTTGCGTAAGACCTTGTCATTCAGTCAATACACAAGCCATGGCTCTACAGGGTGCATATGCACCATCCATTGATATTTAACACTGTTGTTTTTCCTCTAGTCCAAAATGGTTTAGCTTCTTGAGGGAGGAAGCCTACACTCCCATCAAGTAGGTCTAAGGAGGCAAGCAAAAGATAAGATGATCAGCCCTGGATGTTGGCTCCATATTTTCCAGTAGGAAAACCTGATGTACAAATGAAGAAAGAATGTGTAGTAGTTATTCCCATGTGGATTGGCACTCTCTGTAACACAGCAGTTCCTCTTCAACAGATATAATGGATTCATGAAAAAATAATTAAACAATAGCGCTAATTTCTCATTCTCCATCCAATTAAGAGCAGATCCAAATCTTGATGCAGTTGTCAAAGGGAAAAATCAGTTCTGCTTCTGGCTTCTTACACAGCTCATTAAAATACCTGAAACTTATTTTAAGGTGAAGTGAACCCTAAATCCTTATTACAGTTATCTTATCTCTGAAAAATTTGCAACATTTGTTTTCACAATACTGATAAAAGAGGACAGCTCCACCACAGGTGGATCAGAAGGAATATTTCTTTATCTCATTATTAACAAAAGGAGCCAAGATGAGAACAGATCTTTGTCTCCAGGGTTTTGAATACCAGCATGCTTATTCCTAATTTATAGACATTCTGAACTAAATTGATCCTCATGAACTTTTTCAAATATCCCAGCCATGATTCAGTATTACATTCTTGTAGCTTCTACCTAAGTCTTGATTTTACAGAGTTTGGAGGGGGAGGGATGTTTTGGATTAGAGGGGTTTAAGGAGGCCATTGGTAATTCATCTTTTACTTCAGGGTTTCCCATCAGGGTATGGCTGGCCATTAGATAAAATAAGAGATGAATACTAGGCTACTCAGGTCTTTAATCAAATCAGAAGGGATGTTCTGAGATGTTCCATTTATTTTATTTGGTGGATAATATGTAGTTCCAGAGCTCTCCAAATATTGCTGCCTAACTGTAATATTTGCCCTTATTACCCCATTAAATGCATGAAAAATAATAATGTCAATTGTTGTTAATTACTTACGTTCTCTGCATATTTCATTACCATTAAATTGAACTCAGGGTTTTGCTTTGCTTATTTATGACCGCACATACTACTTTGTGCTGAACAAGCATCTCTTGACATGATGCTCAAAGGCCTGGGCTGACCTCAGACAATTTCTGCCTTTGAACGTTACCATTTAACATTTGATATATTGTCCTAACTAAATTGTGAACCTCAAAAAGTGCTTTACAGCACTATACCCTTCATCAAGTGACTGAAATGAGCAATTGACCAATTGCATGAAGTCCAGAGACACAACATGAGGAGATCCAAAATATAGACTGGACAGCCATTTGCCTGAAATGGTATAGGGTTTCCTGCCTGAGCAGGGGGTTGGACTAGATGACCTCCAAGGTCCCTTCCAACTTTATATTATTATTATTATTATTATTATTATTATTAGTAGTAGTAGTAGTAGTAGTAGTAGTAGTAGTAGTAGTAGTATTCTTTACCAGCTGACCTCTAAGAAAGTGTGTGCATATAGCATCAATATGCAGAATTTCATAGCCAAGGCCAGCATTCTCGACTAGGAAGGCTCTTGGTGCTTCCACATTCATATCTACTGGATAAGGGTCCTTCTTGTCAGCATTCTGCATGTCAAATTTCCTTGATTTGGTGCCTTCTGGATGCGTTAGCCTTCTATTATCATGGTGGCTGGAATTATAGGAGTTCCAGTCTCAACACAGTGGAGGATGACAAGTCAAGAAAGCTAGCCTGGGGAGGCAACTGACCCTATGAAGTTTCTCTTCCTCTTATGTTAAGTGTGTCAGTAATTAAAATTGTCTCCACCTCCATGCTTTCTCTTCCAGTCAGCTTCCATGGATAAACGCATTTACATGTGCCCTTGTTAATCTCCTCTCTGCACCTGGTGTTCTGGGGAAACTCTCCTTGTGTTCCTTATCTGCACAGATTCAGGGAGCAGTGACTTAAAAACATTCTCCTCTGTCAAATGCAGTGCAAGGCCATAGATCATTTGCTATGAGTGAAATCAGGAAGCTGTCATTGTTTCCAGCACAAGCTCTGGGGCATGGAAGTCCTGACACATAAGGCCACAGGGTTTGGGGTTTGTTTGTTTTTTTTGTTATTATCGTTCAGAAATAAACTGGAGACCACACTGAGCTTAGAAAAAGCCTATCTAAGAGTCTTAACATTATCTTTCTCAGAAGATAAATAGTTTCCCCGTTGGCATTCGTTTGAGTGGCTTTCCCACCACCATGGATGCTAGCTTATTTTCTCCTAATATTAAAGGTGTTTATAAGCAGCTGACATTTAAGCAACACTTTTGCTTTCCCTAGGGACTCAGGTCCAAGCAGCAAATATTTCTCCTTTTGGGAACAGACATGTCAGTAAGAGACGTGGACTTGTAATGGACTTTGCTTTTCTTCTCTGGCCCTTGGACTAATGTTTCTAAAGGGTGCATTGATTTCTTTTGTTAGATTGTATCATATATGCTATATCAGGGCTAAACTTTTATCCGCAGACATCAAACTGAAGAAAATAAGGTGATAGGACAATACTCCTTATCACTATCCTTCCCTAAGTAAATTATTCAAAGAGTCTTGAGGTAGAAATGAATTTACCTAGAAATAAACGCGTTTCCAGTAAAAAAAAAATGTTGTAGATCATGGTCACATGACCCTGGGATGTGCCAACTGCCATAAATCCAGGAGGGTTGCCAAGCACCCAAAATGAGATCATGGCCTTGCCATCAGAACTTCAAATCTGGATCACTAAATGATTGGGCGTAAGTCGAGAATTATTTGATTTGTTAAGGCCACCCTACTCCAAAAAGACTCTGAGCAGCTTATAAAATATCCATACATTAATTTAAAAGCACAACAAAAACAACATGGTTGCCCAGACTAAAACAGCAATTCCCAACATTCAGAAAAACAATATGGGTTCCACCAATAACTTAACCCCAGGTCCAGAACAATGTCAGGTCTTAAGGTACTTCTGGAATCCTTGGAGAGCTGGAGCCATGTGTAGGGCAGGGGCTATGACAGTGGGGTCATGATTCCTCAGTCTGACCAGATAATAGCCAAAATCTTGAAGTGCTATTGCATTTTGAATCAGCTCTACCTTCTGGATTGTCTTCAACTACAGCACATTGTAATAACCCAATCATGGGATGATTAGGATGTGAGTGGCCATCTGAAGGGCCTCCTTATCAAATAGTAAATATTTTTAAAAACTGTTCTGACTGATGAAACATAAGTGTCTGATTCTCTAAATATGTAAACAATCAATAATACATAAAAAAAACCTTCAGAGTTATTTTTTTAAAAAAAAAAGTTTGAATAAAAATAATATATAACATTCTATCCACCTAATAGTCTATTTCTGTAAAGTGATCTTCCACTAACCGGGTGTTCTCCAGATGTGCTAATCCCATCATGCCCTATCAGAGTGGCTTTCTGAGGATATAGAAATGCAGTCCCATTTGTTTCACAAATGTATTTATGTATATTCCACCTTTACAATTTTTTTCCATAAATAACTCAAGGTGGCAAACAGATCTATTCCAGTGTTCTATTTTCCCCACAACAATAACCCTGTGAGATGGGTTGGGCTAAGAAAAGAGTGACTAGCCCAAAGTCATCCAATTGGCTTTCATGCCTAAGGCAGGACTAGAACTCAAGGCCTCCCAGTTACCAGCCTGATGCCTAACCACTAGACCAGTTTTGATGAGTTGAGGAAAGGAGCCTTATGACACATGTTACAAGTCCCTGTATGAATGAATATTTTAAAGAGAATCTATATTTTGGAGCAGATGCTATTGGACCAATCATCAAGTAAGATGCTATCTTAGCTGTTTTGAGTTCACTTGATCCTTTCAAATAATGATCAGCCATATTCAATAAGTCCAACAGACCTCATAGGCCTCCTAATGCTGAGTTCCTCTAAAAAGGGAGGATAATTGGAAAAAAAACAGAGAGATATGCATGCCGAGTAGGTGTTTCTCTTCAGGGGTATCCTATCTTATTTTATTGCTAGACTAGAACTTGCCTGCTGAAGACCACATTAAGTTCCCTGATGAGACAAGATTAAAGGAACCAATGAAGCTCGCCTTCTACTTCTCTGGAGAAAAAATAACCCTGAGAGAAGACATATAATATCTCTTGTGTTTTCAGTTGCTCGTTGTAGAAGCCAAACAGCAACTCAAACTGTCTGCCTGGCAGAAGTCTTCTTGAATTAAATCCTGAGCAAAGTTTACTTTGGACACTTTCACTCTTGCATATCATCACCAACTGTGAAAAATCCCCTAAAGGTTTTGTGTGTGAAGACCTAGAATCACTATACCTCTCCTCGTCGGATATTTCGTTTCTTCAAATGAGAAGGGCACTTTTGAAAAGCAAGGATTACCATTTCCCCAGTTGGATGCAAACAATTGCGTGAAACAATATCTTCTTTCCACTGAGCTTATACTCTGCGCGCGCGCACACACACACAGAGAGAGACACAAACAAATTTTGTCTCTCAAAAAGCCCCTTTCTTTCTTTGTATGATTTGGCTGTTTCTGGCTGAGTTGGTGGTTTCTCTGTTTGTTCTCCCTTTCTGTCAGTTTACTACCAGACCCCAACTGAGTTAAAAAGTGAACTTCTACAAGTTTCATTTGTTGCCCGAAGTCAAGATAAGAGTTAGCAGCATTCAATCTGTTTCCATATCACTAACTGGGAGCACAATTTGGATAGGCACAACAAAGAGCCAAGCTCCTGAAATGAACACATGTAGTTTTCAAGCTCTTTCCGCCTCTCCCCAGGGCAGGAAGAGGGTGAGTCATAGAGTTGCTCCTTCCCTCTCTTCTTTAGAAGGGCTGAGGGTGCCAGGGTAACGTAAGCAGAGCTACCCCAGATTCTTGGCAGGTAAATTTGCTCTTCTCTTATCACTTATTGAGGCAGTGTTGAAAATGTGCATAGGGTTGATTGTAGATTGAACAATGGACCATTTGCCTAAAAGTTGCCAGGATTCTTAATATATTCTTGATGTGGTGAGAAGGAGGTGGGGGGAAGAATGCTACTAAAGAGCAGCATTCTTTGTGAGTTTTGATCTCTAATCTTACAAAGGAGGAAAGGAAGCATGCTTCTTTTGGATGCTTGGCAACTAACCTTGGGTACAACTACTTGCAAAGGTCTTTGATTTTTTTTAAAAAAAATCCATTGACTTGGTTTCCTCTGATTGGGTGCATTTCCCACCCCCTCACCCACCCCCGGGCCTCTGGTACATGCCCACCAACCCACACCTACACACCACTGCCACCATTTCTTATCATTTACTGCAAGATCTCGCCCACGATTTTCAAGTTAATCTATGCAAGAACATTTACCAATGCTGAGACTTCCTAAGGCTGGTTAGGGGAGGTGGAAATCATAGTGTGTGCTGCAGATTGAGCCCCAGATTGATGGATCAATCAATTTTTACAGAACAGCCAAAGAAAGGAGGAAGATAGCTACATTAAAAAAAAGATTCATTCTGGTGGGATGCTGGAAATTACCAAATCAGCATTTAAGAAGATTAAATGGTTCTTAATCATGTAGTCAGAAAACTTTTCTTTCAGTCTTCCAGCTCTGCAATAAAACACAGTTGGGAGCATCTGTGATTTTAAAAAAAGGGGCAAACTGAGATCCTTCACCTTCCTTTCTATAGGAACCTGAGAAGAAACGGCTCCTTCAAAACTTTGAATTGTCACCATGAGCAACCTTGGGAAGCCAATAGCTCCAGCTTCCCCCATCCTGACCGAGCAGCCGAAAAGAAAAAGGGGGCGGCCAAAGAAGCAGCCACAGGTAAGAGTTCATGCTTTAGTAAGCTCAGAAAATTCCATTAAATGCTTTGCCTTTGTATTAAGTTAAGATTTATAAACAGTATCCCCTCTGACCATAATAGAAATGATATTAGATGACACAGTTTGTAATTCCCAAACAGTCTCAGCAATTCCAGCCAACTTTGCTTTGGTCAAAGCTAGAGATCATTTTCTATTTATCAGCGTATGTGTGTCATAATAATGTATAGGGCAATTTATATGCTCAAGCTGAACCACTGTTCAGTGCTGGAATCTACAAAAGAGCATCTCCAGCACATAGTTGTCCAGCCACTACATGAATTCATCCAATCAAGGGAAGCTGGTAATTGGTTCCATTATCAAACTGTGCTTCCTGTTAGGAAGTTTATTTTAATGCCCAGTCAGAATCTATCTTTCTCTAATTTAAGGCCATCGTTCTGCCCTCTGAGTAATAGAGACTGAGTTTGGGCTAAACTGTAGTTACTTTAGAGGATTGTGAAGTGGTGTACTCCATTCTTGAATTACAATGTGCATTCCTACTGCCCGGAGTCGCTGGGAGCCAGCTGGTATATATATATATATATATATATATATTATTATTATTATTATTATTATTATTATTATTATTATTATTATTATTATTATTATTATTATTATTATTATTATTATTCACAATCAACCAGATGTTTAGACTAGATTTTGGCATTTTTATCCACCTACCCAGTCTTCCGGGGGATCTGGGATAGATAGATGTTGTTGTCTGATGGTGTTAAGGGTATCATCTGCAGGATGTAAGCTGTTCCAAGTAAAGCTCCCTTTTGCAATTGACTGACTTGATTTTGTCAATGGCGATGATGTTCAAGTGATGCTCCAGATGTTTTGGAATTGCACCCAAGGCTTTTGCTTTCTTTTGCAGTAAGGGGTACATCTATTTTTTCCCCCACTAAAGATTGGTGTTATGTTTTTGCAAACCTTAACTCTCCCTGGACCTTGATGTTATGTGTTCAGGGTGTCATTTGGTTGAATTAAGGATTCACAACATGCTTTTTTATGGGGAATATTTATTCCAGAAGGTCTAGTTTATGTATATTTCCAGAAAGGCATAAAGATTGCAGCAAACCAGATGACTAACCGACAAACAAATGTCCATTTTACCAATAAACCAATAAACTCATTCACTTTCCTGGACAACCTAGGTACTCTGTAGCATCAGATGATGGTCCTTACATCTGGACAGAAAAGTCACAGCAGTTCTCAGCCTGCTTACACAGCTGGAGTAGGCTGTCTTTCAGTTTTCTAGTATGCTGAGCATAGCCAAAGCATGCACATTCTGAGGAAGAAAAGAATGATTGCTTTGCAATAAAACAGCAGATGATTGTTTTCTACATTGTTCTCCAAAACAACCATAGCCACCCACAGACAAGTAACACTGTTGATGTCTATAGAATATTTCAGCTGTATCCAGTGGATGTCAGTGACAAGTGTTCCTTTTGACTAATACTGAGGTGTATCCATTGGAAAAGTAATTAAGAAGAGCTAACAAAAGCACTGCTTTAGATTCCACATTTAACTATTAATAGATTATTTTCTTCTCTTTTGCTAATATTGGTGTCATAGAAGATCCCAGGTTAATCAAATAATCTTCTCATCACATACACTTTTGAGTCCAATTGATCTGCAATTTGGCATTACCCGAGATCTGATATCCATCGTAGAAGTCATTTTTTTACATCATGAGAATTATTGAGACTCAGTAATAGGCACTTCTGTCTAATAGTTTATTTAGATTTGATGCCTTCAGGAAACCTGTTCAGTATCAGCCACCAAAAGATTCTGGGTGTACATCCTGGAGGTTTTATTCATTTCATCTGGTGTAACACTAGATTTTATCTTGCAATATTCTCTGTAGTTACATACAGAGAAAAATAAGACATAGCGATAGCTGTCCTTCTCATTCATAATAACCTTCCCCGCTTTTCCATCCAAAAAGGATCCAACTGGACCTCTGCCCCCAAAGAAACCACGTGGACGGCCAAAGGGAAGCAAGAAGAGGAGTGCTGGGTGTGGACTAATGGTAAGAACAATCAGATTGGCATGTTCTACTCCAATCTTCTTTACTTTCTGATAGAAGAAAGGGACTGATGGTCTTTGGGCCTAGAGAAACAAAGAACTGAAATCAAATATACAAGTACTTGTATATAAATCATATACTGTAATTTAAAAGTTTCCCTTTATTATACGCCAGATTTTCTGAGCCTTTGAATCAGTTTTTGATTCCCAACAATTACCTGGACTAGCCCTTAAAGTTTTCTTGACTAGTTTTTCAGAAATGGTTTGTGCTTGCCTCCTGCCTAGCATTGGGAGAGAATGACTGACCCAAAGCACCCAACTGGTTTTGCACCTAAGGAAGGACTAGATCTCAGGATCTCCCATTTTCTAGCCTGATGCCTTAATCACTACACCAAATTGACTGTCATACAATATGCCAGTACTAATGCATTAAATATAACCCATCAACCGACAACCTATCATTCTCCACTGTTATTCTTTGCTCATTTCTTCTAAATGATTCCTTGACCTTTTTTGTCTAATGTCACATGTCCTCCTTTGCCATTGAGAATATTGTTTTTCAGTTAAACAATTTGATTCCAAAAGTAATAATGACTGCCACTATCAACTTTGATATCTTCTACTTGTTTTCTTTATCTCCTATATCTCTTTCATCACATGGAATTGCCATTGATACAGCTCCTTTATGTTAGGATTCTATGGAGACATTATGAGATTTTCAAACAGTTGTCTGGCTAACACATCCAGTAATAATTATTAATAGTAATAATTGATTAAAATACCCCATCTGACTCCCAACAATTCTGGGTGGCTCACAACAATCAAAAGAATGAAATTAGATTAAAATACATTAAAAGGAAAATAAAAGATGGCCAAGACCAAGAGACCAGATGGAATTAAGCAAGGAGTCTATCTCACCAAAGTCCTGGTGAAGAAGCCAGGTCTTCACAAAAGTTTTAAACAACAGCCAAATGGGGGCCACCAAATCCAGTAGTGCCTAGAACACCACCATCAAGCCAGATAAATTAGGAATCTCTCTGGACATTAAAATATGTTGAGGAATCCTTTCTGAAGATACCCTTGCTTTCAGAAGACAACTAATCAGAGAACTTTTCCCTTTACTGTTCTCAACCAATGGAATCAGTGGTGGGATTCAAATATGTGAACAACCTGTGTGGATCCCACTTCCAGAAGTCCATTCTGGGCCTGGGTAACAAAAAAATTAGCTACCAGTTTTGCCAAATTGGTGTGAACTGGCTGAATCTCAACACTGAATGGAATGTATATACCTTTGTTGTCGTTGTTGCTCTGGTTGGCTGCTATCATCTCTATCTCTGATATTTTATCTTTAACACTGAAAAATGAGATACAGTATAATCGTCCACTGGGACCCACTAGCAGAGAAGGAGAATTAGGTCATTGTGCTTTTCAAACCTGGACTAGCCCAGTTTTCTTTCATATTCATTCATTTCTCAGCTTCAAGTTGCCAATAGATTTTTGATGGTGATCTCCCAATTTTTCTTTTCTTTTAGCCCTAATGTGTTGATTTTGGTCACTAGATGCAAGTCTTTCTTCTACTATCTTTTCAAAATTCATTTTCCTTTCTTGAATCATTAGAGACTACCTATCAAGAAGATGATAATTAGGGTTTAATGTATTGATTGCAAAGAGTACATATTGCCTAAGAGACATGCTGTTTTTATTGTTGTTGCTGCTGGTGTTGTTCTATATTACAGGGGCACATCTCTACTGCAAAAAAGCCCAGGGGAAGGCCAAGAAAGTGGGTAAGTGTACAGAATCAAAACTGTGGCATGCTTTCTTTTTCTTCTTAAGTAGCAGCTCATCTTTCAATCTAAGGATGCATCATTTTTTTTCCAGGACTAAGGGCTGTCCTCTGTCGCTCAGTAGTAAAATAAAGGTTACACTTTAGAAAGTCAAGAATGTAGCCTCCGTGAAAACAAAATAGAATTGTAGCTTCAATTAAAACTAATATTATTATTCTTCGATTATTTATTATTATTTTTCTTATCTCACAATAAAAATTACATTTTGGTAACAACAAAAGTCCCTGGGATTTGCACCAAGGCTTGGAGGGCTAAGTTATGTTCTAGGGCTTCAGTGCCTAAAAAAAACTTTAAACATGATTGTACTAGTCCCTCTCATTATATTTCTGCAGTAAAGTTTGGGGAAAAAAAATCTAGCTGGGGAGCCGGAGAGTTGGAAGGCAAATGAATCAAACACACTATTATTGTGGCTTTTCAGAACATTTCCAATATATTTGTGCTATTAATTTATTCATTAGATTTATAGCCTGATTTTCCTCTAGGACAGATTTTTTTTTCCAAATTAGCACTTTCCAGGTATGTTGACTTCATTTCCCAGCATTCATAGCAATCATAATGCTGGCTGGAGAGTTCTGGGAGGTGCAGTCCTCCCAGAATGGATAAGTCTGCTCTAGGCACTCAAGACAGAATAAGTACCATTCTCTCCTTCAATGTCGCCCCACAACTGTAATTTTGTGATGTAAAATTGGGCTGACAGACTTGCTTATCATAAAGAGAATTTCCAGATTTCTCAAGTCATTGCTCATACAGACAAAGGACAAAAAATATTTTCATTACCAACTAGAAAAATGTTCTGATTTCTAAAGACAAGCCACTTTTTTGCTGATGCACAAATTACCAGCTGTGAAAAATTATGTTTTCATCTGTCTAGAGAAAGCATAGGTAACCTGTGACTTATGGAATGATGCCTCCAGCTTTACTGCTCCTTATTTTGCATCTCAGAACCCTTCAACTGTATATCAAGGATCTCCATAGAAATTCTGGAAAAAAAATTAATTATTCCTAATTTAGCTCTTCCTCAAAAACAAAAACAAAAAACCAAAAAACCCACAGTCCTGCTCTCCTAGAGAGATTTTATGTCACTGCCAGGCCTACTATGGAAGTCGTATTGTGATTTTCCAGCCCACAACCACAAAAACATTGGCCATCCATCTCAGCCTTTATAACTGAGGGTTAAATGTAGGTCTTCAGTGTGCCAGCAGCATAAGTGAGCAAGGTGACAACTGGTTTGGTCACGGCAGAATTTGGAAATATCTACAGTAAACGCAGAAAAAGGAAACACATTTTCTTAAATCCTCTCCAATTTTTGTTTTCAAAACCTCCACTTTAATTTATAAAATCAAAGGCAGTGAAGGAATAGCTCTAGATAAAGCAGGATATAGTCAAATTGCAATTCACAGCAAGAAATAAGCTCCACTAAACACAATGAAACTTATTCCCATGTAAACATGTCAAGAATTCTATGTCAAGTAAGTCTTTTATAAATTAATATCAGTCTTTGATCTCTAATAACTTTTAATTTTTTTCTCTTTGGCGCTTCGTGAAAGTCAGTCTATGCTTGCATGCAAAGACAAGTGGTGGTTCCAGAGTGAAGTTTCTGTTATCTTTTTATAGTCATGCCTTTTTATATTTCTTTGAAGGGAACTGTTTATAGATTGGCTGATTGCAATAGCTTGCAGAAGGAGATCGCTTATCAAAGCAGAAACACAATGTCAAACGGCTAAATGTTTCTCTATTTAAAATGTTTCTTTCTACAGTATTTCTATTCTGGATTTTCAGAGTGGTCTCAGTAAAATGTTGTTTAACCTCCTCCTTTCTCAAAAAAAAAACACAACACAATGCCGCATAATAAAAACAGGAGGCTGTGTGCTTTTTTACTAAGGATCTCAAGTGCTATGTTCAAAACTGTTGCAGTGGCCAACTGTACGACACCTGCTGCCACAGGCTGGCCTGTGGTTAAACTGCCAACAGCATAGAGGGGAGCAGAAGTCTCAGTCATGACTCACCCCACAAAGCTCTGCTTAGTACATCTGGTGCAGGGCAGGAGAGCATGTGGGATCCGAAGCAGAAGGAATGGTCTGCGATAGTTAAAGTTCAGCTTTTTTCCCAGTGACCCAGCATCAATTAAGCAGTGGCCCAAGCTGGAATCTTTTCAGAAAGGAGAAAAGGGAAAAGGCATAAAGAGAGCTGGATTTGCAGATGTTTCTGCTCCATGGCCAAGTTCTTTAGTTCTAAAATACCAAATGCAAGGTGCAGTTCTGAAAGCTGTCAAAGGGGCATCAATAATCAGTGTCACCTTCAAAGTTGCTATGTGCAGCTCTCCTGCCATGTCCCCAATTAGCTTTGTTGGCTCACTGCCAGGGAGGACAAAAGAGACATCTGAATGCATTAATACACAAAAGCTTTTCAAGTGTCCTCCCACACCACTGCCATTAGATAAAAGCAGGGCTTTTTTTGTCATAGAACGCTCAGAACGGAGTTCCGGCACCTTTTTTGGATGGAACTTTATAGGCTAGGCAAGGCAGGTTGTATGACATGTGTGAGTTCCGGCACCTTTTTCTTTTACAAAAAAAGCACTGGATAAAAGAATGTGTTGGTCTTCAAAGAGTGCATGGTGGTTCAGGGGAGACATGCAAGAATGAAAGCCAAAGATAGGATTCTTACGCTTCTATCCACAGTGTATATGTACATCTTATGAAAGTCAGTAGGGTTTATTTTCATATGATTGCTCAAGAAAAAAATTTGGAGCCTCCAGAACCCAGAAGGCATTGTGCATTGGAGAACCTGTTCTATAAAGTTCTATAACCTACCACAGGTATAGCACAGTTGTACCTGTGCTATAAAGTTCTAGTTCACAAAAAAGTTCTAGAACTCTAGATTTCCCTTTCCAGCAAGCATTGTCCAGCTCTTCAAGGGTAGAAATGAAGCTTGCTAAACTGTCATTCCTAAGTGCTTCTGTAAACTGCTGATCCCTGTGTGGAAAGCAAAAGGGGATTGATTGCCTGGGTTAGTGAAAAAGACAAAACAAACATTTTAAAAAAATAAATACCAGAATGCAGGAGGGCTCTTTTTTGTTACATTTTCATGTAAAATAATATAGCTTCTGCTCATGTGGTAGACAACCAGCGTGCGTTTTATAGGATGTTGACTCAAATTTTCATATTCTTGCTCTAATCCAGGTGTCCGACTTGTGGTCCATGAGCTGCATGCAGCACTGAACAGATAGTAATGCAGCCCCACAAAAAAGCATAAACTTTTAACATTTTAATGTGATCTTTTCACCAACAATCAGAGCTTGTTTCTAATCTTCTTGAAACTCCTCACTATTACCCTATAGACGGGAGAAAACAATTTTTGACTGAACTCTAAAATCAGATCTGCACAAAGGTGAAATCCAATTAAACCTTTGCTTTTCTGGCATTGTTGTTTATATGTATATAACAAGAAGGATCAGTTTTTTATTATACAGTAGCTGAAAATATTGCAAAGGTCTAGGGAATACTAAGCATGTTTAGCAAGTGAAAAAGGGGCAAAAAAATACATAAATATATTTTCAAATATACAGCATTTTCTCAAGTGAGAATAAAGGGAAGAAACATGTGAAACTTTGGTTGTGTATAGATGTAAGGTAAGAACAAGAAATATCACTTCTATAGGTTATCTGGTTTGAGGATCATTTAAGAAACATTTCATAAAGCCTGTTCAGTGGTATCACATTGAAGGAGGATTTTCATGTTGTTTTATCCTAGCAAATACTTATAATTCCTTTACAGCTTTTTGTCCCTGAGGAAGAATATCAGAAAACTGAAGTCCAAGGGGAAAGCAACTCAGGTTTTAATACATGCCCCGCCACAGAAGGTGTGTAATAATTCATTCCTTTAGTCAATCCTTTGTCTGTTGATTACAGATGTTTTGTGTTACTTCAATCACCAGGATCCTAAGGAGCTCACAGCAGCAACACAATCCATGAAACTATGACCACACAATCATATTTAATAGTCACAATACTCTAATTATAAAACCAATGTTATACATACATATACATATACAAACTTAAAGACCACTAATCAGGTTTCTCCACCTACTCACAGGGTATTCACTACCTATTTAAGGTTTCCCAACCCTTGAAAAGAAACATGATAAGGTGTGTTATGTCGTGGTTAAGATGGTGGATGTGAACTGTTTGAGGGATGGTGTTTTCCAGAATCAAATACTACCCATCTGTGCTCTTTACTATATCCATTCTTTCTCAGCCCAGCTTATATCACAGGATGTACAGAAAAATTATGAGAAGAATTTTTCAGATTGCTCATTAACCCCAAAATTATATATAATGGTACTGCAAATAATAATAAGCACCTTAAGTGCAATCCCAAAACAATTGTAGCCCTACCTGAACACAACTGGCATTGAGAAAATCACTATCAGTCAATTGCAAAAGACAGCTTTACTTGGAACAGCTTACATCCTCCGATGGTACCTTTAACACCATCAAACAACATCTGCCTATCCCAGGTCCTTGGGAAGGATTTGATATGTGGTTAAAAATGCTGGCTGATTGTGTGACTAAACATAATCTACCCTTTGACTAGTCCTATCAACCCTTGTGAATCAATATAGACCACATTGGGTGACCCTGATATACACCATCTTAACTTCCCAAATAAAATATCTACATGTGATAAATAAAATTTAAATGGAGACGTTTCAGCAAGAAGAACCAGCTCTTGCTTTGAATGGATTTGATGTTGAAATGGTGTTACAGAGCAGCGGATGAAATTACTCTTTATCTTCACCCTCTTTGTTACCTTAGTCATGTTATAGATGGAATATGCTGATGACTGTCTAGCAGTCAAACATGGCCTTGTTGAACTTTTTTTCAATAAGTCAGTGCAGATGCTACTTGATAAATTTGGAGGCGTTTAACCTCCACTTCCTCTCTGACTCCTGTTGTCATTACTTCTAAAGGGTATGGTGACATCAGCATAGCCATTGTTGTGCCTCAGATCCTCCCCAGATCTCTGCCAAATCAGTATCTCATGTACTTCCTTCATAACCACTCAAAACATTAGTAACAACATATTGTCCTTTCCTCTTCTGTTTAGAAAATCTCCTTTCTTGCCTACGTGTTTATGTGCAAGTATAGATCAACTCCTATCTAGTGCCATCCATTAAACTGAAACTGAAATAACTGACATTTCTTAGAAAATGTCTGTATGATGTGTTACCCTTTAACCCCATTAACATTAATAAAATAAATTGAAAAAAATAAATAAATTGAAAAATAAATTGTAGGAAAGAAAAGAGGAAGGAAGCATAGATATACAGGCATGGAATGTATAGCCAGCTGTACCAACAGGCTGAAGAACAGCTTCTATCCATGGGCTGTCAGGCTCCTGAATGGGAAATAACTCTATGTATGATTGACTTGTGAGGCCAGTGTGTTGTGCAATTAGCTCACATGGTGTAACAAGATGGTGGGTTTGTTGTCACTGTGAGTTGTAGGGGGGCATGAAGAGAGGCTCAGCCAATCTCACTGTATACATATTGTACTTTGATAATAAAGGTTTGTTCATTCATTCAATTCTACAAAATATGGAACCAAGCCCTAGGAAAGAATATGGGTGCAGCTCAAATGTCTTTTTTTAAAATTAGTTTTATTCATTTATAACATAAAATGTGAAAATACAAAAGCAAATAGTAGGGGACAACAGTAGAAAAAGGGAAAACAAAAAAGGTGTGAAGAAGGGAGGGGAAGAAACAAAAGGTATTGACTTCCGACTCTCTCTGTTGCAGTGAAAATCAGACATTAAACTCAAATCACATACATTTCTATAGTAGTATGCACTAGCCATTTCTATATTGGCAAATCGGTCTAATAGGTAAAACCCAAAATCATAATATCATTTTTTCCCACCTCAAGCACAAATTACGGAAGCAGTTTCCAAGTAGAAATAAAAGTACTTATGTTTTCTTTTATCAGCACAGCCAATTTGGCCATCTCTGCTAATTGCATCAGCTTTTGTAACCATTCATCCATGGTAGGAATTGAGGCATCCTTCCACTTTTGTGCATAGAGCAATCTTGCTGCTGTCACTATATATAAAATCAGAGTTCCAATTTTTTTTCCAGTTCTCTTTCCATTAGGCCCAGAAGGAAAATTTCTGATTTAATCTTTATGTTCACTTTAAGAATTTTCTGCATTAATATATGAATCCTACTCCAATATTTCTTTGCCTTATCACACGTCCACCATAAATGATAAAAAGTCCCTTCTTTACATTTACATTTCCAACATTCATTTGAAATACCTTTATACATTCTAGATAACTTATCTGGTGTTAAATACCAGCGATACATTATTTTGTAAAAATTTTCTTTTAGGTTATAATTTAATGTAAATTTTAAACCTTTTATCCACATTTCTCCCATTGTTCAAGAATCACATTATGCCCAAAATTGGATCATACAATGCAGCTCAAATGTCTTTTTGACCAAGAATTTAAAAATAGGTTTGGTGTGATTTTCTCCCACAAAAAGTGTTTAAGGAAAACATTTCAACCAAGGGGACTGCTCAGTGGGTTAGGACACTGAGCTTGTCGATCAGAAGGTCAGCAATTTGGAGGGTCGAATCCTGAGTGCCGCATAGCAGAGTGAGCGCCTGTTACTCGTCCCAGCTTCTGCCAACCTAGCAGTTTAAAAGCACGTAAAAATGCAAGTAGAAAAATAGGGACCACTACGGTGGGAAGGTAACAGCGTTCCGTGCGCCTTTGGCGTCTAGTCATGCCGGCCACATGACCACGGATTTGTCCTCGGACAAGCACTGGCTCTTCGGCTTTGAAACAGAGATGAGCACCGGCCCCTAGAGTTGGAAACAACTAGCACGCATGTGCGGGGGAACCTTTACCTTTACCTTTTATTTTGAAAACAATCCATAATCCTGGATTTACATTTGGAAATTTAGGTTTGGAAATATGCGGCCCCTCTCACCTGGGTGGGAGGCATGGCATATAAATTTAATAAGTAAATAAATTTCTCTTCTTCTGAAAGTTATCTGAATAAGACTAGTTATGTGGAGCTCCGTCTGGTACTCTGACATCTGGACTTTCATAATGATGTTCTGGAAATCCTTGTACTTCTCTAAAAATTTATAGAATTTCCTTACTATGTTCAGAAAGAGAACACCAACTTCCTGCCCCCATAGAGTAGTTATAATGCTTTGGTCCCTTGACAGCTGATTGGAGAACTCTAGAGTATATATCAAAATCTCTTTCATGTACAAGAGATCTTTATAAACAAACAGTAAAGGTAGAAATTTGCTTCAATTCACTCTTCATCTCATATTCTCCTTAGGGACATCTACAAAAGGCTGTCACATGAAGAAGGGAGCCACAGAAATCAGGAGAACATTGAGTGAGCAACAGTCTCCTTGTTGATGTGTCACAAGAGTAAAATGAATTAAATTCCTGTTCTGCCATGTGCAAAGTAAAGCCAAGTAAAGCTCCCCCACCCCCAATTTTTCTTTTTTACCTTTACCAATAACTGCCTCTTGCAAAGCTCAGCCATTCACATTTGTAACAGTGGTCTTCACCCACAAAGGGGGAGTTAGATCTAATTGTTATTTGCAGGAAAATTGACCAATGTTACGTGTTTTGAAAACCTTTGTTGATTTGAGTCTTGTACCATTGGAAACATTAATTATTCTAGGATGCCAAGATCTTGATTTTAAGAAATGGGAAACAACTAATTCCTAACTAAACTTGCTTACTCAGAAATCCCACTAAGGGCAATACTTTTTAAAAATAAGAATGCTGAGTTTTGAAGCCTTGAGTTACATTTATGCCAGGTTCATTTGATAAGCAGGACAGGTGCAGCACAACACACTCAATTTGGTTTCTAGATTAATGCATGTTTTCAGTATATTTAATTTATGGTTGAGCAAGTCATATATACTGGATTTGAACAATATGCCAAATATATTTGATTAATAAATAAATATATAAACCATTCCCACTCAACCTCTCCACTAAAGCTAATATTAGATAACCTTACCTTATGTTGTATGCACATAACAATTGGGTCTCTAATTGTCCTAATGAAGCATGTTATGTTGCAACCAGGATATCATAAACTATAAGATATTTTGGCCTACCATGTTGTACATCTTCAGTGCATATACTTAGTTTATAGTCCACCATGTTGCATAAACTGGAACAATGGGTTTGTTGATTAATTTCATTTGTTTCGTGTATGTATGTTCCAAGGGAACTTTCAAACAATGGGGTAGTAGTACTTGGGGGACAAAAGGATTTGTCTGCCAATCACATTATGTTATCACTATGTGGGGCAGTTGGGCTTAACACTCTATTCCAATGGTGCTGCATCTGTTGTTGGGGTTTTTTACAAGCTTTTATGACCTTCAGTTCATGCCAATAGATTGTTGCCTTTTGTAAGAAGGAACAGTCTATACATAGTTTGGTAGAGTTCTTGGCTTTCCTGACCTTCCAATTCCTGCAAATCCATTGCAACGGTCTATTGATATGATTAGGAAATGAGCCCAAATGCATAACTGCCAGCAGCAAAACACTGAGGAGTTAAGAAAGCAATGAAAAGTTGCCACCATGGTGATCACAGAAGCATGGGAAAAGACAAATAACATGGAATCTTCTCTGCAAAAACCTGAGGAACAGGGCAGGGGATACCCTTAGTTCCTGTTCAGATAGTGAATAATAATAATAATAATAATAATAATAATAATAATAATAATAATAATAATAATAATAATAATAATAATAATGAAAGGTACCTTGGAGGTCATCTAGTGCAACCCCCTGCTCAGGCAGGAACCCCTATATCCGTGGTGGCGAACCTATGGCACGCGTGCTACAGGTGGCACACAAAGCCCTTTCTGTGGGCACACGCACCGTCGCCCCAGTCCTAGGCCTTCAGCTGGGTTTTATAAAACCTTTTTGCTTTAGGCCTTTGCCACCATGTGCAAAAAAAAAAAGATTCAATCAATCAATCAATTTTAACTTCTCACAGGAAAAAAAAAAGATCTTGCAAAGTTGGAATTGATTGAACTTTTTAGTCCCAACCAGTCTGCCGTTACCACCGCAGCCATGCCCACCCAATGGGCCATGCCCACCCAATTGGCCACACCCACCCAATGGGCCACACCCACCCAATGGGCCACACCCACCTGGCACCCGACGATACATACATGGGTTTTGGGTTGTAGTTTGGGCACTCGGTCTCTAAAAGGTTCGCCATCACTGCCCTATACCATTTCAGACAAATGGCTGTTCAGTCTCTTCTTAAAAACTTCCAGTGTTGGAGCATGCACCGCTTCTGGAGGCAGGTTGTTCCACTGGTTAATTGTACTAACTGTCAGGAAGTTTCTCCTTAGTTCTAGGTTGCTTCTCTCCTTGATTAGTTTTGAAGTTATGCAAGATAGACTTCATTCCAATAATAATAATAATAATAATAATAATAATAATAATAATAATAATAATAATAATAATAATAGAGTTGGAAGGGACCTTGGAAGTCATCTAGTCCAACCCCCTGCTCAGGAAGGAAACTTTATACCATAAGAGCCTTGGTGGAGCAGTGGGCTAATGCCTCCTTAAGTAACACCAGCTGCCTGCAATTAGTGCAGGTTCGCGTCCCACCAGGCTCAAGGTTGACTCAGCCTTCCATCCTTCCGAGGTAGGTAAAATGAGGACCCAGATTGTTGGGGGCAATAAGCTGACTTTGTAATAATGCCGCTTGGGGTGTGTGTGAAAGCCCTAATAAGCAGGCATATACATAGAATGAAGGCTACTGCTAAGCTTGTAAGCCGCCCTGAGTCTTCGGAGAAGGGCGGGATATAAATGGAATTAATAATAATAATAATAATTTCAGACAAATGGCTGTCCAGTCTCTTCTTAAAAACTTCTAATGTTGGAGCATTCACCGCTTCTGGAGGCAGGTTGTTCCACTGATTAATTGTACTAACTGTCAGGAAGTTTCTCCTTAGTTCTAGGTTGGTTCTCTCCTTGGTTAGTTTCCACCCATTGCTTCTTGTCCTGCCTTCGGGCGCTTTGGAGAATAGCTTGCCTCCCTCTTCTTTGTGGCAGCCCCTGAGATATTGGAACACTGCTATCATGTCCCCCCTCATCCTTCTCTTCATTAAACTAGACATACTCAATTCCAGCAACCGTTCCTTATATGTTTTAGCCTCCAGTCCCCTAATCATCTTTGTTGCTCTTCTCTGCACTCTTTCTAGAGTCTCAACATCTTTTTTACATCGTGGTGGTCAAAACTGGATGCAGTATTCCAAGTGTGGCCTTTCCAAGGCATTGTAAAATGGTACTAATACTTCACATGATCTTGATTCTATCCCTCTGTTAATGCAGCCTAGCAGTGTGTTGGCTTTTTTTGGCAGCTGCAGCGCACTGCTGGCTCATATTTAAGTGATTGTCCACTAGGACTCCGAGATCCCTCTCACAGTTGCTACTATTGAGCAAGGTACCACCTATACTATACCTGTGCATTTGATTTTTCCTGCCTAAATGTAGACCCTTACTTTTTTCACCATTGAATTTCATTTTGTTAGATAGTGCCCAATGTTCAAGTCTGTCAAGATCCTCCTGTATCTAAAGCCTATCTTCTGGAGGTTTGGCTATTCCTGCCAGCTTGGTGTTGTCTGCAAATTTGGTGTCGTATGCAAATTCCCCATCTATCCCCTCATCCAAATCGTTGATGAAGATGTTGAAGAGCACTGGGCCCAGAACAGAGCCCTGGGGCACCCCACTACACACTTCCCTCCATGTAGATGCAGTTCCATTGAGGACCACACGCTGAGTACAGCCGGTCAGCCAGCTATGAATCCATCTGGTGGTGATACTGTCTAACCCACATCTTTCTATCTTACTAGGTCGAGAGTGTGTCCCCCCTATGAGTCAGACCCTGAATTACTTGGGTCAGGTCCATGGCCGTCATGGAGGCCAAGAACTCCCGGGCTAACTCAGATGACCCTCCCAGAGAAGGCAGGTTAAAGTCGCCCAGAACTATAAGTCTGGGAAACTCAACCGACAACCCTGAGAGGGCATCGAGAAGCTCAGGCAGGGCCGTTGCCACACATCTGGGCACCAGGTATGTTAGCAACAAGCCCAACTGAGCCCCAGGGCCACACCTCAGGAGGAGGAACTCACTCCCGCCTATCTGTACAACAGTGGACTCCCGCGGACATAAGGTCTCCTTTCTATGAAACAAGTAGCTAATAATTTCTGAATCACAGTAGAAGCAGACCATCTCTGCCTATTATTTCTGTATCCATCCCTAAGCTCAAATAACAAAAACAAATTCTCAAGAGTATAGGAAACCACTCTCCTACCTTCAGAATAATGTAGTAATTAATTATTGGTGGACTGTCCTAGGTGTATTTTTAATCTGTCTTCTATTTTTTCTCCTTCTCCTTAATGAACTGGAATTTAAATCCATTGTTCTTACAGTGTTTGTTGTCTGGTCTATCCATATATACCACTTTGCCACTGATCTACCTGTTGCTCAAACCCTAGTGCAGTTTTCCCCAACCAAGTCCCCCCCAAACGTATCAATATTGCTCCTATCACCTCCAGCCAACATGGGGAAGACCATCCTGATGATTTTGCTAAAGCCTAGATTGCTTCTAGCTTATCTAAAGCCTATCTTCTGGAATGTTGGCTATTCCTGCCAGCTTGGTGTTGTCTGCAAATTTGATGAGTTCCCATCTAACCCCTCGTCCAAATCGTTGATGGAGATGCTGAAGAGCCCTGGGGCACCCCACTACACACCTCCCACCATTGGCCAATCATCCTCTGCATTAGACAAATAGGGCAAGCACTAGTGGGGCAAGCACTGGCCCAAGTAGGTCTAGTGCTCCTTCGTAAAGTCTAGACAAGCTGGGGAAATCCTGCTAGCTAGGGGAATTTGGGGAGTTGAAATCCACACATCCTAAATTTACCAAGTTTGAAAAAAACCCTGCTCTAAACTAATAAAAACAGCATTTTTATTGTGTCCTGGTGAGTAAATGGATTGTTAACAGACAAAAAAAGCTCTGATTATCTTAGATACTTTTTAAAATTGGATTCAGAAGAGAAGGACAATGGAAAGGCTGGTTATTTAATAGAATCCTTAGACTTACAACACCTGAGGCTGTAATAAGACTGCTACTGAATGAGACTCTGTGTGTGTGTGTGTGTGTGTGTGTGTGTGTGTGTGTGTGTGTGTGTGTGTGTGTTTGGGTGCACAAATGTATCTTTCCTGCTATGGTCTCTGGTCAAAGTGGCTCTAGATTTTTCACATTAATCTAAGAGGAACTCAGGGAAGGTCTGGAGTAGGTAGCAGCACATAACTAATCTTGGATTGAGCTCAGAAAGCTAAACCTCATTTATACTTAGATAAGAGACCACCAGGAAACCCCAGTCTATAGATTAGATGAGACTGGATTTTTTAAAAAAAAATCATTCTGGAACAAGGCAATACAAATCACTCTGTATTGCTGCCAACAAAACTGGATAGACATGTTTATGTAGTCATTAGGAGTTGAGTTCAACTCGAGTAAGATTTGGTTTTAAGTTTCAGAACCTAAATTACCCTGTACAATACTCCATTCACTTCTTGCAGAAGGATGACATCTTGAAACTGAAGATTGAAACTGAAACCCAAGGCCAGCATATTCCAGCCACTTGGGGCATCATTTGCTGATGGGTTGAGGCTGTGGCAGGAACCATCCTTGTAGTTTAAAGGCTGTCAGAAGCAACTTCTGAGAGCAATCAAGTTTCAAATGTGCTTGTACAGTATATACTGTACATAACTAGATCACTGCCAAACTATGCTTGTATTCTGCCTATTCTTCCTGGACAAACTGGAAGCTCTGAGGCCTTGGACTGCATGCATCGATGAGGCATCACCCATTCCAACCAGTCTCCATGTACAGATAGTCCTTGACTTACAACAGTTCATTTGGTGACTGTTTGAAGTTAAAACAGCACTGAAAAAAGTGACTTATGACCATTTTTATACTAGTGACCACTGCAGCATCCACATGGTCACGTGATTTAATAATAATAATAATAATAATAATAATAATAATAATAATAATAATAATAATAATAATAATAATTTAATTTAATTTAATTTAATTTAATTTAATTTAATTTAATTTATTGAATTTATATACCGCCCTTTCCCGAAGGACTCAGGGCGGTTTACAGGGTATAATTTTAAAACATTAATACAAAAATTAAGACCAATTTAAAAAAGATTAAACTAAGTCCCTGCAACATGTAAAACCCCAGTTAAAACCCAATTAAAACTCAGCCTGAGCCGGAAAGCTCGAAGAGCCAGGTCTTCAGGTCTCGGCGGAATGATCGAAGGTCGGGGGCGGTCCTAAGCTCCACAGGCAACTGGTTCCAGAGGGCAGGCGCCCCCACAGAGAAGGCCCTCCCCCTGGGTGTCATCCGCCGGCATTCTTTGACCGGCGGGACCCTGAGAAGACCCTCCCTGTGGGAGCGCACAGGACGAAGGGAGCTTGATGCCGGCAGCAGGTGTTCCCTCAAATATCCTGGACCCAAGCCATATAGGGCTTTATAGGTCATCACCAGCACCTTGAATCTCACCCGGAGGGCAACTGGAAGCCAATGCAGCTCGCGGAGTAGAGGTGTTATATGGGAGTAACAGGAAACTCCCATCACAACTCGCGCGGCTGCATTTTGTACCAGTTGAAGCCTCCGAGTGGTCCTCAAGGGCAGCCCCATGTAGAGAGCGTTGCAGTAGTCTAAACGGGAGGTCACGAGCGCATGAGTGACTGTGCGTAGGGCATCTCGGTCCAGATAGGGTCGCAACTGGCGCACCAGGCGAACCTGGGCAAAAGCCCCCCTGGTCACGGCTCCTATATGATCATCAAAACTGAGCCGTGAATCCAGGAGGACACTGGATTCTAATAATAATAAGTTGGAAGGTACCTTGGAGGTCATCTAGTCCAACCCCCTGCTCAGGCAGGAAACCCTATACCATTTCAGACAAATGGCTGTCCAGTCTCTTCTTAAAAACTTCCAGTGTTGGAGCATTCACCACCTCTGGAGGCAGGTTGTTCCGCTGGTTAATTGTTCTAACTGTCAGGAAGTTTCTCCTTAGTTCTAGGTTGCTTCTCTCCTTGACTAGTTTCCATCCATTGCTTCTTGTCCTGCTTTCAGGTGCTTTGGAGAACAGCTTGACTTCCTCTTCTTTGTGGCAGCCCCTGAGATATTGGAACACTGCTATCATGTCACCCCTCACTCTTCCCTTCATTAAACTACACATACCCAATTCCAGCAACCGTTCCCTATATGTTTTAGCCTCCAGTCCCCCAATCATCTTTGTTGCTCTTCTCTGTACCCTTTCTAGAGTCTCGACATCTTTTTTACATTGACCAAAACTGGATGCAGTATTCCAGGTGTGGCCTTACCAAAGCATTGTAAAGTGGTATTAGTACTTCACTTGATCTTGATTCTATCCCTCTGTTAATGCAGCCTAGCACTGTGTTGGCTTTTTTGGTAGCTGCAGCACACTGTTGGCTCATATTGAAGTGATTGTCTACTAGGACTCCGAGATCCCTCTCACAGTTACTACTATTGAGCAAGGTACCACCTATACTATACCTGTGCATTTGATTTTTCCTGCCTAAATGTAGAACCTTACTTTTTTCACCATTGAATTTCATTTTGTTAGATAGCGCCCAGTGTTCGAGTCTGTCCAGCTACGAATCTATCTGGTGGTGATGCTATGTAACCCACATTTTTCTATCTTATCAAGTAGTAGGTTGCGATCTACTTTATCAAATGCCTTACTGAAGTCCAAGTAAATTATATCTACAGCATTCCACTAATTTTGTCACTTGGTCAAAGAATGTAATAAGATTTGTCTGGCATGATCTGTTTTTGACAAACCCATGTTGACTTTTAGTAATGACTTTGTTTGCATCAAGGTGTTCTCTGATTTGTTGTTTGATTATCTTTTCCAGAATCTTCCCAGGTATCAAAGTCAGGCTGATAGGTCTGTAGTTTCCTGGATCTATTTTTTCCCTTTTTTGAAGATGGGAACTACATCAGCTCTCTTCCAGTCCTCTGGTAGTTCCCCAGTGCTCCAGGATCCTTGAAAAATATAGTTCAGTGGTTCTGAGATCACGTCTGCCAGTTCCTTGAGAACTTTGGGGTGTAATCCATCTGGTCCTGGTGATTTGAACTCGTCTAGGCTGGACAGGTGCTCACTTACCATTTTTTTGCCTATCTTAATTTGCATTTCTATTCTGTTTTTTATGGCACTGGTTTTGGTAGGTTGGACTGGTTTTTCCCTTTGTGTAAAGACAGATGCAAAAAACGAGTTAAATAGTTCTGCTTTCTCCCTATTGTCACCCTCTTGCCACTTTCCCCCACTAATGGACCAAACATTTCTTTAACTTTTTTCTTGTTTTTTATATGTTGAAAGAAGCATTTTGTTATTTTTGACTTTGGTTGCAAGCCTTAGTTCATTTTGAGCCTTAGCTTTCCTCACTTCATCTTTGCAGGCATGGGCTATTTGCTGATATTCTGACTTAGTTATGTGCCCCTCTTTCCAATTCTTATACTTGTCCTTTTTATCTTTCAATTTATCAGAGAGTTCTTTATGCAGCCATGCTGGTTTCTTTTGAGAGCTGTTATTTTTCTTCTTTCTTGGTATTGTACTAGACTGGGCCTTTATTATCTCACTTTTCAAAATTTCCCAAGCTTCTTGAGTTGTTTTCCCCTTTAGGATTCTCATCCATGGAATTCTTCCCATGGTCTCTCTAAGTTTATTGAAATTAGCTATTTTAAAGTCCAAGACTCTAGTTTGGCTGTGTTCTATTGCTTGTGCCTCCAGAATGTTGAATTCCAATATTGCATGATCACTTCCCCCCAAGGTTCCTGTGGCTTCGACATTTTCTATCATTTCATCTCTGTTTGTGAGAATTAAATCCAATATGGCTAATGCTCTAGTTCCCTTCTCTACTTTTTGGGAGAGAAAGTTGTCTGCTAGGTTTGTCAGGAATCTGTTTGATCTTCCACTTGGTGCAGAGTTTGTCTCCCAGTTGTTTGGATGCTTGACAACTGGCTCACATTTATGACGGTGGCAGCGTCCCAGAGTCATGTAATCTTTTTTGTGACTTTCTGACAAGCAAAGTCAATGGGGAAACCAGATTCACTTAATAACGGTGTTACTAATTTAAGAACTGCAGTGATTCACTTCACAAATGTGGTGAGAAAAGTCATAAAATGGGTCAAAACTCACTTAACAGATTTCTCACTTAGCAACATAAATTTTGGGCTCAATTGTGGTCATAAGCTCAGAACTATCTCTTAACTAAAGTGGCTTTTTTTGGCTAAACATATACTTTCAGATGTAAAGTGAGGTCCAGATGTCAAACAATTGAGATCAGTTATTTGGGAAATGCGGCTTCAATTCATCTGCAAGGCTGTTTACACATATTGGAGTATTTACTTGCAATTTGTATGCTTTGATGACATTTTACTAGTGCAACAGTTGGCCTCTTGGCTATTAAGCACACTATGCAGAAAGATGCTAGTGTAAGGGAATTAAGCTGGAGTATTTGTCTACATTTCAGAAAAGCAGCTGCAGCTGGGCAGAAACACTTCCCATCCCCACTTCCCCAAGGATAGACTCAGCTCATCCCTTCTCCCAAAGGGCTGTAAACATTTACCACCCTAGACATTTGAGGGAAGGTGGACTTATTCATCCATTCCCCCTCCTCACAGTTTACTCACAGGCATCCACACCAACATTCCAGGTTTCTAGGGAGCCACATCCTGGTGTTTTTAGGAACATGCAGATGTCCATAGGCAGCTTCTCCCCAACTGAATGTGTATGAGAGAAAGAGAAGAATACCACAAAAAGACTAAGTAGGGAGCAACTATTACAGGCAAGCAAAACAGCTATTTCACTCAACTGCCAGGAGTACAAACTACAGTAAACAGCCCACTCTGGGGTGATTCCTGCCCACAGTTTGGCTTAGAGATTGGCCTAGAGTGTGATAGAAACCAAAAAGGCGCAATGATGTTAAGGTGGCATGTAATTCCAACCAATGCAAGACCTTTTGGAGGAAGGTAAGCTATATGTCACTTTACAGGTTTTTCTTTCTTTTAAGGACTGAGTAATAAAGATGTATTTCTGTGATTGCATCAATTTGCCAAACTCAAGAGGATGGAGTTAACCCAGAGCAATATCCTGTTGTTGGGGAAGGTATGCGCCACAATAGAGTGTTTCTGTACAGTTATCTGCCACACTGCGTTGTGTTAATTCTTGGAAAACAAAGAACTTTCACTGTAAGATAGGATCTTCAAGTCTTACAAAGCAGCTTCTTCTCTAGCTACTTTTCCTGAATGTTTAGGAGATTGGAGTGCAAGTGCTCCCTCAAATATTGTACTAATATTTGCAGTCTCTGTAAAAATCTGTCAGCCTAGCTGAGGGTAAGTCTCCAGAAGTTGTTGCTCCCTAAAAGTCAGTGGCCTCTAAAGCTTGAGTTTCATCTTGCAATCCAATGAAGACAGCAGCCATACACAATATATACAGGAAAAATAAGTGGTAATGTCCAAATCATGAATCGGTGGTTCTTATCAGATGTGTGTTATGCAGAGGAATAGTGCTGGAGAATGTTAGATCATCCAATACCTGTTTATTCCCCCTCCTCATTGTGGGCATTGAGTACCAATAGCAAAACAGCAGGAGCATCGTAAGTTCAAGATCTTGCCAGGCTCCATTCTTCCAGAGATGTGAAATTGCAGCCTATATAGCACTGAGATAACTTATTTTCCAAATATTTGTCTTTTCTCCTTTAAAAGTATTGATTTACTGGCCATTTTCTGGCAGAGGATATCATAAAAATTATGTATGTAAGAGTTTTGGATTTGGGGGTGTGTGTGTCAATAATCAATAGTTCCTGGGAGGGGGGAAAATATGAATAATGCAATATACAACAACGTGAGCTCTTACAAGAGAGACCAGTGAGTTTACTACTAACAAATTGCACTGGATGACCCTTCACCCCAAGTTTTTGAATAATAAAAAGAAGATAAATTACCTTGATTCAGTTTCTATTTCCCTTCTTTGCATCTCTTGGTATCTTACCCTGCCCCAAAATAGAACTTGCCTCTGTAACTAGTTTATAAATTGCACAGAACAAAAGAAAACCAAAAATATGAATTTGTTTCTTTAAACATCTGCACCTGTGAATGATTTACATGCACCATTTTATGCATCTTGCAGCTGAAGTTAAGCAGATTGATGCTTTTATTTTTAAAATGGGAATGCCTTATCAGCATTCACATCTCAAGTTATTCAGCTCAGCCAGAACTGAAGCCCTAACATCTGAAGAACCCTGGACATTCTTCTGAAGTCGAACACTTTGAAATACGTGTGGCAGAAAGCAGTTAAGATAAGTGACTTTAAATATTCAAAAGATAACTGACTACAATACATAATGCAAGAGACACTGAGACCTGTTTCATCTGAGGATTGAAGGCTGTTTTTGATAACTGATCCTTAGATATTAAAAAAAAGATTATGCCTTGGGAAGTATTCTTTGATTTTATTATTAATAAACCTGTATCTCCAATAGCACATTTTGGTTCCCAGTTCTCTTCAACTTTGTACTTTGCCACAAATGGTAATAAACAAGTGAGGATAGACTGTTTGCATATAACAGCCAAGCTTTAACTGAGTTAACCATTAAAAGCATCACGTCGTAGTTTATTCCATCTATCCTTGGCTTAAACAATCAGAACCCCAAATGTTTGATGGAACCCAAAGTCCAACAACTGTATACTGTAAGGCGCTAGATGAGGAAGGCTTATAAAATGTGAACGAGGAGCATAATGAGGAAACTGAAACTGACAGAAAAGGTTGCAAGTCAAGTCCTACTATTCAAAATTGTAAACTGCTGTTATATCACCAAGACAAGGCTGTTGGCAAGTGGAATCGTATGTTCTTTGTATTCTTAGCAACCTACTTGTCCTGATGGAACTACTTGTCCTGATGGAACAACAACAACAACAACAACAACAACAACAACAACAACAACTAATAATAATAATAATAATAATAATAATAATAATAATAATAATAATAATAATAATAATATGTTGGAAGGGACCTTGGAGGTCATCTAGTCCAACCCCCTGCTAAGGCAGGAAACCCTATACCATTTCAGACAAATGGCTGTCCAGTCTCTTCTTAAAAACTTACAGTGTTGCAGCATTCACCACTTCTGGAGGCAGGTTGTTCCACTGGTTAATTGTTCTGTCAGGAAGTTTCTCCTTAGTTCTAGGTTGCTTCTCTCCTTGACTAGTTTCCATCCATTGCTTCTTGTCCTGCTTTCAGGTGCTTTGGAGAATAGCTTGACTCCCTCTTCTTTGTGGTAGCCCCTGAGATATTGGAACACTGTTACCATGTCCCCCCTCGTCCTTCTCTTCATTAAACTAGACATACCCAATTCCAACAACCGTTCCTTATATGTTTTAGCCTCCAGACCTCTGATCATCTTTGTTGCCCTTCTCTGTACTTTTTCTAGAGTCTCAACATCTTTTTTACATCGTGGTGACCAAAACTGGATGCAGTATTCCAAGTGTGGCCTTACCAAGGCATTGTAAAGTGATATTAACACTTCATGTGATCTTGATTCTATCCCTCTGTTAATGCAGCCTAGCACTGTGTTGGGTTTTTGGCAACTGCAGCACACTGCTGGCTCATATTTAAGTGATTGTCCACTAGGACTCCGATATCCCTCGCACAGTTGCTACTATTGAGCAAGTTACCACCTATACTATACCTGTGCATTTGGTTTTTCTTGCCTAAATGTAGAACCTTTCTTTTTTCACCATTGAATTTCATTTTGTTATTCCACCTGGTATGATTAATATTTTTATACCAAAGTGAATTGTTCTAGTTTCTCTCTCCCAGGAAGCAATGGAATTAGGAAAAGATCCCAACGAATTGTTGCTTGTTGTTGCCTACAGGGATCAGAATCTTTCTCACTTTTAGGGTGAAAATAAAATTGTGTATTGACTTCCAGATGCTGCTGCACAACAATCCTTATTGACCATGCTGATTAGAACTGATGGGATTAGTACAGGGGTCCCCAACCCCTAATCTGTGGACCAGTACTGGGCCATGGCATGCCAGCAACCAGTCTGCACAAACAAGCAAAGCCCCATCTGTGGGATGCAGGCAGCACACAAAACCACACACTCCGGTCCATGGAAAAACCTTTCTTCACAGAACTGCCACTGGTGCCCAAAAGATTGGGTAACTCTGGATGTGCCTTTCTGCTAGCTTATGACATTCTGCTGCATGAAAAGACAATTATGCCCCAGACAAAACAATTGTGCCCTCTTCCTGAGTGAAAGTTTGTAGGATCAACCAAAGTGAAGGGGGTCCAATAAAATTCTTGATTTCACATAAATATTTTAATAACATTTCAAATACAAGAACATATTGTAACAGTTATCCGAGTACATGTTAGAAAGAGCTATTGCATTAGAATACTGTGGTAGAACTCTTAACAAATCTCTGCATTCCTCTCTTAGTCATTCGTGATACAACACAATCAGAGAGGCTGCAACACAGAAGGGAAGAGCCCTTTCTCTACTCATATTCATTCATACAGACTTACTGAAACATACAAAAATAATCTGTGGACCAAAGTGCAGGTTTGTAGCAAATACTCAGTAAATTAATCATTCAGTTTCTATGATTTAAAGTGTCCAAGAACTGAAGGATTTCCATTAATGGCACTTCATTGAACATCTCATTGCATTTACAAAATGTATTTTCCAGTTTTGTTTTTTTGCATCTTTTGCATTGCTAATGATAGCGTTGAAAGAGAGACAATGCTGCCACTGAGAAACAGAAACCAGAAGAAAATAAACCTGATATTATTTAGCAGTGGCAGCATTGCAAAGCACAGTGCAGCCTCTGGCAACCTGGAGCACATCAATTATTTTGGGGCAGAAACTCCCACAATTTCCAGGGAGTTGCATTTCCACCATATCTGACAGCTGCAAGTTTAGAGATGACTGGCATAGCTACTGCCTATAAAGAAACTGGCCAAAAGTTTCATGTGGGATTACCAGCAGCCAACTAATTGGAATGCAAACTAGAAGGTCTCAAACAGCAGAATCTAGCGCAGGTAGGTATGGGGGACCAGCAACTGCACAGTAGTCATTGGAACAAAATTACTTTATCGCTGCCCAAAGTAAGGACTTTGATATACCATACTTTTTATTTTTTTTACCAGCAGCTTCTCTAACAGGGTTAAGGAATCTCCCCAGACATTTACTCAAATGCTCGTCAGCCCAAGCCAATGGCCAGGGACAAAGGGAAATAGAATCTGCTAATGTCTAGAAGCCCACAATTTCCTCAGGCTTTTTCTGAAGAATTGCTCAAAGACTGGGCTCTGGCTTATTGATTTGAGTTGTAGAAACTGAATTACTGTCAATTGATGATTGTAGATTCATCTGGGTCCTTTGGAGTCATATGATTTATTTATTTATTTTTAAGAATGAGCAGTTGTGGGATGAAAGGAATTGTTAATCATATCTGTGTGATTGCTCTTAAAGAACTCATTTTGGCTAAGGAAGGTTTTATCACAATCTCCTCCTTATGTGTGATCACTTTCTTTCAAGAGGCGGTGGTATGGGGGAGGAGGAGGAGCTAACTTGGTTAAGAGGTATATTTTGTGGAGTTAATCACTGTATTAACACAGCCATCCACATGTACGGTATAATAAATTCTATGTAATTGCTCTATGTTTGCAGAGAAAATCACTTCTGTCAAAATACATCCACAGGAAAAAAATTAGGTGACAGGACAGCAATAGCCCTGATATATATAGATACCCGCACCACATATATCATGCCATTAACTCATTGGTATGACAGCCAAAAGTTATGCATACATCATACAGATCTGCTCTTATGTGATTTACAGTTTCCCACACAATTCAGGAAAGAACTGGATTGAGAAGCATTTTTAAAATGTTTCTTTTGAAAAGAGATGGCAGATAGTATACTATCTTGAGAACACTAAAAGGAACAGCCAGCAAAACATACAGAGACACATAGACATATCACTGCATGAACTCCCATTAGTACTTATCTGCACTTTCTTCTGCCTTGATTAACAGCAGACAAACGTAAGCATTCTGCCAGCATGTTGTGGTTGAGTTCCAAAATCTGCTGGAAAGGGTGTGAGTGCCCACAAGCACTCTTGGTCCCGTTTTTTCATTTGCCTCTTGCAGCTGGAACCCATTATTGTGGCCTGTTATCCTTACTGATTCTTCACCAGGTGGTTTCTTTTAGCGACTGCCAAAGGAAATGGCTTTATATCACGCATGCACCCCTGCCCGGGCTCTGAAGGATGGGACACGCCAAAACATCCGTGGTCTGATTCTTTGCAAGGAGGAGAGGGGAATGAGCTCCCCCCCCCTCTCCTTTTCACTGAAGCTACAATGAACATGCATAGATATTTAACATTAGTTTTCACAGCAGTAACGGTTAACAGGGTGGGGAAGTTGACTTGCTAGATCTGAAATTTTGTATTTTCTTTGTATTTTTCTTGAACACCTAATTAGGCTGAAACTGTTAACCCAGCCTTCCAATTTTTCACCAGGAACTATGTTTTCTACAGTGATTTCTTGTGCGCCCTAGCTTTCTTTATTATTATTTTTTTCCTCTTTCCCTTTATGGTAGTGGCTCTTTTGTTTGCCTTCCTGGACAAAGCAATAGAAAGACAAGACACGTAAACATAAATATAAGAGGGGGGGGGGGTTCAGAAACAAGCAGAGTCACTGTCATGCTGCCAAGCAAAATAGAACACAGAGGCTGGCTGCTCTTGCAGATTACTGAGGATCTGTGCCATCACTGGTGTGAGATAGATGTAAATAAAACTATTTCCAAACTGTTTTTGCTAATCTGTTAAAAAAAATGCAAAGCTTTCTTTAACATGGGCCTTTGCTTAGGACAGGTTTCTTGGCATCTGCTCAATTATCACTTCCAAGCCTTTCTTCCTTGCACCCAATTCCCGACAGCCTCTGCCTCCCATTTCCAAACTGGAAGAAAACAGAATCCAAATTCTGTGCCCAAATCTCTTGTAAATTGTACGCTGCCCAGAGTCATTTGTTGAGCTGGGCAGCTACTGAACTCAAATGAAATAAATAAATAAATATTCATTTTTAAATGACAAGAAGAAAATAAAATTAGCTTAATAAATAGATAACTAAGCACTTCACCCAGCTGCAAATGCTATAAGCAAAATAAATAATCTTCACCGTAGGGGTGGTATCCCAGTTTATCTAATGAACAAATAAGCTAAGTAAGCAGATGCATTTTCCCCTTAAATTGTAAAATAAGTTTATTTCCTCCATTTAGAACTGCTCTTCTTGCCAAGGTTAAAGTGTTGAGACTTTCCCATGGATTTCAATTGAATTATTAGCCCTTTCAATATGGAGATATGGGGATCTCTGATTATTTAATATAAGCAAGAACATGCATATAACACTATTTTTCCAAATACAGGTGACTCGAAAAATTGGAATATCGTGCAAAAGTTCATTTATTTCAGTAATGCAACTTAAAAGGGGAAACTAATATATGAGATAGACTCATTACATGCAAAGCAAGATAGTTCAAGCCGTGAGCTGTACGCCATAATCATCACAATTATGACAAAGCACGGCTTGAACTATCTTGCTTTGCATGTAATGAGTCTATCTCATATATTAGTTTCCCCTTTTAAGTTGCATTACTGAAATAAATGAACTTTTGCACAATATTCTAATTTTTCAAGTTTCACCTGTATGATTTCATATTTTTTTTCCATTTCATTTCATTTCAGCCAAAGCTGGCTGAAGTAAATCATCTCAGGATTTACAAGTTAGCTTCATTGTTCTTATTTCTAAGATTCTTCCCCTGTAGTAAGAATTAGTGTTAGAAGAGGTGATCCTTATGCCCTGTGAAGTTTACCTGCCTCCATAAGACACAGAGATTACTATTAGCAATGCCTTCATTGCAGGTTAGCCCTCCTCAAAGAACCAGGTAGTAGAACACTTTACATTGTAGAAATCTAATGGAAAGACAATGGCTAACTGTTATGATTATACTGAAGAGCAGCTTTTACTGCACCAGAACATGAGATGGGTTGACAACTTCATACATTCCAGGTTCCTAGGAGTTAAACCAACAGGATCATATTTTGGGTCTACTGCACAGTATGTACTAGGTGTATCTGCAGTCTCAAACTCTAGATACCTTTATCAATATCTTAAGGAAGGAAGGCCTTAGGAATTGATGCTATATTTCCAAAGCCTGTTACTATATTCACTCTAATCAATGTATCTATAAATAACCTCTCATCTTCTATCATACGTTACTTGGTCCCTCAACATTGCCAATCAAACTCTGCAGCATGGGGCAGTTTCTTGGCAACAGGAGCGCTGCCAGTCTTGGTTCTTGGCCTTTTTCCCCCAGCAAGAATTGATAGTCACTACCCACAGTAGCTTGCTAACTGGCTGGTGTCCTCTTTCTGTATCTCATGTAGGGGAAGCGTTCTTCATGCATTGATGGCATTCGCAACATCTGTGAACACAAGACGACTGGGTCTCTGGAGAACACCTTGATTTGCCTACAACAAAAACAAAGCAAAAAAATGGAGAGGGGAAAAGAAATGCATGAATATTTTATCTTCATATGATTCTCCCAAGATTGCAAAGTATTGCACAATAAATATGCCACTATTGGATTAACAATAATAAGAATCCTATTGATAGAAGTATATATTTTATAGATGCATTTTAGCATGATGTGCATTTCTCAAGTTATGACTTGTTCAGCAACTGTTCAGTTATAGCAATGCTAAATGAAAAGGATTTGCACAGGTCTACTCTGTAACACCTGCCCACAGCACTCACCCACCCACCCACCTCCACCCATGGCACCCACCCAGGCACCCACACACTAACTCATCCCCGCAGCATCCACCTGTCCTATCCACCCACCCACTTGTTAACTCCTACCTGCCAGCCAGCTTGTCTGGGATTGCTGCTCCTTCCCACATTGTGGTCATGTGAGGTCCTTGCTTAATGATCCTCATAGTCCTAGGATTATGATGGCAACTCGGATTGCTAGGATTGTGAGAGCTAAACGGTGTGGTTGTATGATGTCATACTTAACGACCACATCACTTAGATAGAAATTCCAGTCCCAATTGCCATTGTAATCCGAGGACCACCTGTAGTAATAAAAAAACAACTTGAAATTCATCTTTCACTCCCTTAGCAAGAAGGAATCATTCTAACAGCTGTCAAGAAGTTAGGTTGGCCATAATG
The DNA here is from genome assembly GCF_964194415.1 of Vipera berus. Lineage (NCBI taxonomy): Eukaryota > Metazoa > Chordata > Lepidosauria > Squamata > Viperidae > Vipera > Vipera berus. Next base: position 220,527,823 of record NC_138203.1, read on the forward strand.
CTTAACAAAGTCAATCTGAGACTTAGTTATGCTGTATTGGCACAACATGCCCATCTTGGTTAATTTTAGAGGTATTATGTGGAGCCAGTTTATTGATTACTGCATATTCATCTGAATCAGTAAATATTTCTGTAAATAAAGCTCTAAATTCATAGCTTTGGAGCTTTACAACAGAGGATAAGGAAGAGAGGGAAAGCAAGAATATTACATAGAGATTTCCAGAAAACCTATCTAAACTATAGTATGACTCTCCATAGAGAAGGTCCTAGGATCTGGTAACTCTGATATTTGTACTATATTATATATTATAATAAACTATAATCTATTTCTTAATAAGGTAGCAGCTCTGTCCTCTTACCCCATTCTTCTTTTAGGTTACTAATAGGAACCAGACTCAATCCCTTTATATCACAACAGCATTTCACATGAAATAAGAGGGAACAGGTATTTTTGACTACAAGACTTTTCAAGCTAACCTTTTGTTAGAAAGTGTAATCCTACAATATTTGCTCTGCTGGACCACCAAGGAATCTATAGCCCTCCAGATGTGGTAGATCTTCAACTCTTAGCTTCTCATAGCTTGGTCACAGCAGAGAGATCTCCTGGAAGTTGGAGTTGAGCAACATCTGGAGGTTTCATCATACATGTTTTAATGGAAATTAACTGAGCTTCTAACTTTCCATTTCTGTCAGAATTAGGCAGTAAATTCTCTAAATGTTCTGGCCCCAAACAGCTCTAGTATACCCAAATCTTCCAAGGGTATCCACCCTTCAAAATATAACCTCTGTGTGTAATAAGTAGGACAGGAAAATAGATCTACTGACTGTAAGAAGTTCCTTCCAATACAAACGTCGGTTTGAGTTTTGTTAGTGAGAGATCAATTCTCCTCCAGATTCTCTTACTGTATTTCATATTTTAGTTTAGAAAAAAATCTAATTCTAAAACTGGCAATATGAGAACAGCTGTAGCTTCAAGTCCAGGAGACAGAATCTCAACATCATCTAGTCTATATTATCCTCTCAAACTAGTCTTCCAGATGTATAGGTTTTCAACTCTCATAATTTCAGCCTGGTGGGAATGGTTCAGTGCTCATACCAGCAGGGATTTATGAAAGCTGAAATTCAATATAACTGATAACACAATACTGCACAATTTTTTTCCAGGCTGAGGGCCATGCTTGTTCTTTGAATAATTTGTCAGGAGCTGAATTTGAAAAGTGAATGGAAGGAAGGTTCAGAAAAAAAAATTCAAATCTAATTTGATTTATGTTTGAACAATTACAACCAAATATATGGCTACTCTCCAGTCATAGGTTTACTAATTGTCTCTTTCTAGCATATTCCAAATTACAATTTGATCATAAATAAAACCTTAGAAAGACCACACCTGGAATACAGCATCCAGTTTTTAGCACATTATAAAAAGATGTTGAGACTTTGGAAAAAGTACAAAAAAGATCAACTAGGATGATTAAAGGCCTGGAGTCTAAAACATATGAAGAACAGTTGCAGGAACTGGGTATGGCTAGACTAGAGAAAAGAAGGACAAGGGGTGGCATGATAGCAGTATTCCAGTGTTTTGAGGGGCTGCCACAAAGAAGAGGGGGGTCACCTTACTTTCCAAAGCACCAGAAGGCAAGACAAGAAACAATGGATGGAAACTAATCAAGGAGAGATGCAACCTGGAATTAAGGAGAAACTTCCTAACAGTGAGAACAATTAACCAGTGGCATAGCTTGCCTTCAGCAATTGTGAGTGCTTCATCACTGGAGGTTTTTAATGAGAGACTGGACAGCCACTTGTCTCAAATTGTATAGGGTCTCCTGCTTGAACAAGGGGTTGGACGAGAATAATAATAATAATAATAATTTTATTTATATACCGCCCTTCTCCCGAAGATCTCTAAGGTCCCTTCCAGCTCTCTTTTGATTGTTTTGGGCCACACACAAATCTCAGGATTTGAGAGTAGGAGAAATTGCCTCAGAGGTTTCGTTGATAGGGAGAAAAAGTATTACCTTGCTTTGGGCAGCCTGAACAGAAGCAGCATCTCTGCCATGCTCTAGCAGTTCTTGCTCCAGCTCATCCTGTTCTTCTGCAGGATCAAAATTGTACATGGGCATGAGCTGATGTCGTAACTTTTCCAATCTACTCAGGAAATAGAGAGAGAGAGAGAGAGTTCCACTCCATGAAGCATCAAACGAAGAGAAAATTTAAACTTTCCAGGCATTACTCAGTAACTATTTAGGAACCAAATCTCCTGAGCAAAGAACATATATCAATGCAAATCAATGCATTGTTACTTTTAAAGTTGGGAAAAGAAAAACAGTCTTTTTTCAAATGTGTTTCAAATGTGAAGATTTTGGAGGGAGCTTTCTAGAAAACAAAAACTAACAAGAGATAAACAAACTGATTAATTCATATGTACTGAACACTTACCGTTTCCTCTTCCGAATATACAAAACCTAGAGGGGAAAAATTAGAAAAATATGATTGTTGTAAGCATTATTTTCCAGCAGGATCTTTTGCATCAAATAATTGTAATGTGTACTTGAAAAAGGGAGAAGTTGTATAGTTGTATAAGGGTCAGACCAGCTTTGGGTCTCACGTGCCCTTAGCCACGGGAGTTCATGGGTTAACTTTGAGTCAATCACTGTCTCTCAATCCTCCTGAAAAGGTTGTGGGGGGAAAAGTAAGAGGAACAAAGATTATGTTGCTTTTTGCTCTTGAACAGAAAGGCAGAATATAAAAGTAACAAGTAAATGCATGTGCGCAAATTTATGAAAAAAGCAATAAGGTTTGGGAAAACATGAATTGTTAGATTTATAACACCCTTCCTATACAAAAGTTCAAGATGGTATTCCCTCCTGCTCTTCATTCCTACAACAGCAACTTTGTAAAATAGGCTGGGCTGAAAACAGAATTGACTGGCCAAAGTCACCCAGTGGGCTTCTGTGTAGACAAGGGACAAGGGACTTGAACTTGGGTCTTGCTCACACTTAATAGATTTGGCTTGCTTTAATGTAATTAATTTGGGGTGTAATCTTGTATGGTGGACTTACACACTGGGAAGGATGTTACTGTCACCCAGTTCTTACTCTTATTGAGAGGAAAGGGATTACCGGTATTTGAGATCTTAGCATAAGTATATTCATTCTACTGAATAGCCAAAATCATTTAAGGTAATTTTACTGCCTTTCCAAATAGGCTTTCTCACCATGGTTACAAACTAAAATGATAGCAATCTAAAACAACTGATGAAAACAGCTGCATTGAATCACTGGCACCTACAAATTAAGACTATAAAATGAATCAAACCAGAGGGATACAATCCAGCATACTGTCTCTTAAAATGGAGCCACCACAAGAAAGTCTCTGTCTCTTTTCACAGATTTTATTGACAGGGGCATGAGCAGGGCCCACCTCGTCAGTCCCGAGTAGGAGAAAACAGATGCAAGCAAGTTTTTAAATAATCTGTACATCTGTTTACAACTATATCTGTTTGTTAAATCATGTACTAGTTTAACAATTATAGCAAAGGGACTGTAATTCTTTGTTAAGGCAAGAACTAGATTCCTTCCACAGAATTTTTTGTAGCCTTATGCTCAAGAGGTCAATTGGTATAAAATTTGGTAGTGACATTCCCAAACATAGTCCCAGTCTTACCACTGCTACTGCCAATCCAATAACAGTAATGATGCCAAACGATAATAGCATGGTCTCCATGACTGGGCCATTGCTGACCACATCTGGAATTTTGGTGCTGATAAAGCTGCTGGGTTCAGGTGTCATTGCAACAGTTTCTGATCCAGTTTCATCAACAGTTGTCCCATGGTCTGCTTCAGGCCTGGTAGTGCCACTGAGGTACAGATTGCTTACAGTAGGTGTTCTATAATTCATCTTGAACCAGAGTGCTTTATTACTTTTTGGTTTGTTTGTTTGTTTGTTTGAATGATGGTTTCAACCACAATGTTCTTCTCTTTCAGCTATGAACTCATCATTTCTCTTCTGTCAAGATGGGAAAGTTTTTTCTCTTATTATCTTTAATGGCTCGTCTAAAATGAAGTCGTGTTAACTAATGCCTAGGCATAGAAAGAGAGAGAGCGAGAGAGAAGGGATAATTTGCCTCCCAAGTTACCTTAGTAAACATTTCTGTACCCACACCACAGATGCAAACATTTCTGTATCCACATCACAGATGCAAACCTCAGGAGAAGACTTTTTCCCTAAAGTCAAGCAAATTTATTCCTGACCAAGATGAAAATTGAACTGAGGACTTCCTAACCACAACACTAACAATGTAATTCCATTCTTCTGTTCAAAAGTCCTGCTGAGTTGATCTTTTCCATCCTCCTTTGCTGGACCAATGGATACTCTCCTCTTTCTAAATAAATTTCATTTGAGGGTTCAGTTTAATGCCAAGATTCGCACTAATATTACAGTGTCATGATCCTGTGCTCAACCAATAAGTAATAACTATAAAAACAAATGATGACAATAGTGATGACATTCCCATCCTACTTTATTATTAATTATATTTCACTCTTCCTCCAAGATGTTTAGAAAAACAAAGCATCCTCACTCCTGAATTTTAATTTGACCACCCTGTGAAGCAGGACCTGCAAAAAGAAAGAAACTGCTCTAAGGTCTGTTGGGATTGTTGATGAGTGGGGATTTCAAGTTTCAAATGATCAAAGGGCTAAGAATCAGAGAAGAGAGTAAAGAAATAAAGTGATCTATTATTGATATACGTCTTTTTGTCTGCAAGCAAGAACAGATTAATTTTTAGGAATACTATAAGTCTGTGAAAATGTCTTGGACCTTGAGGGATAGGACGCAGAGTAGGAACTAGGCAACAGATAAGAAGCAGCTGAGCCCACAGAAGGAATGGGACTTGGATGGTGAAAACAAGGGGGAAGAGATGTATTTTTAAACTTGCAAGATTCTACCACTGTACCTTATAATAAGGGTAGCGTTAGTACTCATGGTTGGTGCTTCTTGTTGGTTCTTCTTCTTGGACTATTTCTAAGGGCTGACATATGCAGTGTATTTCTTTGAGTTGGGAGTTAAAAGAAGCTCTGAAGACTTTTAATATTTCCATTATATCCTATCAGTGCATTTACAGTTATTCAAACCAAGCCAAACACTCACCGAGGAAGATATTTAACCTGCTAGGATTATCTGTATTTATAAGGTTGCTAGTGTTTACAGGATATGACCGAGTTACTGTGTAGGCTGCAGTGTGATTAGGGTCAGGGAAAGGGAAACAAAGGATATGTAACTGGATTTATTTATTACATTATTCTATTGCCCTGTTACAGATTCTGTTTATTTGTTGGATTTTTAATAATTTTAATTTTATTTTTATCTATTAATGCTATCAATATAGACAAGGATAATACTCCAGAGAGTCCAAATGACCAGCACTGTAGCCTTCTTCCATGACATCCAATTTAAATGCCATTTTATTGTTAGGGTGATTAATTAGACGTATATGTATGGTTTTAAATGCTCACTGTATTTTATTTTTAAAAATAGGAAAATGGAACTCATGCAAAGGAGGCCTTTTTAAGGATCAAGACAAGTTGAACAACAGAACATCCCAGTGTATTTCTTTATCTACCCAATGCAAAGCTACTTTCTTTGATTTGCTCTATGAGGATCACCTGAAAAGCAGTTATAAAATACAGGATGATGAAAAAGATGCAGTAAGGAGAAAGTAAGGCTTAGTCATGCATTTTGTAACTTGAAACATGCTTGTAACTGAAAGGAAGAAAGCAATAACAATAAACACAAGGAGATTTCCCTTTCCCATGAAAGGGCCTGACACCTAAGTAAATGATGTGAGCCTGACCAAATGGATTTGAGGGGAGGGGGTTGAAACGGGAATGCTTTATATAGTATTGAAATGTAACTCAATGTCAGGTCCTGTCTTGTATTGCCACAACCGATCTCATCCTAGTAAACTTTTCCTTTTGGACAAACTTGGATCCAGGAGTTCTTATTTCCTAAGATGTGGATTGGGGTGGGTCCTGACACAATGACTGGCAACTTACAATTATGTGCCAGCAAGTCATTTTCTGGGATGATCTGTCCCCAACCATTGTGTACCACTCACTGAAATAATTGAGTCCATCTATGTTGATATTGGCATCCTCTTTTTCTCTTACCTTTCACCTTTTCCAGCTTTATAGATTTCTCAAGAAAACTAGGTTTTCACACGTGTCCAAAATAGGATAATATGACTTTAGTCATTTGAGCCTTAAGCAAGAATTCTAGGATGATTTGTCCAATAATCGATTTGTTTTCTTTGTTGTCCATGGCATTCTCAACAGTCCTCTCCAAACACCAAGATTCAAAAATATTAACACTATCCTTATTCTTCATAGACTCACAGGAAAAACCAGTGTCTCATTAATTCTAATCTGTATGGGGATGAAACACATCATGGCATCTGAATATCTTTTCCAAGGCTTTCAATGCTACTCTTCTATGTGCTGGCTGTAACCATTTCTTGACCGCTTGGTTGATTCACTGTTGATTCTAAGTCTAATTACTATATCTGCTGTCATTAGTTTGGTCTTCGTTATATTTAATCATAGACTCTAGAACCAATCAGTTTCACACTTTCTGTCTGAATTGTAGTTTCCTATCCTGTGTATTAATTTCTCGTGAGGACAATGAAATGTTCTGGAATTCCCATTTTCCAAAAGTCACCCTAACATTGGCATGATTGACACAACTGAGGGACTTTCTACGAAGCACATACTACCTTCTCTTTTGTATTTTTTGTGCATCAACAATAATGTTTCTTGTTCCTCAGCCTTTTCCAAAATCAGCTTGACAATCTGGCATCTCCCTTTGCATGTAAGATTCTAATGTTTACTGAACAATCTAAGCATTATTTTGCCAGCATGTGATGTAGCCTTGGTTACATTTTATATTTATTTCTTCATATTTATTATCTAAACATTGTCATTCCCATGTTGTCACTGTAGCTGTCAACCATTCACAGAACTTTCAACCATGATCGCAACATCTCTTCACACAAAAGTCAGTGCTACTGCAAACTCTGCAACCATTGTACATATAAGGTTAGAGCTTCTTAGCCGTCACTTATAAGCTCTGACTTTGGTGTACCTTTATTTTAACTAAAGATCCACAAAATTAATTCAACTTAGGCACTTTAATCCTAAAAAAGGTAAACTGTAAAACAAAAAGCAATTTGGACAATTGTCTTAGCTAGTTTTTCCCAACATGCAATCCCTCTGTGGCTCAAAGATGCCAAAAACTGATCATGACCAAGTTTATATCTTTCTCTTGCTAGCCAGATTAGTTTTGTTGCAGGCAGACTGGATAAGAGTAATTAAAAAGAACAGTCCAATTTAATCCCTAAAGTACTGCTGAACATGAGGATCCTTTGGCTGCTCAGACTTCCCCACCCAAGGAAAAGGAATTTTCCATATTGTAATGCCTGCAGAGGGAAGCAGTATCTTCTTTCCCAGGGCAGGAGGAAAAGAAACTTGGAATGGACTGTTGGGGGGGGGGGGACAGCCCCAGAGTAGAATGTAGGGGATTGCTCTCCCATTATTGCTCCTGCTCCCTTTGACTTGCTCTCTTCCCACCCATGCCTTCAACTCCTTGCTAGGTGTGCCTTGCCTATGCAAGTTCAGCCCTGGGCATCAGCACCTACTGAGATGATGCCTAGGTGTGGAGGAATTAAGCCCTGCCCTTGTCCCAGGGGTCCACCTCAGATCCAGAAAATACCTCCAGGCCAAGATCGCTGCAACACAGGGAAGAGAGTAACCCTTCTTCCCACAGCTCCCCCTCCCTCGTTGTTTTTGGAGCCTTCGGAAAGAGACAGCCTGCCTCACTTCCTGCCTATAACTTAAGGAGTGACATTGACTACTAGGTCAAGTGAGGAGGATGGGTTGTGTGGGTGCGTATCCCAGGGAGTGGAAGACTCTGGCCCGGCCCTCTTTCACTAAAGCAGGCTTTCAATGGCCGTCCGAAGGGACAGCAGTAATCGGATTGTTTTGCTGGAGGCTGGGCTGCCTCGGGTATCTACCGCTTTGCTGCAATTCGGATTACCTGCATCGGAGAGGAATGAATAGCTGCCAGGGTGCTAGCACGGTCTTACGTGCCATTGTGCTTTCCAAGATGCTACAAGCAGCCTCACCGCGTTTCTGCCGCTGCCCCTCTTAATCTCCTGCTTTGATCTCTCCTTTCCCCAGGATTGGCTAACACAGGACAGCGCTTTGGTTAAGGATTGGGCCGGTTGACATGTCACTCAGAAAGAGGAGGATGGCTGCTGCAAGCTCCGAAGTCCGGGAATGCAAAATGAGATTTATGTGGTCCAGGCTTGCTCTTAGCCGAAGGAGCGTCGCGCGCTCGGCCAGGTGAAAGTGATACTTTGGGACGTGCACGATCTTATAGGGATTATGGTTCACTCCCCAGGATTCCCTTCTTGTGCCTTCTTTGTGGAATCCACCCACCATCCTGCACGAAGAGACGATGATTTTTACTACCTTTTGGAAATCGGTCGTCTACATATGTTCAAGGTGTGGAACATATATGTACTTCATAAAATAGCTCGTGTGATGGACGTGGGAAAAGCATTGCTGCTCCCTCCCCCAGCCCCGTCCCCGCATTTTTGCAAGTGGCAATCACTTAATAAGAAATTTCTACTTTGATGAAGTTTCCTTTCGGGATTACAATGAAAGTCATTAAAAATTGTTTTGAAACAAGGTAATCCTAGTCCACACATAAAACTTACCAGGATGCTATCTGATCAAGCCGTGGATTGAGAATGCATATTGCCAAGCCATGGTTTGCTTATTTATGCTTTGCTAAATAAGACGCTGGGATCACATTTATCTCTAGCGTGCTTAACAATGATTTACTAGGAAAAAAAATGGTTTTAGTTTCCTCTGAACTCAGCCAAACAAATTACAGAATAGTTTAGGGCTGGAAATAGATATGTGATGGGGCCACTTCTGTACTATATTACTGCCAAGAAAATTGCCGATTAGGTCTACAAGACTCAAGCTCGATACAAAGGTGGAGTCAGTTTTTCGTAATTCTGAACTTCTTTAGCAGAAGTACCTCCGGTTTCCACGCGGCGTCTCCCTTGTCTCGTTCAACGCGCTCTGAAATGGATGGAGGCAGTTTAGAAGGTGGAACTTTGGCTCGCTAGGAACTTCAGTTCGATGGTGCTGTTGGCGGTCGAGCTGAAGCGTTTGCTGCTGGCACCGGAAGTGTTCCCTCCCGAGCATCTTATTTCCACCAGGACTGGCAATTTTCCCTTTTTTACAGGTAAAAGCTGAAAGTCTCTGTCGTGCCGATCCTGGCATCTGAAAAGAAAACGTATATGGCGTTTTTCCTCCTTTCGTTCAATACGAAGTCATTTTTAAATGACTTCTTTTTTTAAAAAAAATCCGCATTAGGAAGGCGTCGGTGTTTGATTTCATATACACTTTGGTCAGTTGTATTGCGTACTTGCAAATGCTCTGCGAGAGCTGGAAAGTTTTCAAAATGTGGATTGATTCTTAGAAAAGATTCAAAACGTTTTTTCCAAATAACTAAAGATTCAAATTAAGGTTATATAATTGTAGGTCCCATTGTAATAAACAATTTATTAAACAGATTTTATAAGTTCCATGCAAATGAATAAGGACAAAGGATAAGTAATCTTTTTATGGAATAAACGAACTGCCCTTTAGAATGAGGAAAATACAAGGAAGGAGCTTCTTTTTTCGTCTGGTCTAACTAACCCTGTTCAGCTAGGAGACTCAATTTTGTATAATTGTTTTGTTGGAAACTATGTGAATCTAACTATTATGATTCAGAAATAATGCATAGTGTTTTTTGTCTATGCAGCCTCTGTTTTTTGTCTATGCAGCCATCTACCATTAAATAACAGCCTTGTGTGATGAGGGTGAAGTTTCTTCACATGCTCAGTTCAGCAGTGTATTATATGCAGCATAAATTTACTATAGTATTTGCAACTTTGTATGCGCAGAGACTACTTAGGACTGCAAAAGCTTTTTATCTCATTGGATTCAAACGAGTTACACTGCTAAGGTTCAAAAGGATTTGCTAGAGCTAATCATGCTTGATTTTATTTCACCATAATTTATCTGCCTAAGTGTATTAAGAAGCAGCAGTTGACAATAACTTCAAATATATAATGTGTCTATATTGGAGAAATTGTGTTTTATGTATGAAATTATTTGAAAAGTGAAAGAGTTTAATGTGCTGTATTCAGTGAAAACAGCTTTGCCACCCGAGTGGTGCACACTCAGAAAAACATGGTTAGAGATACAGTTGCAAAAATAAAATTCCATGTTAACATAATATATGATACTATAATGGTCTATTTTTTTCTGTGCAAAGCAAACCTGTTTTGAATTTGAGAAGATTCATTTGTTTATCTCTCCATCTCTTAGTGATCTACTAGGACAATATGGCATTTGAATCTGACACTGATGTTCTTCTCTACAAAAATGATGAGTTCAGAATATTGTGCCATGGTGATGTATACTGTTTTACCAGACTACTGAGACAGGCCCTTCAATAGTCCTGCAAAGAAGAATCGGTGCTTATACCTAAAAACTGATATTTTTCTGAAGCAATGACAACTTTCGGTAGTGTTTATTACAGGAAGATTTTGCATCTATTCTCTTACCGTGGATATTTTAGAACGAATCAAATTAAAGATACTCTTCTAAATCCCTGGCACAGACGGCTGAGAAAATACTCCTATTATAAACCCAATTTGGTCTCAGCTGTTGATGTGGTCAAGTATTGGCAAGCCGTGTTTGAGATGAACAACATCCCAGAAGCGCAGACATCTTCTGAATATATTGTTTCTTATGTCCTGGGAGCAAAAACAGTTAAGTGCTATGGGTAAAATTAGAGCTATAATACAAGATCTGTAAAACTATAGATTAACATTAAATGCAGTAACTGAAATATATTTTATGTTTTTCTATCTCTCTTCTACACTGTGGTGATTATCCAAATATTTTCAGCCCACAACTGGATGATCTAATACAATATGTGTATGGATCCCTCAAGATCAATTTTACCTGTCCTTTGGCACATAACAAATCTCCCTAAGAGATAAGTAGCACTTCTTGCAGGCACGTTGTAGCTTGGGCATGCTTCCAAAGAATTGTGCTGGTCAAAATACATGGAAATGTTCACTGTTTGCAGTGACATTGGCTTTTAATATATCTTTCTTGATTATTAAGTACCTCAGATGTATACGTGTCTTCATTTGCCATAGTTATAATGATTAAACCACTGCTCCTGCTTCTTTACTAGAAATTAGGCTTAATCAGCAGTTAGAAGGACATGCTCATACATGAACATTCATCTCTTCCCTTTGGGGGTAAGTAATATGCAGAGTGCTGAGAAGGAAAAATAAATAGTTAGATAATGAAATTACAGTGAAGGCATGAGGTAAGAAAAGAAAGCAGCAGAAGCTAGGTTACACCAACATCATCAACTCCAACTTTCCCTAGCTTTCTGTCTATTCACTTCATTGTTTCCATCATTGTACCACGTTCCCCATTTTTTTCTCACATTTGTATCTTTCTCAGCAAACTAAATGAATTAAAATCTCTTCTGCACAAGTCCCTGCCCAACAGTCACAGTGCACTTTCCAAATTTTGCTCACTGTCACCAATTCAACTTTTTTAAGCAGGACTTGTCAAATATCTTCCCAATAGCATTTAATTAAGTGGCCCCATTACATTTTGCACATACATTCGTATTATCTTTCTCTTTCCATAATAAAACAATAATGATATTTTTCCAATCATGCAGTTTTCATACATACTTATTAAGCAAGTCTCAAAAGCCATCCAAACCCACATTATCCAGTTATATATTCTTTACCTGCAGCTTTAGCATTTTTGGCATTATTAAAGTGTTTATTACTTCCTTTTCTTCACCTTTACATAGCAACATTTTTTTTTCTTGGATTCTAACATTTATAGCATTGTCATCAGTTATAAGTGCTTTGGTAAATAATAAATAGTGTAGTAAATAAAAGATTTTTTTTTAAATTAGAAAAAGTGTAAACAGCCGTAATCCTACCTGTGCCACAAGTAGCTTACATATATAAAATACAATTTCTTCTTAAAAGATGCTCATTAAAAACTGCCTTTATATTTTAAGAAACCCACAAAAATAAATAGTCATCTTATAGGGGAAGATGGGCAGCATAAAAATTTAACAAAAATAAATAATCAGCATACAATTTTATATAGCTAATAATTTTAATTTCCTTGCTGGCTGCAGAAGACTGAAATACAGGTAAATATTAGTACTAAGAAAATATCCTAACAGCTATATCAAAAAAGGAACCAATTACTAAGATTGATACTGATGTTTGTATTACTAAATGTGTTCAAGCAGAGGCTGAACAGCCATCTTTTAGAAATGCTTTTAAATTAGATTCCTGCACTGAGCAGGAAATTGGATGATAATAATAATAACAACAATAGAGTTGGAAGGGACCTTGGAGGTCTTCTAGTCCAACCCACTGCTCAGGCAGGAAACCCTATACCATTTCAGACAAATGGCTCTCCAGTATCTTCTTAAAAACTTCCAGTGTTGGAACATTCACAGCTTCTGGAGGCAGGTTGTTCCACTGATTAATTGTTCTAACTGTCAGGAAGTTTTTCCTTAGTTAGTTCTAGGTTGCTTCTTTCTTTGATTAGTTTCCATCCATTGCTTGGATGTGATGGCTTAAATAAAAGCTCTGATTTTATCATTCCCCATGCTATATATTTGTTTATTATGGATATTTAGCATTAATTATATTGCTTTGTCTCAGAGTATGGTAATACTAAATAATGGATTTAAGTTGCAGGAAGGTAAATTGTTAGAATGTGTGTAATATGACCAAACATGAATTTTAATATTTTATTTGGAAGAGGATTGAGGAAAGACAGAAATTAAGAGTGCTGAATTGGGAAATACAGAAGAGTAATTAAAGTACTCACTTATTTTCCTTACTGTATATGGGCACATACCATCTATCCTCTGTGTTTATAACTGATTCAATGAAAGTTAGCCTTCATGAGCTATTCTCATTAAAGGAAATGATAGAGCAATTGGTTTGTTGTTAGCTGTGAAGTCATGTCCGACCCATCGTGACCCTATGGACAATGTTCCTCCAGGACTTCCTGTCCTCTACCATCTTCTGGAGTCCATTTAAGCTCACACCTACTGCTTCAGTGACTCCATCCTGCCACCTCATTCTCTGTCGTCCCCTTCTTCTCTTGCCCTCAATCTTTCCCAGCATTAGGCTCTTCTCCAGTGAGTCCTTCCTTCTCATTAGGTGGCCAAAGTATTTGAGTTTCAACTTCAGGATCTGGCCTTCTAAAGAGCAGTCAGGATTGAACTCCTCTAGGACTGACTGGTTTGATCGCCTTGCAGTCCAAGGGACTCGCAGGAGTCTTCTCCAGGACCATAGCTCAAAGGCCTCAATTCTTTGGCGCTCGACCTTTCTTATGGTCCAACTTTCACTGCCATACATTGCAACTGGGAAGACCATAGCCTTGACTATACACACTTTTGTTGACAGGTGATGTCTCTGCTTTTTAGTGTGCTGTCTAGATTTGTCATGGCTTTCCTCCCAAGGAGCAAGCGTCTTTTAATTTGGCTACAGTCCCCATCTGCAGTGATCTTGGAGCCCAGGAAAATAAAATCTCTCACTACCTCCATTTCTTCCCCATCTATTTGCCAGGAATTGAGAGGGCCGGATGCCATGATCTTAGTTTTCTTAATGTTTAGTTTCAACCCAACTTTTGCACTCTCCTTCTTCACTTGCAACAAGAGGTTCTTTAGTTCTTCTTCACTTTCTGCCATTAGAGTGGTATCATCTGCATAACCTAGGTTGTTGATATTTCTTCCGGCAATCTTAATTCCAACTTTTGATTCATCTAGCCCTGCCTTTCTCATGATGTGCACTGCATATAAGTTAAATAGGCAGGGCGACAGTATACAGCCTTGCCAGACTCCTTTCCCAATTTTGAACCAATCAGTGGTTCCATATCCAGTTCTCACTGTTGCTTCTTGGCCCACATATAGGTTTCTCAAGAGACAAATAAGATGGTCTGGTACACCCATCTCTTTAAGAACTTGCCACAGTTTGTTATGATCCACACAATCAAATGCTTTAGCATAGTCCATGAAGCAGAAGTAGATGTTTTTCTGGAACTCTCTACTTTCTCCATGATCCAGCCTATGTTGGCAATTTGATCTCTAGTTCCTCTGCCTCTTCGAAATCCTGCCTGTACTTCTGGTAGTTCTCGATCCACATACTGCTGGAGTCTAGCTTGTAGGATTTTAAACATAACTTTACTAGCATGAGAAATGAGTGCAATGGTGCGATAGTTTGAACATTCTTTGGCACTGCCTTTCTTTGGAATTGGAATGTAAACTGATCTTTTCCAATCCTGTGGCCACTGTTGGGTTTTCCAAATTTGCTGGCAAATTGAGTGTAGCACTTTTACTGCATCGTCTTTTAAGATTTTGAATAGCTCAGCTGGAATACTGTCACCTCCACTAGCTTTGTTGTTGCTCAGCTTTTCTAAGGCCCACTTCACTTCACATTCAAGGATGTCTGGCTCGAGGTCAGTGACCACCTCATTGTGATTATCAGGGACGTTAAGCTCATTCTTGTATAGTTCTTCTGTGTAATTTTGCCACCTCTTCTTAATCTCTTCTGCCTCTGTTAGGTCACTGCCATTTTGGTCCTTTATCATGCCCATTTTTGCATGAAACGTTCCCTTCATCTCTCCAATTTTCTTGAAGAGATCTCTGGTCCTCCCTATTCTATTGTTTTCTTCTATTTCTTTGCACTGTTCATTTAAGAAGGCATTCTTATCTCTTCTAGCTATTCTCTGGAATTCTGCATTCAATTGGGCGTATCTTTCTTTTTCTCCCTTGCCTTTCGCTTTCCTCCTTTCCTCAGCTATTTGCAAAGCTTCCTCAGACAGCCATTTTGCTTTCTTGCATTTCTTTTTCTTTGGGATGGTTTTGGATGCTACCTGTTGTACAATGTTGCGAACCTCTGTCCATAGTTCTTCAGGCACTTTGTCTATCAAATCTAATTCCTTAAATCTATTTGTCACCTCTACTGTATATTCAACCGGGATATGATTTAATTCATACCTGAGTGGCCTAGTGCTTTTCCCTACTTTATTCAGTTTAAGCCTAAACTTTGCAATGAGAAGCTCATGGTCTGAGCCACAGTCAGCTCCTGGTCCTGTTTTTACTGACTGTATAGAGCAGGGGTCTTCAAACTTGGCCCTTTTATGACTTGTGGACTTCAACTCCCAGAATTCCTCAGCCAGGCACACTGGCTGAGGAATTCTGGGAGTTGGAGTCCACAAGTCATAAAAGGGCCAGGTCTGAAGACCCCTGGTAGAGGTTCTCCATCTTTGGCTGCAGAGCACATAGTCAATCTGATTTCTGTGTTGACCGTCTGGTGATGTCCATGTGTAGAGCCGTCTCTTGGGTTGTTGGAAAAGAGTGTTTGCTATGGCCATCGTATTCTCTTGACAAAATTCTATCAGCCTATGCCCTGCTTCATTTTGTACTCCAAGGCCAAACTTGCCTGTTATTCTGCTTATCTTTTGGCTTCCTACTTTAGCATTCCAATCCCCCATGATGATAAGGACATCATTTTTTGGTGTTAGTTCTATAAGAACCGGTCAATTTCATCCTCTTCAGCACCGCTGGTTGGGGCATAGACTTGGACTGCTGTAATATTGAATGGTTTGCCTTGGATTCGAACTGAGATCATTCTGTCATTTTGAGGGTTGTATCCCAGTATTGCTTTTCCTACTCTTTTATTGACTATGAAGGCTACTCCATTTCTTCTGAGGGATTCTTGCCCGCAGTAGTATACCTGATGGTCATCTGAATTAAATTCACCCATTCCTGTCCATTTTAGTTCGCTGATACATAAGATGTCGATGTTCAGTCTTGTCATCTCTTGTTTGACCACGTCCAGCTTTCCTTGATTCATGGATCTTACATTCCAGGTTCCTATGGAGAAAAATTTTTTTTCAGCATCGGACTTTCCTTTCACCACCAGACACATCCACAGCTGAGCGTCCTTTTGGCTTTGGCCCAGTTTCTTCATTCTTTCTGGCGCTACTAGTACTAGCCCTCTGCTCTTCCCCAGTAGCATATTGGACGCCTTCCGACCTGAGGGGCTCATCTTCCAGTGTCATATCGTTTTGCCTTTTGGTACTGTCCATAGGGTTTTCATGGCAAAGATACTGGAGTGGGTTGCCATTTCCTTCTCCAGTGGATCACGTTTTGTCAGAACACTCTGCTATGACCTGTCCATCTTGGGTGGCCCTGCACAGCATAGCTCATAGCTTCATTGAATTACGCAAGCCCCTTCGTCACGACAAGGCAGTAATCCATGAAGGGGGAGCAATTGGTTAGTGGAGCCATTTATGCAGACATTGAATTTCCCTTCATTGGATGCTGGAGAGGCATCTGTCAAATATGCTTTTAATTTAGATTCCTGTATTGAAAACTCAGTTGGACATGACCATTAGAAGGCTAGTAGATGAGAAATTCATCCTTTGTCAGCCTTCATATTGCCAGCTTTGAATCTCTTGTTTGACAGTGGTTACTTAAAAAGGGAATTAGACTTGTATACTCTTTATCTACCATACAAGTTATTATGAGCCTCTTGCATTTAGAAGCAATATGGCCTTGAAAGCAATTTGCAATGCTGGAATTGTGGCTATCCTCCTTTGTTGATGTTAATTCAGCCTTTACCTTTAATTCTCCAAAGGAGAGAAACTGAGCTATCTGGGCTAAGCTGATGTTTATGTAATGGTGGTTGAATTCCTTCTTCAAGGCCATCTCTGTAATTCCTCTATGGGGGAAGACGCATTGACATCTGTAAAAAGTCCAGTGTTTCCAGATGACATCAGATTGTGATGACATGTCAGAATGGCATCCAACATGCTGGATTAAATAGATTTAATTTTTCCATAGTTTTTTTTAATAATGACCATATATCTATGGTGGGTAGTTGACCATTTTACAAAGAATGTGGATTCTTAGTTTAAAATAAAATATTTATTATTCAGTTCCAGAGTCTGGATGCCAGCAGCATATCTGCTCCCCTTTCAGCAAAGCAACAAAAACAGATCCAACAGCTCTGTGCTAAACGACTGCAACGGTAGGTAGGCACTCTGGACTTTTTTCCTTCATCTAGGACAGAGGTGTTAAACTGCCGGCCTGCGAGCTGGATGCATTATAGAGAAACCGCGCCCACCCCATTGCCGGCAATGGCAATAAAGTCACGATACATCGCAACACGTCATGTGTTGTTGCAAATTTAACACCCCTGATCTAGGAGTTCTTTATAAACATGGAACACATAGAAACTAAAGCAGCCAAATTGCAACATCAGCTGATCGGAAACCTTCATTGAGGCCGGTGTACTGAAATAATGGAAGAAAAAAAAATGGGTCATTTGGGTGTTCTGTTTTATTACTGTCACAGTTACAACACACACACACACACACACACACACACACACACAGACACACACATATATA
Source organism: Vipera berus (assembly GCF_964194415.1). Classification (NCBI taxonomy): domain Eukaryota; kingdom Metazoa; phylum Chordata; class Lepidosauria; order Squamata; family Viperidae; genus Vipera; species Vipera berus. The sequence continues at coordinate 220,545,431 of NC_138203.1, forward strand.
TATATATATATATATATATATGTGCAAATTATTCAAATTGCTAATAAAGAATTTGGGAGGCTAAGATGATCATTTCGAACTCATTTATGTTCTCATCAGTTAGTCATACCCTTTATCTGAGATTCGAACCCGGACTGATTGTATATCAGGCAGTGTTTTAACCTCCTGAGCCACAGGTTCTGTCTCTCTTATATTAGCTGGAAGGCAAGGCAAATGTATGTTTAAGTATTTGTCAAGGCTTTTTGAATGGACCTTGCTAATTAACTCTTTCATTCCTGTTTTGGCCCGGCTCAGGGCTTATCCACAGGAACTAGTCAACTTATGACAGCTCATTATTTGTGCAAATTATTCAAATTGCTAATAAAGAATTTGGGAGGCTAAGATGATCATTTCGAACTCATTTATGTTCTCATCAGTTAGTCATACCCTTTATCTGAGATTCGAACCCGGACTGATTGTATATCAGGCAGTGTTTTAACCTCCTGAGCCACAGGTTCTGTCTCTCTTATATTAGCTGGAAGGCAAGGCAAATGTATGTTTAAGTATTTGTCAAGGCTTTTTGAATGGACCTTGCTAATTAACTCTTTCATTCCTGTTTTGGCCCGGCTCAGGGCTTATCCACAGGAACTAGTCAACTTATGACAGCTCATTATTTGTGCAAATTATTCAAATTGCTAATAAAGAATTTGGGAGGCTAAGATGATCATTTCGAACTCATTTATGTTCTCATCAGTTAGTCATACCCTTTATCTGAGATTCGAACCCGGACTGATTGTATATCAGGCAGTGTTTTAACCTCCTGAGCCACAGGTTCTGTCTCTCTTATATTAGCTGGAAGGCAAGGCAAATGTATGTTTAAGTATTTGTCAAGGCTTTTTGAATGGACCTTGCTAATTAACTCTTTCATTCCTGTTTTGGCCCGGCTCAGGGCTTATCCACAGGAACTAGTCAACTTATGACAGCTCATTATTTGTGCAAATTATTCAAATTGCTAATAAAGAATTTGGGAGGCTAAGATGATCATTTCGAACTCATTTATGTTCTCATCAGTTAGTCATACCCTTTATCTGAGATTCGAACCCGGACTGATTGTATATCAGGCAGTGTTTTAACCTCCTGAGCCACAGGTTCTGTCTCTCTTATATTAGCTGGAAGGCAAGGCAAATGTATGTTTAAGTATTTGTCAAGGCTTTTTGAATGGACCTTGCTAATTAACTCTTTCATTCCTGTTTTGGCCCGGCTCAGGGCTTATCCACAGGAACTAGTCAACTTATGACAGCTCATTATTTGTGCAAATTATTCAAATTGCTAATAAAGAATTTGGGAGGCTAAGATGATCATTTCGAACTCATTTATGTTCTCATCAGTTAGTCATACCCTTTATCTGAGATTCGAACCCGGACTGATTGTATATCAGGCAGTGTTTTAACCTCCTGAGCCACAGGTTCTGTCTCTCTTATATTAGCTGGAAGGCAAGGCAAATGTATGTTTAAGTATTTGTCAAGGCTTTTTGAATGGACCTTGCTAATTAACTCTTTCATTCCTGTTTTGGCCCGGCTCAGGGCTTATCCACAGGAACTAGTCAACTTATGACAGCTCATTATTTGTGCAAATTATTCAAATTGCTAATAAAGAATTTGGGAGGCTAAGATGATCATTTCGAACTCATTTATGTTCTCATCAGTTAGTCATACCCTTTATCTGAGATTCGAACCCGGACTGATTGTATATCAGGCAGTGTTTTAACCTCCTGAGCCACAGGTTCTGTCTCTCTTATATTAGCTGGAAGGCAAGGCAAATGTATGTTTAAGTATTTGTCAAGGCTTTTTGAATGGACCTTGCTAATTAACTCTTTCATTCCTGTTTTGGCCCGGCTCAGGGCTTATCCACAGGAACTAGTCAACTTATGACAGCTCATTATTTGTGCAAATTATTCAAATTGCTAATAAAGAATTTGGGAGGCTAAGATGATCATTTCGAACTCATTTATGTTCTCATCAGTTAGTCATACCCTTTATCTGAGATTCGAACCCGGACTGATTGTATATCAGGCAGTGTTTTAACCTCCTGAGCCACAGGTTCTGTCTCTCTTATATTAGCTGGAAGGCAAGGCAAATGTATGTTTAAGTATTTGTCAAGGCTTTTTGAATGGACCTTGCTAATTAACTCTTTCATTCCTGTTTTGGCCCGGCTCAGGGCTTATCCACAGGAACTAGTCAACTTATGACAGCTCATTATTTGTGCAAATTATTCAAATTGCTAATAAAGAATTTGGGAGGCTAAGATGATCATTTCGAACTCATTTATGTTCTCATCAGTTAGTCATACCCTTTATCTGAGATTCGAACCCGGACTGATTGTATATCAGGCAGTGTTTTAACCTCCTGAGCCACAGGTTCTGTCTCTCTTATATTAGCTGGAAGGCAAGGCAAATGTATGTTTAAGTATTTGTCAAGGCTTTTTGAATGGACCTTGCTAATTAACTCTTTCATTCCTGTTTTGGCCCGGCTCAGGGCTTATCCACAGGAACTAGTCAACTTATGACAGCTCATTATTTGTGCAAATTATTCAAATTGCTAATAAAGAATTTGGGAGGCTAAGATGATCATTTCGAACTCATTTATGTTCTCATCAGTTAGTCATACCCTTTATCTGAGATTCGAACCCGGACTGATTGTATATCAGGCAGTGTTTTAACCTCCTGAGCCACAGGTTCTGTCTCTCTTATATTAGCTGGAAGGCAAGGCAAATGTATGTTTAAGTATTTGTCAAGGCTTTTTGAATGGACCTTGCTAATTAACTCAGGATAAGCCCTGAGCCGGGCCAAAACAGGAATGAAAGAGTTAATTAGCAAGGTCCATTCAAAAAGCCTTGACAAATACTTAAACATACATTTGCCTTGCCTTCCAGCTAATATAAGAGAGACAGAACCTGTGGCTCAGGAGGTTAAAACACTGCCTGATATACAATCAGTCCGGGTTCGAATCTCAGATAAAGGGTATGACTAACTGATGAGAACATAAATGAGTTCGAAATGATCATCTTAGCCTCCCAAATTCTTTATTAGCAATTTGAATAATTTGCACAAATAATGAGCTGTCATAAGTTGACTAGTTCCTGTGGATAAGCCCTGAGCCGGGCCAAAACAGGAATGAAAGAGTTAATTAGCAAGGTCCATTCAAAAAGCCTTGACAAATACTTAAACATACATTTGCCTTGCCTTCCAGCTAATATAAGAGAGACAGAACCTGTGGCTCAGGAGGTTAAAACACTGCCTGATATACAATCAGTCCGGGTTCGAATCTCAGATAAAGGGTATGACTAACTGATGAGAACATAAATGAGTTCGAAATGATCATCTTAGCCTCCCAAATTCTTTATTAGCAATTTGAATAATTTGCACAAATAATGAGCTGTCATAAGTTGACTAGTTCCTGTGGATAAGCCCTGAGCCGGGCCAAAACAGGAATGAAAGAGTTAATTAGCAAGGTCCATTCAAAAAGCCTTGACAAATACTTAAACATACATTTGCCTTGCCTTCCAGCTAATATAAGAGAGACAGAACCTGTGGCTCAGGAGGTTAAAACACTGCCTGATATACAATCAGTCCGGGTTCGAATCTCAGATAAAGGGTATGACTAACTGATGAGAACATAAATGAGTTCGAAATGATCATCTTAGCCTCCCAAATTCTTTATTAGCAATTTGAATAATTTGCACAAATAATGAGCTGTCATAAGTTGACTAGTTCCTGTGGATAAGCCCTGAGCCGGGCCAAAACAGGAATGAAAGAGTTAATTAGCAAGGTCCATTCAAAAAGCCTTGACAAATACTTAAACATACATTTGCCTTGCCTTCCAGCTAATATAAGAGAGACAGAACCTGTGGCTCAGGAGGTTAAAACACTGCCTGATATACAATCAGTCCGGGTTCGAATCTCAGATAAAGGGTATGACTAACTGATGAGAACATAAATGAGTTCGAAATGATCATCTTAGCCTCCCAAATTCTTTATTAGCAATTTGAATAATTTGCACAAATAATGAGCTGTCATAAGTTGACTAGTTCCTGTGGATAAGCCCTGAGCCGGGCCAAAACAGGAATGAAAGAGTTAATTAGCAAGGTCCATTCAAAAAGCCTTGACAAATACTTAAACATACATTTGCCTTGCCTTCCAGCTAATATAAGAGAGACAGAACCTGTGGCTCAGGAGGTTAAAACACTGCCTGATATACAATCAGTCCGGGTTCGAATCTCAGATAAAGGGTATGACTAACTGATGAGAACATAAATGAGTTCGAAATGATCATCTTAGCCTCCCAAATTCTTTATTAGCAATTTGAATAATTTGCACAAATAATGAGCTGTCATAAGTTGACTAGTTCCTGTGGATAAGCCCTGAGCCGGGCCAAAACAGGAATGAAAGAGTTAATTAGCAAGGTCCATTCAAAAAGCCTTGACAAATACTTAAACATACATTTGCCTTGCCTTCCAGCTAATATAAGAGAGACAGAACCTGTGGCTCAGGAGGTTAAAACACTGCCTGATATACAATCAGTCCGGGTTCGAATCTCAGATAAAGGGTATGACTAACTGATGAGAACATAAATGAGTTCGAAATGATCATCTTAGCCTCCCAAATTCTTTATTAGCAATTTGAATAATTTGCACAAATAATGAGCTGTCATAAGTTGACTAGTTCCTGTGGATAAGCCCTGAGCCGGGCCAAAACAGGAATGAAAGAGTTAATTAGCAAGGTCCATTCAAAAAGCCTTGACAAATACTTAAACATACATTTGCCTTGCCTTCCAGCTAATATAAGAGAGACAGAACCTGTGGCTCAGGAGGTTAAAACACTGCCTGATATACAATCAGTCCGGGTTCGAATCTCAGATAAAGGGTATGACTAACTGATGAGAACATAAATGAGTTCGAAATGATCATCTTAGCCTCCCAAATTCTTTATTAGCAATTTGAATAATTTGCACAAATAATGAGCTGTCATAAGTTGACTAGTTCCTGTGGATAAGCCCTGAGCCGGGCCAAAACAGGAATGAAAGAGTTAATTAGCAAGGTCCATTCAAAAAGCCTTGACAAATACTTAAACATATATATATATATATATATAAATTACAGCAGTGACAGAATTACTTAGTTGATATCCACCCAATGCAAAAGTTTAAGAGAAGCCTACAATCAAAATCTGTAGGTATAGCTATATAAATATATGTGAGATTCACAGCAAATAGAGCAATTCAAAGGAACCATAACAATGGGAAAAGTTTTGTCATGTGGCAATTGGCATAAGCTAGTTACTAAAGCCCTATTTCTACAGTAAAAGAAAGTACAGCATCTGGGCTACTAGCATAGTCGTACTTTGAAATAAGTTACAATATTATGCTTATGAAGTTTTAAAGTTTTATTGTACTTTCTGTTTGATGAGAAGCAGAACTCTTTTGTGAAGAATTGTCTTAGACCTTGGGAACCTTGAATGCTAAACTATTCTCTAAAGGTTGAGTAAAACCATGTTGCAGGAGGCTGTAATTGAACAATTGGCAGAGTAATGGATAAGCTTGCGGTGACGATATTTTTGCTTCAGAAATAAAAGAGCTTCTTAATGACATCAAGGTACATTTAGAAATTATTTATGATAAAATGCTCTCTGGTGGTACTGGATGTTCTTGCTTCCCATTTCACTCACGGAGGAAAGGACTGCCAGTGCGGTTTGTGTTTTAGCACATGGTGGTGAGTTAAATGTGATAATTACATTTGTACAACTTTGGCCAAAAGTATCGCACAACTCGCCTTCTATTCCAGGATGCCAGTACAGTATGTTCTCGGTGAATGGGATTTCCAAGATCTGACACTCAAGATGAAGCCTCCAGTTTTCATTCCTCGACCAGAGACAGAGGCAAGTGATTGGAAAGGGAAAACTGCAGCTGTTTTCTACATGCATATAAGTGCCTGCAACCTTTTGTTTTGAAGGAAGCACAGTGGTGGTCAGCCAGCTTGAGGGAACATAAATAGGAACAGGGGGCTCTTCTTGTGCCTTCTCATAAGCATAGGAATTTTACATGTGTATGTTGGTCTCATTGTCCGATGACTGGAAAGAAATTTCAGAATAAGTTTAATTGCCATTTTTTTATCCCCCGCGATGCAGTTTTTCTCTTGAATTCCTCACTTTTTCCACAAACCTGATGTCTAGACTCAAGTGTGTGGATGTTTACCAAAAAGTTTTAACAGTTTCCAGATGCTCTGGTTTTCCAGGTTGGAAATTACACTTTATCCATTGGGCAAGGACAGTTTCCGCCTTACTATGGAACATAGTGATGAATTATTTTGTGATCCCTTATAGATGCCAAATTCTAACAAAAGATCTGAACCTCAGTACATCCCTTAATAATCTAGATCAGACATGTCAAACACAAGGCCCAGGGGCCAGATGCGGCCCGCGAAGTGGTTTCATGTGGCCCGCGAAACCATCCTGGAAACAGTGAGGGAACGGCCCCCACTGCCTTGGCCCTGGCCCAGAGACCCTCCTTCTGCCAGAGACCCTCAGATCTGTCCCACTCCTGCCCAGGCCCCCATAGGCACCCTTGATGCGAACGATGTAGAGCTGGCCACGCCCACCAAGCTGGCCACGCCCACAGTCTAGCCACGCCCACCCTGGCCATACCCACCCGGCCCCTTGAGGGCAACTGCAATGCTGATGAGGCCCTCAATGAAATTGAGTTTGACACCCCTGATCTAGATGCCAAATCTTCCTTTGCAAAAGGAGCTTAAAAGTAATAGCCCAACCCCAAAGTAACAATCCTAATGTTACTTTCTATGCCAGGCTCTCATTGTCACAGAGCTGCAGCCTGCCCACCTGGTTTTTAAACAAGTATGTGATGCAAGCAGTCATGGGGAAAAGAAAAACAAAATGGTATTCTCACTGTTTTGAAATCTACCTAGGCCAGCCTGATTTATAGTTAAGTACACTGTCATGTTCTATCTTTGTGTTTGCCAACGTATCAGATATTATGTGGGACTAATTTCAAAGCACAGCAGTGGGCTTCTTTTTTCATGCCCTAATTTAGCTGACCCTCTATCCTTCTCCCTCTCTGTGCTCAAATTCCTGAATGGACCTGAACTGAACGTAAGGAATGTATGGAATTTGTCAGTTTGTTATCAGTTATTACTGATATTATACCGTATTGGATTTTTGAATGATCTTCTTACCAATAAAATGTGCATTTAATGTAATGGGTAACAGAGACTGACAGTCTGAAGAGCATAATTTTTTATTATTTTTTATTTTATTTTAATTCCATTTATATCCCGCCCTTCTCCGAAGACTCAGGGCGGCTTACAAGCTTAGCAGTAGCCTTCATTCTATGTATATGCCTGCTTATTAGGGCTTTCACACACACCCCAGCGGCATTATTACAAAGTCAGCTTAATTGCCCCCAACAATCTGGGTCCTCATTTTACCTACCTCGGAAGGATGGAAGGCTGAGTCAACCTTGAGTCTGGTGGGACTCGAACCTGCACTAATTGCAGGCAGCTGGTGTTACTTAAGGTGTTACTTAACTTAATGTTAGAACTAGATATTTCTTCATTTATCTTCCTGGAATACTACAGCTACTTTAAACACTTGCTATTCTCTAAGTAAGTGCTATTTTAACATTTCTTTTTAAAAATGCTTCCATATCACTGGCTCAGTTTATTGTTTGTGTGTAGATAATCAGAGATACAGAAAAAACAACAATCAGTCCTTGGTTTTCTCTGAGCTTGGTTGTTTGGCTTGCAGACATTTCATCACCTTATTCAGTAAAACCATCAGTCCTAGTGAGTTTGGGTTTGCTCCCTGTTTGTATACTTGCCCTGCCTGTGTTGGCAGAAGTGGGGCTTTCTCTCTGAGAATTCCTTGATTAGGGTATTGTTTCCTCTTAATTGTTCGTCTGATGTTAATCCCTTCCTGTCTGGGTGTAAGCTCTGGAGAGGAGGATTCCGATCTTTTTGTTTCATTCTTTTTAATTGTCTCTTTTGAATAGTCTGTAAATGTAGTTTTATCTCTACGTCTCTATTGCAAGCTGATTTGAATTTGAATGCTACTCGTGCAGAAATTCCCTAGCATTTTTAGATCAAGTTAGGTCTAGAATGCTCACAGTTTCCCAGTTCAAATTATTTGTTTTATTTATTTATTTTATTTAATTCAATTTATATACCACCCTTTTCCCGAAGGACTCAGGGCGGTTCACAGGGCAAAATTAAAACAATACAATATAAAAATTAAAATAAAATAAAATCAATAGCCCCAAAATTTAAAATTAGAATTTAAAAACCTTAAAACCCCTCAGTCCAGGCCATCTAACTCAAAAAGCCTGAGGGAGCGCACAGGACGATGGGGAGTTGATGGGTGAGTCTCTCTGTGCATTGTGAGAGGAAGGAGTTTCTTTTTTAAAAATATAGATTTTATTGATTTTTTTTTACAATAGCAATATTTAGTGCTTGGTAAACAGCGTGTTGTCTGTGTTCGTATATTTTAAAACAATAATAATTAATTTCTGTAATTCCATAATCAGTATATTAGTTAATGATATATTTCTTTGATCTTCTCTTCTTCCAGTAGTATTCTCCTTTGTCAACATTGAACAAATATAATTCTTAATACTTTTGATGCATACAAGGTTGGATATAAACATTTTTCTTGTGTTTGTACAAATAACAGTAACATCCACATATAATAGCTTTTCTAATCGGCTTATGTTTCAATTGTATGTGTAAAAGTTATCTTATTAAGTCACTATATGTCCTGTTTTCAAGATTCTTATTTAAGCTTGATTTCCCCTCAGTATTCAAACCATTCTTATCAGAAGAATAAGAATGGTTTGAATACTGAGGGGAAATCAAGCTTAAATAAGAATCTTGAAAACAGGACATATAGTGACTTAATAAGATAACTTTTACACATACAATTGAAACATAAGCCGATTATCTGACTTCCGGTGGCGACGCGGCGCCGAAGATAGCCGTCTCCGGGCTGTCCGCTCCGCAGCTGTGTTTATCCATCTAAAACAGCGCCGATCAGCTGTTTAGGTGGATTTGAAGCCCCCTCCTCGGGAGAAGAGGAGGGGGTGAGGCCCCAGGTAGGGGTTGAGCTCTCCGGGGCCGCCTGAGCTGAAAGTTTGGGCGGCTGAAGGATTGAGCCCCCCCGAAGCCTGGGTTAGCTCCGAGCTGCGCAGCGTCTCTGCTCCGTGATTTTTGGAGCAGAGCCAGGCGTTAGCAACCACCCCTGCCAGAAGGAAAGACTCTCGAGTATTAAGGAGCAGGCAGAGCGGTACAGGAGGTCAAGGTGAAGTGGACTTTTATTTTTACTCCCTAGCTCAATGGATTTTATAGCTTTAAAGTGAAAGTACGCAACAAGTGAAAGTGGGGAAAGATGGCGGCTAAATCTTCTAAAGTTCTTCGGAGTGCGGGAACTTCCCCGGTGCAACAGACTTCGTTGCAAGCTTTGCTTCCTCCTGCACCTCCTCTGGCATTGACGCTTAAGGACTTACAAGATGCCTTTGCAAAGCAATCGCAAGTAATGTCAGATATGATGGATGATAAGATGGCAAAGCTGGAGGAGAAATTGGAGAAACTGGAGGAGAAGATGGAAGAGAAGTTTAGTGCAATGAGGGTAGACATTTTGTCTACAATTGAAAGTGTGGCTGAATGTGTGCAACGTTTGGATGAAAAAGTGGAGGATCTTAGTCAAAAGAACTCTATATTAGAAGTAAAGGTACTAGAGAATGAAAATATAAGGGACAAAATGGACGGAGAATTGAGCCTTGTTCAGTACCATCAGATGCAGTATGCTATTAGAATCAGGGGCTTAAAAGAGAATCCTAAAGAAGACTTAAAGCAGCTGATCTCTGAGGCTTTGGAAGCAGTACTGGGCCAGCCAGCATCTGAAATAGAGGGAAGTATGGATAAAATCTTTCGTGTAAATTCATGGATTGCAAGGCAGAGGAAGTTACCTAGAGATGTGGTGGTCTATTTTACAAAGAGAGCAACTAGAGATGAAGTTATTCAAGCTGCTTATGATACTAAATTTGTGGTTGCTGAGCAAGAAGTCCTGGTTCTAAAAGAGATCCCTCCAAAGATTTTAAGGAGAAGGAAAGATTTTGCATTCCTTGCACAGGATCTTAAGAAATGTGATATCAAGTTTAGATGGGAGATTCCAGTCGGAATGGTGGTGATGCATGAAGGTAAAAGACATCGTCTGGTTACCGTGACTCAGGCACGTGATTTTTACAGCAATGTGTTAAAAGCAACCCCTCTATCACTTCTGGAAGCTGCAAAGGGATTTGGAGAGGGAAAGCCTCAAGATGCTGAAGGTAGACAGACAGAGGAGAATGGTGCTGGAGGGGATCAAGTTACAGTTTCATCAGCTGCTGCTGGAGAGCAGAGGATGACGCGTGCCGCCTTAAGACGAGCGAGACAAGAAGAGCAAGACCAGCAGAAAGTTATGGAACTTCCAAAGCGCACTTACAGTGAAGCTGTGGGAGGGGCGCGGCCCAAGGAAACTACAGGGGCCATTGCAGATGTGCTCCAAAAGCTTCGGGACGCCAAGCATGGCGACTAAATTTCTAACTTGGAATGTTAATGGATTAAACTCACCACAGAAGAGAAAGAAAGTTTTTCAATATTTAAAACAATTTAAGACTGATGTTATCTGTTTGCAAGAAACGCATATTAGGGTTATGGACCAAAAGTACTTATCGAACTCAAGGTTGGGTACGCAATTTGTTGCTTCTGCGATCAACAAGAAAAATGGAGTGGTTGTCTACGTTAAAAGTACTCTAACAGCGGAACTAATTGAAGTAGATAAGCAAGGAAGATATGTCATGATAGATTTGCTGTTAGAAGGTAAAAAGACGCTTCTAGTTGGACTGTATGCTCCTAATCAACAACAAGCTGACTTTTTTAACTTACTTCACACAAAGGTTACCCAATTGGATTATAAATCTTTTATTTTTATGGGAGACTGGAATGGAGTCTTAGACGTACAGATGGACAAAGCTGGTTCTTTTAAGCGTGTTCCGAGCCATGCTAGATTGCCTAAATCTTTTTTTGAAATGAAGGACGATTTGGAACTGCGAGATATTTGGCGTGATACACATCTACATGAAAAGGATTATACTTTTTTTTCTGATAGACATCAATCTTTTTCCAGGATTGATTTTATTTTGCTGACTAATGACTTTTTTTCTAGGATTAAGAAGGTAAAGATCTGTGCAAGAACTATTTCTGACCATAGCCCAGTTTGGTTAGAGATCAATAGGGACAATAGGGATAGGCGCTCTTGGCGCGTAAATGAGAATTTGTTTAGAAATCAGAGAAATGTGGAAGAATGTAAACAGCAGATGAAGGATTTCTTTGAAATTAATATGAATAAGGATACCTCTATGGACATGGTTTGGGATGCTAGCAAGGCCTACATGAGAGGGGTGTTGATATATATGAATAATAAATACAGACGTACCTTGGAAGTTAGAAGGAAAGAACTGGAGAATGAAATTAGGGAAAAAGAAAAGGCCCTAATTTTGAACCCATTGGATATGAAGATTAAGGAGGTTATTAACCTATTAAGAGGACAATTTGATAAGTTGATGGCTGATCAAGTGGCAACCAATTTACGGTTTGCTAGGCATAATACTTTCTGCAATGCTAATAAGCCAGGTAGATGGCTAGCTTACAGGTTAAGGAAAAAGCAAAGGGCTTCTAATATAGATAAAATTGAATATAAGGGAAAGGTTGTGTTTCAACAGGATCTTATTAAGGAAGCCTTTGTGGATTTTTATTCTAAATTATATGCTAAGGAGAAGATTAATGAAAAAGATATTGATGTATATTTGAAGAATGCTAGCATCCCGGTTCTTACGCAAGCACAAAAGGAGGAGATTAATCAATTGATAACAGAAGAAGAAATTCTTATAGCAATTAAGGAACTGAAGGTGGATAAAGCGCCAGGCACGGATGGCTTGACTGCGGCTTACTACAAAAATTTACAATTGGAGCTGATAAAGCCGTTAAAGGAACTGTTCCAGACAATTCAGAGAGGGGGAAAGGTGCCTCCGTCTTGGAGAACTGCTTTTATTTCTTTGATTCCGAAGGAAGATCAAGATGCTACTCAAGTAAAAAACTATAGACCGATATCACTTTTAAATACAGATTACAAGATATTTGCCAAGGTGTTAGCTAACAGATTGATGAGGGTTCTGCAACAGGTGATTCATGGGGATCAAACTGGGTTTATAAGTGGTAGACAACTGAAAAATAATGTGAGGCACATAGTTGATGTGGTGGAGTTTTTGGAAAGGAACAACCAGATCCCTGCGGCGCTAATCTTTTTAGATGCTGAAAAAGCTTTTGATCAATTGAATTGGCAATTTTTGATGAAAGTTTTAGATAAAATGAATTTTGGGGATAAATTTTTGCAACCAATTAGGGCATTATATCAAAAACAAACTGCCCGAATAATAGTTAACAATAGTTTGACTGAAGTATGCAATATTGAGAAGGGCACAAGACAAGGGTGTCCGTTATCACCTTTATTATTTGTTTTAACATTGGAAGTATTATTGATAAAAATACGGAACTCGGAAAAAATTAAGGGTATTCAAATTAGAGATCAGGATTATAGACTGAGGGCGTTTGCAGACGACCTGGTTGTTACGGTGACTCAGCCGGAAAACTCTGTTGTGGACCTGATGGAGATAATAATGCAATATGGGAAGGTTTCTGGATTTAAGGTTAACGCACAAAAAACCAAAATTTTGGCCAAAAATATGACAGTATCGCAAAAGGCCCTTTTAGAAGGATTAACTGGATTTGAGATTGTTAAAAGGGTCAAATATTTGGGGGTGTATTTGTCACCCTCTAATACAAAGTTATATAAAAATAACTATGAAAAGTTATGGGGAAAAATTCAAAAAGAATTGGAGAGCTGGGGAAAATTGCAATTGTCTTTGCTGGGAAGAATTGCAGCAGTGAAAATGAATGTCCTGCCTAAATTTTTATTTTTATTTCAAATGATACCGGTCCTTAAAAAAGATTCTAATTTGGAAGAATGGCAACGGGGTATCAATAAATTTGTTTGGGCAGGGAAAAGGCCACGAGTTAAACTTAAGATTATGCAGGATACTCGTGAAAGAGGTGGTCTTAAAATGCCTAATCTTAAATTATATTATGAAGCTGCTGCGTTATCAGGGATAAGTGATTGGATTAATTTGACACAAGAGAGATTATTAAATCTTGAGGGCCATGACTTGTTATTTGGCTGGCATGCATATTTGCTGTATGATAAGGTAGATAATGTGTTTAAAGTGCATATTTTAAGACAGGCATTGTTGAGAGTTTGGAAGAAGTACAGACATAAGCTAGATTATAAGATGCCGTTGTGGGCAATTCCAAAACACGCAATAGAAAACATAAATGTTGGCTTCAAACATGATGTGACTACGTATAAGGAGATTTTAAGCTTGGAAAGAAATGTCTGGTGTTTAAAGCCGTACAACCTCTTGCGAGATGAGAAGATTGTTCAAACTTGGTTTCAATATACTCAGTTACGGGCCAGGTGGAAAGAAGATCAGAAAATTGGTTTTGCAATGACTGACGAAAATTTGATAAAGCAAATTAGAAATCAGGGTCCAGCACATATTAAACGGATATATCTTGCATTGATAGAAATTGACTCAGAAACAGAACTTGTTAAAGATTGTATGATAAAATGGGCCCATAATATCCAAGAAGTTATTACAATGGACATGTGGGAAAAGATATGGGTGAGGAACGTAAAATTTACACAAGCCCAAAATCTAAGAGAGAACTTTTATAAAATGTTTTATAGATGGCATTTAGATCCTAAAAAGCTTGCAAGTATGTATCCGAACTATCAGCCAAAATGTTGGAGGTGTGGTGGCAAAGATGCAACATATTTTCATATATGGTGGACCTGCAAAAAGGTTAAGGCTTTTTGGATAAAAATTTGGTGGAATATGCAGAAGATCTTCAAGCAAAGGATAAAGTTTTGTCCGCAATTGTTTTTGTTGGGCATAATTACAGATGCTACTGTTGTGGACACTAAGTTGATGTTGAATTTAATTACAGCAGCAAGACTTTTAATAGGTCAATATTGGAAGAAGGAGGAACTACCGACTATAGAAGAATGGACTCTAAAGGTTTCTGACCTGGCGGAAATGGCAAAGATCTCGGCTTACTTGAAAGATCATTCGCAAGAACGTTATATTATGGAGTGGAAAAAATGGATTGATTATATCCAGAACAAATATAGGACTAAAAAGTTTCATTTAGCATTTGAATAAGTCTTCCTTTCTTTTTCTTTTTTTCTTTTTCTTTTTATATGTAATATTAATATTGCTTGTAGTTATATGAGCTAGAGAGCGATAGATTTAATAGTTTATTGTTGTTAGCATATGGATGTTTATGATTGTTCTTTGTTTTTATACCTTGTACTTAGCTCTGGGAAGTCGGGGGGGAGGGGGAAATGGGGGGGAGGGACAGGGAGGGTTAGGTAGGGGTGGGGGGAGGGGGGGGATTGTTAAAGATAAAATGTACTGTAAAACTTTTCAATAAAAAAACCCATTCTTATCAGTAATAATTTTCTCAAATTTAATTACTTTTAAATATCCAAACTTTTCATTCACAAATACCATCCCAATATTTTTACATCTCCTATATTATAAAAAGTACTATACTACATATATCTTCTACCTCTTAGTGTAGGGCCCCTTTATATCCAAAATTTAACTACCGGTATTCCTTTAATCATATTCAAACAAGTGTTTAACCATATAGATCTCCATCTGGTAAGTTGAATCAAATCTCTTGAATCTGACTCTGGGCTTCTTCTTTTGCCATGTATCTTTCCATGTCAGTATGTTCTGCTTGCCAGGGGATTCTTCCTGTATTTTTATGAGTATTCTTGGGAATAGAAAAGACAAATTAAGTAGGATGTACGTTTTTTGTCTTCCAAATTCTAATGCTTCTCCTGACTGTTCTATAATCCATTTTGTTAGATCTTCTGTCTTATCCTCAAGTTTGTTTTGAAGTCCTGAAAGATAAAATATCTTTTCCATTATCATTGTTGTGGTGAAATCTTGCATATATGCATGTGCACAGCTTAACTCATGCAACCAGTGGGCTGGCACACACGCACATGCATGCATAGCTCAACTTGCAATCATGTGCATGTGTGTGCGCTTCTGTTCTGTTCCAGCCTACGACCAGCCCTGTTTGTGTGTCAGGGACAACCCCTTTTTCCTTTTTACAGTCAATAGGCTGTAACCCAACCCAAATTTATTTACAGTTCAAACAAAAAAGCAACAGAATATTTCCTTCAATAAATGAATCAAAATATCAAACAAGAGTCAACAAACAAGAGTTAAACAGAATTAGCAAGAACAGACTAGGATTCTCTTAGAATGTCTCCAAACGGTTGCCTTCAGCAACCAGCCCTGCCCACACCTTCCCCTTTTATTATCAGTCCCAAGGCGTGGCTTCTCACTGCCTTCTCCTCTCACTGAGTTGCCTCATTGATTTGCTCTGCTCTGCTCTGCTCTACTCTGCTCTGCTGGATTGCCTTCTGCTTCTAGCGTCTCTGAACAGATTCAGTTGTGACTCTTCTGAGTCCGACACTTCGTACTCACGCAGCTGAGCCTCATGACGAACATGACTGGAGGGGCCAGGCTGAGAGTCCTGCAGTGCATCAGAGCCTTCCTCTGACACCAAAGGCTCTCCATACCCCTCCTCCTCCTCCTCCTCAAATTCATCGGACTCAGCTGCTGGGAGCACAGGCTGACACTGAATCACAACAGCTTCGGCCCACCACTCATGTGAATTGAGTTCTGCATGCACATGCATGCACACCGGCCCGCCACTTGCACAAGCCACAAAGGTTGGGGACTGCTGTTGTATAGGCCATGGGTCGGAAACCTGTGGCTCTGGAGCCGCATGCGGCTCTTTCAGCCTTCTCCTGCTTCCAGAGACAGAGACAGGCACTTGCACTTCCCTTCTCTCTGTGTGTGTGTGTGTGTTTGTGTTTTTGTGTAACTCATGCTGTTCTCCGAGAAGCTGACAAGCTTATTGGGGTGGCTCCTGCCTTTGCTGTGTCTCCACAGGAAGCAGGAAGCAGCAAAAAGCAACAGCTCTCAAGAGCAGGAAAGCCAGCCCAATAAGTGTGTGCCAGCTTGCCAGGTGAGCAGAAGATCGGAGAGAGGGAGAGACGGGGGGGGGAGGAGAGGGAGGGAGAGAAAGAGAGGGAGAGAGAGAGAGAGAGAGAGAGAGAGAGAACTCATGCACAGCAGCCTCTATTTCTTTTTATTTAAACTCTTCAATCAAGTTTTCCCCCCTTTTGTGCGCGCGCACATTTGCAGCTCCCAGTGTTTTTTTCCCCTCTGGGAAACAGGTCCAAGTGGCTCTTTGAGTGTTTAAGGTTGCTGACCCCTGGTATAGGCAGCCTGTTACTTTTTCTGGTGTTCTGTGTTGCTGCGGCGCATTTGTCTGAATAATGTTCTTGCACAGCTCCTCTTGTGGAAGATAGGGTTATTACTTTGATAATAGAGCATTTGATTAATGCAGATTATTTTTCCATAGACTTACATTTCTAAGTTGCTATCATTTCCTCTTCTGATGAGAATATTCAGGAAGAGTAGCATGTTATATTTTCTTCTCACATTGTGAATTTTATTCCTTTGAAGATGTTGATTGTTTCATGTGTCTCCTCTAGTTCTCCCTTTTTTATTATGACATATCTGCATACTGGATCCATACTTTTAGTAGTATTTCTAGAGACTGTATAAGGGCTTTTGCTATGAAGCCTCTGATTTGTTGGTAATATTTGTCCATCAAACTGAAAGCAGGTAGTGAGGCAGAGGATGATGTGGCCCATGATTCTGGGTATTTCTACCATATCTTGGATTTAATGTATTTAGCTAGTTTTGGGTGTATTGGTAATCATTATCATCATCGTACTCTGACTTCCTTCCCGTCTTCTCCCCGCCACCACCAGCACCCCGTGCCCCACCCTCAATTTTGTTGGCCCAGCACTGACACGTTCTTGGGTCAGCCAATGCCAGCTTAGCCCCAGTTTTGCTTTTTCCTCTGATCCCACTTCCTCTTTCGCAGCAATCTGCCCCCAGATCTTGGAGCCATTTGCAGCCCCCTTCTCATCCACCCCCACCCCCAAAAGATGTAGGACGGAAGCACGGCCCAAGTACGTGCTCGCATTGGAAGGGGGATGGTGGCAAAGGAGACAGCGGGGCAGTTGTGGCTGTGAAGGCATTGGAAAGTGAGATGAATAATTCCCCCATGCTGAAATTAAAATGAAACAAACAAGATGGGGAAAAGGAAAGGATTATGCCACATAGAGCAGGGCTTTTCAACGAGTGGTACGGGTACCACCTGTGGTACGTTGGCACCTGGCAGGTGGTACGCGACCATCCTAGAAAAGTGGTAGTGGGGGAGGGGAATGAGCTGAACCAGTGGCAGCACCCCACAAGCCTGAGCGAGAGACGGATGGAGCTGCAGGGCTGTCAGGGCTCAGCGGAAGCGCCAGGATCAGCGCTTTTGGGGGCTGTCAGGGCTCAGTGGAAGCATCAGGATCAGCGCCAGGCTCCAGCTGGAGCTCAGTGCTGATCCTGGCACATCTGCTGAGCCCAGAAGCGCCGATCAGCTGGAATGTGGCAGCATCTCCAGGGTCTTGTGATTTATTCAGATGCTTGGCATCTGAAGTGAACTAAACAAACTGTTGTAAGTCGAGGACTATCTGTACTTCATCACTTTTTTCCCTTTTATTTTTTTGGTCATCAAGTTTTTGACACCTTGCTAGGTGACTGGTGGTACTCGGATGTTGCCATATCCTAAAAGTGGTACAATGGGTGAAAAGGTTGAAAAGCCCTGACATAGAGAACCTCATGACCACGCGCCTGTGCAATCAGAGAAGAGTAATAAAAGCGAACAAGCAAGTTTCATGCAGCTTAATCAAAAGACCATCATGATCAAAAAGCATAGAGAAAAACTGAGTGCCCAAGCAGCATCTAGCAAGACAGAGCTACATGACTGTGTGTCTTCCAAGAATCACTAGCACAGTATTTATATAAATCTTGTTGCACAAGCTGAGTGGCTGGCCAGTCTTTTAATCACTCAAAGTTCATAGGCTGTGTGAGGTCACTTTGCTTATTTCAAAACAACGGGATTTTTCTTGTGGGTCTTTTTCCAGGAATGTCATTTAAATGGTAGATGATGAAAGAAACTGCAGCTACAAAATGCTTCTCTTTTTTTTTTGTTTACCAGAAGAACATACAGCCTTTTTCTGCTCTCTAATTGGGTGGCCATAACTTTTTTTACACTTGAGAATAGTTATAAAACCTGATGAAAATTACAATAAATCAACCCATTTGCTTGATGAAATTTGCAGTGAGTCTTCCAAATGAAAATGGTTAATAATGTGTTTTATGTACATGGAAGATTTTCCTTATTTCCTTAGCTAATGTGTATCCCAGTGCGGATTGAGAAGGAAAGGAAATAAGGAAAGAACAGTAACCCAACAGAGCTTCCTTTGGGTTTCTAAAGAGGTAAAGGAATAAACATGGTATTGCAGTCCAGTGTTGTGTGTATTTATTGTAAGATTAGCTATTTCCTTGGATTCATATCTTCACAAAGAACAGAGTGTCAACGTATTCTCCAAAACACCTGAAGGGAGGACAAGAAGCAATGGATGGAAACTAATCAAGGAGAGAAGCAACCTAGAACTACAGAGAAATTTCCTGGAAGTGAGACAATTCATTAGTGGAACGACTTGCTTCCAGAAGTTGTGGGTGCTCCAACACGGGAGGTTTTTAAGAAGAGATTGGACAACCATTTGCCTGAAGTGGTATAGGGTCTCCTGCTTGAGTAGAGGATTGGACTGTCCTTCAAAGTCCCTTCCAACTCTGTTCTTATGTTGTTGTTATGCTATTAACATTTTCCAAAATGACTGCACTTCTCTTTTGCTAGACTTGGAATGCTGTGCTTGAAACTTATTTACAATATTGAATTTCTGTTTATAGATGGGCACAATAGGAGCCCCATTCCTTTGCTGCCTAACCACTGCTTCCCTAATGCCCACCACTGCTTCCCTAATGCTTCCTGAACTCAGCTGCTATTTTTATGAGCCCATGTAGTGAAGCTACAGCTCCTTTAAGGAGTTCTTAACAGCTACAGCAAGGGTGCCCACAACAGATCCAAGAAGTCTTTGCCTGCTTTGGTTCCAAATAGTGAATCGTATTAGTATAAACTAGTTTCAGCTATGTTTCTTTCTTCTTCTTTTTGTAGATGTAATGCCCTTAATTTATATAGCTTACTGTTTTCTACTATTTATAACATTCCTTTTCCTGACAAAAAGAATAAAGTGATGGGCGATGTAGAAAAATTGGATTTTTGTATGCTTTGTCCCGTTAGTGCTTATATCTGTTAAAAGAAAAAAGAAAAAGGGCTGGCCACTAGGGGGCAGATTGGTTTTAAATTCAGAGATCAGCTATTTTATTGGGTTGACTTCTAGGAATTATTGCTTTGCTGTTTTAATAGGCTTCCTGGTGTTTCTTCTTCCCTATTGATGTTTCGCTTTTTAGAGAAAAGGAAAGTAAGTTTGGTCAAAGTTCGTATTTATTTTACAACCTACTTTTTCTTCTAGGAAATATTTGTTCCTGTTCTTTGTTCCTTTGGTTCAGAGAAATGAACCAATATATATCAAAAACCTTTCTGAAGCATTCAGGGTACTTTTGTCTTTTTTACAACAGGACTATAGCTTTTCCACAACAAATGACTGAAATAAGTGGTTTACTGAATATGAGAGGTGAATTTTGGGTGAATTACAGTGGTAACTCTTTTCATACGAGTCAGGCTCTAGCTGATAACAAAGAAGGTTTCCCCGAAACAGCTTGGACCAGGTCAGAGGTTTTTCAGATCTTTAGCATTTCAGAAGACAGAAAACAGAGCTAGTCTTAGATTCTTTCTTTAATACGGTTACAATTCCAGCCTAAATTCTGCATGAAAGAAGTAGAACGGGCAGAAAAATGGAGAGGAGAGAATGTGCCTAGAATTAAAACCTGGGCCTTCTTCACGTAGAATGCCCCAAGCGGTGATCCCTATGATATGTCTTACTTGGTTGTTTCCTGTGACATGGCAATTGGCCTTCTCTGTGCGTATTTGGGCTTTGTGGATCCTCCATAACTTGATGGTGAAAATAGTTACAATACTTCAATCCCTTCTCCTTCTTCCAAATATCTGCTCCATCTGTGTACTTTGGTTCTACAGTATAAAATGTCATGGAACTGTTTGGTTCCTCGGTACATGGCCAAACTATTTTACCTGATGAGAGGAGGGAAGCAAACAGTCACATTTTCTAGTCCGTTGACTCCTTTGGGCTGCATCCTATCTGGATTGCAGTTTCTGTTTTACTGCAATGCACTTCCAATATTACAGGTTTTCTGAAAAACATTGGATAGCTATTGGACTGTTTTTGTAAAAACATGCCGTTGAATCTTAGCAAAACTCCTAACAGAACCATTTTAAGTTTTAAAAATAGCTTTTGCTATTCCTAAGAAGAAATGTTGAATATCTTGGGCATTTTTTAATGGAAAAATTATCACGATCCCTTAATGATGACTTGACTAAAATCAATGAAACCAATAGCAGATCAAAGTTTTCTTTATATTATCCCTCAAAGCAATAGAAAAGGGGAGATGATGATATATTATTAATTATACAAGAGATTGGTCTTTTTTTTACTTTTAGTACTTTATTTTAGTTTTCAGGAGAAGAGGGGAAAACCCAAATACAAAGACACATATACAGGATTCAATTTCATTGATCATTTAATAAGAAAATTAGTATTTCACTGCTTACAAACTACCCAGAGTTGATTAGAAAAAGTTCACAGTGGTCTGCTAGATTGTCCCGAAAGCATCTCTTAGTCCTGTCACACCTCTGCTGATCTTTTATCTTGACCAGAGAAATCTGAGTTGTATGCATGTATTAACATCTTGCTCCTTATTGGAACTCTAGAATTTACATATAAGAGACAATTTATACTGGGTTGCAAATTGCAGGAAGTCTTTGCTTAATGGCCCTAATTGGGATTGGAATTTCCGCTGCTAAATGAAACATCATGTGGACGTACCATTGGCAACAACAGTTTCAGCAGTCCCAGTTGTACTAGTTTGACCGAGGTTTCACCCTCATCCTGCCCTGCCAAGCTCACTTCGGCCTCAACTCCTTCCATACCTTTCTCCCCCACCACCCCCGTCTCTGCCATTTTGGCCACCCAGGGCTCCCTTCTTCCTGCACCACACCACCACCACTCCAGCCACCTTGTGCTCCACTGCCTAGCCCACCCCAACTGACCTTCATAGACTTCTTCCTCCCACTGCTGACAAGGAGCATTTCACCGGTCAGTTTCTGAGGCAGCTGCTGGCTGCATAAGACTCTGAAGCTTTGCACAGCCTCACAAAGAGACGGGTCAGATGCACTTTATCTTTATCTTTCTTTATCTTTATTATATTTGTATACCGCCCTTCTCCCGAGGGACTCAGGGCGGTGAACAGGGCACATAAAAATACAGAATACAAAAATTAAAAAAGAATTAAATAAGAGCCCGAGCTAAAAACAGTAGAATAATAAAAATCCCCAATAAAAACCCCAGCACATCCCCCATCAGGCCAGGCCGGCTTGCTCAAATAGGTAGGTCTTCAGGCCGCGTCGGAAGGAGCTAAGGTCAGGTGCCATCCAGAGCTCAACCGGCAGCTGATTCCATAAAGCCGGGGCGCCCACAGAGAAGGCCCTCCCCCTGGGGGCCACCAGCCGACATTCTCTGACCGATGGCACCCTGAGGAGGCCCTCTCTGTGGGAACTTTAGCAGTGGGAGGAAGATGATGATGAAGGTCAACGGGCAGCAGAGCAAAGGCACAGGGTGGCCAAAATGGCAGAGATGGGTGGTGATAGGCACTCTCACTTAAAGAAGCTTATAGGGTGTAATTGCACTCTCAAGAACTCATTTGTGCCAGCTGCTTTATTTTAGTACCTTTTTACAATGTCTGAAATATTTCCACAGTGGTCACTTAGAGTGCCACACAATTGCATTTACTCCCTTTGAGTATCCCAGAGAGACGGGAAAGTTTTCCTTCTAGGTTTCTGTGGCCTCTGCTTCACTATGACCTACTTTGTATTGCTTGCTAGCTGGAAAAGGAGGAGGAGAAAGAGCGGTTTGTGAACACCAGGTATACGAGTACACAGTTTGCTTTTCGAGTCATTCAGCACCTAATGCAAAAATAAGAGAGAGAAAAAACATACTTATTCACGCCAGTTCATTGTTTACAAACTAGAGGTGGTTGTCAGAGTTAAAGAAAAGCCTTTTTGGTTTTATCTTTTCATACCTACAGACATTTGTGCTCTTTGTGGATTTTGTTCATGTATAAAGGTTAGATTCAGATTTTTAAAATATACAGAAACCTTGAGAAACTAGAACCAAGCATTTTTTAATTTGATTGTTTGTTTATTCAATTTGTATAGCCACCCATTTCAAACTAGTGACTCTGGGCAATGAACAATCAAGAAAACAATTAAAATACAAAGAATAAATTAAACACAAATAGCAGGCCAGAAGATATTATAATCTGTCGATGACAGCATAACCAGGGAAACAAGGCCTTTCACGTACTCAGGATCCCAGGCCCAGGCTCATCACCAGGCCTTCAAGGCCTTCCAAAGGCCAACAGAGTCATTCTGTGGAAAAATAATGTTCCAGAGGGCAAGTGCTATGGCAGAGAAGGCCCATCTGGTCCCTGCCAGCCGACATCCAATAGTTTGTGGGATCCAGAACATAGCCATCCTGCTAGACCAGACTGGACAGATAGAAACAGCTGGGAGAAGATGGTCGCTAGGGTAATCCAGTCTCAGGCTGTGAAGGGCTTTACAGATGACAACCAGCACTTTAAATTGCACCCAGAAGCACACTGGAGACCAGTGTAACCTCTGAGGCAGTGGTGTTTCATAAGCCAAAGAGCTGACAGCATTTACAAACATAAAATGATTAAGCTATTGAATTTGCTTCCAGAAAGTTAGCAATGATTGTCTGTTTGAGAGGCATTAAAAAGGTATTAGATAAATTTATTAACAGTCAGGTACTAAACAGCTAGTAGTTAAGCCGATTCTGTGTTACCTCTAGAATCAGGAGCAACAGGACTAAACATCAGCTGAAGCTTCTGGATACTCAAGGGCAGTCCTACTTAAAGTGCATAGCAATAGTTCAAAGAGGTCACAAGGGCATGAGCCTACTGGTCCAAGAATGGACTAATAACAGACACACAACCCAAAGGTGTGCACAGGCCCTCTTAGCCATGGCTGCCTCCTACTCCTCTAGCCAGGAGTTCAAATTCTGTTGGAGGAAGGAAGAAAATTTTATGAAGTAAATGTGACCCATTGACAAACAAAGGCAGCAGGCCGACAAGGGCTTATCAGAGAAATGTAGAACTTGTTTCTGAGTAAAAATAAATGCTGCGCTACAGTATTACATAGAATCTGTTGAAATGCAGTTTTGGTTGTAGTGACCTTATACTTTTCTACTAGTGCCCTTAAATTTTAACACACAGTTTAGTTTTTAAAATTCGAGTACTGTATCTTCACCACTTCCCAGCAACTTTCCTTACTGTCTTCTGTCTGTCTTGTGCAGCCATTTGGCACTGAAATGCAAAAAGACTATCCATCTTTCTCAGCTTTGGAATCTATGTAGAATTGGTGTAATAGTTAAGTTTTGATTTTGATTATGGACTATAGCTTTTATGTACTGGTGAGTCATCCAATGTCTAATGATTGTGGCAGCATACAAATTTTAGTAAATAAATAGTTGTATCTTCTAGGAACTGGTTTCTCTCGTTCTGGATGAAGAACACAGAAAGAGATTGACTTCTGCATGCAGCAAGGACCTTCCGGATTTCCCGGAGACCTGTGGTCCAGTTATTTTGGAAGTTGGCTGTGGCTCAGGGGCAATTGGTTTAAGTCTTCTGAAAAATCTTCCTCACGTAAGTGACATTTCATTAGATGGATTTCCCCCCCTTTCATTCAGTTGTGTCCGATTCTCAGAGGCTGCCCAGACAAGTACCTGCAGTTTTCTTGGCAAGGTTTTCCAGAAGTGATTTGCCGTTGCCTCTTTCCTAGGGTTGAGAGAAAGTGACTAAAGTCACCCAACTGATTTTGTGCCCAAGGCTGGAGTAGAATTCACAGTTTCCCAGATTCTAGCCTGGTGCCTTAATCCATACACCAAACTATAAATAATGCTAACCTTGTCCTTTTTTCTTGGAGCAAAAATGAACAAGGAGAAGAAAGATGAGCCACTTTGACTTCAAAGTCCCATTTGAAGTTCTCTTCTTTTACTGAGTAAGCTGACTTTGTGTTACCCCCAGAATCAGGAGCAACTTGGTCTAAACACCAGTTGCAGTAGAGTAGGTCTCTTGGCCTATATGAAACTTGTGGGCTTGATTGCTGATTGTGTGAACAGAATCCTGGATTAGCTTTATCTTAATCTGGTCCAGCATGGTTCTTCTTGTTTTCTTAGAAACAGATTTGTGATCATACAAGAAAGTGGTTTTTTATAGCTTGATAATCCTTAGTGCGATTTGCTTATTTAATAAGTTAGCACAGTGCATGGACATAGGGTAATTTGGAAACCATGGATTATGGCCTAGCATGTTGCATGTTCCCAACAATCAAAGTTTATTCTGTTAAGCAAGGTTTATACCATTGTACAATTTTACCAGAAAGCACATGGAAAGCCATAACCAGGTAAAATTTGCTACTGGTAGTTTGCATTTTAAAAGTGTATCCTTCCCTGATATAGATTAACAAAAGGTCATTTCCAAAACCTTTAACATCGCTCACTTCAAATTGCTTTCCCCCAAGGATATCCTACTGTGTCTGAGAAATGTTTTCATGTTTGCTTTTATTATGCTTTGTCTCTTTTGTTCCTAGAGTCAGCTCATTGCCATCGATAAATTAGAAGCTGCTGTTAATCTCACCAAGGAAAATGCTGAACGGTAAAAAAATTTTATCATGTATGTTACAGTGAACACATTCTTTGAATTGGATCCTTAAGTAGCCAAAACAGCATTCTCTGGGGATAAGAAGATTGTTGCCAGAAGGTTTGAGAAAACCCAGGATTTGCAAAAAATAACTGGAGCTTCAGACAAACACTCCATGTTGTTGTGCTCTCTTTTGTGCAGTTTGTGTGTTGATCAAGTATCCAATAAGACACCGTGGGACTCGTGAAACAATGCAAAGAATAAGCATAGGTTTTGCTATTTTTTATAAATTTCATTTTATTATTATAATAATAAGTCATCTTTTCAAACATGTGATGCAACTGGTACTCCAGACATGGCAGCAGTAATCTTTCCTAATGGAAGAACTTCCTTGAAAGAGTTAATTGCACATTCTAATGAACATTGCAATGAAACTATCAAACAATTTGGTTCCATTTAAAGTTTCAAGAGTGTGAACTTACAATTTTTTTAAAAAGATTTTGAATAAACATTGAAAGCAAGAGGCTAAAAATTTTCTCAATCTTTTGGACACATTTCAAAGAAATACGTAGGGGGAAATAGTGCACCTGTGGTATCTTAGCTATTTCTCAACAGTTTATTGAAAGTTACGGAACTTACCACAACAGATGGATTGCTTTCCAAATTTCAGACAGGCTTGGTTTTATAAATACTTGAATGACTAAGGAGTCTAAAATGAGCAGTCAGAAAACCACCCCATAATTATTGTCTGATATTTTTTTTAAAAAATGCTAAATTTAATTTATCAAGATTTTTGAACAAGCCTTGACTGTAGGCCATGGTCCACCTAAGTCATTTTGGCCAAATTAAATTAGTCCTCACTTGCTGACTGCTCATTCAGTGACTGTTCAAATAGTGCTGAAAAAGTTGATTTATAACTGGTCCTTCAACTTGGAGCCATTGCAGTGATCGCATGATTTCAATCAACACACATTTTCAATGGTCACGGCGTCTCACAGTTCCATGATCACCTTTTGTGACTTTCATAGCCAGCTTCCAATAAACAAGGTCAATGGGGAAATCAGCACAAAGACACAAATTGTGGTTACATGACACCACACTTAACAATTGCAGCTGGAACTGACTGGTAGGTTGGGTGCGGTCACATGATACTTCACTTTATGACTGCTTAGCAGTGGAATTGCCAATTCGTATTGCAATCAATGTTAGAACTACCTATACTGATTACAGTCAATTAGTCGATATATATATGACAGAATGAGGGAAAGGAACAATATTCATCTGACTTGTTTTAATCTCATTGGCGTTAATTTTTGAAATAAGTAGTTTTTTCTCAGTATCATAAAATATAAACGTTCAAAAGGACCATGGAGTTCTGGTATCTTCCATAATCTACTGTTTTGGGGGCTAACTAAACCAATTGAACACCTCCTCATACATGTTTGCTTCCATGCTGTTTTTTTGGGTTGCTCTTCTGGAAATAGACTTTACATTTGTCCTAAAATTTATCCTAAAATGCAGTATGCAGTATTCTGGATACAGTATGACCAACACAGAATAAAGAGGAATGATAACTCCTCACCTATACTTCTGTTAATGCATTCATACATATTTGAAGTAATGCCACAATAATTGAAAGACTGTTTTGCAATACCAGTGCCTAACTATGGGAATAACAGAACTGTAGGATCACGTATCTGTGTAGGAGAACGTCCGTTCTGATTTACAAATACAATTAATTTTAAGCAAAATAATTCAAGACTGCCACAGAAAGAAAAGTCTGTTTATTAAAAGTCATAATAATTTAGCAAAGAACCCTTACACAGAAGATTACAATTTGCAGTGGAACACATGTGTCTCCTGAATTTAATCACCAGTCCCTGCTGTCATTTAGTGCTCAGCTGAATTGGAGCAACAAAATGCCAGAGCAGCACAATATGCATTTGGGGCTGTAGCTGAGGAAATACATTTGCCTGGAAACTTAATTCAACAATAGTGAACAGGATAATCTAATAATCTGACTTGACATAAGGCAGATACGCATATTTCTTTTTCTTTCCAGCTAAAAACTTGAAGCGTATTCAGAATTGATCTAACATGAGCCTACTGACAATACTGTTGGGCAAATGTAAAAAGCCTTTCTGCCCAGTACTGTCTTCCGGAGTAATACAAATCCTGCAGAATAAGAGTGAAGATCTCCTGCTAGCCTACCTTGACTTGAAAATGCCTTGCCTCCCTGGCCATAAAAAAAAAGTAACTGATCAGGAAAGCGGGGGCAAGAGCAAGCACAAGCAAGGATTTTTCCACGTATATTTTTGCCCTCTTCATTGTAAAGTCACTGGGTTTTCTTAACTGTGTAAAAATGCAACCTAGTTCCAATTCCAGAAGCACCCCAATTTAAGTGGGGCTTTTTCTGCCAGTAACCCGAAGTCCTTTCCCATAGATATTGAGCTAGAAATTCTTTTCATGCTATATATGGGAAGCACTGTTAGAGCTATGGCCTCTTCTCTTGTGCCACTCTTATGTCTTAACATTGGTAGCCAGAAATCAGTGTATTAGCATTTGTTGATGGGTGGTGCTTTAATTGTTCATGGATGTAAATTCAGTAATGTTTATGAGTGTTTTCCTCATCTGCTCATACCTGTAGGAGAGAAACTGTTTTCCATTCATGGAAAAGCTCAATTTTGTGGAAGGCCACTGCTTGCTGCTGCGCTTCTTGTTCCTCCTGCCAATGGAAATTATTCTTCCACTTACAGACAGAATAACCCACCTGTAAATGAAGCCACACACACAAAGCCCTTTTATACAAGCATAACAGATCTCTTTCCATGGTGATATAATCAGCTTGCACTAAGTTTAATATTATGTAAATGTGCTGAATGATTAAATCAGTTACTGAAAGGACTTGAATGTCCCCACCCTTGCTCTCAATCTAGGTCCTCTTTACTTTGAAGTGTAGGCTGGAAGGGAGTATGCCAAATGCCATATTTCTTATTTTGTATACTCAGCGGTTTTAATCTCAGCATAATTCGTCTGAATTTCTCTGGTGAATTAATAATGCAGTATGCTTGTTTTTACTGTTTTAAATTTATATCACGTTTTTTGTCATGACTAGGAAAAAATAGATCACTAAGTTATTAATATCAATGGATAAAAAACTGAACTATGTTAATACATCAGGTAGTTTTAGAAGAGGAGATGGCATATTTTTCTTACTTATGCTTCATGTCTTGTGGATTACTGGTGCTCAAGGCAAAACCCCAAATTTGGTGTTACAGTTTGGCAAATTGTCTTCGGAGCTGCTAGTAACAGAATCTGATAAAGAGTTGCTGGTGAAAAATCAACATGGAACTTAACACATTCACCTTTTTTAATTTCTAGCTGTAACTTTGCCAAACACATTTCCCTGCAGCTGTTTCCCTGAGACCAGCATGTTAAGCCATGTTATCTTCCAATCTAAGGCAATTATAGGTTTGTCCTGCCTCTTCAGCTACATGTGAAAATGTCAGTGTCTCCCCATGGGCAAAGCAAATAAGAGTCATTCTGTGCTAATGGGATGCCCCACCTGAATGTCTCAAAGACTTGTGGTTACAGAATAAATTTTCTGTTTTGGTCCTATTTTCCTAATTATGATCTGCCTTAGGCTTAAGAATCTTCGATAGTCATATCTGGGCACGGCTGTGGAATTTGACATCTCTTTCTCAAGAACTCTGCTTCCAAATCACTTGTAAATTTAGTAAACAATGCGGAGTCCAGATTGGTGCCTGGTGATACCCTACTTAACACTTTCCTTCATCTTGACATGGAGCCATTGGGTGCATTTGTTAGGCATGATTGTTCAAACAATTTTTGTATCCATCTAACAATGCAACCTACATTGGGCTATCTTTACTGGAAATCTTTGCTGATGGCAAACCACGTTATGTCCATCACATTGCCTTGATCATCTAAATTGGTCACTATCAAAAAAGATCAGGTTGTTTACAAATGGTTTACCCTTAATGAACCCACACTATTTACTGCCAGTAATGCATTTCTTTTTCTAAATGCTTATAAAACAATTATATTCTAATCCGCTCTAGAATTGTTCAAAGTTACAATGGACCTCCTCAGAGCTATTTGTAATGCAGTTTTCGAGTTCCAAAAGCTACCTTCATGCCTGCAGTCCTGTGGTCGCATTTTGGGGGCCTTTTATAGCATCCCACAATCACATGACCATGACTTTTGGCATTTTTTTTTTGGCCAGAAACTGGCATTTACTTTCCATTTCCAGCAAAAATTCCCATTGGGTATAATGGATTTGCTTAACAACAGTGGGGTTCACTTTACAACCACCACAAAAAGGCCATAAAATTAGATGCGGTCAACCGTAATCCGTTTAACAGCAACAATGGCTTTTGATTGGCATTCCGGGTTCAATTATGGCTGTAAGTCAAGGATTACTTGTAGTTCCCCTTTGGAGAAGACCAGAGCAAAGCAGGCATTGAGAAGTGCTGCCCTCTCCGCATTGCTTGTTATCTTCTTACAGCTTTGAGTTCACCTCTCCCTTTTTTTTCAATTTACATAGCTAAAAATGACTTTTTTGTTGTTTATCATTTCCCTTGCCAGGTTAAGTTCCTTTTGTAGGATAAATATTCTTTCCACAGCCGTTACCTACTTGCTAGTACATATCTTTGGTAATTTGGCAATTACATCTATATTCAAATGCCGTGATGCATCTAGATCAGAATTGTGCAAGCAGTGGTATTCCCGGTGATATTCTATAGAAGTGAAAGTTGAACTTGAAGGAGGAATATAAGAGTATTAACTGTTGAACTTTGATGTTGGAGAAGACTTCTGAGAATACCACGGACATCCAGGAAAACAAACAACCAAACAGATCATTAAACAAATCAGAGTTCTCACTGAAGGCACAAATGACCTAGTATGAACATGCTGTGCAAAGACCTAACTCTCTGGAGAGGGGGCTCTAATGCTGAGAAAGATGGAAGGAAGAAAATAATAGTAGCTTATTAACTGATTCAGCTTATGACCACATAATATAAAATAGCAACCAAATACAGAATCTAATTCCAGAGTAAAATAGATAAAAGAAAATACAGTAATAAAATACATATGTGATAAATACAAAAAAAAATCAGATAAATACCCCACCTTTACATGATATCCTGATTTGTTCAGGTTCTGAACTGAAGTGCCTTAACTGTAAACATAGCACTAGGAAATAGGATAATCTGCCGTTCAGATCCCAGTGAGCTTTTCTTTTAAGTAATGAGGTTAAATAAACTAGCTGAGGGAGCCAGCGTTGTCCAAAGATGCTTCTGTGGTCATGTGGCCAGCATGACTATACACTGAGGTGCAAGGAATGCTGTTACCTTCCCACCGAAGTGGAACCTATTTATCTACTTGTATTGTATGCTTTCAAATTGCCAGATGGGCAGGAGCTGAGGTAAGTAATTGGAGCTCACCCAGTCGTGCTGCGCTCGGGTCTCAAACCCAGGCTGTCATCTTTCCAGCTAACAAGCTCAGTGTCTTTAATTGCTGGGCCATTGTGCCTCCTTTAGTGAAGTTAAATATCTAAGCCTAAAAGCGGCATACAGTTGACAGTTAAAGAAAATATGATACATCCTCTCATGATATGACAAGGTTATGGGAGCACCCGTATCTGGCCATAGATACTCAAATCTTGCTCTAAGACAGGCCCTTGTTAATAGTTGTGTCAAACTCATTGCCAGGTATCTTGGAAAATAGTTTTTCAGTTAGCCAACCAATGTAGACATCTATTTTTTGCTAATAACTCCATGCTAGTTTAAGCATTGATATTTAGAACTTTGTTTAAAAATTTCTTTTGCCTGGGAGGCAGTTGAGAGTAAAAACTGGGTGGAAAACTAATGTGAAATAACTTTGGAAAGTCAGCTTATCCAGGAATTGGGCTGAACCATCCTTAACTATTCCGCTAACCATATTTAGTCTATCAAGATCCATTGAATGGATCTTCTGCCAGTGTGTGAAAACTTTAATTATTGATTGGTTATGTATGGAATGGATACCAGTTTCTGCTCTGACTGCAAGGGTTGAGATGTTCTTATCAGTTCCCAGTTTGTTTCTTAAAAAACAGGTCTGAACTTGATCAATAAAGATAGCTTTTGTAAGGCCCCACAAGTCTGCACATAAGTTGGTATTGGAACTGTTTTTGGCCTGAATACTTTCAGGGGCCCCAGATGTCTAGTTAATTATAATTAAATAGTTTACATAATATTTTAGTGCTTGTCTTAGCCCTTGACAAATTTCATTTTAAATGATTTGCTCACAGCCATGGGTTGATTAAAAAAAACACTCCTAAATGAGTAAACAAATTAACTTGTTCAATGGACTCCCCATTTATCTGCCATTTATATTCCACACTTTTTAAAGTAAATGTTAGATTTGGTTTTATTGATGTTTAAAGGATTAAGAACACAGTAGGCATTTAGTTTTCACAACAGTCTCCTCAGCCTATTTGATAATATGCCATTGGAATAATAATGTCAGCATATAAAAGGATATTAATAAATTTATCATGGATATTTGGTATACGAGTGTCTGAAAGAATCCTGGAATACATTGACATAGAAGTTAGATGCATTGGGGCTAGAATAACATCATTATGAGGAGGTATCCTCTTAGACAACCATTTACACTGTGAATCTAGAA
This sequence comes from Vipera berus, assembly GCF_964194415.1. Taxonomy (NCBI): domain Eukaryota; kingdom Metazoa; phylum Chordata; class Lepidosauria; order Squamata; family Viperidae; genus Vipera; species Vipera berus. The sequence goes on from NC_138203.1 coordinate 220,577,224, forward strand.
AGCTTAATTCATCCTAAAGCTACTGTAACCTGAGTTTTATGTTTGTGGATTATCATATAAATGACTTAATCTGGCCCTCTAGGGACCGCAAAAGAAACAAGGGAGGCTCACAACTGGTCTCCATGATCTATAAATGTAACCTCCATATTTTAGGAAGTGAAGAAACTGGTTCTATATAATCTTTCTACATGCCATTCAG